>NC_064638.1:872125401-873334240 GCF_023864345.2 Schistocerca serialis cubense | reverse complement strand
TTATAAGGCAATATCTAATATGGTGTAAGTGTAAGACTGTGAGTCTGACCCACAATACTGCATCTTAAAGAATCCTACCTCAACAGTCTGACTGATATATTTATATAAGGATAATTAGCTATGAAAGTTGCAACCTTTCTGTTATACACAAAGTCAAAAAGCTTCATTGGTGATGAAACTTACTAAAACTGTTCATCAAGATGAAACTCACCGTATACTGTGTGTCAATAATTATCACTTCGTATCTATAAATTTATCTATTGAGTCGGAGTTGTCGTTCAGAAATTTTGTTAATTTCTTTTTAAATGCTGGTTGGCTACCTGACAGACTTTCAACACTATTTGGTAACAGCTGAAGACATATGTGCCACCATAATTCATCTCTTTCTGGGCCAAAGTCAGATTTAACCCATTGTAGCGATGATTATCCTTTCCTCTATTGTTGTAGCTATGCACTTTGCAATTATTTTTGAACTGTGATGGGTTGTTAATAACAAGTTTCATAACTGAGTATGTGTGTGTGAAGGTATTTTAAATATCCCTAGTTCCTTAAATAAATGTCTGCAAGATGTGCTCCAGTGTACAGCAGCTATTATTCTGATTACACACTTTTGAACTATAATTATTTTTGTCTTATTGATGAATTATGGCAAAACATGAATGTAGCGAATGAGAATAGATATAGTAGGCTAATTTGCTGATGTGTTTATCACCAAAATTTGCAATAACCCTAATAGCATACACAACGAAACCAAAAGTTTCAGCAAGTCATTAGTGTGTTTCTTCCTGTTTAGTTTCTCATCAATGCACACTCCAGAAATTTCGAATATTTTGGTTTAGCAACAGACTTATGTTCAAAGTCTATATTTATCAGTGGTGTTACACCATTTACTGCAGAGAACTGTGTATACTGTGTTTTCCAAGAGTTCAGTGAAAGTCCATTTGCAGAGGACCACTTATTATTTTTTCTGAAAGTCATCACCTCGGTTACATCTTGTTCGTTGGGTGTGATTACTATACTTGTATCATCACCAAAAAGGAACTGGCTTTGTATCTTCACAAATACAGAATGGCAAGTCATCAATATATATTAAGAACAATAAGGGACCCAAGACTGATCTTTGTGAGACACTGTTTTTGATACATCCATAGTTAGAGGACTTTGGTGATTTTTGCAGACTGTCAGTGCTGTTAATTCCAACCTTCTGCATTCTTTCAGTTACATATGAATTAAATCAGTTGTGCACTGTCCCACTCATACTACAATACTTACCCTTATGCAAAAGAATTCTAGGGTTCACACAGTCAAAAGCCTTTGACAGATCAAAAAATATCCCAATGGAGAATGTTCGGTTATTCACATCATTTAATATTTGATAAGTGAAAGCACATATAGAATTTTCCTGTTGAAAAGCCTTTCTAAAAACTAAACTGTCATTTTGTTAGTACACCATTTTTACAAATATCTGGAGCTACTCTTGAATACATTACTTTTTCAAGAATTTTGGAGAAAGCTGTCAACAGAAGTGAGATAGGGCAGTTGTTGTTAGCAGAGACCTATGCCTTGTTTTATGCAATGTTTTAGCAATAGTATATTTCAGTCTATCTGGAAAATTTCATGTTTCAGTCAACCACTGCATATGTGGGCGAGAATCTGACTTATCTGTTGCAAATAGGCTTTTAGTACTCTGTTGGAAATGCCATCAATTCCATGTGAGCTTTTGCTTTTGCCAAATTTATTATTTTGCCAATTTCAGAAACAGAGGTGGGTTGAATTTCAGTTTTAGCAAATTATATAGGTTTTGTTTCTTCCATATATGGCCTTACATTTTCTAATCAGGAGTTGGAGCCTATTTTCTCACAACACTTAACAAGGATTATTAAAAATATTTTCTACTTCTCACTTTTTGTTGGCAAAATTTTCATTGAGTTTGATAGAAATACAGTCTTCCTGTACTCTCAGTTGCCCTGTTTCCCATTCAACAATATTTCAAATTGTTTTAATTTTATTATCAGAGGTTGAATCTCAGACATAATCCACATACTTCTGGATTTTTAAATAACTTTTTGTATACAGTATGTATAATTTTTGACTTTTTCTGGGTCATTACTCTTTCTAGCTATAGGATATACTTTCTTTTGCCTGTTTACATGATATATATTTTATCCCATTAATAAGCCATGGCTTTTTAGATGGTTTCTGACAATTATGTTTCATTGTTTTCTTAGGGAAACTGTTTTCAGTATGCACGCAAAGTATCATGAAAAAGGTTAAATTTTAAATGAGCATCGGTTTCCCTGTACACTTCATCCCAGTCTAACTGTTGCAAACTATCCCTAAAATTTGTAAATGTTAAATCGTTAACTGAACACACTGTTTTGGAGGACTGTTTTGCATTACTGTATGGAACTATGTCATATACTGTAGCTACCTGTGCATCATGATCAGAAACGCCATTCCTAACAGGAAACATTTTTATTTGATTAAATTTATCTTCATCTCTAAAAACATGATTAATCAGTGTGTTGCTTTTTTGTACTACTTGAGTAGGAAAATCAGTAACTGATGTCAAATTGAAAGAACTAAATAATACTTCAGTATCATTCTTTCTGTCAGACTCTTTGAGAAAATCTACACTGAAATCCCCACAAACAATAATTTTCTTCTCTCTGTCTGGCAGACAGCACAACAAAGAATCCAAGTTTTTCATGAGCTTAAAATTTCCTGAGGCTACCCAAATAGAGTTACAGTTATAAAAGTACCATTATTTATTATAAGCTCACAGGCATATGCTTCTATGTGTTACTTTGCATAAATTTTTTAGTATTTAAATTTTTCGCACTATGATAAATTTTGGTGTATCATCATCCCCTCTCTCCACTCCATAGCATCTCTACTTCCATGTGCTGAAACCTTGTCTCCACATACATTTACCTTTTCCATATCTTTTAATATGATGTTCAGACAGGTATAGTGCAACTAATCCACCCTCAGTTTCCAAACTTTCTAAACAAATATGAAGTAGTTGGCTAACTTGATTTTTCAATGTCTTTTTATGAAATATGTGATAGACTAACATTATCTTTCACTGTACTTTAATGAAAATCTTGTGATATTTTATCCTCTAGTACCTGCCTGCCTGAGCTTCTCATTGAGCTTAATTTCATTCAATTTTTAATCATTGGACACTGATGTTAGTCTAAAAAAGAGATACTCACATGAGTTTCAGTGTTCTTCCCCCTTGAAGATTTTGCTTTCATTTCAGTCAGTTTGTCCTTCCCTCCCCTTCTGAGATGCAGGTCATCTCTTCTGAAATCCCACCTAACAGTAGTATCAGCAGCAACTAAGCCCATGCCTGACAAAGCAGCTGATCTAACTCCATAAAGTGGTTGAAATGGCTCTAAGCACTATGGGACTTAATATCTGAGGTCGTCAGTTCCCTAGACTTAGAACTACTTAACCCTAACTAACCTAAGGACATCACACACATCCATGCCTGAGGCAGGATTCGAACCTGCTACTGTAGCAGCAGCGCAGATCTGGACTGAAGCACCTAGAACCGTTTGGCCACAGTGGCCGGCCCTCTAGCTCCATATTGAGCCTCCCAACAGAGGTCTTTCACATGAAAGCAGGAACGAAGCCAATATTTGTATGTTTCATTGCAAATGCTATTTTTACTGGGTAACTCTCAATATTGCAGCCCTGATACCTATCAATACTGTTCCTTCCTTCGACCTCTTTTGCAAGATGATCCTGCTGTGTAAAATCCTTGTCCAATTAGCCTACATCCTCTATCATTTGGCTAAGACATCCACTGAGCTGGGAAAAACTTGTGACTTGGTACATGTTACGTAATTTTTCCTGCATGATCTGGCCCAAACCTCTACCCTGGTTTCTACATAACAACAGACCTTTCCTCCTACTTTCGACTTCTGTTGAAAGAGTTGGTTTTCTGATGAAATTTAGTTGAACATTAACTACACTTACATCTACTTGAGCCTCTTCCTTAGTTAGCTGAGTTCGCAAGGCAAACTATTGTTTGAGCCAATAATGAAATTGTAAGATATTGTTCTTTTTGGACCCTGTTTGTTGCTGTCACTTCCCAATTGTCTTCACCCTCTCACCCCTTAACTTCACCCCTTCCTCCCTAGCACTACCGAGCTCAGCCTTAAGAATTCCAATTTCCCCTTTCTGTTCAGCTGTTTTTCTATACATTGAAAATACTTGGCAATAACATGGAAGAGACACATTCACGTCCCCAATTCCCATGCCACTACATCACCCCTCCCCATGTAAGCATTTATCACAACAGCTGCATAGACCCCAGAACTAACTCTCCTGTGGCCACTCAAAAACTTCCTGCTCATGATTGTTTACAACCTTTTTACAGACTTTAGCCACACATTAACAGCAATATTGTATTAACTAGAGATAACAAGAGTCGCTTAAGTTATGTGGGAGACTAATATATGTGTATACTAATAATATAGTGACGTAATGCACTTAAAATTACATTAAAACTCAATACTTGTGAACCTGAATAATTAGACCTAAAATCGTTTATGAACTATATGGACTCGTTTTCAAAATAAGTAAGAGACAAAAACTAAAACCTTTAATTTCCGAAGTAAATAAAATTAGATAGGACGATAGTGGACACCAGAGCAGACGTAATACCTCATCCTCTAGCTCATCAAACCAACCTCGAAATCACCAGCCTCGTTAGTTTCCACTCTACCTACCATTTATTGTCAAGTGGAAAGAGCCCCCAAAAATGTTAATATGTAGATCGACTAATTCACGACTTTGGTGGATATATTTATCATTTAAATTTTTCAACTCGTCTCTTCTAGAGCTGCAAGCTAACAACTTCTCTTCATACCTTATTTCTTTGTATCTTCTTCTTCTCTTTCCTATGTTGCTAATGAATAACGTAAATAAAATACTTTACATAACATATGTGTTTATTTCTCACTTTCGAACCAAAAGCAGTCGCATGAATGCTCTGATGACTAAACATGTAACACTTCTGGCACTCACTGTGTATCTGCTTATCAGTATGCATTTCCCCCCCCCCTCTCTCTCTCTCTCTCTCTCTCTCTCTCTCTCTCTCTCTCTCTCTCTCTCTCTCTTTTTCTATGTCTCACCTCATACACACACAAACACACACACACACACACACACAATGCAGTTGGAACAATTTTCATATTCTCATTCATCGATGTTCTCATTACAAGCTCCTCAATGCTATATTGATTCCTACAAAGAATGAGTCTAGATGGCAGTTGACAATGAATTTTTAACTAATGTTTACAAGACATTTAATTAAGCATGACAACAGCTTATATACCTCATAAAATGAATAAAACCATTCGCAATTAAATGAGCCTGGTAGAACTTCCTATTCTCAAAACAAACTGCTACCTCATAAGATGTTTTTGTCATGCTTATGGTCGATGCCAATACGATAAATTCCAGTTAATGTTGAATTTCATCAAGTTCAGCATTTAAAAACAATTTAAACACGAAAGATTGTTTCCTTTAAATGACTGTATAGAATTGTATACAGCTACAGTCGGCTTACTTGAATACATAGTCTAATAGATACAAATCATTTGTTACCTGAAACATGAGTGGCCATCTAATTTTTGTTGGCTAGCACTATCATTTATGTTGGCAACTTGGCTACGCTAACTGACATTTATGTAGACTCAAAGATAAAAATACTTATATACACACACACTCCTGGAAATGGAAAAAAGACCACATTGACACCGGTGTGTCAGACCCACCATACTTGCTCCGGACACTGCGAGAGCAATGATCACATGCACGGCACAGCGGACACACCAGGAACCGCGGTGTTGGCCGTCAAATGGCGCTAGCTGCGCAGCATTTGTGCACCGCCGCCGTCAGTGTCAGCCAGTTTGCCGTGGCATACGGAGCTCCATCGCAGTCTTTAACACTGGTAGCATGCCGCGACAGCGTGGACGTGAACCGTATGTGCAGTTGACGAACTTTGAGCGAGGGCGTATAGTGGGCATGCGGGAGGCCGGGTGGACGTACCGCCGAATTGCTCAACACGTGGGGCGTGAGGTCTCCACAGTACATCGATGTTGTCGCCAGTGGTCGGCAGAAGGTGCACGTGCCCGTCGACTTGGGACCGGACCGCAGCGACGCACGGATGCACGCCAAGACCGTAGGATCCTACGCAGTGCCGTAGGGGACCGCACCGCCACTTCCCAGCAAATTAGGGACACTGTTGCTCCTGGGGTATCGGCGAGGACCATTCGCAACCGTCTCCATGAATCTGGGCTACGGTCCCGCACACCATTAGGCCGTCTTCCGCTCACGCCCCAACATCGTGCAGCCCGCCTCCAGTGGTGTCGCGACAGGCGTGAATGGAGGGACGAATGGAGACGTGTCGTCTTCAGCGATGAGAGTCGCTTCTGCCTTGGTGCCAATGATGGTCGTATGCGTGTTTGGCGCCGTGCAGGTGAGCGCCACAATCAGGACTGCATACGACCGAGGCACACAGGGCCAACACCCGGCATCATGGTGTGGTGAGCAATCTCCTTCACTGGCCGTACACCACTGGTGATCGTCGAGGGGACACTGAATAGTGCACGGTACATCCAAACCGTCATTGAACGCATCGTTCTACCATTCCTAGACCGGCAAGGGAACTTGCTGTTCCAACAGGACAATGCACGTCCGCATGTATCCCGTGCCACCCAACGTGCTCTAGAAGGTGTAAGTCAACTACCCTGGCCAGCAAGATCTCCGGATCTGTCCCCCATTGAGCATGTTTGGGACTGGATGAAGCGTCGTCTCACGCGGCCTGCACGTCCAGCACGAACGCTGGTCCAACTGAGACGCCAGGTGGAAATGGCATGGCAAGCCGTTCCACAGGACTACATCCAGCATCTCTACGATCGTCTCCATGGGAGAATAGCTGCCTGCATTGTTGCGAAAGGTGGATATACACTGTACTAGTGCCGACATTGTGCATGCTCTGTTGCCTGTGTCTATGTGCCTGTGGTTCTGTCAGTGTGATCATGTGATGTATCTGACCCCAGGAATGTGTCAATAAAGTTTCCCCTTCCTGGGACAATGAATTCACGGTGTTCTTATTTCAATTTCCAGGAGTGTGTATATATATATATATATATATATATATATATATATATATATATATATATATATATATATATATAATAACTACACAAATTATGGTGTAAGTTATTATTCCATCTAATTTACTACCAGGGTTTGAGAACTTACATACACTTCCCTATTTCATGAAAGGAATATCTATTCTTTTTAACTTGTTTTGTGCAAAGGCATATAATCACTTAAGTAGAACCAAATTTACATAGGACAATGAGTTTGAAACACCCAAAATCCAAATATAGCTAATGGCCGAATTATGTCTATATGAAAGCTTATTTTGAGCTAAAATATTACATGGTAACTTCAACTTTATGTAAAACTCACCTCAAAAAGTCTGTATGTTCAAGCAGCCCAGTCCAGTTGTAGGCTACATCTGTGAAAACTAACCCTCTTACATCTCTTCAGATTGATGCCATTTCTGTTGATGCTGAGCCAGTTTTGCCATCACTATCCACCAGAAGTACCACCATAAATCAGGTTGCTGTTCCTATACTTCAGGTATCTGGGAATGAAGAACCTACATTTTTCATCACACTTTACATTTACATTTTTATTTACATTTAATTCCAATGGAGTAAGTGCCTTCATTCCATGTTAGCACCGTAGTAAACATCTGCAGACCTACGTTTTTGGTGTGTTCAGTTCATATCTTCTCATGCTTTTTACACTCCAAAACAAAAGTAAACTACACATCACATAGGTATTATCTGACTAGGATGGAAGTCAGTAAATGTGAAGTACATGTACAGACAAACATATGATTACAATTTCAGAAAAATTGGACAATTTATTTCATGAGCTTCACGAATTGTGCCAGTGAGTAACACATTGGTACACATCTGGCCCTAAAGCAAGCAGTTGTTTGGCTTGATATTATCTTGTTTAAATACAAGCCCATGACAGCTTGCCTTGTACTGTAAAGGTGCCACGGAGGACAACAAAAGAGGTCCTTCTACGAACTGAAATGGTAACCCAGACAAACACCCCCCGTTGTCAGGCTATATGGCAGGTGACAGTGAGGTTGGTATCACATCACTGTCTGGGGCACCTCCAGACATCTCTTCACTGGTCACTGGAGCTCAGATCGGAGCAGGACAGTAAATATGGTTTGGAGTGTCTGGCTCCATTTTCAAGAAAATGAAAAAGTCGCGAAATTTCAAGTAAATATTACTGAAAATGCTCGAAACTATGAGGGATAACATATTTTTTCCATATCGCCCAAAAACATCAAAAAATCATAACAATACTGGCTATCACATGTACATGAAAAAATTCCCCGTTTTTTCAGCTATTTTTATTACATTTCGATAATTTCTCTCGAATACTTCCCAGTTTCTCAAACCATTTCACCAGTTCTTCAAAGTAGTTTTTTTAATTGCCATTTATTCCTCTATCATTTCGTCATATTTTCTATCCCTTTCTGCAACATATTTTCGAAATTCCCCAATTTTTTCATTTCCTAGGAAACTGAGCCATAAAGTGAAAACTATATCTAGTCAAATAGTTTTTTTAAATAAACAGCAAAGCTGTCTCAGTCATAAAATCTAGATATAAAATTTTAAAAACATATTTTTATTTTCATTTCTTTTTTCTTGATGTTGTGGATGAGAACGTGAGAAAAGTCTGTAAATCAAGTAAAATTTTTTTCACTTGTCTCACTAATTTAAAAAGTTACATTAAACTATTTTCTCGGTACAAATGGTTCTCTACAAGTATTATAAAAGTTAGAACGTTTTAATATTAATTGTATTTTAAAAGAAGCATCACATATGTTATCTGAAAAATCCATAATAATTATAAGTATCACATACACATTGTCTATTGACATCATGATAAGAGAATTTTTCCAAATTTTAGTGTTATGAGTTTAAAGATGTTTATTATGGCTAGGAATATACTTTAGCAATTAAAAATCAGGTCATAATTGATTTATTTTTCAATGGAAAACATAAATAAATAGTAAATACGAATTTTATAAAAATTAAAAATTTTTTAAGTGTAATTTTTTAGGAATTCTCTCAACTAATTATTTGAGAATGTCTATAAAGTAATGTATCCTCATACCAACAGAATAAATTACATGTGTGCTACTTCATATCAAATTCATAGTTCTGTATTGTTCAAAATTATTATATGAACAATCTTTATAATCTTTTAAGCTTATTTTGTTTTTAAAAAAATATTTCTTAACTTTTTTAGATTTTTTCTCCTGAGTACCACCAATTTGATAAGTATAAATTTTTTATCTTCCACAAAATTCCTCCATTATTTTTCTGTTGCATTCATCTTTCATTTTACCTAATACTTCCTATTTGCTTGAGAACTCTTTTTAAATGGTATCTTTATAATAAGCACTTGTACCAAATTTGACAAGCATGTTATTCATATCTTCATAAAAATCTTCTGTTTGTGTATTACAAATGTAACCACCAGTATCTTGATAAAAAAGTTCAGTTCTTTGTACATATTTTGGATTGATAACCCTATAATGAAAATTGTACATTAATTCTTTTGACAAATCAGGTATGCTCACTCCAATGTAAATCGGCTATTTTTGTCTTATTAATGTGTATTGAAGCAAGATTTTCTTTCAATGCTCTCTTTCTTTGAAGTTTGGTTTTGCTACAATTTTTTCACTTACTTATGTGTGAAATTAATTTAAAATCTGCTTTATTTCTAATAGTTTCCATTGATTTTTACAAGTATAGAGTAATTCAAGATACTGAAAAATTCTTTTCAAAATCATATGTTTCTTTAATTCTCATTTCTGTATTCAGATCAATATATTCTTGTAGTCAATTACATCGTTTAAATGTTCTATGTATTTTTGTTGTTTTCATTCCGAGACATTATTTAAAATTTCTATAATGAGCTACATATTTTTTGCCATTCAATGTTTTTAATAACTTTTTCTTTAGTCTGAGGCATCATTTTTCAGAAATTAATGATATATCTTTATGTACAATATGTAATTTTTTGGGTATTCTGCATCTATTTCAGAAATATATGCATATGTAGAATTATCAGCAATTTTCATCACATCAGTATCTAAATTATTTCCCACTCGCCATTTCCATATGGTACAATCTGACTCATAGCCTAGCCACATAAATTATTTGCATCTAAAAATGTTGAACAATTTGATTTCATAATTGAATTCTAATCTTTCTAGTGTTTATTATTTGCTTTGGCATGACTTTTACAACACTGAGATACAACGCCCCTACATCCTTTTTCAATCATTAATATGATATCATAGTCACCTAATAATTGTAAATTAAGGTTTATTATTTTTAATATCGAGTTCCAAGTTAATCCTGAAGCTGTAAAATACCAAGATGGATCTAAATTATAAGCTGACCTACAATTTTTTTTTACATTTTCAAAAATATCAGCTAAGAACAAAACATTAATTTTGAGATATAAACCACAATAGTTACCAAGATTTTCTAGTTAAAATGTACCCAAATTAAGTTTGCACATGTATAAAAGGTCTAACTAATATCACATTAATTTCAATTATTCTAGAATTTTTGTTTTAATGGATGATCCTTTTCTTCAAATTTTTCCCTACAATTCAGTTTAATTACAAAAGTTATTATATCTTCTGGAAAAAAGCTCTTGTGTTCGTCATTTGATTCTTTCTTACGTTTGAAGACAATTTATCACATAAGTCAGAAATTTAAATGTGTTAATGAATCTCATTTCCGAATTTTTTGTTATTTTTTTACTAAACTAATAAATCTATCTTCATTATTTGGTATTAAATCTATTTCTTTTTCAGTATTACATGTAATGAGTAGTAGTTCGTAGAATTTGAACTAACAATAATGTAGCATTGTAAGTAGCCAAACATAAAAGTTCATGAAAGACAATAGCTAGCATATAGTCAGATGAAGTGTGGTTTGAGTGCAAGAGGTATCATCAAGTTCTTGGAACACAAGGTGAACCATGGACAATTAAGACCTCATAAGTAGAAGGATCCTGGGGATCATTAACTGAAAGTGCATAAAGGGGTGGTGTAAATAGAACTGTGTGTTTTATATCTTTCAATGTCATTATGGTTCAAATCGATGTTAAAATGGTGTATTTTCATTTAATACTGTTGATATTAAGGGTTTTATTCATCAATAACTCACGTATCCAACTAAAAACTAGCATGATACAAATCCTCAGCTACAGACCTCTGTGGTGATAGGAATGTGGCGCACTTGTATGCTTACCATGGTCAGTCACAGGGCATGAGGAACAAGAGCAATAATTTATTAAAATAATGAACATCAAAAAATATAACTCATCTTTAACTCTGCTTAGATAGTGTTGCATTGATACAATAGTTATAAACCTGTTCTTACCTAACAGTATGTGATAACTAATGTAACCCAAAGTTCAGTATGGACTACATTTGAAGGGTTTCTAAGTTCAATACATTAGCACTTTGACTAACCCTTCTACTAATCTTTGGCTAACCTTTGACATTCGATGTTAACTGTCTGATGACTGGATATGGTTGACAAGTCTAAATAACTGAAGAATATAATAGATTACTGGAGAGAACTTAAGATAACTGTAAAGTTTTGGAACTGTAACTGGTTGAGTAACAGCATGCAGCTGCTTAAATATTGTTCTTGGTGTATTAATGTGTAACCGCAGTCTATTTGACAGATGAATCAAATAGATCTGGATTCCAGCACTCTCTTTGGTCGCATTTGTAACTATTGGTAGATGAATGGACTATTTGAATATCTTGTAGCAGAAGCATAGAATAATTCCTGGTATGTACATCATCTAGGAGGCAAATGACTCTGCACAGTATGCTTAGAGTGTGGCGCACTGTGATGTCTATTGTTGTATGGCATGTCTGGCAGATACTCAGCACAAAAAATTCTGTATAAGTGTAAACGATTTGCTGTATATATCTGAAGCTTCTCATTTCTGCAATGTCTGTGTTACCCCGTTTCACTGTAGAAAATTATGCTGAAGTAACTGTTTTCATTGTTAGAGATTTGAAAAAAATCAATCTTTTCATACCAAAAGCAAAAACGTCCTACCCACAGTGCAACAATTTACTCTTTCTCTTTTTAGAAGTTACGTTGTCAGTGCTGTACTAATTGTCTGTGTACATACTTTCATATCAAGATGTGAGGTATTAGTGGTCTCGAAATGCTGGCATCAGGCATTATAATGGGCCCTACTCACAGCTGACAACTTATCGTGGCGAGATGGTGCACATTGCTTCTGGAGAAATAATTATCACATGCTGCAACCCAGGAGAATGTCACTTACTCCAGCGGATGCTAGTGGCACCATCCAGAGAGAAAAAGGTGTGAACTGTCAAAAGGCTAACCAGACTACCAACAAGGGGTGACTCAAAGAAGTCCATCCACTGCAGCTATGATTACATCACTTTGTGAGATGTCATGTTGGACTGGGATAGCAGCCATTAATCGATATTATCAAATTCTTCAGTCAAGTGCAACACAATTATAGTGTGTTTTCCACATTACCATATGAAACTTGTGTGCTTCACTCGAAAGCTCCAGTAGTGTGTCAGTGTCTATGCCAAGCACTTAAACAACATATGTGACACTAAATAGGGTTTGCTAAACAATGTATGTTTTCAAAAGGTGTTACTTAAAATTTACTACTTTTCCTAAGTGAAGCTAAACTTCAATGAATCAGTACGATAGCTCTTAGAAGCCAGGGCTTCCTTGGATGACAACTTTCCTCTGATGTCTGTGTTTGTATGTTGTCCTGTACCAGTACCATGGCCTTACCAACATTAATTTTTTTACACATTTTATGTGTTCTCGGTGGTATTATCTCGTAGTCACACCTTGAATTTACTAATTTTAACTCTTGCCCTTCTATGCAACATTGTTGTCTTATCAAGTACACCAGTTGTGGCCTTACTTATCTAATTTTCTATATTTCTCATCTCTGTCATAACATCTTTGGAGCCAAAATCAAGTCATCATTTTCCTAAATGCCAACATAACGAGCATACTAATCTTAATGTTTGCACCCAGACACTACATGTCTTTGTTACTGTAACTTCAGGTGCCTTCTCAGTGGCCTTATTAATTTTTGATCAGTGTATTTTGTGGGAATGAATAGTTCTGTGATATTTTCATACAGTGTTTGTCTTCCAGAACTTTGGCCTATTCTGTTGTGGGTTTTATTGACTTTTCATTAGTGTATTTCAAATTTATTTTCCATACAGTGCTTCAGTTCAAAAACTGGTCGACGCAGTTGTTAACGTCATTAATTTATGATTAGTGTCATGAACTATGGCCTGTGCAGTTGTTCTTCGTTCTTCATTTTCCTGGTTTATCCCATTTCTTCACAGGGTTAGAAAGCCTTGAGTTGGGTGTGTGAGTGGTAGAGGGTACATGGATGCCTTTCCTATCAACACCCCTGCTCCTGGGACAGAATTTGTGTACTCCATCTGTCTGCGGCTACTGTTATGCCATGTTTCCACATCGTTATTGTATTTTATGTCTTTGAAAAGTACAATTATGTTCTCAGGAAAAGCCTTTGTGCCAGAATTGTGGCCTATAAATCGATAATAGTAAGTTTCATGTTTTTGTGTTAAGAAGACAGTGGGGCTTAATTTTTTAGCAGAATGGTGGCCCACATTTGACTTATATTTATTTGGCTGGTCTTCTGCTATTATTCCTAACGAATATGTTTCAAATCTGCTGTGAGAGTGTTTTCGAAATGTTTGTGAATCATGTAAATGAAGCGAGACTTGTGTCCCAGTCTAGTATTTACCGAGTTGGGTGTGGGCAGTCACCTGTAAACCACACCCAGGCTGGCCAGCACATTGGCCTTTGCTGTCAGTCCGCCAATCACATTAAATCCAGGGCCAGCACCATTTTCTGAGTCCTGTACATGGCGTGCTAATATTATGTAGCTATCCAGGCATGTACAGTCTGTTCAATTGTTGATATCATTCATTTTGGTTATTGTATATTATATCTTTGAAAAGTACTATTATGTTCTCAGGAAAAGCCTTTGTGCCATAATTGCGGCCTATAAAGTCGATAATGCTAAGTTTCATGTTTTTGTGTTAAGAAGACAGAGGGCTTATTTTTTTAACAGATTGACGGTCCACATTTGATTTATATTTCTTTAGCTGGTCTTATGCTATTATTCCTATAAATACGTTCCGAATCTGCTCTAAATTATAAAGGGAGAGTGACGAATGTTGTCTGTCACATTCACAACTGTCAGTACAGAATTTCCTTCATGTATTCTTAAATTACAGATAGTCTGAAAATATACTTTTTATACCGAGCTATCGATATTTGGAAGCATAAATGTCTTTGACTCTATCAGTTGGAGCCTTGTGTAAGCACTTAGGCGAAGTGGCTGCAGCGGACAGTGGGTAGCGAATGCACCACATGGTTCTCGGAAAGATCGTAGTGATCGAGCTGACAAAACAAAGTCTAGTAAGGCGCTGACGCTTGGCATGGGAAGGTGTGACAAGACGCTTTATATTTGTGGAAGATTTGAATATAACTGATGTCAGAGTCTGTTGTACACTTGCATGTATATTGCTGTAAATTTGTGCCTATTTCCTAGTTTGTACTGCAGCATTTGTCATGGTGATATGCATAGTATTGTCAGAACGTTGGCGACTACTTTGTATAGTGATATCATACGTTCATGGCTATGCAAGATGAGTGACTTTCAAAGTATGGTAAAGAGTCGGGCTTCCGTTAATCAATCCCAGTATTGCAGCATTTGAACTCATCACATTCCTGTTTGAAGAGCCCCTTTCAGTATTTGAAGAAGCATGTAGATTATCCTGTGGTCATTTATCTCACGAGTAACGACCCTTTGTACTGCGTGTTACATACAAGAATGGTGTGTGCATCATGATGGCATTACTACATTTTGAACGCAATTACATAATTTTCCACTCAGACATTAAAAAATTACTCGTGACCTCTTGCCATTGTTCTCAAGTCATGGCATCTTTCCTGCCAAGCTGCACTTTGCAATCAATATACACCCATTCCACATAGTGTTCATTCTGTCTTCAACAAAAATAGCAATTTTAGTGAATTATAATCGCAATCGATGTATATGTATTTCAACAATTACAGTGAGCAATATGAATAACTAGATACAATTAGTGCAATTTATTCCCATAGCGTAGATGATAGTGTACCAAACTGCTCAGGCTGAGGTTCAGTCCTTAATACTGTCACATGAATAATTTTTTGTCACTGTCTTGTTCGGTTTTAGGAAGCCAAACGAAGAACATATTAGGTGACACCATGTCTGGTGGACCTCTTGAGTTTGCACACACAATCGTCTAATTGGCTAACTTCAGTGCTAATTATCTCGAAAACAAAGCAGTGTATTGAATTTTTTTCTTGACAATTATTTCTCAACACCACCAATGCTGCAAACGCCCTTCAAGCTTTTCACACTGCTTCTCAACACTCTCTACATAAGAGGGCATTTTCAATTCAGGGCATGTTTTGGGATACATACTTCCATGTAATCCAAAAGTAAGGGGACAGTTTACAACCTGAAGTCATACTCGATAGCTCCCCACACCACGTAGCCAGTGAGTCTGTCCAATACATAGGGTGAATGGGGCCCCTTCCCAGGTACAATCCATGCTCGCTGATGGTGATCATCTGGCATAATGCAGAACCACAATTCATTGCTGAATACAATGTGAAGCTACTCTTCAGCAGTATAGGCTTCCTTGTTGTGGCACCACGCCAAACCAGCTGTTTGGGTTGTGGTGTCACTGACAGTCTATCCATGGGTGATAACTCCTTAGTCTGGCTGCTTCTGTTGCTGATTTCCACTGGTCTCCAACCAATGGTGAGTAGTGGGGTAAAGTTTATATCAAACCACATTGTGGTTTGCACACATTCAGGGGCCAGCATACATTCACGGGCAAACTTGATTGATTTATGATCCCATTCCCCTAACCTTTATCTATTGTTATGCTAATTGATTTATAACCCATGAGTGATCCCATGGGGATAAAATATCCTCATGAGAAACACCCCACCCTTCCTCATATTCCACCGCCATCACCTGGGAAACCATGAACCCCTGTCTCCTCCCCTCGCCCATACAAGCATGCTATTTATATCAAATTAATTGACTAAGTAACTAAATTGATCAATTAATTGCCCCCATCCTGGGACATCCCCCAGCCATCCTTTCACCTCCCCATTTGAAAATCGGTGGGAAAAAGACTCAGTCTATGCTGGAGAGGAAGGATCTCATGATACCAAATTGAACTCAGTGTCAATAACACAGCAGAGGATATACTGTTTATTTATAAAATTCATTTTTCAAGGGTTTATTTTGCAGCACAATCTCACAGCCAGCAATTACATGTCCTAATTATGTAATTACACTGCTACAGATCGAAGGTGTTGTCTTATTGGAAAATATTCGTGTGTGTGTGCTCACCTTCACATGCAGGTATCAACTGACCTAGTGAACAATGCCACCACCAAAGCACATCCTACCCTCCCAGAAAAAAAACTGGCGCAATGAAGACTCAATCTGTGCTGGAGAGCGAGGATCTCACAACATGAAATTCTAATCAGTGCCAATAATATATTGATGCATATTCTCTAATTAATCAGTTTGCAGAAATTGGCCTCCCCCACTTAGGTGGAGCTCACATCTCCGCCCCCAGCCTCACTTCTCATGATGCAATAACTGTAAAAACTGAGGAATGGAATGAAGTGCAGTATAGTAGCCGCATGGGGTCTCCCATGTGTTGCGTGTCTGTCATTTGGGCGCTGCCACAGAAGGAAAAATCGTCCAAAGTCCTAATTACAGATCCCGATACTAAATACCCGCTACACGGACTGGGTGTTGGCCTCCTTTGATCTCATAGCCTCAAACAAAGCATCAAGTGGTGGAATTCTGTTGATCGGGAAATTCCAGACTTGCTTCCTGTCTCTGTCTCTCTCAAGAGGCTACTTCCTATTTGTGTGAACCAACGTCTCTAAACATGCAGATGGACGTTTTCATCTCTCCTCGTAATACTGTGTTCCTTTTGGCTAATGCTGGGAACGAAGGGAGAGCTGATGCGACATCGATATCAAAAATAGAGGGAAATAGTCCATTTGCACCAGCCTACCACATTAATTGTTTAACAATTTACAGAAGTCAAATATATCGCTTAAAACACTCACCACTACCTTGCAATAACACTTCTTCATAATAAAAACATATTTTCAGCGTTTCAGAATCACACACAAATATTTTTCAACTCAAATAATTAAATTTTTGCCACATGTAGATTGTAGTCCTAAATATATATGATGTCTTTCATGCATCGATGTTTGACAAGACAAGCACCCTGCTCCACCACAATGTTTCCACTAAACATACCTGGTGAAAAAATCGTTACATCGACAGTTAAGTACCAACCTCCTAGTATTCGCATGCCTGCCATACCAGACACTCAGGGGCCAAAGAAGAGTACCATCGTGGCTGCCCAGCCGTTTCAGTTTACATTATGGGGATAATTGTCCAGCGCAAACACTTGCCATATTGAATCTTCCCACGCAATACTCACATCCGTTTCTGTCGCTGCTCTACCAGTATACTGGCTAGTTCACTATTCAGCTATCCAGATGGTGCTGCGAGAGCCACCGCAGGGGCTTGCCTATGTGGCTGCAGACAAGAGCCGACTAGCCAGTAGCCAGAATCTTTTATTTGTATTCCCCAATCGATAGAGGCTAAGTTAATCTGTGATTGCCGGCTGACTGAAGCCTCGTGCCCACTCATGCTACCAGCCAGGGAGCAATGCAGGACAAGTGTGCATGTTTTGGATGTATAATTCTAATTGCAATTCCACTCCAACATAGACACGCCCCAGTTTAAAAAAATCCATTTTATCCAGTCTGAGACAGGCATGTTGTTGACCATACATCTCGAATTCCTCGTGCAAAATGTAGATTCCCTTTTTTATATGACTTGTTTTCGAAGACACAAAAATTGGGGCATACACACGTTTTCACATCGCTCAAGTATCGTTATGTGTTATGAAAATCCTGGAACAGTATGGCGTAGCATATATTTCCTCTAAATATTCTCTCACCAGGAAAAAATGTTTGCTCTAATCAGCTTTATATCTATTACGTTCTGCATCCTAGGACTAGAATACTAAACTCATTTTTGACTTCTTCTGCCACAGGATTCTTCCTCACTTCCGAGCTCTCATAAAGTAACTAAACACTTCAACACATAGGAAGTCACTCGAGGTAACACCACAGAGAAGCTGTAAATATCACGTTTACACAACACATCACTTTCTAAATTCGTTAATATAGCTGATTTTATTGCGACGGTCATGTCTTCCTCTGTAGGTGGAGGATTGAAATTTCGTTAAAACATATCGCCGCAACGAAAAAAAACGTGATTACTACTCCAACTCCTGAATCATATCTGTGGTACTGAAGCCCTTGCTTCCACCCACCTGGCAACACGTCACTGATATCAAATTCATAGCCTAATTAATTAAATTGAGCATGAGAGGCACTCTGCATTACAAGTAATTTTTTCCAGGTGTCGGATTACACTCGCCAGGTAGCTCAAATGGGAATCCTTGGAGGAAAGACGAAGTTCTTCTCGAGTAGCAGTACTGAGAACCAACATTTGAACCTGACCGCAGAAAGATTCTGCTGCTGTCAACAAACATTTTGCATAAGGACGACGAAGATAAGATACGAGAAATCAGCGCTCTTTAGGTTCTGCGCCATAGTCAGATGTGAACAGTGGGTGCTATATACCTCCGGATAGCTATACAGTGCATGGATCGCAATGACTCTTATGTTTTTCTTTCCTTTGGCGTAGAAGGTAGTAGTTTTATCATGTTAAAGTTTGTCACCATAGTGAGTGGGATAGAAAACTTGCAGGGTGAATCTATGTCATATATTACATTATATTTCCCGCATTGGAGTATTAATAGTGTTTCACTCCACGTGACTAATATATCGGAAACCACATTGCTTTAAGATTATAGCATGCTTTAAGTCCAGAACCGCTTAGCCTTAGGAGTGTGTGTTTATGTTCTACAATCATTTGTCTTTTTCCAGTACTTTCTTTGTATGAAATTCAAACACTACAACATTTCTACAGAATTGATAGCACAAGAGATTTGTGTAAAATGTTTCAATCTCCTTCCATCTGGAGCTCCACTGTGCATAAATCATACATTTCGTCTTCTTCTGTTATATCACCACGATACTCTCAAATGTACAGGAAGTCTTTTTCCCTCGTTCTGTTTGCGAGTGGAACAGGAAAGGGAATGGTTGGTTGGTTGGTTTGAGGAAGGAGACCAGACAGCGAGGTCATCGGTCTCATCGGATTAGGGAAGGACAGGGAAGGAAGTCGGCCGTGCCCTTTGAAAGGAACCATCCCGGCATTTGCCTGGAGTGATTTAGGGAAATCACGGAAAACCTAAATCAGGATGGCCGGACGCGGGATTGAACCGTCGTCCTCCCGAATGCGAGAAAGGGAATGACTAGTAGTGGTACAGGGTACCGTCCACCACACTTTGGATCATGACATGTGAAGTACACATGTAGATATAAATGTGTATTTCGTCTACCTATTAAGATGTCACTCCATTCATTTATAGACACACAAAACTCACAGAAGAATGTTGTCTCTTATTTATCGACAAAACAAAAGATGGAATTTCTGCTGCTGATTACCTTGTGGTGAAAATCTTGACATAAGTTCCTAATTTTCTCACTGCAGTCACTTCACGAGACGAATATGAGAGGTTGTAATATGTTTGCCCACAACACTTAGAAGAAGCGATATACAGCTCACCTCTCAACCCTCCTTTTGTCAGAGTATCGCTTAACTGCCGTATTTGCACGAATCCTCCAGCCTTCGATATACAGAATTTGTATCCACGTGATTTCCACGAATAAGAGAAGTTCCCTTCTAAGTCATAGACACCTGCTAATTCTCTCGAAATCCCATCACGTTCTGAGAGCACTGTTCCATTAGTTAGAAGGATATCTAGGCCTCCACCCGTTTCTGACTAGTTAGAGGGGTACCACAATGAGAAACACAGGAGAAAATCACAACCATGCACAGTATTGAGTGATGGTCTATAAATATCACCCTCTATGTGCCCTGATCTCCTTTATCATATTCCTATGATTAACTCTCTCTCTCTCTCTCTCTCTCTCTCTCTCTCTCTCTCCCTCGTTATTTTTATATCTTCCAATGGAGTAAAACTAAGAACTATAAAATTTCACTAACGTGTGGTAGAGAACTCGATAAGATATTACTGTGTCTCTCTCTTCCGATGTATGGTGAACAAATACCATCTGCATGCTGACATCGAGCACATTAAATATATACATACTGGTCCATTGGAGCAGGTGGCCAGTGACCAAAGTCACTTGCTCAGACCTGTGTAAAGTTTTGTCGCCTGTACTGTAGGAGGACCATATCCCACAGGCTATCAATTGCAAGAGAGGGTTCCTGTGTTGTTCTTTCATAAGCAGTTTGACACATTGTCTTTCTGCTGCAACGCCTCCAAGCAGTGTGTCACCACAAAACATTTTGTTGTTCTGCCATGACTTTGAGATCTGTGTCTAATGCGGAACAGGCATTAACACATACACTATGTGATCAAAAGTATCCAGACACCCCCAAAAACATATGTTTTTCATATTAGGTGCATTCTGCCGCCACCTACTGCCAGGTACTCCATATCTGCGACCTCAATAGTCACTAGACATCGCGAGAGAGCAGAATGGGGCGCTCAGCAGAACTCACGGACTTCGAACGTGGTCAGGTGATTGGGCATCACTTGTGTCAAACGTCTGTACACGAGATTTCCACACTCCTAAACATCCATAGGTCCACTGTTTCCGATGCGATAATGAAGTGGATACATGAAGGGACATGTACAGCACAAAAGCGTAGAGGCCGACCTAGTCTCTTTACTGACAGAGACCGCCGACGGTTGGAGAGTGTCGTAATTTGTAATAGTCAGACATCTACCCAGACCGTCACACAGGAATTCCAAACTGTATCAGAATCCACTGCAAGTACTATAACAGTTAGGCGGGAGGTGAGAAAACTTGGATTTCATGGTCGAGCGGCTGTTCATAAGCCACACATCTCGCCAAGCCAAGCGACACCTTGTGTGGTGTAGGGAGCGTGAACGTTGGATGATCGAACAGAGGAAAAACGTTGTGTGGAGTGACAAATCACGGTGCACAGTGTGGCGATCCGATATCAGGGTGTGGCTATGGCGAATGCCTGGTGAACGTCATCTGCCAGCGTGTCTAGTGCCAACAGTACAATACGGAGGCGGTGGTGTTACGGTGTGGTCGTGTTTTCCATGGAGGGGGCTTGCACCTCTTGTTGGTCTGCGTGGCACTATCACAGCACAGGCCTACATTGATTTATCAATCATCTTCTTGCTTCCCACCGTTGAAGACCAATTCGAGGATGGCAATTGTATCTTTCAACACGATCGAGTACCTGTTCATAATGCACCTCCTATGGCGGAGTGGGTACACGACAATAATATCCCTGTAATGGACTGGCCTGCACAGAGTCCTGACCCGAATCCTATAGAGCACGTTTGCGATGTTTTCGAACGCCGAGTTCGTGGCAGGCCTCACGGACCGACATCGATACCTCTCCTCCGTGCAGCCCTCCATAAAGAATGGGCTGCCATTCCTCAGCACCTAATTGAACATATGCCTGCGAGAGTGTCTGCTGTCACCAAGGCTAAGGGTGAGCCAACACCATATTGAATTCCAGTATCACCGATGGAGGGTGCCACGAACTTGTAAGTCATTTTCAGCCAGGTTTCCAGATACTTTTGATCACATAGTGTATTGATCCATCGGCTCTCACAGAATTCTGGACATCGCATTGTGTAACGCAACTACTCCTACCACACACAGTATGCTTGAAATAAAAGACAGAGGTAGTGTTTCTTATTGACAAAAATGTAGAAGACATCTATATATATGGAAACTGGGAGAGTTTGTGACATTGTGGAGCGCTTCCAAACAGCTTTCTGGAGGTGTTGATCTCTATATTTCATCTCACCTTCCACAGTAATCAGGTAGCAGGTGTATTGGTCCTCTGTTTTCGAAAAGACCCAGAGCATTGATTCCTCATACTGGTGATGCATATTGCACCCAGGTATGTGACTGCTATTTCAGTGTCCTAGATGGTAGTCTTCCTGACCCCCAAATCATTGGACAATGCGTCTCTCACTTTTATGACTTTCAATGCATTTCTGCATGTGGAACAAAGGGGTATTCTGCAGGTCTTAAAACCTATAGAGCATAGACAGTACGGAACATCAGTTGTCAATCCCACTAGTGGAGGAATGGAATGATTTTCTTACACCAAGGCGAGCACGTAAGTACCCTCATGCCTACCCTTTTTTGTCACCTTTTCGTCAGTTTTGAATATTTTCCATCAGTTTTCGTAATTTTACAGGGTTTCCGTAATTTTAACACATTTTACTCGATTACTTAAGGTCCAATCCACCACTCTCAACGTGCTGTCACATAATCAAAACGTCTCATAGCGTCGATCTCGTGATTCTATCAGCCAATGACATTGCAGCACGGTTCTCAATTTCTTTATCATTTCTAAACCACCCCCTTTGTGGGGGTCATATACATGTGGACATATTGCAAACCCATTTGCACTGTCTACGAAGCATGACACAAATTCTGTTTCTTAGTGTAGGAAATAGCCATCAGCACATCAGCAGAGAGGACGGCAAAAGCTACGTTCTTTACCCAAAAAAAAAAAAAAAAAAAAAAATATATATATATATATATATATATATATATATATATATATATATATATTAATTTGGCAAGATTTTATTGTAATTTGCCTATCCTCCTACGGGGATGGGAGTCACAAAGTATTCTCACATTCATAGGATGAAACTGGAGATTCAGAGGTCTAGCACTCTGGACTCTATTTTGAGACGAGCTATTTCTTCATGGAATCTATCAGCTAAGGGTCCTGAGCAAAACTCCAGATGGTCTCTCTCTAGGCAACTCATAAGTCTTTCTCTGCCTTTAACCAATCCTCCATGGATCATTGTCTCCAATTTAATTTGGGACTGAGCCGAAGTAGGAGGGTTCTATACTCACTACTCACGGAACAAAAATTGGTGCCCAGTGATTGGCACAAAGATCAGGTCACATTCATACGCATGAAAGATAGTAGAAGCGATTCAAAAATCTACTGCCCAGTCTCATCGATGTAAATAAGTTGTAGGAAAATATAATATATCCTGAACTGAAGGATAATGGGGTGTCTCGAGCAGAATTGCATCTGTGCAACCTGCATGATTTCCCTAACATTCTAAGCGCAAGAGCCTAAATGTGCATTCATAAAGAACATGTAACAACAAGCGAAGTAAACTAAGAGACTACTTACAACATCAGTGATAGATAAACTTTACAACCGTGTTCTTAAGGTCATAGGAAAAACGGGAAAAAACATTTTTAAAAGAATGAGGTAAGGATTATACTACGGAAAGAAGTTGAATGTACACAGTCCCCATTCAGTACTCAAAACTTTCAGTAGCTTCTTCCAAGATGTTACTCCACATAATGCGAGATTCGTACACGGATAAGGGTTATCAAAAGTCAATTAAAGGATTGTGACACACATGTTGGCAAGAGGCACAGAGTGGGGATAGAAACAGTGATAGGCTAGTAAATCGTAATGGCTGTCAAAGACAGACAACACGAGGTGAACACACTTCATGGCGGTAAGCTTTGGACTCCAGCGTATGGGGGAGGGGGAAAGAGGAGCCCTTGGTGGGAACAGCTGAGGGCATAGTCTGCGGACGTTATTTGATACTCTCTGGGAGCCATACGCCGTCTTCACTTGATGTGTACTGAGGCGCTTTCTGTCTCCAAATGGCTGGGCGCTTGTGTACTCCAACCAGCACTTAGTAATTCCGAGCTACGAGAACTACACTAAAATAAAATGTATCAAAGAAATGTTTTCACGTTTATCCTCTAAAATATGTATCGCAGGAGAACCAAAATTCATAAGCTGCAGGTTTAAACACTAATTTTGATGCTGAACTTATGACACCAATTTTGTACACACAATGAAATATCTCAGTCATAAGTGTGAGAGAAAATATTCTTCCTTATTTATTCATTACCGTCGTATACCTACAATGAAGGTACAAAAACTGAATTACATTTTCGTGACTTACATAGAAAGTGCATTAGAGAAACTGGAAAGCTGTTAGTTACAACACATAGAAATATCACAGTGAAAAGTCAACACTCAACCTCGAAAAAAATGTTTGTTACTTAGCACCCAATTCAAACTCCAGAAGAACTTCGTAACAAACGACAGTAACGAAAGTTTCAACGATTATAATGACATGCGACATAAATTGGGCAATATATTATTGGCAACTTAAGTTTATCTGGGAGGAATCAGTTAATTTCTGTGTGAAACAGCAGGAAATATGAGATTCAGAACTGTTGACCACTAGCTTTGGAACTCGTCTCTTACATTTTAGAACACAGCAGAGACAAGTCAAAACAAAAAAGTTTAAAAATTAGGATGTAATTTATTTATTCACCTACTTATTTACTGGCCACAGTCAATCAGACTATACAGTCAGCTTCTTTAATAATTCCGCTGCAGTGTAAATAAATTATAAGTAAGATTGAATGTACACACTTACTATAGTACAAGAAACAGACGGGGGGGGGGGGGGGGGGGCATTACTGTACTGGGGAAACTGGGCCAATGGGCAAACAAAAGAAAGGGAAAAAATTGTGTAGTGCAGTCATTTTCAGCTTACTTAGGGAGTATGTATTTGTAGTTACTAACCAAGTTTTTGTGTAAACACATTCCTGTAAACAACGGCGGAGAAAAGTTTAACCTGTAATTGGACTGTCACTGATTTAAATCGTGATGGGAAAGCTGGAGGTTTTGGGAACAAGAACACATGGTGTCGATCATGCATCTTGCAGAATTGAGTACACCAGAGTTGTTTCAGTTAAGAAAACATCTTTCAGAGGGACAGCTATCAACGTCACTTGAAGGCCTATGTTTGTGTTCAGCTGAAGTGAAATTTTATTTTAAAACATTCTGTGTGAAAGCTGCTGACGACGCATTTCTTGATGAACAGAAGACAAAACTCCAGGAACTGCGCTTAAAGGTTTACATTGTTGGATCCTTAATTTAGAACAATACATTACAGTTCAGGGACAGAAGAGGAAGAATGAATGGGAAGGCACAATCCGAAGACGTGTCTGCTCTGGTGGGGATCTACATACTGCAGATGTAAAGTTTCCCGAGGACTGCTATAAAAGTTTCTTTATAGGCTTAGCACCCACATAGAGAAAGCGTAAAAAAGCAGTCTTGCCCTCTCTCCTCCCCATCTTCGTGCTCACAACGCTCCCCTCTCACCTAAAATGTCAGAATTTTGGATTTTTTGTGTGTTCTTGGGACCCCCTCCTAGAACAGTTTTGAACTGCTCGCCCATTTGAGCTCTTACGATCGCTAAATTTGAGACTCCTGTTGTGATGAGTAAAATAGAGGCGCTTTCTGGCGTGCAAAGAGTCATAATAATATAACGAGTGCGTTATTGGTCTTGTAACTGGTTACTATTTAGTCCGACACTTCGGAGAAAGAATTCTTTCGTGACCAGCGTGATTTGTTTGCAACGAGGATTCAAGAAAGGACGTGAGAGCACCGAGAACTTGGTCCATTTTAAGTCGGCCCCGCAGTTACAGCTAACCGCATCCATACCCCGGGGTCCACTGTGAAGTGCATGACGGGAAGGGAGTCTTCCAGTAGAATCACATGTTTAGTGCAGGAAGAATGGCTGCTTCTTTGCATTCTACGATCAGTTTCAAACTGTCTCCGCTGCGCTTAAGGGACCAATAGGTAGGGATATGAAGAATATCTTCATATTCTTCACTTAGTATTGGTTCGTGAAATTTTTTATGTAGGCTTTCATTGGATAATTAGCATTTATCTTCGACCGTTTGCCGGTTCCAGTTTAACATCAATTCTGCGCTGGACGAATGTGTGTCAAATAAACCTGAAACTATTCATGCTGCCCTTCTTCGCATACATTCGATATCCATTGCACATAGACAGGGAAGGATGTCACACAGCCACTGTCCCACTCTTGCTGATCGATTATTGTAAGATGCCTGGACTGTTGTGCCTTTTTGTGTTTAACCCCCCACTGCCCTTTGAGTCGATCGATCAATTCAGCATCCATAATAAACCCCAGAGTTTGAAGCAGTCAAAATGGTTCAAACGGCTCTGACCACTATGGGACTTAAAATCTAAGGTCATCAGTCGCCTAGACTTAGAACTACTTAAACCTAACTAACCTATAGACATCACACACATCCATGCCCGAGGCAGGATTCGAACCTGCGACCGTAGCAGCAGCGCGGTTCCGGACTGAAGCGCCGGAACCGCTTGGCCACAACAGCTGGCTTTTGAAGCAGTCCTAAAATGCAGCGAACTTTATATAATACTAGGTACAGAAAGCTGGCTAAAATCCCATAATTGCAGTAATGAGATTTTTGGCGTAGATCTAAGCGTATAACGATATAATAGGCTAATTGGAAACGGAGATGGGACATTTGTCCTCGTAGATAAGAAACTCAAATACACCGAGACAGAAATTGAGAGTGCATATGGTACTGTTTGGGCAAACACTGTATGAAGAATGAGCATAATGTTGTAGTCGAATCTTCTTACCATCATCACACTCACATCAGATGTAAGCGAAAACCTTACAAAAACATTCATTTCGCTCGTACACACGTTCCCCAAACATATTTCCAAAGTAGGAGGCGAATTCAATCATCCAACAAGCGAATTATTACAGTTTTGTAAGTGAGGGACGTCCTGTAATATAGTGTACTAGCTTCCCAAGGAAGCTGCTTGCTACAAAGTAGACAGTTCATGACGGAAATATATGAGATTTTACAGTAACAGACAGATCTGATCACTTTGAGGATATCCATATTATTGAACCTAGTATCAGTGACCACGAAGCAGTTGTAATAATAATTATTATTAAAGGGCAGCTATAACACCTAAGGAGATTAGATGTTAGTGAGTTAGATAAACAGGCAATCATGTCATTTCTAGAAACGGAACTGAAAACATTTGCCTCTTGGCAAGTGAAAGTAGAGGAACTACAACTCAAGTTCAAAATAATAGTTGATCATGCACTGGGTGGACACGTATCTAGTAGAATTGTTCAGACTGGAGAGTCCCTGTATGATTTATGGACATTGTAAAGGCAACAGCGACCATTGTATAGCAGGTGTAAAACAAAGGATAAGGCTGCAGACAGACATATGAGGAATGAAACGCGTCTGGCTGCAAAAAGCGCAAAGCATGAAGCAATCAGTGACTACTGTAGGAGAATATTATCAAGAGAGCTCTTACAAAACTAAAAGAAAATGTGGTCATATCGAAAGACTGTCAATGGCACAAGGTTAGTGTGCAGACACTTTCAGATGACTTAGGAAATGAAATTGAGGACACAAAAAGGTGAAATGCTAAACTTGATTTTCACATCTTCCTTTACTAAGGAAGATTCAGGTGCACAACCCCATTTAATTCATGCACCACTGCAACGGTTAGTAATAGAGATAGAAGGGGTTACATGACTCAGATAATATACCGTAATCTCTTGAACAAAAACCGGCGCCCAACGACTGGAACAAAAATCAGGTCACATTCATCTACAAGAAAGGTAGCAGAAGTCGTCCGAAAAACTACTGCCCAGTCTCATCGATGTAAATAAGTTGTAGGAAAACATAACATATCCTGAACTCGAGGATAATGGGATGTCTCGAACAGAATTGTATTTGTGCGACCAGCATATTTTCTAGTACATTCTAAGCGCAAGAGTCTAAATGCACATTAATGAAGAACATATAACACAAGTTAACTAAACTAAGAGACTGCTTACAACATCATGGGAAGATAAACTTTACAACCATTTCCTATACTTAAAAACATAGAAAAAATGAAAAAACTTTTATAAAAGAACAAGGTAAAGATTATTGTGTGTAAGAAGTTGAATGTACCCAGTTCATATGCATTACTCAGAATTTTCAGTACCTTTCTCCAAGACATTACTCCGCATGATGCGGGTTTCGTACGCTGATAAGGGCTATCTGACATAACTGAAAGGACTGTGACACACGTGTTGGCAAGAGGCACAGAGTGGGGACGGAAACAGTGATAGGTCAGTAAATCGTAATGGCTGCCAAAGACAGACAACATGAGGTGAATACTCTTCATGGCGGTAAGGTATGGACTCCTGGTTGGGAGAGGGGGGAGGGAGGGGTGGGGGGAGGGGCGGACAAGGAGCCTGCGGTGGGAACAGCAGGGGACACAGACTGCAGGCGTCGCTTCACACACTCCGGACGCCATACGGCGTCTTCACTTGATGTGTATTGAGGCGGTTTCTGTCTCCAAAGAGCTGGGCACTTGTTTGTACTCCAACTAGTTAGTTGTTTGTACTCCAACCAGTTAGTCATTCCGAGATACAAGAAGTGCTCTAAAATAAAACTTACCAAAGAAACGAAGTTCACAGGCCTCTAAATGTTCGTTCCCACATTTAATCTCTATAATGCATATCGCAGGAGAACCAAGACTCATAGACTGCAGGTTTAAACACAATTTTGATGACGAATTTACGACACCAATTCTGTACACAAAATGAAATGTCTTAGTCTTTAGTGTGAGAGAAAACATTCGTTCTTCTTTATCCACTACCATCGTTTTCCTACAATGAAGTTACAATAACAGAAGTAAGACTGAATTAAATTCACATGAATTATAAAGCCATTAATCGCAACACATAAAAGACCACAGTGAAATGTCAACATTCAAATAAGACAAGAATTTGTTACTTAGCAATTCCAGAAGAACTTCATGACAAAACGACGATCACAAAGATTCAACGATCACGACGACATGCGACAGAAATAGGACATCAGATGCAAGACATAAGTTTATTCGGGGGAATTAGTCAATCTCTGTGCGAAATAGCAGCGAACATGAAATCCGAAAAACGTTCACCACCAGCTTTGGAACTCGTCTTTTGCATTTCAAAACACAGCAGAGACATGACGAAACAAAAAGTTTGAAAATGTAGAATTACTGGAATTTATTTATTCTTTTTCTTATTTACTGGCTTTGGTCAATCAGACATTACAGTCACCCTCTTTATCAGTTACCACTGAAATTATAACAATGACTGAATAAATAGAACTGCTACAGCACAAGAAAGAGACAGGGGTGTAACTGTACAAGGGAAACTAGGTCAATGGTCAAAGGAAAGAAAGGGAGAAAATTAAGGGAAATTTTAAACGGAAAGTAAAGTGTAAATACTAGTAAAACCCATAAGTGATGGGCTGTATTTCGTTGTGGTAATATAACCATACTGGTAGATGATTCTGTAAATCCTTCAGAAGTAACAGTATCTAAATTGCTTACCTCATTTTCTCATGTGAAAGGTCAGACTGTATTATGGCACAAACATCAGCTGATTGATCTATAGAACGAACGGGAGTAAATGTGAGCAAATATTGCTGCCAACGACGTACCGGACCGTCCGTCACGAAGCCATGTAAAATATTACGTAAAAGAAGAATGGTCACAATTTAAATTTAGTTCACAAAGGCGCTGTGTGGCTCATCTGGGAAATTCTCCTGCATGACTAAACATTTTAGAACAACTACGAATTTTTTCGCCATAGGATGCTACAGTAGTACAGTTCAAAAATTTGTTCTGTGATGTCGTCCAATGTAATGCCAAAGACACCAAACCTATGGCATTCGTCTGGCATATACGTCCCCAAATACTCGTTTAAAGAGAGGTTCATTAGTGTTATCAATTCTTTTACAAATGTAGTTCATAAGTGTAACAAACATGAGGAACAATATATAACAATTGGGCTATAAACACAATTGAACCAAACAGCTTTGCTAGTAAATGTGAAATAAAAGCCTTTAAATCAAAGAGTATGAACGTCACATCTCTTCAGGGGGTTGAGAAATACACAGCACTTAAAAGATGTGCCAAATCCACAATTTTGAAAAAAAAAATGTTCAAATGTGTGTGAAATCTTAAGGGACTTAACTGCTAAGGTCATCAGTCCCTAAGCTTACACACTACTTTACCTAAATTATCCTAAGGACAAACACACACACCCATGTCTGAGGGAGGACTCGAACCTCCACAATTTTGAAAATATGGCAATGAAATTTTGTACTATTCTGCACAGGATATTAACACATTTACTGTTAGACTCCTTTGGATATACAAACATAACATTTTTTATGAAATTGTAAAATATTATTTTCAAAAAACTGTATATGTATAATTTATTATACTTTGGAAAAAAGTTGAATTACACAGTTCCCATCCAGTACTCAAAACTTTCAATAGCATCTTCCAAGACGTTACTTCACATAATGTGAGATTTGTACCCTGATAACGGCTATCAAACATCAATTAAACGACTGTGACACACGTGTAAGCAGTAGGCACAGAGTGTGATAGGCCAGTAAATCGTAATGGCTGCCAAAGATAGACAACACGAGATGAATACACTTCCTGTCGGCAGGTAACTGCGGTGGGGACAACAGAAGGCGTAGTCTGCGGGCGTCGTTTGACACACTCCGGAGGCCACACGCCGTCTTCACTTGATGTGTAGTGAGGCGGTTTCTGTCTTCAGAGGACTGGGCACTTGTGTGCTCCAACCAGTGCTTAGTAATTCCGAGCTACGAGAAATGCGCTAAAACCAAACATACCGAAGAAATGACCTCCAGGTGTTCGTCCTCTCATTTAATTTATAAAATATATATCACAGGAGCACCAAGATTCATAGACTGCAGACTTAAACACCAATTTTGATGATGAATTTATGACACCAATTTTGTACTCAAAATGAAATATCTTAGTCATGAGCGTGAGAGAAAACATTCTTTCTACTTTATCCACTACCATCGCTTTCCTACAATGAAGTTACAAGAACAGAAGTAAAACTGAATTAATTTCACTTGATTTACACACAAGGTACATTAGAGAACCTATAAAGCCATTAATCACAACAGATAAAAAGAACACAGTAAAATGTCAACATTCAAATAAGACAAGAGCTTTTACTTAGCACCTAATTCAGACCCCAGAAGACCTTCATAACAAACGACGATCAGAAAAGTTTGAACGATCACAACTACATGCGACAGAAATAGGACAACATCATATGTACAACATAAGTTTATTTGGGGGGGATCAGTTAATCTCTGTGCGAAATAGCAGCAAGCATGAGATCCAGAAAACATTCACCACCAGCTTTGGAACTCGTCTTTTGCATTTCAAAACACAGCAGAGACATGACGAAACAAACAGTTTAAGAATGCAGAAGTACTAGAATTTATTTATTCACTTACTTATTTACTGGTCTCTGTTAATCAGACTATACAGTCACCCTTTTTATCATTTACCGCTGCAATAAACATAAGTTAAACAAGGACGGAATAACTAGAACTGTTTTAGTACAAGAAAAAGACACAGGTGCAACCATACAGGGGAAACTAGGCCAATGGTCGAAGGAAAGAAAGGGAGACATACCTGTATTAAGGGAAAATTTAAGTTGCAAGCAAAGTGGAAATATTAGTAACACCCATAAGTGGTGGGCTGTATTTCGCTGTGGTAGTGTAATCATACAGGAAGATGGTTTTGTAAGTCTTTCAGATGTAGCAGTATTTTAATTGCTTACCTCCTTTCCTCATGTCAACGATCAGTCTGTATTATGGTACAAACATCAGCTGACTGATCTATAGAACGGTAGGGGGCAAATATGAGCAAATATTGCTGCCAACGACCGTCCGTCCGTCCGTCACGAACGTTTTTTTAAAATATAGAGCAAAAGAAGAATGGTCACAATTTAAATTTAGTCCTCAAAGGCGCTGTGAAGCCGATCCGGAAAGACCTCTGCATACCGAAATATTTTAGAACATCTACGAATTTTTTTACCACTGCTTGATACAGCAGCAGGGTTCAAAAATTTGTTATGTGACGTCGTCCAACATAACGCTAAAGACACCAGACCTACAGTACATAGCTCTCGTCTGACATACACGTCGCCAACTAGACATTTAAAGAGAGGTTTATTAGCGTTCTTAATTCTTTTACAAGCATAGTTCTTACGTGTAACAAAAATGAGGAACAACATGTAACAATTGGTCTTAAAAACACAAACGAATCAGATTTGTTATTCAATGTAAAGTGCTAGAAAGAACCAATAAAAAAATGAAGATCTTGAAATATAGGAGTATAGAAGTCACAGTTCTTAAGTACGGGAATATCGGAAACAGATAGCATCAAGACATCAGGCGATAAACTTCTTGGTGAAAGCTTCAACATATTTGGAAGATTAGGCATGGAGTGCAAATTCCCTATCAGACGAATAAACACAGTAACGAAGCACTTCGACGAGCTTTACCACGACGAGAGGCATGCATAATTTGACTTATAATGACATCTTATTTTCCCAATAATTGGCACTTTTATTCACAACAAAATATCTAATTTTAAGAGTGAAGTATATACGCTGAGGTGGCAGAAGTCATTGGACAGCGATATGCACGTAGGCAGAAGGCGTTAGTATCGCATACGCAATGCATAAAAGGGCAGAGCATTGTCGGTGCTGTCATTTGTACTCATGTCATGTGTGTGGAAAGGTTTCAGGCGTGATTATGGCCGCAAGACGGGAATTAACAGACCTTGAATGCGAAATGGTAGCTGAAGATTCACTCATGGGACATTCCATTTCGGAAATCGTTAAGGAATTCAATATTCCGAAACAAATCGTGTCAGGAGTTTGCCGAGGTCACCAAATTTCAAGCGTTACCTATCAACACGGACAATGCAGTGGCCAACGGCCTTCACTTAACAACTGAGAGCACTGGCGTTGGTGAAATGGAAATGAGCGTATGGCGTCAGTGGCCGGGAGTTCCTAGGCGGAAAGTTCGGCCGCCAAGTGCAAGTCTTACTGAGTGCGACACCACATTGGGCGACTTGCACATCGACAATGGGGATGAAATGATGATGAGGACAGTTCAACAGCCAGTCCCTGAGTAGAGAAAATCTCCCTCCCTAGAAGGTAATCGAACCCGGGCCCCCGTGCGTGGCATTCCAACGCGCTGACCATTCAGCTATTGGGGTGGACACTGTCTTTGGTGTGGAGTTGTCAGTGCTAACAGACGAGTTATACTGCGTGAAATAACAGCAAGAATCAATGTAGGATACACGACGAGGGTAACCGACAGCGAGGTGAAATTTGGTAACATGCTATGGCAGCAGACGATCGACGCGAGTGCCTTTGTTAACTCCACACCACCTCCTGCAGCCCTGTCCTGGGCTCATGACCATATTGTTGGACCCTAGACGACTGAAAACCATGACCTGGTCACATGTGTCCCGATTTTAGGTCGTTAGAGCTTATGACAGGATTCGAATGTGCTGCAGACTCTATGAAGCCATTGGTACAAGTTGTCAACAAGGCACTGTGTAAGCTGAAAGTGTCTCCATTATGGTGTGGTCTGTGTGTACACGGAATACACTGGGCCTTCTGGTTCAACTGAGCCGATCATTGACGGGCAGTGGCTATGTTCGCCTTCTTCAAGGGCTTTGGCAGCCACTCAAGGACTTCATATTAGCAAACAACAATGGAATTTTTATGGATGACAGTGCGTCATGTCACTGAGCTACAGTTCTTCGCGATTGATTTGAAGAACAGTCTGGACAGTTCGAGCGAATGATTTGGCCACGCAGATAGCCCGACATGAACCCCATCGTCATTTATGAGACACAATCGAGAAGAAGATGCTGTGATGTGCAAGTGATTAGCTTTTCAGAGCATTCATACAAGGTTGGCGCCGGTGGCGACACCTATAACGTGCTGACTTGAGGACAGTTTACAACCGATTTCTCATACACAAACTGCAGTTGACCGGCGTTGCCTGGTGAAACGTTGTTGTGATGCCTCGTGTAAGGAGAAGAAATGCGTACCATCACGTTTCCGACTTTGATAAAGGTCGGATTGTAGCCTATCGCGATTACGGTTTATCTTATCGCGACATTGCTGCTCGCGTTGGTCGAGATCCAATGACTGTTAGCAGAATATGGAATCGGTGGGTTCAGGAGGGTAATACGGAACGCCGTGCTGGATCCCAACGGCCTCGTATCACTACCAGTCGAGATGACAGGCATCTTATCCGCATGCCTGTAGCGGATCGTGCAGCCACGTCTCGATCCCTGAGTCAACAGATGGGGACGTTTGCAAGACAACAACCATCTACATGAACAGTTCGACGACGTTTGCAGCAGCGTGGACTATCAGCTCGGAGACCATGGCTGCGGTTACCCTTGACGCTGCATCAGACAGGACCGCCTGCGATGGTGTACTCAACGACGAACCTGGGTGCACGAATGGCAAAACGTCATTTTTCGGATGAATCCAGTTTCTGTTTACAGAATCATGATGGTCGCATCCGTGTTTGGCGACATCGTGGCGATCGCACGTTGGAAGCGTGTATTCGTCATCGCCATACTGGCGTATCACCCGGCGTGATGGTATGGGGTGCCATTGGTTACACCTCTCGGTCTCCTCTTGTTCGCATTGACGCCACTTTGAACAGTGGACGTTGCATTTCAGATGTGTTACGACCCGTGGCTCTACGCTTCATTCGATCATTGCGAAACCCTACATTTCAGCAGGATAATGCACGACCGCATGTTGCAGGTCCTGTACGGGCCTTTCTAGATACAGAAAATGTTCGACTGCTGCCCTGGCCAGCACGTTCTCGAGATCTCTCGCCAATTGAAAATGTCTGGTCAATGGTGGCCGAGCAACTGGCTCGTCACAATACGCCAGTCACTACTCTGGATGAACTGTGGTATCGTGTTGAAGTTGCATGTGCGGCTGTACCTGTACATGTCATCCAAGCTCTGTTTGACTCAATGCCCAGGCGTATCAAGGCCGGTATTACGGCCAGAGGTGGTTGTTCTGTGTACTGATTTCTCAGGATCTATGCACCCAAATTTTGTAGAAATGTAATCACATGTCAGTTCTAGTATAATATATTTGTCCAATGAATACCTGTTTATCATCTGCATTTCTGCTTGGTGTAGCAGTTTTAATAGCCAGTAGTGTAATTTAGAGCAAGTGTGTGAATAACCAGAACTTCTGTTACAAACATATTTATAGGCACGTCGACATTGCAGAGCTACTGTGTAACCATTTTTCGTAAATCACAAGACTAATATATTAAAAGGCATTGAGATTTGAGGATACATTTGCGAAAATAGAGACTGCAGAGATGTACACAATGCGTTTGGTCTTAACGAAAAATATCTATTCTGTCATACAGAGGTAGGTTACTTACTTTAAAACTGTTGTAGTGATAAAGTAACCCCTGTAAATAAATTAAATGCGCTTATACCCCAAATTATAAACGAACTGATCGAAGGGAACAGCAAAATTGTATTAAACTTTCACTTTCTTTAGCACAGTAGCAGATAATTTTGGTTCGAACACTTCCTAAGGGCTTAAATAATAGGTTTCAGGAAACTGTTGCAAAACATGTTTAATATATTTGAAGTCCTGTTTCTTTACGACTATAAGTCAACATATGCAGATCAACTGGCACTGCTGTGCTTGCTAAATCACAGTGTAGAGGGATCGAAAAGAGCGACCGAATGCAGGCGATACCGCTGCAGAGATTGATGGCGATTGTGGCTCCCGTATGGGGCCCTCAATGAACTCGTCGCTGACGGAACTACTTGTTTTCCCACATCAAGGGGTACACACTGTAGTTAGAAGCCATGAGCAATTGATACTCACTGCCATAAATTATTTATACCGAATAGAAAACAGCATTTAGGAATGACGATTACTGCGTCAGGCCTGTTGCGTGCAATATCGTTCTATCACCAGTGTTAGCAGCGGCAAAAATCAAAATACTAACAGCCCCAGTATCAGCGTCCTCTAACGATTCGTGGAGGCAAGAAGCCTACAATGCATGAGCGCGTTGTACCGGAACTGAGTTTACAAAATCCAGTATCACAATGGCGATAAATTTAATTATACATCAGCAGGAACAACAAGTAAAAATCTCATTTCAATTCTTTAATATACATGCTTTTAGAAACGCCAATAATGTAAAAGGCAAATTAATTTTGTCAAGAATGCAGGTCAACGCTTTAAATCGGAAATATGACAGAAAAGTCTTCCAAAAACTTATTATTTCTGATGACATATGAATGGAGCATGTGTACTTTAAGACACCATAGAGACACACGAGCCTTGCCGGAATTATCTACACAAGTGAATACGAAGATGCACTTTGCACAATACCTCGAGAGCGGTGTATTATTTGTAGTATTCCGCTTTTCCTGTATTTACAAGATTTATGAAATTCGGCCTTCCCCACACAGACTACTTCAGATAATCCGTAATGAACAGTCTGAATGGCTGGTTTGAAAAATCAAATTACACTGAATATAACTGCCTTGTCGAAGATCCCCATATTCAATATATACTCATGGCTGTCATAATTTGCGTTATGCGTCCTCCAGAAGCTATAATCGGTTTATTGCCCTAGTTTTTGGAGTAACAGATTAATAGAAGGAAGACGTTGATGGCTTACCTTCTCATTGCTGTCATTGCTCCATGTCCTTGCTGTATTTCATGGCTTTTTTTTAACATTCTACTGATTGGGACAAACACATTCATGTTGCCAGCCAGTTGTCTTCGTCTCAAACTCTTGCCGAGCAACGGCTCATGCCGACGCGTCGCGATCTCTTGTTTACTCTAGGACGTACGATAACCGATCACTGCATAATTAAGAAAACTATTAAGTGGCAGTAGGAGGGCGTAATTAGGCTGGAGCAACAAGGCCATTGTCACTTCCCTCCCCCCTCCTCCCCCCTCCTCCCCCCATGACACGAAGGCACACTAAGGAAAGAAGAAAGGGAAATGTATAAGAGAAAACTGAAACGAAAAGGAAAAATTAGAAACAAAAAATATCAGCCCGTGTCAAGATATTCAAAATGATTCTGCTTCTGGGGTAAAGTTCGGAAATCATTTATTTCCTTTACCCTGGCGAACGATCAGCCTAAATTTGGACTCTTAACATCAACTATAGAATGTAAGGAATTAGATGTATGCAAACGTTGCGACCAAGGCTGTGGTGGAGCATAAGTCATGAGTTCTGAGTACAATAGCGTTCAGAAGCAAATCAAGACACAATCAAAGTTGTTTAGCCCGTGAAGGTGCTGTGGAGCTAATCGAGGAACACCCCTGTGTTTCAAAGGAAACGATCACATCTACAAATATTTTTGGAAATGGCATGCTATATAGGCAGGATTTAAAATGGCTTCTGTCGGTACTTCCAAGGTAACACAAAACACACAAAACCTAAGCCGTTAAGCTGACATATACACGACGCCTACTATGCATTTACAGATTGCTTGATTAACATTCTTAAGGCTGTGACAAACATACATTGTTTCGTTGAAAGTCATAGGATAGAGATATGCACATATACAGAAGGCACTGGTATCGCATACACAAGCTATAACAGGGCAATGCACTGGAAGAGTTGTCATTTGTACCCAAGTGATTCACGTGAAGAGGTTTCCGACGTCATTATGTGCGGAACGAAAGGAATTGACGGACTTTGAATGCAGGATTGTAGTTGTAGCTAGACGCATGGGACATTCCAATCTGGAAATCGTTAGGGAATTCAATATTCCGAGATCCACCCGTGTCAAGAGTGTGCGAGAATACCGAATTTCAGGCATTACATCTCACCACAGACAATGTATTTGCGGGCGGTCTTCACTTAAACGACAGAGACTAGCAGTCTTTACATAGAGTTATCAATGCTAACAGACAAACAATTCCACGTGAAATAACCGCAGAAATTAATGTGGGGCGCACGACGAACGTATGTTAGGAAAGTGAGGTGAAATTTGCCGTTGAAGGTTGTAGCAGCAGACGGCCGACGCGACTGCCTTTCCCAACAGCATGGCATCGCCTGCAGCACCTCTCCTGGGCTCGTTCACCATATCGGTTGAAACTTAGACGACTGGAAAACTGTTGGTAAGAGCTGATGGGGCCGGCCGGGGTGGCCGAGCGGCTCTAGGCGCTACAGTCTGGAACCGCGCGACCGCTACAGTCGCAGTTTCGAATCCTGCCTCGGGCATGGATGTGTGTGATGTCCTTAGGTTAGTTAGGTTTAAGTAGTTCTAAGTTCTAGGGGACTGATGACCTCAGAACTTAAGTCCCATAGTGCTCAGATCCATTTGAACCAAGAGCTGATGGTAAGGTTTGTGTGTGGTGCAGAGCCCACGAAGCTATGGACCCAAACTGTCAACAAGCACTGTGTAAGCTGGTAGTGGCTCCACTGCGGTGTGGGCTGTGTTTACATGGAATGCACTGGGTTCTCTGGTCCAACTGAAGAGCTCATTGACAGGAAATGGTTATGTTCGACTATTTGGAGACCATTTATAGACTCATGGGCTTCATGTTGTCAAACAACGATGAAGTTTTTATGGATGACAATGCGTCATTTCACCGGACCACAATTGTTTGCAGTTGATTTGAAAACCGTTCTGGACAGACCATTTTGTAACAAGACAAATATAAGATTTCCAAGCAATTTTCTCTAAGGCAGAGCTAAGGCAGAAGAAATCGAGAGTTACAAGTATATCTCTGCTTGTAGATAGGGACGTCTGTCACATAGCCACTATCCAACTGTTCCTGATCGGTTGTTGTAAAATGGTTGAACCATTATGCGTCTTTGTATTAACTCCCTATTGCCGTCTCACATTAGTCCACCAACTCAGCTTTCATAACAAACCCGAGAGTTTGAAGCAGTTCTAACAAGCAGAGAAGCTCATACAGCACTAGGTACAGAAAGCTGACTAAAATCTGATAATGACAGCTGTGACATTTTGGCATAGGTCTGAGTGTATTTGAGAAGATCTTAATTATACACTACGTTAATAGTTAAACGTTTACTAAGGAAACTGTTTAGTACAAAAGTAGACAAGTCATGACGGAAATATATTAGATTTTATGGAAATTAATAGACTTTACCGTTTTGAGGATATCCCTATCGAAAGTGGTTTCAGTGACCATGAAGCAGTTACAAAAACAGTGATAACTGAAAGGCAACTTAATCAACTGGGGATATTAGGTGTTCAGTGAGTCAGGTAAACAGGCAGACAGTCATATCTAAAAACGGAAATAAAAACATTTACCTCCAGGCAAGTGCAGGTAGAGGAACTGTGGCTCAAGTTTAAAAGAACAGTTGTTCATTCGCTGGCTAGAATTATATCAAGTAAAAGTGCTACTGATGGACGGACATTGTACGGTATATGGTCACTGAAAAGGAAACAGCGACCATGGCATAAAAGCTGTAAAGCAAAGCATAAGGCTGACGGAGACAGGATGAATGAAACATGTTTGTCTGTAAAAAGGACAAAGTGTACCTACTGTAGTACAATATTATCAAAAGAGCTCTCACAGAACACAAAGAAATTCTGGTGGCATTGGTAAGGCTGTTTGTGATACAACGTGTTGGCCTGACACTCATAGATGACACTGACACAGGAACTCGAATTGAAGACAAAAAAAAAAAAAAAAAAAAAAAAAAGCTGAAATGTTGAACTCCGTCTTCAGATTTTCCTAAGGAACATTCAGGAGTATGGTACCAGTTTAATTCCGCAAACATGAGTCGTTGGCAAACTGGTAGTGGTGTTGAGAAACAACTGAAATCGCGAAAATTAAACGAGCTGCTGGATCGAATGGAATGCCCGTAACTATAGAAAATTTGCTGCTGAGTTAGCTAACAAACCATAAGTTATACGAGTGAGTTAATATGCTGCAGATCCGTTCTACAGAAAAGGTGCACACAGTCATTGGAAGAAAAATCAAGTCAAATTCATCTACAAGAAAGGTAGCAGAAGTGATTCACAAAGTTACTGTCCGATCTAATTGACGAGCATCAGTTGCAGAAGCCTGTAATATATTTGAACTCAAACATAATGGGGTATCCCGAACAGAATTGCATCAGTGCAACCAACATAAATTTCTAAAACATTCCAAGTGCAAGAACCTCAATATACATTAATCAAGAACAAGTAACAACAACTGAAGCAAACTAAGTGAATAAACACAATATAAAAGTACCTGTGTTATTAATAAGTATGATGCAATGGTCCCTCAGACATGTATGCTTCATGTCTCAAGGAACATTGCGCGGTATTTCTTAATAATACAGGTACTGCTATTTCTTATTTATTCGCCAGTTCCAGGCCCTCTACATTTCAATAAATATGTCCTTCCGAGGTGGGAATGTCTATAACATACGTGTGCAGGATGTGACACATAGACTAAGACCCACGAACGTTCGGGTCTGGCCTTCATTCCTGCATGGACAGCTGAAGTAGTTAAGGCGACTGCTCACGTGAAGTGGGAAATGCGGATTCGTGTCCCAGTTTAGCACTAATTTTCATTGCCGTCATTCCAGTATACAACCGATTGTGGTTCATATTTGTAATTGCGAATATATTTCCTGTAAACTAAGGGCCTACTTAAAACGTCAGTGAAAGGTAAATCATGCAACATTTTCTTTAAGTTAAGTCTAAGGAAAAATGACAAAATGTTTATAAAGGGATAAGATAAGAAGATTATAGCGATGAAAGAGTTGGGTACACCAAGTTCCCATGTAGTACCCAAAACATTAAACAGCCACTTCCAAGGCGTTACACTGCATGTTGCGATAATTTGTACGCTGATAAGAGCTATCAAATTTCAGTTAAAGTATGTGGCACACATGTTAACAGAGGGCCACGTGTTGGCAAGAGGCACAGAGTGGGGACTGAAACTGTTCAAAAAATGGCTCTGAGCACTATGGGACTTAACTTCTGTGGTCATCAGTCCCCTAGAACTTAGAACTACTTAAACCTTACGACATCACACACATCCATGCCCGAGGCAGGATTCGAACCTGCGACCGTAGCAGTCGCGCGGTTCCGGTCTGAGCGCCTTAACCGCGAGACCAACGCGGCCGGCGACTGAAACTGTGATAGGCCAGTAAATCGTAATGGTTGCCAAAGAAAGGAGGTGATTATACTTCGTGGCAGTAACCTTTGAATTACTGGGGTGATGAGAGGGTGGGGGGGGGGGGGCGAGGGGACAAGGAGGCTGTCGTGGGAACAGCAGGGGGTATAGACTGCGGGCGTCGGCGTTTGACACACGCCATATGCCATCTTCACTTGGTGTGTACTGAGGCGGTTTCTGTCTCCAAAGAGCTGGGCGCTTGGGTACTCCAACCAGCACTTAGTACTTCTATGCTACGAGAAGAGCGCTAAAATAAAACTTACCAAAGAAATAAAATTGATAGGCCTGTAGGTGTTCGTTCTCACATTTAATCTCCAAAGTATGTACCGCAGAAGAACCAAGATTCATAATAATGATGATGATGTCCCATACTTCGAGGAGCGTAGGGGACGATGTGGGAAAGAAGTACCGCCGTACTCGGCAAGGTCCTAGCGGAGTTGGTTTTCCATTGGCTTCCTCCGACCGTAATGGGGATGAATGATGATGATGAAGACGACACAACAACACCCAGTCATCTCGAGGCATGGAAAATCCCTGAGCCCACCGTGATTTCCCTAAATCGCTCCAGGCACATGCCGGGATGGTTCCTTTCAAAAGGGCACGGCCGACTTCCTTCCCCGTCCTTCCCTCATCCGATGAGACCGATGACCTCGCTGTCTGGTCTCCTTCCACAAACCAACCAACCAACCAACCCTGAGCCCACCGGGAATCGAACCCGGGACCCCTTGCGCGGGAAGCGAGAACGCTACCGCAAGACCACGAGCTGCGAACAAGATTCATAATTTGCAGGTTTAAACACAAATTTTGATGATGAATTTATGACATCAATTTTGTACACAAACTGAAATATCTTAGTCGTAAGTGTGAGAGAAAACATTCTCTCTTATTTGCCCATTACCGTCATATTCCTACAATGAAGTTACAAGAACTGAAGTAAAATCGAATTAAATTCACATGAGAAAGATAAAATGTGCATTATAGAACATGGAGAGCCATTAGTTACAACACACAGAAAGATCACAGTGAAATGTCAACATTTAAAATAGATGAAAGTTTGTTTCTTAGCATCTAGCTCAAACTCTATAAGAACTTCGTAACAAACGACGATCACGAAAGTTTCAACGATTACAGCTATATGCGACAAAAATGGGGAAATATACTGCACACGACCTAAGTGTATTTGGGGGAATTAGTTAACTTCCGTCTTAAACAGCAGCAAACTTTAGATAATGTTGGCCACCAGCTCTGAAACTCGTGTTTCGAATTTCAAAACCAATATGACAAAACAAAAACTTTAAATATCTGGAAGTACTGGAACTTATTTATTCACTTACTTATCAATGGCCTTAGTATACAGCCATCCTCTTTATCAATTGCCGCTGCAATAAACATAAATTATAACAATGACTGAATAATTGTAACTGCTATAGCACAAGAAACAGACAGGGGTGTTACTACGCAGGGGAAACTAGGCCAATGGTCGAAGGGGAAAAAGGGAGAAATATTAAGGGGAAGTTTAAATGGCAAGTAAAATGGAACTATTACTAAAAGCTATAAGTGAAGGGATGTATTTTGCTGTGGTAATACAATCATACAGGTAGATGGTTCTGTAAGTACTTCAAAAGTAGCAGTATGTGAATTGCTTACCTCCTTTCCTCATGTCAAAGATGAATCTATGTTAGGATCCGAACATTAGTCACCTGGATCTGTAAAACGAAAGGGAGTAAATGTGAGTAAACGTTGCTGCTAATCGGTGTAACGGAGCGTCCTTCATGAGTGACATGTAAAATGCTATGCAAAAAAAAAAAAGGGAATCCCACCATTTAAATTTAGCCCTCACAGACGCTGTGAAACTTATCAGGAGACACCCCTGCATAACAAAACATTTGAGAAAATCAACGAATGTTTTGGCCACTGGTAGTAGCGTTCAAAAATTTGTTCTGCGAGTACTTCCGACGTAACATCATGGTGACTGAATCTATAACGTCGGTTTGAATACACGACGCGAACTACGCAAAGAGAGATTCACTGGCGTTCTTAATGCTAGTGAGAATCGACATAGCGACTAAAGATATTGAAATCTAGGAGTGTGGTCGTCACAGCTCTTATGTAAAGAAATGTCGGAACTGCTGCCATTAAAGGATTATTCGATAAACTGCTTGGCGAAAGTTTCAGCATATTTTAACGATGAGGCATGGAGTGCAAATTCCCTGTCAAACCAATAAACACCGTAGATAAGCACTTCGACGAGCTTTACCAGGACGAGAGGCTGAAATAACAATGTCATAGCTAGACTTACAGTGATGTCTATTCCTCTAATAACTGCTCGCCTTAATTCTCAACTAGATACTTATTCTATGGGACTAAGCAAGCTGTAGGAGCAAATAAAGCAGTACGACTTTTACCCATTATGGCCGCTTTCACTTTATGTTACTAGTAAAATTCACAGTTATTCAGATTACACGAGCTGTTCTGAAAAGTGAAGTTGAAAGTATGGGTTATTTTAAGATGAAATCGAAATATAAAAATATTGATACTCTTAGATTTTTCTAGTTTCAGCGTTTTGAAACCTGTTCTGCAGCTGCAGAAATTCATGAGAAGTAAATTTTAAGAGTCACAATTTACTGGGCTCCAGCTGGTGATTTTGAGTTATACACTAGAAAGCTAGATGTGTGATTGCACTTTTTAATCTCCAGACACAATTAGTTATATTTAGAGAAGGCCTAATTTATTTTTATGCCTCACCTATTCGAGAACCACAGTTATCTTGCCAGTTCATATAATTTATCTCCCCCTAATACATTTAGAAAATGGGTTGTGTGAACCAGCAGAGCTTCTGTAACTAACATTTTTATAGAGACATCGGTATTGCCGCGCTATTGTGGAACTATTTTTTGTTAAATCACAAGACTAACGTACGAAAAAGGAATTGAGGACTTGAAGATATATTTTCGAAATACAGACTGCAGAGACCTACAACACATTTGCTGTTAACGAAAAATATATATTCTGTCACAAAGAGATAGGCTAGGAAATACACTCCTGGAAATTGAAATAAGAACACCGTGAATTCATTGTCCCAGGAAGGGGAAACTTTATTGACACATTCCTGGGGTCAGATACATCACATGATCACACTGACAGAACCACAGGCACATAGACACAGGCAACAGAGCATGCACAATGTCGGCACTAGAACAGTGTATATCCATCTTTCGCAGCAATGCAGGCTGCTATTCTCCCATGGAGACGATCGTAGAGATGCTGGATGTAGTCCTGTAGAACGGCTTGCCATGCCATTTCCACCTGGCGCCTCAGTTGGACCAGCGTTCGTGCTGGACGTGCAGACCGCGTGAGACGACGCTTCATCCAGTCCCAAACATGCTCAATGGGGGACAGATCCGGAGATCTTGCTGGCCAGGGTAGTTGACTTACACCTTCTAGAGCACGTTGGGTGGCACGGGATACATGCGGACGTGCATTGTCCTGTTGGAACAGCAAGTTCTCTTGCCGGTCTAGGAATGGTAGAACGATGGGTTCGATGACGGTTTGGATGTACCGTGCACTATTCAGTGTCCCCTCGACGATCACCAGTGGTGTACGGCCAGTGTAGGAGATCGCTCCCCACACCATGATGCCGGGTGTTGGCCCTGTGTGCCTCGGTCGTATGCAGTCCTGATTGTGGCGCTCACCTGCACGGCGCCAAACACGCATACGACCATCATTGGCACCAAGGCAGAAGCGACTCTCATCGCTGAAGACGACACGTCTCCATTCGTCCCTCCATTCACGCCTGTCGCGACACCACTGGAGGCGGGCTGCACGATGTTGGGGCGTGAGCGGAAGACGGCCTAACGGTGTGCGGGACCGTAGCCCAGCTTCATGGAAACGGTTGCGAATGGTCCTCGCCGATACCCCAGGAGCAACAGTGTCCCTAATTTGCTGGGAAGTGGCGGTGCGGTCCCCTACGGCACTGCGTAGGATCCTACGGTCTTGGCGTGCATCCGTGCGTCGCTGCGGTCCGGTCCCAGGTCGACGGGCACGTGCACCTTCCGCCGACCACTGGCGACAACATCGATGTGCTGTGGAGACCTCACAACCCACGTGTTGAGCAATTCGGCAGTACGTCCACCCGGTCTCCCGCATGCCCACTATACGCCGTCGCTCAAAGTCCGTCAACTGCACATACGGTTCACGTCCACGCTGTCGCGGCATGCTACCAGTGTTAAAGACTGCGATGGAGCTCCGTATGCCACGGCAAACTGGCTGACACTGACAGCGGCGGTGCACAAATGCTGCGCAGCTAGCGCCATTCGACGGCCAACACCGCGGTTCCTGGTGTGTCCGCTGTGCCGTGCGTGTGATCATTGCTTGTACAGCCCTCTCACAGTGTCCGGAGCAAGTATGGTGGGTCTGACACACCGGTGTCAATGTGTTCTTTTTTCCATTTCCAGGAGTGTAGATGGTTCAAATGGCTCTGAGCACTATGGGACTCAACATCTTAGGTCATAAGTCCCCTAGAACTTAGAACTACTTAAACCTAACTAACCTAAAGACATCACACACTCCCATGCCCGAGGCAGGATTCGAACCTGCGACAGTAGCAGTCCCGCGGTTCCGGACTGCAGCGCCGGAACCGCTAGACCACCGCGGCCGGCTAGGAAATAGATAAAATGCGCTTAGAGTGTTGTGCAGAATAAGTATCAAGTAACGTAAATGATCGCAGTGTTAAATCACATTACAAACTTAGCTGTAAAATTTTAGGAAATATAATCAGAGACTCATAATGCATGTATATGAGAGAAAGAAGGAAGAGAGGTTTTAATGTCCCTTCGACGTCTGTGTAATCAGAAACGAGCACAAGGGCAGTAATTTGGCCGTGTCCTTTAAAATGAGTCATCTCGGTATTCGCCTTATAAAATAAATCGCAAATAACGTAAATCTACGAATATGGCCTAACAGAGTTTTAACCACAGTCTCTCCTAAGACCAGAACAGTGTGACACTATTGCATGTGCTTTTAAGGAAAAATGAATGCATACAGCATGAACTATTTGGAGGTAGGAAAAAGGAATCATGAACATAATAAAATAACTTTAAAAGCAAATAATGAAGTAATCATAGGCAGTCACAAAATTGTAACGCTTCCAATTTCTTTTTCTTTTTTTTAGTTGAGCAGCGCATGGAGAGCTGCATCAAACCAGTCTCAGGACTGAAGACCACAACAACAACAACAGTTGAGCAGCAGATGATTTAGATTTGAACGCTGCCTAAGAGGATACATTACATATTTCAAAAAAAAGTGTTGCAAAACAAGTTCAATAAATTTAAAATCCTGTTTCTTTGCAAGTATCAGCCAACATATGCTGATCAACTGCCACTGCTGCTAAACAAAACAATTCGTTTAGCAGAGCACAACTTGCTGATACAGAGACGTTTGAGATACTGATTGTAACTGCTTCCTTAATCACTCATGTGTGGAGGGATCATAGAGAGCGACCGAATGCAGGTGATGTCACTGCTGAGACTGGCGGCGATTATGGCTCCCGCATGGGGCCCTCTGCTATTTTACGTGCCAGACCATGGGCTATACATTGTAGTAAGAGGTCTTTGACAAATGATACTTCCTGCCATAAATTATCAACGAATAGGAAACAGCATTTAGAAATGACGATTACTGTGACAGGCCTGTTCCGTGCAGCACCGTTTTATCACCAAAGGTAGCAGCGGTAGATATCAAAATGGTAACATCTCCAGTACCATCGACCTCTTAACGATTCAAGGAGACTAGAACCGTAGAATGCAATGTCACCTTGTACTGGGACTGAGTTTACGAACTCCAGTACCATGGAAAATCGCATTTCTTCTTATTGATAGCCATGCTTTTCGAGACGTCAGTAACATAAAAGGCAAAATAATTTTCCGTGAATACTTTAAATCCGAAATATGTTAGAAAGTCTTATAAGAATGTATTATTTCTGTTCACACGTGAATGGAGAAAGTGTGTTTCAAGACACAGTGACACACTCGACTTGTCGGACATCATCTACTCAAGTCACTGCAGGGTGCCTCGTAGGGTAATGTGTACTTTGTAGTACTCATATTTTCCTGTAATTACAAGATTTATGAAATTCTGCGTTCCCTGCTGAAACTGCTTCAGATATAATAATCTGTAATAAATAGCTTGGTAATTTCCAAGAATGATTGCCTATCGAAGTTGGAGCGCTCCAAACGATACATATCGAAGTTGCCATAGTAAATCGATTATGGAAGTCTCGTGGCGCGTGTTACGAGTATGTTTGAACGTGTCACTACAGAACGACAAAAGAAAAGCGTTAGAGAAGCACTCGCAAATGGAAAGGAGACGACTTACCTTAGTCGTCGTCGGTGTTATCGTCATGTGACAGTCCGCGAGATGTATAAGCTGCAGGGACAAGTCCTTTTTTCCCATACCACACCCAGAGTAAACTATGCCAATATCGCGTAGGAATATCGGCAGAGTGTCGCATGCGTCGACTTTCCCCTGCAAACGCAAGTTGTGAAAGTATAGGTAGTGGAACAAATACAGTTCGTTCCTCTGTCGTGGACGTTCTTCTCTTTTAATGCTTGACTTGACAGACTACCAGAGGCGTTCTATGTTCTGGGTATGGACACTGACGTCATCTGAAGAGACAAACTCGACACAGTGGTTCACAAATTCGTGCTCGAAGCATTCAGCTTTGAGACTCTGGTATGACTGAAACCCGTCGGTGATGACTTTTGTTCCTGGCAGTATGAAATGCTTTAGATGGCTCTGACCACTATGGGACTTAACATCTTAGGTCATCAGTCCCCTATAACTTAGAACTACTTAAACCTAACTAACCTAAGGACAACACACACATCCATGCCCGAGGCAGGATTCGAACCTGCGACCGTTGCGGCCGCGCGGTTCCAGACTGTATCGCCTAGAAGCGCTCGGCTACACCGGCCGGCTGAAATGCTTTATAAGACCCACTAGAGTGACCTTGTCTCGCGACAATACCCTGACAACGAAACACTTGCGTGACTCCCTTTCTATCCCACTAAAAACCCAGATATGATGTACTTCACTTTTGTGCCGGCCGGTGTGGCCGTGCGGTTCTAGGCGCTTCAGTCTGGAACCGCGTGACCGCTACGGTCGCAGGTTCGAATCCTGCCTCGGGCATGGATGTGTGTGATGTCCTTAGGTTAGTTAGGTTTAAGTAGTTCTAAATTCTAGAGGACTGATGACCACAGATGTTAAGTCCCATAGTGCTCAGAGCCATTTGAACCATTTGAACTTCACTTTTAGAAAGTTGTCCTCTCTGATTCTTTCGTCTAGCAATGTGAGACTCGTCTACTTCCACTATTTGATTCGGTCCACCAATTGGCACACTGTCATTTGTCACTATGACGTAGCACACTTCTCGGCAAAACCGGAAGTAATCACAGACGGTATTCGCCGATAGCTCAGTTTCTGATGCTGTGGCTTGCACGGTATAATCACGAATCCAGCACGACACAAGAATTACACTCGTCTGAATCGATAATTTAGAGGACTCGCACCACGTATTTTTCCTAATGCTGGTTGGCTTTCCGCAAAGTCCGCAATGAAATTGCAACGGAATCTCAGTGTCCGCACTCCTCTTACGCAGTTTCACAGACTTCACAGCACCACAGTCAATACAGTCTCTCCTGTCGTCATCCGGCAGAAGTCCATATTTCCGGGAAAAAGTCAAACATATGTCTACACTGCATATGCATGGAATTAGAGTTTTCCATGTGAGGCAATCCGCAGAAGAAACTTGAGAAGCAGCACACATTATACTCGCTATGAAGAGAAACTGTCACAGACAATTAGGGCGTGAGCGTAATGTACTCAAAGTGAAAATACAACGCAAAACTGATACAAATGACGATCACAAGTAATTTATCATAATCCGCGCTACGAGCCTTCCATAATCGATTTACTATCGCAACTTCGATATGTATCGTTTGGAGCGCTCCAACTTCGATAGGCAATCATTCTTGGAAAATACCAGTAGCTTGGACGAATGGTTTGAAAAATCAGATTACCCTGAATATTACTGCCTTGTCAAAGACCCCCACATTCAGTATACATTTATGATTGTCAGAATGTCGTTGTGCGTCCGCCAAAAGGAATAATCGGCTTATTCCCTGAGTTTTGGGTAGGCGCGGATTAACAGAACTAAGACGTTGGTAGCGTACCTTCTGGCTGCTGTGGTTGCTCCATGTTCTTACTGCATTTCAAGGCCATTTTTAACATTGTACTGACTGGGACGAACACATTCATGTTGCTCGCCAGTTGTCTTCGTCTCAAACTGATGCTGGGCAACGGCTTATGCCGCCGCCGAGTCCCCCCTGTATTGTTGAGATGTGCGACGCATCGCAGTGTGTTGTTTACTCTAGGAGGACGCACGACAACCGATCACTGAGTAATTAAGAAAGCTGTTAAGTGACGGTAGGAGGGCGTAATGAGGCTGGAGTAGTAAGGCCATTGTCGCATACCTCTCCTTCCACCTTCCACCCCCTCCCCCGAGACACAAAGGCGCAGGAAGGATAGAAGAAAGAGAAAATGTATAAGAAGGAACTGAAACGGAAAGGAAAAATTTGCAAATCACTGACTTCTTTACCCAGTTCAAAGATCAATCCACATTAAGATTCTAACATCTACTAACTCAACCTATAGAACGAAAGGAACTAGACGTGCTCAAATGTTGCGGCCCAGGCTATGGTGGAGAATCCGTCACCAGTTCTGAATACAATAGTGTGCAAAAATGAATTAGTCCTTAAAGTTGCTGTGAAGCTAATCAAAAAACACCGCTGCATGTTGAAGCAAATACGCACATCTACGATTTTTTTTTTTTTTTTTTTGCGACAACATGCTCCATAGGCAGTATTTAAATACTGGTTCTGTTAAAACTTCCCAAAATAACACTAAAGACACTAAATCTAACCCGTTAAGTTGGCGTATCTGAACCCGTGTATGCAGTTTAAGAGAGTTTAATTGCCAACAAATTGGTCACGCTCAGGAGACATCACGATAATTCTTTGCAACATTGCCCGTAGCCTTCACAATGACCTCATTTCGGCGAGAAAGAGGCGACAGGTTTTTTCAGGTATGCCATAACCAGCTGATGATTAGATCCCAGACTGTGAGGATGTGGTTACTATGTTTCATCCGCCGTTGCAAATAACCGCAGATGTTTTCTAGGAGATTATCTATGAAATACATCATCCCTCATGCGACATCTAATCTAATCTAATCTAATCTAACTTATATACCGCTACGTAGCTCGAGGTCTACGTCCAAAGCAAAGCTACGTAGCGGTGTACAAGTCGCATGATGATGATTTATTTCATAGCTAGGTATCTAGCTCATTTACAGGCTTCTACTCTTCGGGTAGAAGGCAGTTTTGCCTTGCTGCAAGCAGGCGTCGAGTATTTGGTGTAATTAGCTCTTTAGTACCTGCGACTATATGCTGATGTACGTGGACGGCGAGCTACAATGGCGTAATAGAACGTTTTAGTAATGATAGCCTACAAGTATTCAAGTATTAACTATTTTAGCCCATGCTGTATCTCTGGCGTATTCTGTGAGTTATTCAGAGTACCATCCACAATGGATTGCCTTTGTGTAGGTTGAAGAATGAAGACAGATAGTTGGCTACACGGCAATGTTCCTAGGCATCGCTATATATATGTTAGTAATTTATATTCACGTAGTGAAATGAATCAGATTTCGTAGGGTTGTGATTCAGCAGCGCGTTTTGTTTTTTGTTCAGTATTATTTGGCTACATACGTCCGTGTGCTCATTCTAAGAAGCAGGCTGTAACAATTTTGACCGCTTTCTCCTGGCATGCCAAGTAGTAATTACTGCCTTGATATAGGCAATCACATCGCCTAATCTTTCCGTGCTCTAAGCATGGTGTGCTGCACTATAATAGTATAATTTTAAGATTAGATGCGCTAGCTCCAGACTTTGGGCTGAATACCGATGTATTTTAATAATTTCCTAAAAGTTTTTTTGTCATTCAGTCTAACTTCTTTTTATAATGTTTTTTTAAATTATTTTCTCTTGTATTTATGATGGCACTTATTTAGCTATGCTGTCATAAAGGTACTTGCAGTTTTGTGATGATATAATGCATTTATCGTAAATATGATGTATAGCATGTCTTAACTATGTTTTGTCAGGAAGAAATTATCAGAAAGTTTTTTTAGCATTTTAGAACTTTTATATTTGGAATCATGGCTGATTTTAAATTACGTATTTTACTTTTAATGGTAGAAACTATGCACTGCAGCGACGCCTGTCGTGCTTGTTGTCAGTTCATTTCACGCGTTGGCTGTTGACAGTCAGTCTTTTGGCGCCCTAGTAGGCATCGCGTGTGATCATATGGATGCAATGTTGTGGTGATTTGCGTACCTAGCAATTTTAACTTTTACTTTTGACGAGCCAAAACATCATTTATGTCATACGTTGTGCATCTGGAGATTTAATAGAAAGATTTTGTGAGCATCAAGCACAAGATTTTTGTAATAACCTGTACGAAGGTATGTTGCCATTGATTCCTCTATGGGTTAATCTGAAATTATCTATTAAACAGTTTTTAGCACCTTTTGTAATGTTATTACAGATCTGATGATGGTAACATAGTTTACCGAAACCGGTTATCCACAATACAGTGTTTTATTGTGGTCCTGGCAAAGAATTTTTTTTCTCCTATGGAAGTAAATACGGATAGCCCCTTTATACTCAATACGAGTAAACTGACTTTTTTTCAACATTATCTCCATTCATTCCTTACGTTACCTTCGAAGGAGAGCCCGTGTGTGCCCGCACAATACCACTATACTGGTCGACGCCCAGGCTGTAAGGTGGATGAGGACGAACAGTCCTATGAATTTTTGTGAGTTTCTCCCAGGTGCGCAGATTTGTGCGTGGTTTTGCTCTGTCATGGCGAAGGAGAAGCTCGTTCGCATTTTTGTGGCGACGAACATGCCGTAGTCATGTCTTCAATTTCCTGAGAGTAGCACGATATCGTTGCACGATAATAGAGGAAATGAAACAGAATGACTGCTTCAGAGTCCTAGAGGACCTTCGGCATGACTTAACGGGCTGAAGATACAGCCTTGAACTTTTTCTTCGAAGGACACGCGGTGTGGATTGCTGTGCTGTTTCCAGTTCAAAGTAATGAAACTATGTTTCATCGCCTGTGACAGTATTCTACAATAATCGCTACGATCAGCCTCGTAAAGCGCAGGCAATTAGATACAGATGGTTCTTCGTTGCCCTTTATGGCCTGCTGTTGGGCGGCGGGGAACCCAGCAGGCATATGCCTTTGAGTATCCCAACTAGTGAGCGAGTGTGTCAGCACTAACAACAGAGACGTCCAGTTTAGCAGGGAGGTCTTCGATAGCGATTCGTCGATCACCCCGATTGAGAGTGACGTCACGATCTAACGTTACAGGAATCACAGGTGTGTGCGGCTGGTCGGCACGTGGGAGATCCGACCGGGTTGTGCGACCCTGCTGCGAGGATGAGAGATGCCTCGCCCAACGGCTCACAGTGCTTTTGTTCACTGCCAGGTCTCCGTAGACATTCTGCAAGTGCCTATGAATATCTGCGATGGTATGGTTTTTCGGCAAAAGAAACTCAATGGCAGCTCTCTGCTTGTAACGATCCTCCGTTACAGACGCCATTTTGAGGGCTACGTATAGCGCTGCAGCCTATGGGAACTTCACGAAATTACAGGGGCTGAAGCGGCAATATTCCACGATGTCCCACAACAAATTCTGCGGTTTTTTAACCGAAACTGGCCGAGAAAAAGAATGTGTTGCATTATTTATTCAGTGCCCCTCGTAGATCCGTCTTACTGCGAAGAGTTCATGCAACTACTACTGACACATACACAGCACATCTCTGTCGTGATTGACTTCACAGGTGGAGAGTCAGATGACCACCTGGTACTATTTTTGCACGATGAAAAGCGCTCCTAATACATTAGTGTCTTTTTTAAGTGGTTGAGCGACATTTGCCTCGGTGATCGTAACCCCTACGCGTAAAAAATTTAACGAAGTGCACCAGTAGGTCTTCGTAACGTAAATAAATCCTTCAGATTTATTCTTCAATGTAAAATACAAGAAGAAATGACTACACTGCCCAAGGCCTTGAAATCTGAGAATATGGACAATGCAGCCCGATATGACCACAATGCAGTCACAAAGGACCAATCGAACAACTGCTTGGCAAAATTTTCGGCATCTACTAAGCATAGGACCACGAGTGTAAGTTCTCCAAGAAAGGAATAAAAACGAAGCACCTCGACGAGTTTTGCGAACATGGTTCAAATGGCTCTGAGCACTATGGGACTTAACATCTGAGGTCATCAGTCCCCTAGAACTTAGAACTACTTAAACCTAACTAACCTAAGGACATCACACACATCCATGCCCGAGGCAGGATTCGAACCTGCGACCGCAGTGGTCGCGCGGTTCCAGAAGGTAGCGCCTAGAACCGCTCGGCCACATCGGCCGGCTGCGAACATGAGAGGCTGGCATAGCCCGCAGTCAGACTTAGAATTACACATTGTTTGCCTAATAATTGGTAACACTTATTCGCAACCAGTTACTTGTTGTTAAGGAATGAAGTAAGTTAGAAAACCCATTAAAAATGGTCCCTATTCTTTGTGAAATTCCTATCCATACTTCTCATTCGTATACAAAATCCCAGATGTTATTCTCCGGGACACTAGTTTTGTAGTACGGCAATGACATCCGAAGAGCTGTTTAATTCTTGTAAAAGACGTAACAGCATTTCCATAACACACTCCCACTGTCTGCAGCGTTGTGTGAAGTCCATACGAAAATTTGTTTCATTCACCGTGTAAGTTAAATGAATACGCAGTGCAAATTAGTGCTGAGAGTTAGACACGACGATAGAGGGAACTGACTTCATTACGTATTTGCCACACATCTCCCGAGCAAAAGCCTCTTTGTATCAGTAATTTCACAGGGAGATTGAAGTCGGATGGTGCCTGATATTCCATGAAACTGACCTTCCCTCGCACGGTACACTTCGTGCATCAAGAGACAAACATTACCGTTATGGTTCCTTCATCTGAAGTTGGGATTTTCACTAATCAGTCGTTATCTTTAACACCAACATGGCGTCTCGGTGTGACACAAATACTTTAGGAAGAGTCGTAAACTCTATGAGTCTCACAACGCACGATCATGCATGTGACCTAAAACTATAGTAACAAATTACACAGTATTTACATACCACAGTATACCACTACCGAATTACAGGAGGGTCAAAAGGAACAAGTATTCAAGTCCACCATGTTCACCATGGTCTAAATAACTTCAATGAATCGCAACCTACTGAGACCTTTTCCACGCTATGGGTATTCATTCTATTCAGAAAACTGGATATGATACGTGTGAAAGGAGCTATCGAAGGTGTAACCAGTTCCTAAACCAGTCCATTGAAAAATATAATAAAAATTGGCAAAGGCTGAGTCACGCAAATGTAGATACAGGTATAGGGATTTGTTGCGCTCGGCATGCCGAGAATTTATCGATTGGCCAGTCTTTTACCAGAAAAAGAATCTACTCATTTCCCACGTAGTGGTTGGTATTACACAGATGTACAAGTCCATCCTGTATTATCATACATGAAACAGAAATGTGATTAAAATGACCAAAATGGAAAACAGAATTACAGATAAATCGCCGAAAGCGATCAATAATAGAATGACATAAACATTTTTATATGATGATAACTTGATACAGAGGTCACACACATTGTTAAAAAAAAGCAAGAAATTTATTCAGTTATTCACATCATACGATACAACAGCGCATTAACCAATTAATAACTATCGAAGCAAGTCCTCAACTAAACTAACGATCATGCTGAAAACAGGGGTTCAGCCCCAGACCTAGCTTAAAGTATGGAATCATCAAAATCCACATTAAAATGAGAAAATGAAAACGCAGCCTTTTTGAACCGAATTTGTTGACTGTTAATTTAAGTAAATGCGATGATTACCTCCATCGCAACACCAAAGGTTTAGAAAATCCCGACCAAAACTGAAACTGCTAGGCGTACTCCGAGGAGCTCGATATACTCGCAACGACGTCCTCAGGGAGAGTGTTTTCCAAAAACCTTTCTACTCACCCCTGTTAGCTGCCTTTGTCCGCCGCTTCTTTGCAAGGTGGGGGGAAACGTTGGCCAATCGCGAAACACTAGGAAAGCCGGCCGATGATCGCCCGATCGAAGGATGCTAAAAGAGGCAGGAGACCATTGTTCTGGACCACGCCACTTTACCGGACAAACTTTTGAACTCGAAATTCAAGGGAAAATTTCCACTGCTTTTTACAGTGAGTGCATTTGGGCACTCACAAGACGCTAAAAAGGCGGCATGTCTGTTGCACTATACAACACCGGGCTACAGGGCACGATTGAACATGACTCGATGGAAAGTCCCATGACTTTATACAGGAAAGAAGTAAAACTGCTCTGGTTGCTAATGGTAAAAATGCTCACTGAATGACCCCCACATTCAAATACACTGACCGAAAGAAAATCGCAACACCAAAAAATAACTACTGTAGAGTAATGAAATTACGGGAATATATCTGTCTAGGTAACACATTTAAGTGATTAACATTGTAAGATCACAGGTCGTAGGCTAACACGTTGTATTTGGGCGTGCTCTAGAGAATAATGCAATTGGGATTTAAAGTAAGTGAGTTGCGTTGGGCTACAGGGAAATTCATGGAATATATGCCTACGATGAATTACAGTGTCGCAAACTTTAAAACGAAACGCAGAAGGCAAACAATCGACTGTACACAAATCGCAGAGACCGGTAAAACCAAAACTGTGCGCAATATTTCTTGTTGTTACGAGTGACGCCTGGAAATAACAACGAGAAAAGGTATTTCGAAACAGGAGACAGGCAATTCTCTAAATGTTAATAACAGTGTAGAGCGTAATTACTTTTGAGGCACTAGAACGGATTAGTCAATCGGAATAACTGTTCTTAAATGTGGCGGACTTTATATAACTTTTTCGTTTCAAAGAAATGCATAACCACCCAGTACTAGTTCTATACCATCAACACCGACCAATATGGATTTTCAAGATCTGCTGAGCTCACATAAAACACAAGAAAATTGGGGATCATTTCTGCTCTAGCAAGAGAAACTGAAACTTCAGATAATAGGTGACAAACATTACAGAGATTTGCATAAAAATATTCTAGCTCTTAATGGTACAAAATCTATTCCACAAAGATCTGGTCAGAAGAAGGATGGCAGAAGGTAGAAAGAGAGAATAATTTCTGATATAAACACATAAAAATCACTTCAAATTAAAATGTTTACTAAGTAAACATTGCATAAAATAATACAATAATTTCGTTCAGTATTAAGAATTCAGAAATTAATTACATTACTTTAAAAACCAGAATAATGTAATAACCTTGAATTAAATGAACAAAATAATCTCTCAATCAAAAAGGTTGCAGACTACTCCCACAAAATACTTCTTTAAGAACAGACTAAAAAGTGCCTTAAAAGCGTGTCTCCGACTATCCTAGTTGTTAAACATTGAACCGTAACTAGAAGTAGCACTGAAACTATCCCCGCATATAAAATGTGACATTATCATACGGAAGCACACAGCGAACCGTTGATTAACAGTTTTGCAATTTTTAATAGTCTTTGATCGAAAAGTTTTTTCGTTTGTTTTATTACTGTTTCGATTTATACGATCATCACAAAATACAGTATGTCTAAAAGACATGTAGTATATTATTATAGCTTTTAATGTCTTTACATCTGTTGACGGTGTCTAAAATTTTTTGTGTTTTATAAAATAGTGTAAAATCGAAGGTATGTTCCCTCTTACCTGTCTTACATAATTTACATAAATAGCCTCTACAGTATCGTTGTATACCACTGTAACGGTATTTCTGATAAATTTTGGACATTATTTTTGTTTTCAGACATACGTTATGATTGTATAGATCGAAACCGCTAATAAAATAAACAAAAAAATGTTGCGACGAAAGATTGTTTAGTATTCTGAAAGTATTCTCGCACATTTCGGTTTGATTCTGAACAGTGAAATACATGGTTTTTCTTTCGATATGAATATACAGCCTGTCTCACGTCTGTCGCGATACTCTAATGGAAATTTTCTTTCACGTAATATTTAGTGCAGTTTATAAGACCACCCTAGCACACTATTGTTTCCGTATCAGGTCGTCAAAACAATATTTATCGCGTCTGTCGTGACACTCCGGAAGAAATATTCGTCTGGTAAGCCAAGAAAACAATATAGAAACTGCAAAAACATTTTTTTCGTGAGCTGTTCGATGATTCTGAGCGATTGATTCCAAACACCGAGTTTTATACAGCTTTGGGCATTTCGTGGTCATAATAAAAGGGGGTCAGATTTCGATGAAAGTCGTGAGTTAGTGATTAATCAAAATGTTCAAATGTGTGTGAAATCTTATGGGACTTAACTGCTAAGGTTATCAGTCCCTAAGCCTACACACTACTTAACCTAAATTATCCTAAGGACAAACACACACACCCATGCCCAAGGGAGGACTCGAACCTCCGCCGGAACCAGCCGCACAGTAGTGATTATTATTGGTGACGCACATTTCCTTGAGTCTTTCACATCTGAAGTGCACAACTTGCCGTGTAAGACGCCAAACATACTTCGGATCAAAGGTGACGAAAGAAATATCTTTTTCTTTTTTAAATTTTAAAATGCGGTGTATTTGATATTTGTGGACGGATCTGTTTTGAATAAATCAAGAAAGTTAGTGTAAGGAAAGGAGTGTGATGGAAATAATGATGGTTAAAATAGCTCTAAGCACTATGTGACTTAACTTCTGAGGTCATCAGTCCCCTAGAACTTAGAACTACTTAGACCTAACAAGGGAACCTCCCCATCGCACCCCCCTGAGATTTAGTTATAAGTTGGCACAGTGGATAGGCCCTGAAAAACTGAACACAGATCAATCGAGTAAACAAGAAGAAGTTGTGTGGAACTACGAAAAAAATAAGCAAAATATACAAACTGAGTAGTCCATGGCAAGATAGGCAACATCAAGGATTCTGGGAGGTCAGCAGCGCCGTGGACCTGTGGTTAGCGTGAACAGCTGTGGAGCGGGAGGTCCTGGGTTCAAGTCTTCCCTCGAGTGAAAACGTTAATTTTTAATTTTCAGACAATTATTATCTGAAAACTCTTATGTTTTCATCACTTTTTTGGGAGTGATTATGACATCCACAAGAAAACCTAAATCGGGCAAGGTAGAAGAATCTTTTTACCCATTCGCCAAGTGTAAAAGTTAGGTGGGTCGACAACATATTCCTGTCATGTGACGCACATGCCGTCACCAGTGTCGTATAGAATATATTAGACGTGTTTTCCTGTGGAGGAATCGGTTCACCTATGACCTTGCGATCAAATATTTTCGGTTCCCATTGGAGAGGCACGTCCTTTCGTCTACTAATGGCACCGTTTTGCGGTGCGGTCGCAAAACACAGACTCTAAACTTATTACAGTGAACAGAGAGATCACTGAAAGAACGGACAGATCATAACTTTGCGAAAATAAAAAAAGTAAACTTTTCAATCGAGGGAAGACTTGAACCAAGGACCTCTCGTACCGCAGCTGCTCACGCTAACCACGGGACCACGGCGCTGATGAGCTCCCACTCTCCTTGATGTTGCCTATCTTGCCATGGACTACTCAGTTTGTATATTTTGCTTATTTTTTTCATAGTTTCACACAACTTCTTCCTGTTTTCTCGATTGATCTGTGTTCAGTTTTTCAAGGCCTATCCACTGTGCCAACTTATAACTAAATCTGAGGGGGTGCGATATGGAGGTTCCCTTGTAAGTAATCTAAGGACATCACACATCCATGTCCAAGGAAGGATTAGAACATGTAACCGTAGCAGTCGCGCGGTTCCAGACTGTAGCGCCTAGAACCGCTCGGCCACTCCGGCCGGCGAAATAATGATAATTGGAAGGAACGTCATACACAACTTGCATACTCCGTAGTATGAGCTCCAGGATGACTTTTCATAAATCATCATCCTAACCAAACTGCGTAACCGTTACAGAGAACTCAACCTACGAAATACTGATGTTTACAATGTCTTGGAATACACCGGGACAAAGCTGAAAAGAAAACATACGATAAAAACTTCTTGGGTCGTTACAGGCAGCGGCATTCACTAAGTGGCTATGTCTGCTCTGTGGCAAGGTTCCACCAGGCTACACACAAGCTGTGAAACACTTACAGTGGGTCTGCTGCTTCCAGTGCCCGCAGCGACGCGGCTGCGGCACAGAGCGACCGGCAGTGAGGACTCAGCGGCGCCAGGAGGAACCAGCAACCACAAGACGGCTGTGAGCGCTTCCCCTAGCATAACGTACGTACATTCACGCACCCTGTCCCTACGAATATGGCCCGGTTTATCGGTCCTAACTTTGGTGCACCTGTACAGAATATATGAAGACGTTCGCTAGACGGTCACCCTGTAAAGTGGGGGGAAGAGGAATTCGACATCGCACTTCTGGTCATCGATTTGCACAGGACACTTCTGGTACAGGACACCGAGTAGATTGTAGATGGAAAGTAGTAGGTGATTGAGAGATATGAATACAACAGGAAAAAGTCTGTGTTTATTGTAGAAATGTGGTTTACATTGGCAGCTTGCAGAGTACATGAGCTACAGGGATAAGAGGCAATAGTTGAAGACGGTCGAAAGTAACCGTTACGTTTTTATGGGCGAAGGAATAATGGAGAGGCAGAGAGAGATAGACAGACGGCCCATTTCCTTTGGAAGAGAACTCAGCAAGAAGATGCTGATAGTGGCAGATTAGAAAAAGAAAAGATGCAGCCTTCTGCTTTGCAACAGAAAAAACACAAGATAGCAAAGGCAAATGGCCCAATCCAACCGTCCTAATTCCCCTCTCTCCGTCCGAACAGTCCAGGGAAGGCCCATCGGTACCGACCGACCGCCGGGTCATCCTAACCCGAAAGCGCTATTGAATGCGGATACTGAGGGCCACATGGTCAGCGCGCCGCTCTCTTGTTCATTGTTAACTTTCGAGACGGAAGCCGCTACTTCTATATCAAGTAGCTCCTGAATTGCCCTCACAAGTTCTGAGTGCACAATACTTGCCAAGAGCGCTTGGCAACCTGAACAACGAAGCGCTTTCCAAGCCTGACAGAGCTTAACTTCGGTGATCCACAGAGCTTAACTTCGGTGATCCGACGAGAACCGGTGTTACCACTGCGACAAGGCCGTTGGCCATACGTCATAAGACAGAGCTCAAACATAAGAGACCAAGACTTCCAAGTTTCTGTCTGAAGGCAAATCAAATGACTTCACCCCCACTATTTCTGATTGGTTATTGAAGGAATGCAGGGCTATACTGCGTGTTCGCACGGAATCTGCACCGTCCTCGTACTTCGGATAATCAGTTCAGTATTCAGATAATCGACACGTGTACCTAGCTAAACAAATGGGTACTTAATGAAAAATGTTAAGAAGATCTGAGAAATGATAAAAAATTATAGAGGCCGCGTTGAGACCGACGGCTGTCTTACACCACCCCTCGTCGCCGACAAAACTTCTAAACAGGAGCTTCCTTCCTTCGAATAAACCACCACCTGTCTTTTCAGTTCACATCTACATAAAAAAAATTTAATTTCCATCCGCAGCAGCACCTGAAAGTTCTGAAAAAAAACAGATTGGCGTAGTTTCTGTGGCAGATCTACAAAAATTTGTAGTGATAACTTTGCTTGCTGCCATCGGCATACTGTACTGTTATTTCTTTGCATGCACATTACAGCAAGAATTAGGTAGGACAGAGCTGCAGAGAACTTTCTAGCTTTACAGATGTGACCTTCGTGAGAAAATTGTGAAAAGCAGTCAGATCAGTTTGTAATAGTACTTTTTATTAAAACCCCATGACCTAGGTTTCGACGCCTGTGAAAACGTCTTCTTCAGACAGATCAATTACTAACACTGGCTATATAATGTTCTGGAGGTACGGAAAATATGTAGCCATCAGGCACAAACGAAGATCAAATTCACCTTCATAATAATAAACCACAAAAATCGTGCTGACTGTCGTTAGAAAGTGCTTCATGAATGCAACTAGTTTACTAATTTAGGTCAGCAGGTTCTTAATAAACTTTACTACTGAAATTGATTTGGCTGTTTTCTACCTTCTCCTCACTAAGATTGTATTCTACAGTTGCTGCCTCCAGCCGTGTTCAAAATTTGAAAATTTACCGATGTACTTTCTTTGTGACAAAGTCTATATCCGTTGTTCACTTTCTAGGATCAGTACCGGTCTCTCATAGACCCATCCGTGAATATAGGTCATAGCTCTCGTTACTATCCCATTTATTTAGTATTACAATGGAGATAAGAATTTTCTTTTATTCAGAATTTGATGATTTGTGGTCACTGCATTCCACGTCGCCCTTAGATGACTTCTGTAATTTAGTTGCTTAGTTAACGTGTTATTTTTCTTTTGAATAACGATCAACCATTATTCCTATTTCTCTGTAATTATCGTTCATCCCGGAGCCATTAATTATTTATCGTGCTTTCTTGGTTGCATGTGCCATAACCATGGGAGCACACTTGACCAATTACGTTCTGCCTCCAGTGGAATTGTTTTTTGTACAAGCTGCCATCGGCAGATTATAAAGTTACTTTTTTGGATGTATATTGCAGCAAGAATAAGATAGGTCTGAGCGGTAGAAAACTTTCAGGCATGTGCTGTTCTTGAATATATTGAGAATGACTAATGTGCTTCATGATTCTTCTGCACAAGTTTTAGTTTATACGACAATGAGTCTGTATCCCCACTGCAAGCATGCTGCCTTTAGGGGAGAATGCTATACACTTTCATATTGTGTTAGTAAGCTTTACGTCGGAAGTAATTTTACATTACTTGAACATATTTTCAAGATCCACTACATTTACTGTTGTGCTATGAAAATTTTTCCAACCCCAAATACGTAATAAAAAGAAATCGATACCGTTGGCATTCAAAAAAATGGTTCAAATGGCTCTGAGCACTATGGGACTCAACTGCTGAGGTCATTAGTCCCCTAGAACTTAGAACTAGTTAAACCTAACTAACCTAAGGACATCACAAACATCCATGCCCGAGGCAGGATTCGAACCTGCGACCGTAGCGGTCTTGCGGTTCCAGACTGCAGCGCCTTTAACCGCACGGCCACTTCGGCCGGCGTTGGCATTCAATTACGAGCCAAAATCTTGTACACGAGGGAAATATTTTCAAGGCGTTGACACTAAAGACAGTACTCAGATTAAATTTGAAAATGGTTAGGAGGTTTTCAGTGTGTGACCAACACACTGCCAATGTGATGAACGAAACACGAACTACAGACTTTAACATACGGGAGTATGTGTTTTATAAATTAATATTCGAGACTGATGTGGGATAATAAGTTTATGATTTTAAATAACAAGAATTATTTCCACGCATCACGCTCTGCGACAAAAAGATTTCAAGCTTTCGCTGCTACTAATGTAACGTTTTCTTTGTATCCACCACTTCACAAGACGTAAATGCACGTTAATATTGGCTATTTTACTTGATTTTACATATCGCTTGTTCAACATTTATAAAGAGAATTTAAAAAAGTGTTCCATATACCTATTGGACGAAACAAGGTCCTGCAAACATATACCTGGAAACAAATACTTCTTTTGAGATAAGGGCTATTCTGTTGAACGATAGTCGCCTGTCGGTTGATACAACAGGGGGTGATCAATGAAGTAACCACTCATTGCGATACATTCCTTGGTCATCCTACTCAAATAATCACGAACTCGTATGAATACACCCGACTGCCCTCGTATTTAGCAGTATTCATGGGACACATAGGGTTGCAATATGTGCACATTGTTGGTAGCTGCGAAATACACAAATGTGTTGAATATTTCCAAAACCGTAACTCTAAGTGATTAAGGTCAGGTGAACGAGGTGACCATGATGCTAGATCTCCGCAATCAATCCATCGTGCGTTACTGTCTTACCAGCCTTAGAAAATGTGGTTGTGCCATGTCGTGCATAACCCAGTTCCCTTATCTTTCTGAAAGGCAACTTTCTCCAATGCCGCGGATACTTTATCATACCGAAACTGATGACAAATAGCACCTGTTATTTTGTCCGGTAAATGGAATGGCCCTAAGAGTCTGTCACCCACAATTCTTGCCTACTCTATACTAAAGTGAAACTGATGTCTTGCTTCCATTATCGCACGACGAGGTTATTTGTTATCGTACTTCGAGCGTATCCTCTCTCATTAAATCAACTGCAAAACTGTGAACTGAAGACCTTCATCGCCCCGTCTTAGAACCTATCGGCAGGAGTTTAATCCGACACGGTGGCCTAGACGACCGAGAGATTGCTCACATGACATGATTAAAGTAACTGCTTGTGCAGGATTTACCACACAAGAGCGTAGTTTACCTCTTCAGCAGCTCCAATTCTTCACACGCTTGTTTGAAGATCACGCTCGACGCAACACTCGCTCCTCGTATTTCCAGCGTGCGGGGGTGTCTTCATAGTTCTCTCATCCTTGTTGAGGATGACTCCGTGACTGCAAGTCGCTGCAACAGCCTGCTGAATATTTGCTTCCACAGGAGGATAGCAACGTTGCGGACATCTTTCGTCGCACGTGACATGATCTGTCGCCTGATACTGTTGCCTAAACCATAACAGAATTCCAGCTCTGTCATTTCCAGCGCGAAATAATAGGATTCAATTTCACTGTATACTCACAAGGAATCACTAGTCTCGTTCTGATGCCAGCCCAACCTCAAATGTACGATATGGCAGTAAGTTCTGCGCCTTGCAGCAGCATCACAGTCAGACAAATACAAACAAATTAAAAACTGAGCTGAACTGAGTACTTCCAGAAACACGGTATGCGAAAAGATAAGAAATGCACTTCTATGAAGAAAACAGCGGATAATTAATAATCAAGTCAACTCGACTTCTTAACCTTTCGTTAGTCACGTATGTACCTGTGAGGCACATGGTCTAATTTTCCTTGAATATTACCGCGATAAATAGAGATTAGTGCTTTCCGGCCCAGGAGAGCTTGCATCCTGCCCCTGATGTTTAACGGAAGTCTCAACATTATCTCCATAATGCCGATTTCGCTAACGAGGCAGATGTTAACACGTGTGTCATGCTGCGCCTATCAGGTACATCGCGCCAAATCACGTGACGCGTTGTCACCGCTATTGAATGTAAAAATGTTAATTTGTGGTAAGATCTTATGGGAAGAAACTGCGTAGGTCATCGGTCCCTAACCTTACACACTACTTAATCTAACTTAACGAAATTACGCTACGGACAACGCACACACTTATGCCCAAGGGAGGACTCGAACCTCTGACGGGGTAAGCTACTCTACTGAATGCAACCGTAGCAGTGTTGAGAGTGTGCTCAAGTCGGTAGTTATGTTGTTGTCTCGTAAATGAGGGTACATTTCGTTATTAAAAGAAATCCTAAGGTTGAAAATGAGTAAAGTTTGATAAAATACTGAGGAATTGGATGATGTTGCGGGCTTTCAAATAATAAATTGAAATGATGGTGGTGTGGTGGCCCTCAACTACGTACCCTCCGACTCAATGTTGAAATATTAAAACTTTCGGCTAGTTTAGTTGTCTAGGGGCTGTGATACGTAGTTGCCGCATCATTGACCAAATAGTACTGAGACTACAGTACACAATATGAATCTACACTTGAGTCGAATAGTCGAAGGTTCCTATCACTAGGCAATTGCAAATTTAGAACGTGACAAAGATGTTTATAAATGAAAAATTGCAATTAAATAAAATCTGCAGATACTTTCTTAATGAGTTTAAATGATGAGTACGACAGAAGAAGTATTTTTGAGAGTCCGATATATATCTGCAATACACTTATTGGTGTCGACGGTCGAGCAATTAAATAAAAGATAAGTTGAATAACAGGGAAACAATAGATTCCTACTGCACGTGATTAGTTATGAACAACAACAAAGCTCGCGAGATATTCACTTCTAAACGCACACTACGTCTTAACTGTAGAAGCCACGGAAATCTCACAAGTGCGTAAGTCAGCACTACGAAATGTTTCTATCCGCCGCGACCACGCGTAAACCACTCTACACTCTCCAAGTCCCTCTCGCGACTGCCCTCCATCGCGCCGTCGCGTCCAGCCTCCCCGTCTCCTGTCGTACCGTTCCAACTACCTCTCCTCTCTCACACTGTTCTCCCACTTCCATACAGTCACCCCATTCACGGGCGCTGTGATTGGCTAGAGCGCTCCCACCCTGTCTTCAAGCCAACGCACACTCACAATCATAATGAAACATTTTCGACATAACTTGAAATTAAATAAATATTCCTACGGCTGGATCATAAACACGCTCTAACACACATTATTAAATACATAAAAAAATTAAATAGACATATATCAAAGGTATAGAACAAAAGGAAGGCCAATAGCCCAATGTCTCTATACTTTCTAAAACACAGTAAATATTTAACTAATTTCTTTATGAATAGTATATATCGGATATAAACAAAGACATAGGTGAATAAATATATGCATGCTGCTACCGTTATTTCCTGTAACTGTGGAGTACTTACGGCCCGACACGCTCGATAGGAATCGGCCACTTTGATCTCCAATAACTCATTTACTATTCAAGTTACATGCCTGTAATTCATACCAATTTAGGTTTACACTAATAGCTTTCTAAAGACACGAAGATCGACGAAGAACGGATGAAACGTTTAGATTTTGGATATTCGTTGCTGGGTGTTACTTATATAATTTACTGACAGATACTAAACTTTAAATTAATAAAGATATTGAAAATCTGATTACAACATCAGAATCGTTGTGCAAATAATGGTAATGTACGTGTTTCTTTTTGAGGTATCATCATTCATCTGGCTACTATTAATCTCTATACGAACTGTGAAATGTCTGCCAGTTAAGGTTTCACAAAGTCAGCCATCTTTGGCACTCCCGGCATGTCTCCTTCATCAGCACAGCGTCACCATGGAATTCCCAGCCACATGGCTGAACCATGCGCTGGGGCTACCCCTCTCGTCCGACTAACGTTCAGCATCACGTGTTTGCTGCCGGGCCGCAGCTTTGTCGAGTGCCCTGTGCGGCCGCTCCAACTACGAACATATAATATTTCCACGGTGCTACAGCTCGCCTGTTAACTCATACACTTCCATTTCTTAACATTCTGGCTTGCCAGAATGTTCAGAAGTAGCATCCTTCAGTTCATATAAGTTGTGAGCGTGGGGTTGATCTGAGATTCTGTTATTCTGCGCAATGGATTAACCTGAGATGTACCCTTTACCCTGTGGCTTCTGCAAGATGCAATTTCCACCCCCACACTACTAAAGAAGTTCAAATGGTTCAAATGGCTCTGAGCACTATGGGACTCAACTGCTGTGGTCATTAGTCCCCTAGAACTTAGAACTAGTTAAACCTAACTAATCTAAGGACATCACAAACATCCATGCCCGAGGTAGGATTCGAACCTGCGACCGTAGCGGTCTTGCGGTTCCAGACTGCAGCGCCTTTAACCGCACGGCCACTTCGGCCGGCACTAAAGAAGTCAGACAGACGCTCCTAACGTTCTAAAGAGAAATGCCCGAAAAATTTTCAGCAATGAATATCTTCTGGAGTCTTCCACTGTAAGCAAATGAAATTTTTTTTTTTTTTTTTTTTTGGTCATCATGCTACTGATTGGTTTGATGCGGCCCGCCACGAATTCCTTTCCTGTACTAACCTCTTCATCTCAGAATAGCACTTGCAACCTACGTCCTCAATTATTTGCTTGACGTATTCCAATCTCTGTCTTCCTCTACAGTTTTGGCCCTCTACAGCTCCCTCTAGTACCATGGAAGTCATTCCCTCATATCTTAGCAGATGTCCTATCCTCCTGTCCCTTCTCCTTATCAGTGTTTTCCACATATTCCTTTCCTCTCCGATTCTGCGTAGAACCTCCTCATTCCTTACCTTATCAGTCCACCTAATTTTCAACATTCGTCTATAGCACCACATCTCAACTGCTTCGATTTTCTTCTGTTCCGGTTTTCCCACAGTCCATGTTTCACCACCATACAATGCTGTGCTCCACCACACGTACATCCTCAGAAATTTCTTCCTCAAATTAAGGCCGGTATTTGATATTAGTAGACTTCTCTTGGCCAAAAATGCCTTTTTTGCCATAGCGAGTCTGCTTTTGATGTCCTCCTTGTTCCATCCGTCATTGGTTATTTTACTGCCTAGGTAGCAGAATTCCTTAACTTCATTGACTTCGTGACCATCAATCCTGATGTTAAGATTCTCGCTGTTCTCATTTCAACTACTTCTCATTACCTTCGTCTTTCTCCGATTTACTCTCAAACCATTCTGCGTACTCATTAGACTGTTCATTCCGTTCAGCAGCTCATTTAATTCTTCTTCACTTTCACTCAGGATAGCAATGTCATCAGCAAATCGTATCATTGATATCCTTTCACCTTGTATTTTTATTCCACTCCTGAACCTTTCTTTTATTTCCATCATTGCTTCCTCGATGTACAGATTGAAAAGTGGGTGCGAAAGGCTACAGCCTTGTCTTACACCCTTCTTAATACGAGCACTTCGTTCTTGATTGTCCACTCTTATTATTCCCTCTTGGTTGTTGTATATATTGTATATGACCCGTCTCTCCCTATAGCTTACCCCTACTTTTTTCAGAATCTCGAACAGCTTGCACCATTTTATATTGTCGAACGCTTTTTCCAGGTCGACAAATCCTATGAAAGTGTCTTGATTTTTCTTTAGCCTTGCTTCCATTATTAGCCGTAACGTCAGAATTGCCTCTCTCGTCCCTTTACTTTTCCTAAAGCCAAACTGATCGTCACCTAGCGCATTCTCAATTTTCTTTTCCATTCTTCTGTATATTATTCTTGTAAGCAGCTTCGATGCATGAGTTGTTAAGCTGATTGGGCGATAATTCTCGCACTTGTCAGCTCTTACCGGCTTCGGATTTGTGTGGATGATGCTTTTCCGAAAGACTCATATATTCTACACACCAACGTGAGTAGTCGTTTTGTTGCCACTTCCCCCAATGATTTTAGAAATTCTGATGGAATGTTATCCATCCCTTATGCCTTATTTGACCGTAAGTCCTCCAAAGCTCTTTTAAATTCCGATTCTAATACTGGATCCCCTACCTCTTCTAAATCGACTACTGTTTCTTCTTCTATCACATCAGACAAATCTTCACCCTCATAGAGGCTTTCATTGTATTCTTTCCACCTATCTGCTCTCTCCTCTGCATTTAACAGTGGAATTCCCGTTGCACTCTTAATGTTACCACCGTTGCTTTTAATGTCACCAAAGGTTGTTTTGACTTTCCTGTATGCTGAGTCTGTCCTTCCGACAATCATATCGTTTTCGATGTCTTCACATTTTTCCTGCAGCCATTTCGTCTTAGCTTCCCTGCACTTCCTATTTATTTCATTTCTCAGCGACTTGTATTTCTGTATTCCTGATTTTCCCGGAACATGTTTGCACTTCCTCCTTTCATCAACCAACTGAAGTATTTCTTCTGTTACCCATGGTTTCTTCGCAGCTACCTTCTTTGTACCTATGTTTTCCTTCCCAACTTCTGCGATGGCCCTTTTTAGAGATGTCCATTCCTCTTCAACTGTACTGCCTACTGCGCTATTCCTTATTGCTGTATCTATAGCGTTAGAGAACGTCAAACGTATCTCGTCATTCCTTAGTACTTCCATATCCCACTTCTTTGCGTATTGATTCTTCCTGACTAATGTCTTGAACTTCAGCCTACTCTTCATCACTACTATATTGTGATCTGAGTCTATATCTGCTCCTGGGTACGCCTTACAATCCAGCATCTGATTTCGGAATCTTTGTCTGACCATGATGTAATCTAATTGAAATCTTCCCGTATCTCCCGGCCTTTTCCAAGTATACCTCCTCCTCTTGTGATTCTTGAACAGGGTATTCGCTATTACTAGCTGAAGCTTGTTACAGAACTCAATTAGTCTTTCTCCTCTTTCATTCCTAGTCCCAAGCCCATATTCTCCTGTAACCTTTTCTTCTACTCCTTTCCCTACAACTGCATTCCAGTCGCCCATGACTATTAGATTTTCGTCCCCCTTTACATACTGCATTACCCTTTCAATATCCTCATACACTTTCTCTATCTGTTCATCTTCAGCTTGTGACGTCACCATGTATACCTGAACTATCGTTGTCGGTGTTGGTCTGCTGTCGATTCTGATTAGAACAACCCGGTCACTGAACTGTTCACAGCAACACACCCTCTGCCCTACCTTCCTATTCATAACGAATCCTACACCTGTTATACTATTTTCTGCTGCTGTTGATATTACCCGATACTCATCTGACCAGAAATTCTTGTCTTCCTTCCACTTCACTTCACTGACCCCTACTATATGTAGATTGGGCCTTTGCATTTCCCTTTTCATATTTTCTAGTTTCCCTACCACGTTCAAGCTTCTGACATTCCACGCCCCGACTCGTAGAACGTTATCCTTTCGTAGATTATTCAATCTTTTTCTCATGGTAACCTCCCCCTTGGCAGTCCCCTCCCGGAGATCCAAATGGGGGACTATTCCGGAATCTTTTGCCAATGGAGAGATCATCATGACACTTCTTCAATTACAGGCCACATGTCCTGTGGATACACGTTACGTGTCTTTAATGTAGTGGTTTCCATTGCCTTCTGCATCCTCATGTCGTTGATCATTGCTGATTCTTCCCCCTTTAGGGGCAATTTCCCACCCCTAGGACAAGAGAGTGCCCTGAACCTCTATCCACTCCTCCGCCCTCTTTGACAAGGCTGTTGGCAGAATGAGGCTGACTTCTTATGCCGGAAGTATTTGGCCACCAATGCAAATGAAATAAAAATTCACAAAATTTCTTACGTAACTAGTGGGATACTTGGGTACTGGAGTAGTGCTAGTTAGTGTAAGAAAAGCATGAAACTAATGGAAGTTATTATTTATTTTGCCAAAATTCTGAGAAATCACAATGGCACTTTTAGTTATGAATTGAGCAAGTTATATTCTGGTTCTTTTCGGAATGTGAAGTTACCTCTTAAGGATAGGATTCGCTAATGAAATTTCTATACAAAGTTTAAGATTGTTGTTGACTTGGCAAAATGGCTGAGAGGCGCGCCTACTCAACTTGAATAATTATCCTTTAGAATGTTGCTAGGTACGGTCGAGTTTGTCCCGTGTGAAATACAGTGAAGTGTACTGTTGTGTAGGAAATATGGAGCTCGCAATAGCTGTAGTGCACAATACCGTAAGCTGTGATGACTGCTGTCTGCGCCACTCATTGCTGACAAATAAGATAACTCTCGTTCTATCTGGATTGACATTCGCCAATCAAACTCTCCCTACACTTTGATGAAGTCAAGGATTCCTATTCGCCCCTAATCTAACTATTGGCGTGGTACACCGGTCAGATAACCAGTCCACCGTGATGCTACTCAAAAATTCTCTCGCAGGCATTTAACTATAACTCTGTCCAATTACACCGCACAATAAGTGTGTCAGCCAACACAGTGAACAATGCTTAATCACAAGGACTCAATATGGAGAGTCACACATCGATTCGCTCTCGACAGAGGTGCTCTCCCAGTGAAGTACTGAGGAGAGACTTGATCCTCGCTCCAAGAGTGAGAATGGAATGGCGCCTCTCCATGCCAGACGTGAAGGGGTATATCTTCCGGTCTCTTCCATTAGTCCTTCAGCTCAAGGCGTCAGAAATATAGTCAGCCAATCAGCATTGCTCTTCTAAAACGGGAGAATGACGTTTTGTTTAAGGCAACTAATCTGGAAATCTGTAGTATCGGCGTTTGGCGTTTGCTGTCTCCCTGTGAAAATCTCTGAAACTGCATGCTATGTGTAAAGGATGCATAGGCTGGCCGCTCCCATACAACGTAGCGGAATTTTCTTTTAAGCCGAACATGGGGTTGTTCCTCCTTTCCCTCGGGTGAACGCTGTCTGCTCCATGGGCGTCCACCGGCCGACATAGATGGGTTGGGACTGGCCTCTTGGTGTGCAGTTGCCTCTCTCGAACTAAAAGCTCCTGTGACCGTCATGTCTGGAATGTATGTGTGTACGCCAGCCTCAAGTATTTCAACCATGGTGTGCACTTGCGATTTATTAGTTATCTGCGTATCTTTCACATGAATTGATACAACATTGACTTTATCTTATCGAGTTTGGGTTCGAATGAAGCGTCTTGATGTGTGGAGTATGATTGTGAGGGTGGAATATGTAAGCAATGAAGGTCAGGAGACCTCGATGTCTTACATACCTCCCTCCTTCTGACAACATTTTTGTCTGGGGGTTTTCCAATAAACTTTTCTCAGCCATTCTTAACAATTTTTTCTAATGATTTCTTTATAGCTATTGTTTCTATTTTTTAAATTCTACAATTTATGTTTTGGTGTTAGGGAAATATAAGGCCCTTGAGCCTTGGGCAGTGCCCTATAAATTAGTAAGGGAGAATATCCGTTCCCCAATGATGTTATCAACGATTGGGCACATGGGTGGGATGACGGAATCCTGGCAGGAAACTGCTGAGGTCCTCCTCCAGTCCCTGCTGCCTGATGATGATAGGAATGATGATACCAAAGGACAGCAACAACTACGAAACCAAGACCTTGTTAGGTACGAAAATGATGGAGCGGTCCTCCCCTTCTCTGAGGAGGAGGTTGCCACTCTCATCAAGTCACTAAGGAGAGGGAAATCTCCCGGGCCAGACGACATTGTGGCGGAGGTGGTGCAGTTCTTATCCCCACAGCTAGTTGCACCACTTACACGCCTTTTCAATGAATACCTCAGGAAGGGCAGATTTCCAAAGATCTGGAAAGTTGCTAACATAGTGATTATTAAGAAAAGCCCTGAGAAGGATCCTGCCGAGGCCAAATCCTACAGACCCATCTGTGTGCTGGATGGCTTTGGCAAACTTCTGGAAAAACTACTAGCTAACAGACTGACCGCTCACCGCATGCTGCATGGGATGAGCAACAGGCAATTCGGTTTCAGGCCTGGGCGATCGGCATCTGACGCAATCGCCTTGGCGGCCGAGGTCTGCAGCTCAGCCCTGCGTAAGTATGTTGTTGGCATCATGGTGGACATCAGTGGCGCCTTCGACAACCTGTGGTAGCCTTCGCTTTTCTCATGTCTCCGGGAGAAAGCGTGTTCAGGGCTGCTATATGGCTGTCTGAGGAGCTATTGTGAGGATCGGTAGGTATGGCTATCATCCCCTAGCGGGAAAGTCGGGAAAACTATCACCAAGGTATGCCCCCAGGGCTCTGTGTTGGGTGGTGGTGGTGGTGGTGGTGGTTGTTAGGATGTTTAAGGGGGACTAAACAGCTAAGGTCATCAGTCCCCCATCCGTGTTGGGTCCCCTTTTTTGGGACAACCACATGGAGCCTCTTCTGAACACCTTGCAACGGGCTGAAGATATGCTAGAGGTGATAGCCTACGATGATGACCTCCTCCTGTTGGTCGGCGGCCGAAGTCGCGAGGACATAGAACCTAAGATAGAGAGAGCAATAGACAAATTGCAACTATGGTGCCCCAACACTAAGACGACTATTTCCCCTACTAAATCGACTTATCTCTTACTCAAAGGGCAGCTAGTTAGAAACCCAACCGTGAGAATCGAGGGCATGCCAGTTCTCCGGAGATGGGAAGCACGTTACTTGGGAATCATCATCAACGAAAGGTGGAACTTCGCAAAGCGCATTTAAACCGTAACCCAGAAAGCATTACAACTATTAAATAACTTCGTTTCCTTTGGACATAAAAGATTTCACCTTCCGCCTCATCTAATAAAATTATATCATAACAGTATATTGACATCAATAGTGGGTTACGGCTCGGGAGTCTGGGCTCACAGGCTCACGAGGGTGGTGCCCGCCATGACGGTGAGAAGAGTACAAAGGAACATGCTTCTAAGATCTGTAGGGGCTTATAGAACATCATCGGGGGGAGCCCTGTCAATCATAATGGGGTTCTGTCCACTGGATATAAAAATAAGAGAGCAGGCCTCATGGTACTGGGCCAAGAAAGATAACATTACAAAAGTAGAAGAAATTATGGGAGCACCTGTTAGGGATAACGGGGAGATAAGGAGGAGGGGTGAAGATTTATGGCAGGAGTTATTTTCATTTTTTTACTACACGTGCCTGTTGATACTTTACCGGTAATTTCATTCTACAAAGACGTATCAGCTCTCCGTTACTGTATGGTTTGTGTAGGCATTGATTCTTTTTGTCCATTGTATCAAAGAATTTTACCACGCTTTCCTATCCTGAGTTTTCATGTGGTGTCATCTGAAGTAACTTGTATTTAACTTTGTTTTGCGCGACCAATATCTTTCGAGAAATGCTGTTCTGAACAGTACGTAAGACGTACAGGTAGCCGCGATCTTTTGCATCACCTCTGCTACTGTCCCTGACATGTGTGCACAAATGAAGTCAAGTTTGTGAGCTACGCTCCAGTGGTTTGGTAAGCCTACTTGAAACTGGTCGATGAATGTGCGTGCATGCAAGCTACCGCCTTCTTCCTTGAAATGTTGAAATTTTCTAACTGTAAGGAAGTGGTCTGCATCATATCTACTCATAAATCCTGTTTGTGTCTGATTCATGGACTCAAATAATCTGTCACTGCTTGTGTCGTCGTGTTTATTCTATGGTAATGTACTGCCTGTCTGCCTATTCTCAATTTCTTGACTCATATCCGCGTCATATCGTATCATTGGTGAACAAAAGTGTTGTTCGTGTGTTTCTACTCTCGTCGTTCGTGGTATAGTACCTGTGCTGCTATTATGTTGCGTCATTGGATTTACTGGTTCAGTTGCCTGTCTTTCGATTGGTATCGGCTGAATGTATGTGTTCCGTTTTTCTAGGTACTGTGCCTGGTCCTGTGGCATGCCACGTATTACTTTAATCGGGGTTTCCTGTTTCGATTTCTGCGCGAGTGTTACGTCTAGCCTTGGTTCTACTTGAACTTTATTAGACGGCGCGTGTTCGTGTACTGAATTAATGCTTGACGCGTCAGTTGTTTCGCTGCAGGTGTAATCGGTCTCGATCTTTTCTTCGATAGTTTGTATCAACTCTGTTCGAAGCTTTTCAAACTGATCTTTATTTTTAAGATCTATTTTATTGATCCGCTGATCATATTTTTTCAGTACAACCTTTGCGACCTTGCTTTGAATTGCTTGTTCTTCCGAAATTTGCACTGCTGTTCGAGTGGCTTTTTTCGTAAAACGTTCCACCTTTTTGTCAACGTTTACAATGTCCAATTGGACCTTGTCCACGTCAGTGCGTAATTGCTGCTGACCTTGTGTTAGTACCTGAATTTTTTCTCTAGATTCTTTCGCGTCTTTGTTTATATGAGTAATCTGACTATCAATTCTGGTGATCCCTTCTTCCATCTGGATTTTAACCTGTTGGATCTGTGTCTTAATCTCTTGTCTCAAGTTCTGATTGTCCTGATGGATCTGTGTCTTAATAGCCTGATTCTGTTTCGTCATACTAGCGTTCATTTTTTGTAACATCTCCATGATCGCGTCCTGTCCTGTAACACTACCTTCTGCTGAACTATGTATTCTCGATCTACTGTTTTCCACTCGGCCGGTTGCGTCGTTTACTGGGCTATGCTGTGGCGTTTCTAAGTTTGATAACTGCAATAACCCGTGCTGTCTGTGTTGAGGGCTAGTTGCGTCTGTCATTGAACCATTACGTGGCGCAAACAACTCCGCATTCTGCCCTCTCTGTTGTGTATGTCTTGTGTTTGCAGGTACAGTTGCGTCTGTTACGGAACCTTTGCGTGGCGCTCGTAACTCCGCAAAATTCTGTGTCTGCTGTTGGGGCATATTTAGAATGTGTACGATAGGTTCGACGTATTCTAAATGTTCCCCCTCTTCCTCACTGTCTACTTCTCTGTGAACGTTAGCTAACTGCCGGTTCATTAACTGTATTGGCGCGTATTCTGTCCCTGAATATGCGGCAAACAAACGCGTTTCCTGTGCTCGTTTCGCTTCTTATCTTTGTCATTTCCTACGTAGGTTGTCTATTTCTGGCTCAGAATGTGCCCTACTTGGAATTTCATATTCTGGAAATTCGATGTTCTCGTCCCTTCGATTCCCATCTGTCTGATCTGTCTCAATTTCATCACAGTCTATCTGAGCCTGCTCATTCTCCAACTCCGCGACTGTCCTATTCTCTGATTCACTGTCTGTCCTATTTTCAGGTTCACCTTCTGTCCTATTCTCAATAAGCTCGTTTACCTGCTGTCTATCTGGTTGATTCTCCCCCATCTTGTCTACTTGCTGCTCTCACATAACCTTTTGGCTTGTGCTCTCGTTAACATGGAAATTCTTTCAACACACCACAACCTTATCTACAAAACTGTACGACCACTTACTAGTTGGTTGAACCAACAACAACAACAACAACAACGTCGTGACTTCTCAGCTAATGTTCTGTCTGCTCTGCTACAGTCTCCAATCTCTACCTGTGCACTTGCAAAGGGAGAAAAATGTTGTTTCTTAATTCTAATTTATATGATGCTGCGTCTCAGCATCACTCTGCGTCTGTGTCTATCACCTGAAAATTCTATGCCCTAACAGCTACACAAAAATAGTAAAAAATGCAAAATTTTCCAACACAGTAACACACGCCCTTTTCCTTACAATTCTGCTTTCTTCACTACCTGTATCTATTCTGATCCCAATCTTTTCAAATAGCTATTTAATACATGAAAGAAAGTTCTTCAAAGTGCTACTGCTGCGACCTGCCATACCTAACTATCCTGACACTTTCCTATCCTGGTAGTTTACCTATTTTTCCTATTCTGGCAGGGTCGCCATTTTCTGTGCACAACGGATTGATCTGCTATTCTGTTATTATGCTCAACGGATTAATCTGAGATGTACCCTTTACCCTGTGGCTCCTGCAAGATGGAATTTCCACCCCCACACTACTACAGAAGTCAGACAGACGCTCCTAATGTTCTAAAGAGAAATGCCTGAAAAACTTTCAGCATTAAACATCTTCTGGAGTTGTCCACTGTAAGCAAATGACACAAAAGTTCACAAAATTTCTTACGTAACTAGTGGGATACTTGGGTACTGCAGTAGTGCTAGTTACGGTAAGAAAAACATGAAACTAACAAAAGTTATTATTTATGTTGCAAAAATTCTGAGAAATCACAAGGCACTTTTAGTTATGAATTGAACAAGTTATATCTTGGTTCTTTTCGGAATGTGAAGTTACCTCTTAAGGATAGGATTCGCTAATGAAATTTCTATACAAAGTTTAAGATTGTTGTTGACATGGCACAATGGTTGAGAGGCGCACCCACTCAACTTGAATAATTATCCTTTAGTATGTTGCTAGGTACGGTCGAGGCTGTCCCGTGTGAAATGCAGTGAAGTGTACTGTTGTGGAGGAAATATAGGGCTCGCAATAGCTGTAGTGCACAATACCGTAAGCTGTGATGACTGCTGTCTGCACCGCTCACTGCTGACAAATAAGATAACTCTCGTTCTATCTGGATTGACATTCGCCAATCAAATTCTCCCTACGCCTTGATGAAGTCAAGGATTCCTATTTGCCCCTAATCTAACTATTGGCGTGGTACACCGGTCAGATAACCAGTCCACCGCGATGCCACTCAAAAATTCCCTCGCAGGCATTTAACTATAACTCTGTCCACTCGCACCGTACAATAAGTGTGTCAGCCAACACAGTGAACAACGCTTAATCGCAAGGACTCAATATAGAGAGTCACACTTCAATTCACTCTCGACAGAGGTGCTCTCCCAGTGAAGTACTGAGGAGAGACTTGTTCCTTGCTCCAATAGTGACAACGGAATGGCGCCTCTCCACGCCAGACGTGAAGGCGTGTATCTTCCAGTCTCTTCCATTAGTCCTTCAGCTCAAGGCGTCACAAATATGGTCTGCCAATCAGCTTTGGTCTTCTAAAACGGAAGAATGACGTTTCGTTTAAGGCGTCCAATCCGGAAATCTGTAGTATCGGCGTTTGGCGTTTGCTGTCTCTCTGTGAAAATCTCTGAAACTGTGTGCTATGTGTAAAGAATGCGTAGGCTGGCCGCTCCCATACAATGTAGTGGAATTTGCTTTTAAGCCGAACACGGGGTTGTTCCTCCTTTCCCTCGGGCAAATGCTGTCTGCTCCACGGGCATCCACCAGCCGACGTAGATGGGTTGGGACCGGCCTCCTGGTGTGCAGTTGCCTCTCTCGAACTAAAAGCTCCTGTGACCGTCGTGTCTGGAATGCATGTGTGTACGCCAGCCTCGAGTATTTCAACCACAGTGCGCACTTGCGATTTATTAGTTATTTGCATATTGTTTACATGAATTCATACAACATTGAAAAAATGGTTCAAATGGCTCTGAGCACTATGGGACTCAACTGCTGTGGTCATACGTCCCCTAGAACTTAGAACTACTTAAACCTAACTAACCTAAGGACAGCACACAACACCCAGCCATCACGAGGCAGAGAAAATCCCTGACCCCGCCGGGAATCGAACCCGGGAACCCGGGCGTGGGAAGCGAGAACGCTACCGCACGACCACGAGATGCGGGCATACAACATTGACTTTATCTTGTCGAGTTTGGGTTCAAATGAAGCGTCTTGATGTGCGGAATATGATTGTGAGGGCGGAATATGTAAGCAATCAAGGTCAGGAGACCCCAACGTCTTACAAAGTGCATATAAAACAATTTTCAAAGAACAGAATTGAATCATTAAATGCGAGTCCAGTAGTATTTAGAATAAATTGGTAGTGGTGTGGGAGCAACATGAATTTCGAAGTAACTTAAGTTAACACATATTTTGAACAAAATGGCATATTAGTTAAATGCCTGCATTTCAGTTATGCATCATCAAGTTTTTGGACAAGAAATAAAATTTTTAAATCACTTTCACTTTTGTGTGGTTTTGTAAGCACTTCTTGTGCCAGTCACTCAGCGCTAAGGCTCCTTCTTGCACTAATTTTTTTCGTCACACTACACACACGCACATGGATTTTAGCACTAAGTATTGATCAACTCACATCAGTCTTTTGACCATGTGCCTCACAGAAATCGTGTCTGTCTCTTAATTCCGAGTTCCACCGTTTATCGTGACAAATCTGTATACAATGAAAACCAGAAGTAGAAAGCCATCAACAAACGATTTCCCAAAACCAACCAGGATCCTCGCTAACGCTTCCCTCCAGCGGAAAACGATGTTTTAGGATCAAAGTCACAAGGCAAACGACTGAATCACAGTAAGCTCAAATTCCCATAAGTTCTATTTAATTGATCTTAATAAATCCTTCCTACCTCCACGCACCAAAAAATGCATTCACATACAATTACAATTTTAATACTCTTCCAATTGACCACTAAATTCTTTACCACACTCATATACAAGCATAAATCAATACAGATTTTTACTTAAATCCACGACGTCACTCACCTCCAAGCATCCTCAGGGCCTAAAATTCCCCCTTTTGCATACTTACAATGCCACAATAAACTAACAAATTACTAGTGAATCCCCAAATAAACATATAAATTATCCCTCCAAAATTACTACCACTAATTACAGATTAGAACAGCTTTTCACTTCTGCCCTTTCTCTATATACTCTTAGCAATTTTAAACTTCTGTCGTTTCCATATATGCGGCACAACGACAGTAATGTTCTACCATACCAACGCCAGTCAGTCTCACTAGAATCACACTCCTCTTTCATATACCAATTCGTACGAACTTCATTACACAGACTATCCCCATCCACACTATTTACTTCAGTCCTCTCTAAATTTTCCGTTTGTTCTTCCACACATTCGCCGATTCACTACCCACAGCATGCACAACTTTGCTGTTTTTCCCCTCCAAAATATCGACACTTGCAGCTCCAACAAAATTACTCATCTGTTCACTGTTAAACACTTTATCTTCCTGAGATAATACATCGATGCCTAAGCCATCATCACCATAAATATTCATCCCACCAACCTTATCTCCTGATACACCATTTAAATCACTACAAAAATTCACATCAGAAACCTTACTTTCCTCCGTCGACAAATTAACTTTACGTGAATCGTACACAACTTTATCCTGCGCCGCTACATTACAGAAATTGCTGCTACCGTTTTGTACAATTTTGGGCCTTCCAGACTTGCTACATTCCGCTGTGATCGGACAAAAATCAGCACACACTGCCATTTCTGCATACTTTCATCCAGATTAACCCCCATCCTACTTCACGTACATTCTCACATTCATACTCTGACAAACGTTTTAGATCCACACATTCATCAATAATTTTCGTTACGCCTTCATTCGTGACTAGAATCGCGTAAATTCCTTCCTCCGAAGTATCAATACCAGTAGCTATTACATCATTATATAAATTACCATCAGTCTGTTCCTTTAAACAGAAATTATCTATCTCTGCCGATACGTTTTTAGCTTCAACTGCTGACGAGACCAACGCTAAACCCCCCTTAGTAATATCGACGCTTTCCGCCGAAACACAATCACCCTCACTTGCAGCTGGCGAGACCAAAGCTACGCTGCCTGCACTAACATCGAAGCTTTTCGCCGCTTCACAGATACTTGCTACTAAGTCACTTTCCTAACTGCAATCGCTACTATTTGCTAATACCTCTTCAGAACTCTCCACACGATTTGCTTTCACAAAATTCATCTCCTTTTTAACTTCTTTTTGAACCACTGAATCTTTCCTTTCATCACCATTCACACACTCATTCATTACACATTCATAACTTACATCATTCCCCGCAAATTTATTCTCATTACTTTTACTTAAATCTCTCATAAATCAATGCTTCCGCCGTTCGCGTCTGCTTTTATTGAAAGAGACACCTACATAGCCTTCGTCTTTAACATACCCCATATTACATATTTGTTGCCTTTCTCCAAACCTATCAACATTTCTACCATTACCATTATCTCCACCCCTTTTCATCTGTTCAGATCTGTTCAGATCGCCATCCCCGGACCTGAGATGTGGCGAACATCAGTTTCCCAACCAGTTGTTATGCGACTGCACTTCGCGCGAATTTCTCCCTTCAAATCTGCGTTCTTTACTCGGATCCCATTCACGGAGGTTCCTGTTCGTTCTCCGACCATTCTGCTCATTCCAGCTACTATCTCCCTGAGATTTCTTTTGATTTCTCTCACGATTATTATTTTGGTGGTGGTTATTTGGATTCCCATTCTGATAACTACCACCCAGTTTCCTCTGAGGTTTGAACTTCAAAGCCCTCTCTAATTTTTCTACAAATTCCAGAAATTCGTCCACAGAATCACATGGACTATGGACCAGATCCCACTACAAATCTTCGTGTAGTCGCCTTTTTAACATGGTGATTTCCGTTAAAACCCCCAACGGAAGTTTCACATGCATAAGTTTGTCAAGTTCTCGCTTGCAAAAATCTCTCATCGTCCCATTACCGTACCTGTAACTTGGCCCGTTTAGGAATTCATTTTGGATTCACATCTGTTTTACCTTTCTCCAAAATTTATTCAAAAAACACTTTTCGAACTCTTCGTACGATTCACACGAACTACATTTAACATTTGCCCAAGACTGTGGATCTCCCTCCAAATGCCGTTTAACGTACTTTATTTTCGCTTCGTCCGACATGCCGTGAACAAAAGCGTCCCTACACGAAGCCAAGAAATTTACTGGGTGATATCTTCCGTCATCTGTGTAACATTTCACAGATCCGGTATTTGCCCAAGGGATATTTATAACCGCCGTGGCCTGTTAGGAGGCTAACAAATTTAAATCACTTTTTATCTGTTGCATTTGTTTTTTAAATTCATTTTCCCTAGTGATACTGGACTCTATTTCATCTCTAATTTTTCCCACGTCTTTCTCCCCCTCACCACCTACACGATTGGCAATGCCACTAATTGTTAAATTTACATCGCTTTTATGAGCATCTTGCGCTTTTCTACAGTCGCTTACCTTGACCCCAAGTTCTGTCTCTATCTTATCCATTTCTTCCCCAAGATCTATTTCCCTTGTTTCGATTTTAGATTTTACTATTACAACTTCGTCTGTGATTTTCCCCATATCCACTCGGACACATTTTAATTTATCATCAATTGCTTTTTCAAGGTTACCCATAAGTTTTTCAACATCGTCTTTCACAGCGGAATCTATTTCAGTACGCATTGTAATCAGTCCAAATTGTATCCGTAACTGTTTGAATTGTACTGATATTATTTGCCATTGTTTTCATATTAGTTCCCAATCCCTGGATCATTTGCATTAGCTGAGACACCATATCTCCCCCACACTCATTCCCCTTGCCTAAATTCCTTGTAGTTACACTTACGCGCTCTGATTTCGGACTAACCGGCTCACTTCCGTTTTCAGATTTACACATACTAGATGACTGTTTTATATTCACGAGATCTGTAAGTGGAGCTTGAACTTCAGAGTTAAACACTGTTCCATTACTTGCGCAGGCACTTATCTGATCTGAAAGGGTTCCCTCTGCCGTCGGTTGTAGTGGAAGTCGACACTGAAGGCTGCCCTGGAGTACTCGAAGAAGCTGCTGGCGTACTGCTGTTGAAATGCGTCCTCCACTGGAGAAAATCGCCTCGTGAAACTGTAGCTGCTGCCGATGACCGTGTGTTCCATCCGTCTCTGATGCCGCTGTCTGTAAAACGCACTAACCGCTACTGTTCCCTGCACTCAGTTTATTTAGACTCTGAGCCCCCACGCAAATTGCCTTTAACGCGATAGATTAGGACCTCTATCGATAGCATGTGTTAGTTGTGAAAATTACTGCGTAATTTCTCTATTTGGCCCGCATCTCGTGGTCGTGCGGTAGTGTTCTCGCTTCCCACGCCAGGGTTCCCGGGTACGATTCCCGGCGGGGTCAGGGATTTTCTCTGCCTCGTGATGGCTGGGTGTTGTGTGCTGTCCTTAGGTTAGTTAGGTTGAAGTAGTTCTAAGTTCTAGGGGACTTATGACCACAGCAGTTGAGTCTCATAGTGCTCAGAGCCATTTGAACCATTTTCTCTATTTGGAGAAACCTACTTGCGGAAAAAAAACCGATCTCGCACTGTATTTTGTGGGGAGTTCACTCTACAGAAATCTCTACTGGTTTTGCGAAGGATTTTACACTTCACACAGAATGCTGAATAACAGAGAGCAAAGGAATTACCATTTTGCAGGACACATATCCTGGACGAGCCCCCAATTGCGGGCTTTCAAATAATAAATTGAAATGATGGTGGTGTGGTGGCCCTCAACTTCGTACCCTCCGACTCAATGTTGAAATATTAAAAGTTTTGGCTGGTTTAGTTGTCTAGGGGCTGTGATACGTAGTTGCCGCATCATTGGCAAAATACTACTGAGACTACAGTACACAATATGAATCTACACTTGAGTCGAATAGTCGAAGGTTCCTATCACTCGGCAATTGCAAATTTAGAACGTAACAAAGATGTTTATAAATGAAAAATTGCAATTAAATAAAATCTGCAGATACTTTCTTAATGAGTTTAAATGATGAGTACGACAGAAGAAGTATTTTTGAGAGTCCGATATATATCTGCAATACACTTATTGGTGTCGACGGTCCAGCAATTAAATAAAAGATAAGTTGAATAACAGGGAAACAATAGATTCCTACTGCACGTAATCAGTTATGAACAACAACAAAGCTCGCGAGATATTCACTTCTAAACGCACACTACGTCTTCACTGTAGAAGCCACGGAAATCTCACAAGTGCGTAAGTCAGCACTACGAAATGTTTCTATCCGCCGCGACCAAGCGTAAACCACTCTACACTCTCCAAGTCCCTCTCGCGACTGCCCTCCATCGCGCCGTCGCGTCCAGCCTCCCCGTCTCCTGTCGTACCGTTCCAACTACCTCTCCTCTCTCATACTGTTCTCCCACTTCCATACAGCCACCCCATTCACGGGCGCTGTGATTGGCTAGAGCGCTCCCACCCTGTCTTCAAGCCAACGCACACTCACAATCATAATGAAACATTTTCGACATAACTTGAAATTAAATAAATATTCCTACGGCTGGATCATAAACACGCTCTAACACACATTATTAAATACATAAAAAAATTAAATAGACATATATCAAAGGTATAGAACAAAAGGAAGGCCAATAGCCTAATGTCTCTATACTTTCTAAAACACAGTAAATATTTAACTAATTTCTTTATGAATAGTATATATCGGATATAAACAAAGACATAGGTGAATAAATATATGCATGCTGCTACCGTTATTTCCTGTATCTGTGGAGTACTTACGGCCCGACACGCTCGATAGGAATCGGCCACTTTGATCTCCAATAACTCATTTACTATTCAAGTTACATGCCTGTAATTCATACCAATTTAGGTTTACACTAATAGCTTTCTAAAGACACGAAGATCGACGAAGAACGGATGAAACGTTTAGATTTTGGATATTCGTTGCTGGGTGTTACTTATATAATTTACTGACACATACTAAACTTTAAATTAATAAAGATATTGAAAACCTGATTACACCATCAGAATTGTTGTGCAAATAATGGTAATGTACGTGTTTCTTTTTGAGGTGTCATCATTCATCTGGATACTATTAATTTCTATACGAACTGTGAAATGTCTGCTATTAAGGTTTCACAAAGTCCGCCATCTTTGGCACTCCCAGCGTGTCTCCTTCATCAGCAGAGCGTCACCATGGAATTCCCAGCCACGTGGCTAGACCATGCGCTGCCACGCGATATTAGCCGAGCGGTCTAGGGCGCTGCAGTCATGGACGGTGTGGCTGATCCCGGTGTAGGTTCGAGTCCTCCCTCGAGCATGGGTGTGTGTGTTTGTCCTTAGGATAATTTAGGTTAAGTAGCGTGTAAGCTTAGGGACTGATGACCTTAGCAGTTAAGTCCCATAAGATTTCACACACATCTGAACATTTGACCATGCGCTGGGGCTACCTCGTCCGGCTAACGTCCGGCACCACGTGTTTGCTGCCGGGCCGCGGCCTTGTCGTGCGTCCCGTGCGGCCGCCCCAACTCCGAACCTACAGAATATTTCCAGGGCGCCACAACTCGCCCGTTGCCTCACAAGGTACAGCGCCTTCTTCCCTACTGTGAGGTACCCATTGAAGATCACTTTGTAGAAACTGATTCTGAATCTGAAGACACAACTGAAAGATAATCCGTAGACTCAGATACACATCCTGAAGTTGATGAAAATAATGAAGCACAGGAAAGTACTGCGAATTATTATTTTCGTGAGTACAAAAGACAACATAAAAAAAGAATTTGTAATAACAATGTAACTATAATAATAATAACAGTAATAATAACAATATAGTAATAAGGACATAATAGTATCTATTTTTTATTCAGGTAAGGATGGAACGAAACAGAGAAAAGTGCCTTGAAAGCAATACAGCACAGTCGCATAATACACGGACCAAACCGCCTTATGTAGTGGGAAATGCTAAGAATTGACTACTGTAACCTTTTCATCAGTGATGATATGCTACTTTTAATTGGGGAAAATACCAATAGGCAAATAGATGATTTGAACAGCATCTTTGAACACTGTAGTGATTGCAAGCACACAGACTAACTCGAAATGAAAGCCTTTTGGCTTATTATACATAGCTGGTGTGTTTCGTGGAGGATGACAGAATATTTACAACTTTAGGACAACAAATGACCTTGGTGTCAACATCTTCAGAATGAATACCTCCGAAAACCGATCCAGATTTCTAATAAGATACATTCATTTTGATGATGGCAGCATGAAACAAGAACTGCGCAAAATAGATAAACTGGATACAGTGAGCAACATGTTTGTGAATAACTGCAAGACACGTTACTTCCTCGGACAAAACGTCACTGTTGATGAGCAGGTAACAGCATTTCGAGGCCAATGTGGATTTCGCCAGTCCATACCATCCAAACCATATCAAGATTGCATAAAAACCTTTTGTCTGTGTGACGCTAAGCTATGTTATATTTACAACATGCAGATATATCGTAGTCGACAGCCAGAAGGTCGCTTTCGAAATAATATTCGTGTCAAAGCAGTAGTTTTGAGTAGTATTCAGCCAATATATGATACTGGCAAGAACACTACGGCGGAAAATTTGTCCACTATTTTGGAATTAATAAGAGTGCAGAAAAGGAGGTGATCCTTAGCAGGTACAGGTGGGAAAAAAAGAGAGAGTGTTCAAATTTTATATCCCCAAAGGGTAGACAGCAATATAGTATCCTGTCCGCCTACAGCTACAACAAAACACTTGCTTCGTATATCCTAAATCAGGAAAAACCGTGTTCCTCCTTTCGAGTATGAATGTATCATTGAGACTTTGGATTAGAGAAAATGCCAGCAATTATATTTCACTATAATGATACTAAACTCTGTGTAATCCACAGTACAGCTAGATCAACGAGGAGATGGCCTATGGTGGTTTTTCCATACACTACACGTTGCAGACATCAACTCACGAGTAATTTTCTTTCGGGACATAAAGACTCAAATAGGCGTGAGTACCTCAGTGCTTTGAACCTGACTCTGCTGGAAGATCAGCTCAAAGGAAGATGATATGAAGTCAATGTCGGTAAACAAAAACAAACCTAAAGGACCACAGCAAAAAAACGTTGAATTTTCTTTGGAAGCAGACGAGAGGAAATCAAAAAGTTGCTACTCATTGTTACCAGGAGAGAAATAAGACTTGCCTCATCAAAATATACTCGTAAAAAATGCACTACGGATGGTTGTCTATGAAATCATGCATAAATAGTTTGTGAACATTGTCTATCCGTAGGGAGCAATCAAGACCTGAGATACACCCTGATTGGTTTAATAATTTACTTAAATCTGTAATATACTTTTGTTTTTCTATTTACTATAATTCTGCATTACATTAAGTCAATTATTGATGTTAATTTTAAGATCTAATGAGCCTGATGTTCAGTTCTGTATTTGCCAAATCTATACCAATCAAGAGAACCGCCATCTTCCAAAAATTAAAATCGTCACATGTGTCCAAGAGATACATCTCGAGTAGCGGCGTCACGAAACTGACGGAAGGTTAAATGCCACCAAAGTTTCTGAAAGCAGCAAACCCGACTATGGTACATATGACTGAGTACATACAAGTAGATACAGGAAAGAGAAGGAAAGAACCACCATTGTGACCACAGACAGGCTGATGGGAACCAACCAACCACCGTGTCATCCTCAGCCATTGGCGTCATACGGAATCGGTATGAAGTAGCGTGCGGTGAACACGCCTTTCTCCCGCCGTTGGCAGCTTTCTAAATCTTGGAGCCGCTACTTCTCGTTCAAGTAGCTCCTCAGCTGCCATCACGAAGCTCAGTGGACACCGTTTCAGTCCTACCACCAAGTAAAAATCCATGGCAGTAACATGAACCGAATCCAGGTCCCTAAAATGGCAGTCAGCTGAGGCTAACGACTCAGTTACAGAGGCGAACAAGACTACATACATAATGATCCTTAACTCATTAGGGTTCAACATGATCTATGACGATCTCATATGGCGAGAAGCCTCCGCATTTAAGATTCAGAGCAGCTAAACGTCATTACATAGGCCTTGGTGTTGCAGAACAATGGCGAGCAAGTTTTGGACTAACCGTTATGTCAGGGATATTTGACGGGTAACACAGTGTGTGGGCCGACTCTTCTTCGAAGATGGCTAGCACTTTTCAACATCTACATACGCTTAGGTGACAAAAGTCACGTAATACCTGTTAATATCGTGTCGGACCTCATTTTGCCCGGCGTAGTGCAGCAATTCGCCGTGGAATGGACTCGACAATTCGTTGGAAGTCCCCTGCACAAATAATGAGCGATGCTCCCTCTACAGCCGTCCATAATAGCGAAAGTATTTCCGGTGCAGGATTTTGTGCAAGAACTGACCTCTCGAATACGTCGATCTGGGTGCCCAAATCATTCCTTCGAATTGTCCAGAACGTTCTTAAAACCAATTGCGAACAATTGTGTCCCGGAGAAGGGCTGCAAATAGTCTCCAAGTAGCCGAACATAACCATGTCCTGTCAATGATCGACTCAGTTGGACCAGGTGACACAGTCCATTTCATGCAAACACAGCCCACACCATTATGGAGACACCACCAGCTTGCAAACTGCCTTGTTGACAACTTGGGTCCGTAGCTGTAGCTTCGTGAGGTCTGCACCACACTCCAACACTATCAGCTGCTCTTACCAACTGAAACGGGACTCATCCGACCAGGCCACTGTTTTCCAGTCATGTAGTGCCAACCGATAATGTCACGAGCCCAGGGAGACGGTACAGGCGATGTCGTGCTGTTACAAAGACGCTCGCGTCGTCTTCTGAAGCCATAGCCCGTTAACACCAAATTTCGCCGCACTGTCGTAATAGATATATTCATCGTACGTCCCACATTCTGCGGTTACTTCAGGCAGTGCTGCTTGTCTGATGCTAATGACAACTCTACGCAAACGCCGCTGCTCTCAGGCGTTAACTGAAGACCGTCGGCCACTACGTTACCCTTCGTGAGAGGTAATGCTTGAAATTTGGCATTCTCGGCACACTCTTGACACTGTGGATCGCGTAATATTGAATTCTCTAACGGTGTCTGGAATGTTCTATGCATCTAGCTCCAACTACCATTTCGCGTTCAAAGTCTGTTGGTTCACATCATGCGGTCATAACCGAATCGGAAACTCTTTCACGTGAATCACTTGAGTACAAATGACAGGTACGCCAATGCACTGTCCTTTTATTCTTCGTGTACGTGATACTGCCACTTTCTGTACATGTGCGTATCGCTGTCCTTCGACTTTTGTCACCTCAGTGTAAAGCTCTCTGGGTTTAAGCTTATAATTCTCCAAAACAATTTCTGTAAATCCTGAAGCAACTTCCCCAATTGTAAAGTTCTAACGTAGCCGCCTGCCGTTAATTTTGTTACTCTGCATTTGTCGTAAGTGCTATTAAGGTTCTTTGAAATGTTATTTACTCGACTTAAGATTGGTAGCTGTTATCGGTAAACTGGCCTCAAGGCCGAGAAAACTTGTTTCTTAACGAACTGTGTGGCTTGAAATAGTTTCGTCAAGGTAGACACTTATCATTGGGCCTTAAGCCATTTATGCAGCTGTTGAGAAAAATTTGTTTGGTCTTGACCTGTAATTGCTTGTTAAACGATTGTACTGTATCTGCTTTAAACTCTAAATTATTTTTGGCTTTGTGTCAAAGATGTGTATCATTGGCCCTTAAAGCGTTGGTGCAGTTTCTAAGTATGATCAAATGGCGTAAAGAACAACGCCGCAGGGCGATTAACAAATTTCTAGCAGCTACTTAGTACATGAATTATTTCGTAACTTTCATTTTGGTCCTCCAATGTGGGGCGTCCCTTGTTGTTTTTAATTATTATCTTACTAGCATTTCAAGGATTGTTTTTAACTGTGTACTTTACTATTGCAAATTCTTTAATTTTTTGGGCCATAAGTTTCTGTTCTAGTGTACTTTATTTTGTGGTCCTAGTACCCCCGCACCCCCCCCCCCCCACCCCCACCACCACTGCCCAGCGAGCTCCTTACCGCCTCAAATGCTTTTATGAAGTCAGTAAATGCTGCAGCCACAACATGTGACAGAACATTGTACTGCTGATCTGTGGGACGTGCAGTTGTTTGAAGGACGAACGGCACCTCAGGCTCTAAAACTTCCCTGCTCCCAAGACTGCCCTAGTTCCATAGTTGTTCGCTGTGCCGATCTGCAGTAAATGCTGCCCGTATGCTGGCCACACAGTAATGTAGTCCTCGCTGTAGGACAGACTGGAGCGCCTTCGTCCCAAACCACGACATTTTGTGACGTCGACGTCTTGTTGTATCAATGACCCTCGTACTGCTTCGAGCGAAGAGCCTCCTTCATTGGGCCAAACAAATGGACGTCGGAAGGTGCGAGATCCGGGCTGTAGGGTGGATGAGGAAGAACAGTCCAACGAAGTTTTGTGAGCTCCTCAGGTGCGCAGACTTGTGTGAGGCCTTGCCTCGTCATGAAGAAGGAGAAGTTCGTTTTATTTCGTGACAACAAACACGCTGAAGTTGTTTTTTTTTTTTAATTTCATTAGGGTAGCACAATACACTTCAGAGTTCATCATTGCTCCTTGATGGAGGACATCAAACAGAAAAATCCCTTCAGGGTCCCAGAAAACCATCGCGATGATTTTCCGGCTAAGGGTTCGGCCTTGAACTTTTTCTGTTTCCGGTTCGAAGTGATGAACCCCCGTTTTGTCTCCTGCGGCGATGTTAGAAAAGAAAAAAAAAAGAAACAGTCACGATTATTCTCGTAAAGTGCAAGCAATTCCGCACTAATGGTCTTCCGTTAGGCGGCGAGGAAACTAACGGGCACACTCCTTTGAGTATCCCAACGGGTGAACGAGTGTCAGCAGTGGCAAACAAAGACGTCCAGTTGAGCAGCGAAATGTCTGGTTGTGATTCGTCCATCACCAAGAATGGGAGTGTCCGCACGTTCCAAAATTGCAGGAGTTACAGTTGTGTGTGGCGAGTCGGCACGTGGGATATCGGACAGGTTTGCGCAATCTTGTTGCGATATGATAGATGCCTTGCCCAACGATTCACGGTGCTCTTTCACTGCCAGGTCTCTGTACATATTCTGCGAGCTCGTATAAATACTGCGATGATCTGATTTTTCGCCAAAAGAAACTCAATGGCAGCTCTCTGCTTGGATCGCAGCTCCGTCACCAAAAAACAAAAAAACAAAAAAAAAAAAATGGTTCAAATGGCTCTGAGCACTATGGGACTTAACATCTGAGGTCATCAGTCCCCTAGACTTATAACTACTTACACCTAACTAACCTAAGGACATCACACACATCTATGCCCGAGGCAGGATTCGAACCTGCGACCGTAGCGGTCGTGCGGTTCCAGACTGAAGCGCCTAGAACCGCTCGGCCACACCGGCCGGCCAGTTCCGTTGCAGACGCCATTTTGAAGGCTACGTGTAGCGCCGCCACCCATCGGAACTTCATGAAACAATAGAAGCTAAAGCGGAAATACTCTAAGATGTTCCACAACAAATTCCGCATTTTTTAACCTAAGTCGGCAGAGAAATAAAAATGGTTTCATTATTTACTGAACGCCTTTCGTAGAGCTGCCTAGTGTCTGTGTACGAGTACGATGAGTTTCTACGAAAATATCTTCACAATAATGAAGAAGCCCGAAATATACAATAACGAAAACGTACAACACAGTGTAACGCAACAATTCTCGGATGCGAAAGTAATGTGAAGTGGGTGCCATCGGTGCGGAAACAGCTCAGTAGAACGTCGTTATGCCACTCTTCCATTGCATTCTGTGAACTCATATACCAAGCACATATCGGCCAACTCTTCATCAGTAAACCTATCCATAGTACTGTTGTTTATCACCGTTAACACACAAATAACACATCCGGAAAACAAAGCCTCAGACTGAACGGAGAAGTACTGAACGAAAACTGGAGACCAACGAGTAAAATAGGGTATTAATATCGGCAGCAGCAGGCACCATCAGCGAATGAAAACGAGACACACAGCGCATAACTTCGACTGTTGCACAGTTATGTACCATTTTCAGTGCGGTATAGATACAAAGCTGAGACAAGAAACCAAACGCAATAGCTCTGTAACGAGCCTTTATACCAAAATACTCTGATAGTATCCCTGAAAACGTCTGAAAGCTTGTCGGTAGAGTTCTGATTCACCTGTACATATCATGAACAGCACAGTGATTGTGGTAAACCAAAATCCACTTACCGAGCGAAGTGGCGCAATGATTAATACAAAACCAGCCTCCGGTAAATGGTGGTTCAAATCACACTATGGCCATTCAGATTTAGGTTATCCTTGATTTTCCCGTAGAGCTTGAAGCAAATGTCGGGAAGATTTCTTAGAAAACACAGAGCCAATTCCCTCCCCTACTCTTTATCAATCCTAGCTTGGACCGACGACGCGTAGTTGACAAGACACGACGCTCTGATCTTGTTTTCCTTCCTAGGAGACGTTAAACTAACTCCCTTCCTGTGTTCCAAAGCTACATTCACCACTGGTGATTCATCATTGTGGGGAAAGACGCACTAAGTTCTTTTACACTGAGAAGGTTTTAATTTACTCGTAAAGTTCGTCCGAATTCCCTAAACTTGTAGTTTTTCAACTACATGACTGTATATGCCTGCATGCTGAAGTCAAGAAACAAGTCACCAGCTTCAGCGCTGCTATCTATTTGCCTTCAGGATCTTACTGACGAACCAAGTGAGCTGAGTTTCATACGATTCATATCGACGAAATCAATATTCGTTCATATGCAAGAGACGTTCACTTTCCAGGAAGGGCATAAGAAGCGAGTGTGTAACGTAATTGTACAACATACTTGCGACAGTATATGTCTATATGCATTGCGCAACTCAACTGAAGGATCACTTTTTTCAAACACGGTAATTCATCTCCCATTCCGACGTAGAAGTTTGAAATTTGACTCAAAGTTGCCTGCAATCGTCCTCTATAATAGTGTAAAAGCGTGGGGCCCTGCGACGCCCCCTTTGGACTCGGTGACTCTTAGAACAGAAAAGTGTCGACACGTGCGAAAACCGCCAGAGCACAGGTGTAAGATGGATTAATGATGTTGCATTGGCACCAAATTCCACCAAAACTCTGCCCAACGTGTGGACGTGTCACATGGTGCACAGGTCGTCACACTCCCTCTTACTCCCATTTCATTCCTTCTTTTGACGCTTGTCAGAGGTCAGAACCGCGATGCTTAGAGTTGAAACCACCAGTTCTCTGATGAACATTTCAGACAAACCGTTGCTCAGAATCGACACGATAATGTCTCAGGGGGTGGCGTAAAGGGCGTCAATGAAACCATCCTTTCCTCCGAGCGTTGTGTCCCACACATTTCGCCTTCGAAAACGACAGTTCGCAGTGTGACGTACAACAGAACGACATTGTTGACCTTTGAGACTGCTGACATCCCTACATGATTCAACTATTCTCTAAGGACATCGTGGACCTGTAACCGCACTGAACACGATCGCACCCCACTGGAGTGTAGCGAGACCGCAATTTTTCCTCTGGCGTACAGGGAGGGACCAGTAGGGACCGTTCAAAACCATTCGACGAAATCTGATTCAAATGGCTCTGAGCACTATGGGACTTAACATCTATGGTCATCAGTCCCCTAGAACTTAGAACTACTTAAATCTAACTAACCTAAGGACATCACACAACACCCAGTTATCACGAGACAGAGAAAATCCCTGACCCTGCCGGGAATCGAACCCGGGCACGGGAAGCGAGAACGCTACCGCACGACCACGAGCTGCGGACGACGAAATCTGAAAGTGATCTGAAGCAGCTAAGGGGGTTTATGCTATTTCCGTCCTTGTGTTTTTGCGCCCTCCTGTGGTGTGGTCATGGGAAGTGCGACATTGACAAATGTGTGAATAAAACGGCTAAGGGTCCCTCTAAGTCCCCTACAGTTGGGCAATGCCCTCAGTGCCGCCATGAACTTCGGTTGGGTACTTCAGAAAATGTACCTGCACAGAGCCAATCTATGACGGACTCCTAGACGCCTGCAGGCAGACAACCATTGACACTTCTCTGATTCCACATGTCCAAACCCAAGCCCTTCTGTTTCGCGCCTTTCTGTATAGCGCCATTTAACTGAAAGGTATCAAGAAATTTTTGCAGGCGCCCAGGAATCCATCACGGGTAGTCTCTGTACAGGGTTTGATGTGCTTATCAAAGCTGCGTGGGTGGCACTGAGGGTGTTGTTGAACTGGGGCGTCTTGGAAGGACCCTTCGCCATTTTATTCACCCATGTGGCAATATCACTCTCCCACGCCACAGGAGGGTGAGAAACAGGAAGGTTGAGCACAAGCACCCTTCGCTGCTTAGTTCAGATTTCGTCGAATGGTTTTGAACGATTCCTTATCGTTCCACCCTGTACCTTAGAGCAAAAACTGCGGTCCCGCTGCACTCCTAAGATCCCATGATGTCTTAGAGAAAAGATGAATCGCCCGGGAGTGTCAGTCATTTCAAAGGTTGTCAAGAACGTCGTCCTGTTGCACATCGCACTGCGAATTGTCGTTTTCGACAGCGAAATGAGTCGCAGTCAACGCCCCAAGGAAAAAGGTGGTTTCATTGACGTCCTTCATGTCACTCTCTAAGGCCTTTTCTTATCAATTTTAAGCTGCGGTGTATCTGAAGTGTTTTCCTCGGATACCCAGGAGAAAACAGCGTGATTTCAATGGAGGGTGTTGCGTTTCTGACCTCCATCCCACAGGTGTCAAAAGAATGGGTGAAATGTGGGTAAGAGGGGGTGTGAAGGCTTTTACATCATGTGACACGTCCACGGTGGCGTCAGGCGGAACTGTGGTGAAATATGATTTACCCGCCTAATACTGCACGTTAACTCCTGAGTTCCGGACTTTTTTCGCTGTCTCGACACATTTCTGTTTGAAGCGTGAATGAGCCCGAGGGTGGCGTCGCATGGCGCCATGCTTTCAAAAATGTTCAAATGTGCGTGAAATCTTATGGGACTTAACTGCTAAGGTCATCACTCCCTAAGCTTACACACTACTTAACCTAAATTATCCTAAGGACAAACAGACACACCCATGCCCGAGGGAGGACTCGAACCTCCGCTGGGATCAGCCGCACAGTCCATGACTGCAGCGCCCAAGGCCGCTCGGCTAATCCCGCGGGGCGCCATGCTTTCGCATTTTTATGGAGGACGGTTATAGGCACCTCTTAGCCGAATTTCACATTTCTGCGTCACAATGGTAGATAATTACTGGGTTTCGAAAAAATGGCCGTTCAATTACGTTGCGCTGTGTAGTTATGCATATCTATGCGCGAATAATTTTGGTAATGAGACTGACCTACATCATGTTCCAATTGCTTCGAACAGTTTATTGGCACTGTGATCTACGACAAACTCCTCTAATTCGACAGCAGGTTCTTTAGTATAATCTGCATAGACCAGTGCAAATATTACTTCAGATCCTGTGGCCTTCCCTCTCTGAGTGGTTGCACTTCATCTATATCGGTATTTTCAATATTCGTACGTCGATCAAAAGGAATCTTTACAAAAAAATTTCGAAAGATAAATGTCAGTGTGCTCTGCCTTGCCGAGCCGTTTCGGTGCCAATATGAACAATAAGTGACAAGGTAGACGACTAACTTCACTTACAATCAAGATTTGCTATGTTTCTTCAGTCTAATGCATGCTTTAATCTACGTCTACATCTACATACATACTCCGCAATCCACCATAGGTGCGTGGCGGAGGGTACCTCGTACCACAACTAGCATCTTCTCTCCCTGTTCCACTCCCAAACAGAACGAGGGAAAAATGACTGCCTATATGCCTCTGTACGAGCCCTAATTTCTCTTATCTTATCTTTGTGGTCTTTCCACGAAATGTAAGTTGGCGGCAGTAAAATTGTACTTCAGTCAGTCTCAAATGCTGGTTCTCTAAATTTCCTCAGCAGCGATTCACGAGAAGAACGCCTCCTTTCCTCTAGAGACTCGTACCCGAGTTCCTGAAGCATTTCCGTAACACTCGCGTGATGATCAAACCCACCAGTAACAAATCTAGCAGCCCGCCTCTGAATTACTTCTATGTCCTCCCTCAATCCGACCTGATACGGATCCCAAACAATCGAGCATTACATGCTTGTCCCACTTCATTTCGCTCTGCAATGTCACGCCCAAATATTTAATCGACGTGACTGTGTCAAGCGCTACACTACTAATGGAGTATTCAAACATTACAGGATTCTTCTTCCTATTCATCTGCATTAATTTACATTTATCTATATTTAGAGTTAGCTGCCATTCTTTACACCAATCACAAATCCTGTCCAAGTCATTTTGTATCCTCCTACAGTCACTCAACGACAACACCTTCCCGTACACCACAGCATCTTCAGCAAACAGCCGCACATTGCTACCCACCCTATCCAAAAGATCATTTATGTAGATAGAAAACAACAGCGGACCTACCACACTTCCCTGGGGCACTCCAGATGATACCCTCACCTCCGATGAACACTCACCTTCGAGGGCAACGTATTTGACAGTTATCATTTATCTTATTATTGGCTTTATTCATCTTTTGTTTCACTTTAAGTCTTTATCTTTGTTTATAACTGTAGTAAAATTCACTCTCCATTAATAGTATCCTTCTAACTTAACTATGGTCTGTCTTTCCCATTCTTCAGAACATCGTTCGTCACATACCTGTCTAAAACACATTAGAATTTTTTCCCTCGACCCTTCACACTTTTAGCTCAAGAGATGAATATCGTACTTGCTAAGCAACTGCCTTAACTTTCGTAAGGTCCGTTTCAACAGACTTAGTTACTGATGCTAGATCAATCTTAGGTCCACGATTAACGCCCCTTCGTTAGACTTCGTTTCCCAACTGGTGTTATTTTACGCATCATTTTCAAACTTCCAGCGAAAATTGTTGGTCTGAAACTGTGGTTCAAAATTTTTTTAACTCCTGTATTCTATGCGAGTGCAGGCTTTCTCGGCGGATTTCGTATATGAAGTCTTCACGGGTAGTCAGCCGAGTAGCATCGTCGTCTCGTAGCAACGTTTCGATGGAATGCGTCTCCATCATCTTCGCCTGAAGATGATGGAGACGCATTCCATCGAAACGTTGCCACGAGACGACGATGCTGCTCGGCTGACTACCCGTGAAGACTTCATATATCCTGTATTCTATGCATCTAATAAATGTCATCAAACTCGAAATACAAGTCATGCAGTAATTCTTGATTTTTCACTGGTTTATGGAAATCGATGTGATTTGCTTTGTATTAAATCCGTAACTTAGGTATTATGAGTCAATGTTTACAAACTCTTCCTGAGCGCTAGCGACAGACGACGATGAGTGCCTTCTTAACACTTCCGTCATATCTAGATAAACCCTTGTTCTTCTTCCTGTGAAGTAACCTTCACAAACTCTTACCAAGCACTTGAGCTTTTTAACAGACTTGCACTTTGGTAAGCCCCTGTCCCGGTTTGTTATCGCCTGAGATAATGACGTAGCTATTGACTTACACCGATGTCACGCATTTCCTGCCTGTAGATTGTGAACCTTTGAGTAAGTACTCTGGGAAAATGACTTCGCCGACAAATATCTCATCAAAGAATCCGTCTTAAGCACTTCTCTTCCTGTCCTGATAATATATGGTACAATCATTACGTTGTGTTTGACAGCAGACTGCAGGTGTATAAACACGCACGCTAACAAGCTATTGTCGTGTTTCGCCATATTTTCATTCCTACTTTTCGTATTCCAAGCCTGTCTTGATAATGTTTAGCACATCCGCTAAGTCGCTTTTAGCCTCATATATTACACACGCTGACGAATTATTCGCATGTATCTGCAGAGTTACATCCATGTGATTTGTAAAAAGTTGTTTCTTTACAACCTTTCGCCTCATATTCGGAATGTTAGTTCATATTTCCCTCTTTTGGACAACGACAGCATTCTCATGATGCTCCTCGTTCACAATTCAAGGTTGCTTCCCTATATAATTTTACTATTCAAGCGTGATTTATCAGTCGAATCGGCAAAACTGTAAACAATCAAATGTTAAATTTACACTTCATAGACGGCCGAGTGGTAAACTTTAAAAAGCGCATAATTTTCAACAAATTCACCCATGGCGTTCACAGTTCAGTACTTTAGCTGCCTGAACTTCATCTCAAATGCTGTCTCATCTTCGCATATTTATCAAAAACCACTAGTCTGATTCATTTTGTAGTTGTACCCTCGCCATTTTCATTCGTTATTGGTTAGTTATTGTCCAGCTTCACTGCCTTCAGATGGAATATGTGAGGTAAATCAGTCGTACCTGGATATTTGTCTATAAGAGAATTGTCCGCGAAGGACAGGACGCAGGTTCGATTCCGCTGGCAAATAGAATTAATCTGTCAGAAAGGTATGCGGCAGCACACACACGACAGATTCTTTCTGTATTTGATGACGTCATTTGATAACGGCCATTGCACAGCGTTTGACGTACCACACACTTGTAACGAAACCAACTGCATCTCACTCACAGAATGAAATGTCTACTGCGCCATTTGATGTTTACGTTTGTTACTCAGAGTGGTGAATACAGGCAATGGAAGCAAAAGTAACTGCAGAACGCCGGCCGTTGTGACCGAGCGGTTCAAGTTGCTTCAGTCCGGAACCGCGCGACTGCTACGGTTACAGGTTCGAATCTTGCCTCGGGCGTGGATGTGTGTGATGTCCTTAGGTTAGTTAGGTTTAAGTAGTTCTAAGTTCTAGGGGACTGATGCCCTCAGATGTTAAGTCCAATATTGCTCAGAACCATTTGAACCATTGAACTGCAGAACCTGTTAGTTCAGTTAGAAAGCAGTTATTTAAACTGAGTGAGACACACCGTGGTATGATGTAACTCACTTGGGTTCCGTGAGACTTTGGCTAATACCAGCTGCAAACACACAACAAAGACAACCTTGGTAATAAAAACAATAGATCGCGATGTGTCTGGAGATTACGGGCACTCAATGGCCCTTATGCATATTAAATGAAACGAATGTGGATAAAATTAGGAAAATTGTTATTGCACAGCGAGGAGGAAACCTATAAAACACTCGCAGGTACTATACCTGCGATTAAAACGTAAGTAAATGCACAGAACAACTAAATGAAAGGCCCCTCATAGGGCTGTGGCCTAAGCGAAGGCGAGTAAGGAGGACCAGGCCCCGTCGACGTGGCTGGAAGGAGGCACGCCGCGGCCGCGCCATGGGCCTTACTATATGGAGATTATTGTCTGTCACTTCTAGCCCCTCATCTTCCCACTGACACATGACGCTGTACCCAGCGAGCAGGAGGATGGCACACTGAACTTTGCTGCGATCAGTCAAGGATGATCTAGGACTCCGGAAACTGGGAGTTTACCGCATCCCTTGCCAGTGTAGGAAAATGTATATAGGCAAGACCATCTGGATGATGCAGGGGAGATGCACTGAGCATAAACGAACAGCCGACAAAGTCCGCTGTGAGAGAGTACAGAACATTTCCATCCCTCATTATTTTCTCTAGATTTCCTCCATCTCGTGTTGTGGTGTCGGCTCCTGGCGACTAATTTCCTGCCCCAGTTCAGACCGCGCACTCTCATAGAGCGAGGCCGTTGCCTCTACGTACAGCATGAACAACATCGTAAAGGTAACCTCGGAGCAAAATGGACGAAAGTGACGTGGATGTGTTAATAATTTCTTTCTTATGTATGGAAGAAGAAAGGTTGAAGAAAAAGCAAGCAAGAAAAACACGACGCATATTGTTGTATAACATACACATCAAAAAACGTTTTGCATCTCCTCGGTTCCGAGAGTTCCGGAACCTGTACAGAAAAATGGAATAGAGATAAACATCATTTCCGCCATTTTTATTGCTCATGAAAACCACACATTGCATGTTGTAACACCATACGACGAGACCTTCAGAGGTGGTGTTCCACATTGCTGTAAACACCGGTACCACTAATAGCCAACAGCACGTCCTCTTGCATTGATACATGCCTGTATTCGTCGTGGCATATTATCCACAGGTTCATCAAGGCACTGTTGGTCCAGACTGTCCCACTCCTCAACGGCGATTCGGCGTAGATCCCTCAGAGTGGTTGGGAGGTCACGTTATCCATAAACAGCCCTTTTCAATCTATCCAGGGCATGTTTCATAGGGTTCATGTCTGGAAAACACGCTTGCCACTCTAGTCGAGCGATGTCGTTATCGTGAAGGAAGTCATTCACAAGATGTGCACGATGGAGCGGCGAATTGTCGTCCATGAAGACGAATGCCTCGCCAATATGCTGCCGATATGGTTGCACTATCGGTCGGAGGAAGGCTTTCACGTATCGTACAGACGTTTCGGCGCCTTCAACGACCACTAGAGGCGTACGTTGGCCCCACACAATGCCACCCCAAAACAGCAGGGAACCTCCACCTTATTGCACTCGCTGGACAGGGTGTCTAACGCGTTCAGCCTGACCGGGTTGCCTCCAAACACGTCTCCGACGATTGTCTGGTTGAAGGCATATGCGAGACTCATCGGTGAAGAGAACGTGATGCCAACCCTGAGCGGTCCATTCGGCATGTTGATGGGCCCATCTGTACCGCGCTGCATGGTGTCTTGGTTGCAAAGATGGACCTCGCTATGGACGTCGGGAGTGAAGTTGCGCATCGTGCAGCCTATTGCGCCCAGTATGAGTCGTAACACGACGTCCTGTGGCTGCACGAAAAGTATTATTCAACATGGTGGCGTTGCTGTCAGGGTTCCTCCGAGCCATAATCCGTAGGTAGCGGTCATTCACTGCAGCAGTAGCCCTTGGGCGGCCTGAGCGAGGCATGTCATAGACAGTTCCTGTCTCTCTGTATCTCTTCCATGTCCGAACAACATCGCTTTGGTTCACTCCGAGACGCCTGGACACTTCCCTTGTTGAGAGCTCATCCTGGCACAAAGTAACAAAGCGGACGCGATCGAACTGCGGTATTGACCGCCTAGGCATGGTTGAACTGCAGACAACACGAGCCGTGTACCTCCTTCCTGATGGAATGGCTGGAACTGATCGGCTGTCGGATTACTTCCGTCTAATAGGCGCTGCTCATGCATGGTTGTTTACATCTTTGGTTGGGTTTAGTGACATTTCTGAACAGTCAAAAGGACTGTGTCTGTGATACAATATCCACAGTCAACGTCTATCTTCAGGAGTTCTGGGAACCGGGGTAATGCACAACTTTTTTTATGTGTGTATTTCAAATTCACGGTACGAAGAAGGAGAATAGTACACACTTTTGCCACAGTTTAAAAAGGTTCGAAAGAGATTTCATACTTCCTTTCGAATGTTTCATTATAAATTCAGCTAGTTAGCACAAACTATGGAGTCCCATATAGCAAAAGCGCATACACTATTCAAAAACTCGATAGGCTTCGAGAAAAAATCCTCTTATTAACTATTAGATAATTATTTTTTATTTGCTGAAAGGTACAAATCATTATAGTCATATGTAACATTTTGCGACTGTAGAAACCCATTCGACGTTATGCCATTCTATGTGGTTTGTTTATTCGGATTTACGTCAGGAATGCTTTCACAACCGTTTTCCTTCCCTCTGGGATAGTCGTAGGTGGCTGTATTAGATATTTGTGCTGATGATTACTAGAAGCAATCAGAACTTTCTGTATTTCAATATTCTGAGGACGTGATATCGGTATATTCTCCAGTTTGAGGAACTGTTTCTTTAAGTCACATGTGGGTGATATTGGTTTGTGAAATAGTTTATTTATATAATTAGATTAGCTAGAGATGTTTCCTCTGTTACTGCTCTGACTTGTCCTGTGGACGATGTCGAGTTCCTCAGTAGATTCTCGTATACCCTGAGCTATAAGTCAGGAGAGAAGGTTTCGACGAAGTCAGCCATAGCTCTGAAAAAGGAATGTATAGGGTCTCCACTTTTGTCATAGCTGGCCGTGAATTCAAATAATTCTGTGGAACACTGGTTACTGATAATTGCTGCGTTCGGTTCCTTTTCCTGGCAGCAACATTTTGGAACATCGATGATGTTCCCGTTGAAGAAGATAGAGATGAGTTTACTGGCTCAGGAGAAACTGCCATTACACCGCGAAGAGAAATGTCATTAGCAACATTATCGCTACTAATAAATGACTCAGTGTCTTCAGTCTTACTCCCTGTAACTCTTTCCCGAAGATACGGCCATAAGAACTTAATTTGACTCGCGTATTTCCAATTTTTACTTTTAGTAGCACCATCTCCACTCTTTTATTGATAGCTGCCTCTCAAAGCTTTCCATTTCTCTTTGTAGAGAATACCATAAAAATATTAATTTTAGTTCGTTTGTTTTAGATTCCTTATCATTGGCGATTCATTCACGATTACCACAGAATATTTTCGTTTGGTATATGCAACCATTCAAGAAATCGTACGCACTACATGTGCAGCATTGTGGGTAGTGTTATCGAGGACAGTAATGCCTATACCAGATGAAAAGAAATGGAAGAAAAGTGAAACAGAAGTTTCTGAAAAATGGTATTATCCCTACCGTATTGGTGCATTATATGGGAAGGACATAGAAATTTAGTAGCCACCAAAACGTGTATCAGTATATGTTAGTAGCAAGAAGTTTTTCTCTCTAGCACTATTTGCTTCAGTAAGTGCAGACTGTAAATTTATATATGTGAACGTTAGTGAACTTGGACAGAACAGCGATGCGAGGATCTTTTCACGGTCAAATTTAGTTAAAATGGCTCTGAGCACTATGGGACTTAACATCTGAGGTCAGCAGTCCCCTAGAACTTAGAACTACTTAAACGTAACTAACCTAAGGACATCACACACATCCATACCCGAGGCAGGATTCGAACCTGCGACCGCAGCGGTCGCGCAGTTCCGGACTGAAGCGCCTAGAACCGCTCGGGCACGGCGGCCGGCTCAAATTTAGTAACAAAACTAGAAACAAATACCTTGAATATAACAGACCTAAAAGTACTACTGGGAATGAGAGCTCGACTGCCTCACGTGATCGCTGGAGACGAAACTTTTCCATTAAATACCTATTTGTTGAGGCCTTGTCATAGTACACATTTAGATGGCTAATCGATAAAGTGTAAAGTTACAGACATAAGAGAGCACGAAGAGTTTCAGAAAATGCTTTTTGAATATGTTTCCAAAAATTTAGGATTCACCATCGCAACACCTGTCCACAATATGTGGAGAAAGCGATTCTTGCCACTTGTACAATTTTATCAGACATGATACACAATGAAGAGACTGAAGAGATAGGCGATTTGGCAAATAATGCCATGTGGGTTAGATTCAAAGCTTATTTTAGTTCCTCGTTAGGTAGTTTAGTCTAGCAAACTGACATGGCAAACAGGGGATGTCGTCTAAGAGAAAATTATTAGTAAAAAATTTTAATAATAAGTACGTAGTCATAAAAAAAGAAATACCTAGGCGTCTGTATTACAAAATAACAAACTATCTAATTTGCAGGTACTTTGTACGTTATTTTTTACAAAAATAAATAAATGTCTTGCACCAACACATAAAAAAATATGAAATTTACTTACCTTTTAAACCATTTACCTTGGAGGTTCCTTTCGATATGTTGCATTTTTGGTACTATCCATATAATGTTCGTTTTGGAGGTCATGTAAATCTAGCGCCATTTTGATAAACAAACTTCCGTTTCGAACGTTGAAAGAGTTGCGATATGAATGACGTGCAGTGTCACGACACTTGCTACACTACACCAGTGACAACAGCACTACGCTTCGCCGCAAGGCGCGTCATAGTTGGCCAGTTGGACAGCTTAGCAGCGAGTGTTGCGTACGCATTCGTGGTCCAGTGGCTAGCGTTGCAGCCTGTGGATCACGGGGTCCCGATTTCGATTCCCGCCCGGGTTGGTGCCTTTCTCCGTCCGGGGGCTGGATGTTTGTGTTGTCATCATCATTCGTGAAAGTGACGAGATTGGACAGTGTAAAGGCAGGAAATTTTTACGGGCGCTGATAGCCGCGCAGTTGAACGCCCTACAAGCCAATCATCATCGTCGTCAAGTGCTGCGCCGCGCCGCGCCCCGCCGTTCCGCTGCTGCGTAGTGTGTTCCGTGTCACACGGTGTCATACAAACAATATTTGGTCGCGTCGTGTTGCACCGCTCTGCTGCAGTGTAATTCCACTCAGTGCGGTCTTAACCTTCACTTTCAGCGCAGACGACCGTGCCTCCACAGGGCACGGCAGCTACCGCCAGCAGCGACGCCACCGGCGAGTCGTGCCACCGAACAACAGCCAACCACACGCCGTCACATGCCCTAACAGACGTTCGAACCGGGAGCTCATCATGACACCTTTGACATCTCTGTGTCAGCATCAAGTGTCAATATCTCATGTCCGTGAAATCTTCTCGGGTGATCAGCCGAGTAAAGGCGTCGTCTTCTCGCAACGTTTCGAAGGGTTTCGTACCCATCATCTTCGCTTGAAGATGATGGGTACGAAACCCTTCGAAACGTTGCGAGAAGACGACGCCTTTACTCGGCTGATCACCCGAGAAGATTTCACGAATGGAATACGCCGAGAAAGTCTCAAATCACATTTAATATCTCATGTGTTCAACACGTCACCAGATTCTAAGACGAACTTTTGCAAACGTTACTTGTGTGGTGTCACCGCCAGACACCACACTTGCTAGGTGGTAGCTTAAATCGGCCGCGGTCCATTTAGTACATGTCTGATCCGCGTGTCGCCACTGTGTGATCGCAGACCGAGCGCCACCACAAGGCAGGTCGCGAGATACGGAAGAGCACTCGCCCCAGTTGTACGACGACTTTGCTAGCGACTACACTTATTTATTTATTTATTTATTGTTCCGTGGGACCACATTTAGGAGAAGTCTCCATGGTCATGGAACGAGTCAATACATGAAATTATAACACGATTGTAGAAACAGATAAAATGAAACAAGTCGTTAGTTTAAATAAAGAAAATCAAGAATGTAACACTGGAATTTGCTTAATTTTTTATCTCTTCCAGGAGCTCCTCGACAGAATAGAAGGAGTGAGCCATGAGGAAACTCTTCAGTTTAGACTTAAAAGTGTTTGGGCTACTGCTAAGATTTTTGAGTTCTTGTGGTAGCTTATTGAAAATGGATGCAGCAGAATACTGCACTCCTTTCTGCACAAGAGTCAAGGAAGTGCATTCCACATGCAGATTTGATTTCTGCCTAGTATTAACTGAGTGAAAGCTGCTAACTCTTGGGAATAAGCTAATATTGCTAACAACAAACGACATTAAAGAAAATACATACTGTGAGGGCAATGTCAAAATTCCCAGACTATTGAATAGGGGTCGACAAGAGGTTTTCGAACTTACACCATACATAGCTCGAACAGCCCGTTTTTGAGCCAAAAATACCCTTTTTGAATCAGAAGAATTACCCCAAAAAATAATACCATATGACATAAGCGTATGAAAATATGCGAAGTATACTACTTTTCGTGTTGAAATGTCACTTATTTCAGATACTGTTCTAATGGTAAATAAAGCGGCATTTAGTTTCTGAACAAGATCCTGAACATGGGCTTTCCACAACAGCTTACTATCTATCCGTACGCCTAGGAACTTGAACTGTTCCGTCTCGCTTATAACATGCCCGTTCTGTCTGATTAAAATGTCAGTTCTTGTTGAATTGTGGGTTAGAAACTGTAAAAACTGAGTCTTACTGTGATTTAGCATCAAATTATTTTCCACAAGCCACGAACTTACTTCATGAACTACATTATTTGATAATGTTTCAATATTACACACAAGATCCTTCACTACCAAGGTGGTGTCATCAGCAAACAGAAATATTTTTGAATCACCTGTAATACTAGAAGGCATATCATTTACATAAATAAGGAACAGCAGTGGCCCCAGCACCGACCCTTGGGGAACGCCCCATTTAACAGTGCCCCATTGGGACTGAACATCATTACCACTCTCAATATTGCGGAGGATTACCTTCTGCTTTCTGTTCTTAAAGTAGGAGGCGAACCAATTGTAAGCTACTCCCCTTACTCCATAATGTTCCAACTTCTGCAGTAATATTTTGTGGTCAACACAGTCAAAAGCCTTCGTTAAATCAAAGAAAACACCTAACGTTCTCAACCTTTTATTTAATCCGTCCAAAACCTCACAGAGAAAAGAGAATATAGCATTTTCAGTTGTTAAGCCATTTCTAAAACCAAACTGTACATTTGACAGCAAATTATGTGAATTTAAATGCTGCAGTAACCTTGTATATACAAGCCTCTCGATAACTTTAGCAAACACCGATGGCATAGAAATAGGTCTATAATTGTCAACATTATCCCTGTCTCCCTTTTTATAAAGTGGCTTCACTACCGAGTACTTTAATCGGTCAGGAAACCGACCACTGCTAAAGGAAAAGTTACAGATATGGCTAAGTACTGAGCTAATATACGTGGAACAATACTTCAGTATTCTGCTAGATACCCCGTCATATCCATGAGAGTTCTTGGTCTTTAGTGATTTAATTATTAACTCAATCTCCCTCTTGTCAGTATCATGGAGGAGCATTTCAGGTAACAGTCTCGGAACACTTTTTTCTAAGAGCGCTATATGATTCCCTGTTGGGACTATGTTTCTATTTAGTTCACCTGCTATATTCAGAAAGTGATTATTAAGTACTGTACATATATGCGACTTATCAGCAACACGGACATCCCCACTACGCACTGATTCTATATCCTCGACCTGTCTCTGCAGACCAGCCACTTCCTTTACGACTGACCATATGGTTTTAATTTTATCCTGAGACTTAGCTATTCTATCTGCATACCACATACTTTTTGCCTTCCTAATAACTTTTTTAAGCACCTTACAATACTGTTTGTAATGGGCTGCTGCATTTAGATTTTGACTGTTTCTAACGTTTTGATATAATTGCCACTTTGTTCTACAAGATATTCTTATCCCTTTAGTCAGCCACCCAGGCTGCCTGTTTGTGCTAGTACCCTGTTTTACGAAGCCTTTCTCTCATTTGCCGAGAGACAGTTAGAATAGCCTTCAGCTAAGTCCATGGCTACGACCTAGCAAGGCGCCATTAACCGTATCTGAAGATAGTCTTATTTGTATTATCAAGAGCGATGTACCACAAGGATAGAATAAAGTTAAGTATTCGAGGAGCTGCATACTTTTCTTATCCTGTTCCAGAATTCACGCCCGTCTGCGTTAGATAGCTTCCATTTCGGCCTCCTCTATCTACAAGGTGTTGGCACATTTACCAACACATCAACTTGATTCTCTCTTTGGTTCATCGATTTGATTGTCTTTGCTCAAGTGTTATACGACCTGGGCTCTTTACAGATAACGACTGTTACTTTTATTTCTGTGTATGGTATTTACGTATTTGACATACACTTGGTTCACTGGCCGTACTTGCTGATTACAGACCCTTATTTCACGATTCTCTGTGAAGTCTGTCCCACAATTTGGTCAAGTAAGAGGTGAAATATTTGGTTCGCAGGAGAAGGTAGCCGCCTGGAGGAACTGAACTGCTCGTTAATGGACATATTTGTTCTCCTGTTTCTCCTGTGACAGCACCAAGCTCAAAAGCATTAATTCGCTACCTGTCTCTGATCTGAAGGAACCATATATCGAAACCATAAAAGAAGACGGAAAATACGAGTTTTTCAACAAGCTAGACCTTTGTGCTGCTCGTTATTACTCTGCTAGATCTTGGCAAGCTTCTTCATAGTCACCTAGCATGATACATCTTCTTATCTCATCTTTACAACTCGTGTCGCAAATGGCTGACCCAAGACAGATAAAAGAATACACGGCTTCCACTTACTTTAATCGACCTCTGAGTTGGACCCGTGTTCCTCGATCAGTTATGAGTTTGGACTTCCTGAGATTGATGTCTAATCCCTATTACAACATAGCGAGTCTAGGAGAAAACCTGTGGCTGGAACTGAACATAACAAGTAGTTAGTGTTTGTTGAACGATAGAAGTAAAGTTTCTACTCCGAAAGTGCGACCAGGGCGTGCCTACAATGGAAGACTTTAACTTAATGAGCTTTGGGAGAATCGCGAGCGAGCAGTGGAACGTACCAAACACTGAAAGTGGGTTTTGAGCCCTAATAAATATGAACAGCAATCTGAAAGGCTGGAAATGGTTTGCGCAGAGCAGGTACAAAGATGGCCTACGGACAATGAGTGAAGACAGCTGATTTTGCCGACATAGCGTTTACAGGTAGCCCGGGGCGCACTAGAAGTTCAGGCCCTTCAACGAACTTGTGACATCACACTAGTCGGCTTCATACCATACTTCGCGCCCGCAGGAAATCAGTATGTAATTGAAAAGGTGCACCCTAAAAACCTTAACTTCCTCGTGTGCTATGGAGAGCGTGCAAGCATTTATACGTGCAGTAAGAATTATTAAACTCGACTGAAGTAGTTACTCGCTCCCCGCCAGAGACGGCTACTGGCACTCATAAGAGGCGCACCGTCACCTGCCGTGACGCACGCGCCACATCCTGTTTGTCTCATGGGCTTCAGGTAGCCGCAGGTCAGCCGCACTGGACTGCAGATAGTTGGACCCTAAGTAGGGAATACGGTTGGCTAACGACAGACATAGCACGCGCTTTAATAACCTGAAAGTATTTAAGGTGATATACAGGGTGTTACAAAAAGGTACGGCCAAACTTTCAGGAAACATTCCTCACACACAAATAAAGAAAAGATGTTATGTGGACATGTGTCCGGAAACGCTTAATTTCCATGTTAGAGCTCCTTTTAGTTTCGTCAGTATGTACTGTACTTCCTCGATTCACCGCCAGTTGGCTCAATTGAAGGAAGGTGATGTTGACTTCGGTGCTTGTGTTGACATGCGACTCATTGCTCTACAGTACTAGCATGAAGCACACCAGTACGTAGCATCAACAGGTTAGTGTTCATCACGAACGTGGTTTTGCAGTCAGTGCAATGTTTACAAATGCGGAGTTGGCAGATGCCCATTGGATGTATGGATTAGCACGGGGCAATAGCAGTGGCGAGGTACGTCTGTATCGAGACAGATTTCCAGAACGAAGGTGTCCCGATAGGAAGACGTTCGAAGCAATTGATCGGCGTCCTAGGGGGCACGGAACATTCCAGCCTATGACTCGCGACTGGGGAAGACCTAGAACGACGAGGACACCTGCAATGGACGAGGCAATTCTTCGTGCAGTTGACGATAACCCTAATGTCAGCGTCAGAGAAGTTACTGCTGTACAAGATAACGTTGACCACGTCACTGTATGGAGAGTGCTACGGGAGAACCAGTTGTTTCCGTACCATGTACAGCGTGTGCAGACACTATCAGCAGCTGATTGCCCTTACGGGTACACTACTGTGAATGGTTTATCCAACAATGTGTCAATCCTCATTTCAGTGCAAATGTTCTCTTTACGGATGAGGCTTCATTCCAACGTGATCAAATTGTAAATTTTCACAATCAACATGTGTGGGCTGACGAGGATCCGCACGCAATTGTACAATCACGTCATCAACACAGATTTTCAGTGAACGTTTGGGCGGGCATTGTTGGTGATATCTTGATTGGGCCTCATGTTCTTCCACCTACGCTCAATGGAGCACCTTATCATGATTCTATGCGGGATACTCTACCTATGCTGCTAGAACATGTGCCTTTACAAGTACGACACAACATGTGGTTCGTGCACGATGGAGCTCCTGCACATTTCAGTTGAAGTGTTTGTACGCTTCTCAACAACAGATTCGGTGACCGATGGATTGGTAGAGGCGGACCAATTCCATGGCCTCCACGCTCTCCTGACCTCAACCCTCTTGACTTTCATTTGTGGGAGCATTTGAAAGCTCTTCTCTATGCAACCCCGGTACCAAATGTAGAGACTCTTTATGCTCGTATTGTGGACGGCTGTGATACAATACACTATTCTCCAGGTCTGCATCAGCGCATCAGGGATTCCATGCGACGGAAGGTGGATGCATGTATCCTCGCTAACGGAGGACATTTTGAACATTTCCTGTAACAAAGTGTTAGAAGTCACGCTGGTACGTTCTGTTGCTGTGTGTTTCCATTCCATGATTAACGTGATTTGAAGAGAAGTAATAAAATGAGCTCTAACATGGAAAGTAAGCGTTTCCGGACACATGTCCACATAACATATTTTCTTTCTTTGTGTGTGAGGAATGTTTCCTGAAAGTTTGGCCGTACCTTTTTGTAACACCCTGTATTTGGTTTACTTATTTTAGGATTGAACACAACTGTGTGAGCTGTATTGACTTGTTTAATGTCGCAATATTTGCATTGAAATACACGCTTTAACACAGTTTACAATGTACCAATGTTAATACAGTTGTCAGGATAACACATCTTGTCAACATCAAAAAGTGAAATAATCCTAACACACCATTATTAATTATTAACCCTCAGAAAGTTAAATTACCCTAAACACGACAATATTAAAGTTTAAGTATAAGTTGCTTTACAAAATTATTCTTACGATTTCTTTATGATGTTGGTCAGTACTATGATAAATATCCAATTTCGGTTCAAAGTTCGGTACTATTTTTAGGATGACAATGAAGTCTAAAGTGGATAGTTAGATATGTGGCAAATTGAACAAAAGATTACCCAAGTTTGCTCGAGTTCACAGTGGACGCAAGCTTTACGCCTCTGCACGCGGTATATGCCTTAAGCTGCGATGAGCTGTCGTCTGCTTGCCGTTCTCTCCTCTGAAACTCCTATAAAACTAATTAAAACCTTTGCTGAACTTTTTTCGGCATAAACTTTCCCTATGTCTCTCATTCTGTGAGAAAACATGTACCCATCCCTAGTCTTAGAATATGGCTACATACACGCGCATGCCTGGAGCAGCGTGCATATTATAATGCCCTCAGTTCTCAAAAAAACACTTAACTAATTAGCTGGTTTGTTTCTCTTGGGGCTAAACGATGCTACAGCTCATTTCTAGCTGGATGTCAGCCACTGTGAACGCAGTGTTCACCCAAATTTCTTCTCTGCGTCGTACAGAGAGTTATGTGCTCCATTCTGCATTGACGCCGTTTCAGAGAAGAATCCACTCAAAATTTCCATGTTCTCTTTCTCATAGCTCAACTGTCTCCCCACCTGGGTTATTTTGTTCGTCATCTCAGACCTTTTTTCGCTCAAGTTTGTGGAATCTCTCTCTACCAATCGCAAGGTCCCTACCATTAAACTGCACCGAAACTTCTGCTCTTTACTCCTTCCTAGTGCGTTTCCGCCAATCGGACGTTTTGTCCGCGCCAGACGCCAAAATGCATACATTGTCTCTCATGTGTGTCCCACTCGCTGGACATGTGATCGCAAATGTGTCACTGGTCTTGTTAGTATCCATTTGGAATTCTTCTTACCTGTCCTCCCTCACATGGCCCATTAACTCGCTCTCCCATTCTGAGTCACCTGGTCGGTCGTTGACCTGGCATGGGACGCCCCTTTAAGTGATTTCCATTGTATCTCCCGCGGCGCGGCCTTGCCTCTGCTCTCGCCCCTCTGAATTCCAAACTAAAATGCCTCTCGCTGCTTGTTGCACATGCATTATATAGGAACGGTGTGTTAATTACCGTCGATTGAGTGTCATGCCTTTTTGCGTTACTTACTGATAGGCAAATTTGCTCATAACCACCAAATTAAGTTAGGTGTCATATTCCCCTTGCCATTGCGATATATAAAGCTCTCATGTAAGGTGCGAATCAGGCCTTCATTTATTCTGCCACCTTACATATCCTCCTTCTTCTGCATTCAGTTTTGTACTGGGTCAATCGATGGTTGAGAAATCGATTGAAGTCAGTGCAAAATTGGTTGCAACTGCTGACTGTAGCAATTGACATATTTACTGACCAACTTCCTATTTTAATATTTTGTATAATTTAAACAGTGGTTCCATTCAGTCTCATTACACTTCTAGTACTTGGTTTCCAGTTTATGGATTAGACCTCTTAAGTGATTTTCTTTCTTCTTTTTAAATTCTAACATTCTTTTTCATTTTCTGCTTTTTATATAATTCTATTTAACTAATCTAAGGTTTTTTCAAAAAAAGTTGTCTACATTTTAATTGTAATTTGAAATTCAAGCAATTTAAGTAGATATATAAATTTGTATCACCCTCCATAGTTTTTCTACTTTGAGACTGATCTGTTTCTTGCTTGCTTAATTTATGTTAAATGATGATGGATATACATTTAAGTTGAGGAAATCTTCATTTGACATTATCCTCCCCTTTTATAATAATTTTTTTTCAGCTTCCATATAAATTACAATTTAAGCAGTATAATTACTTACAATAAAGCTTTATGTTCTATAACTCAACCATTCCCATGACTTTACAGGCATAATCCTATACATGAACATATTTATATTCCCCAAAAATCTTAACTCTATGTATTATAACTTTACAAAATTTTTCAAATTTGATTCTCACAAACATATTAAATTTCTAATCCTACTAATTACTTTACAAAATTTTAAACTTACATCATTGAATAACTAAACTTCATCATGTTTATCGATCCTATATATTTTAATGAACACATTACACTAGAATCTTAACCCTCCAAAAATGTTAACATTAGGTTTTCTTAACTTAAACATGTTTAAAAAATATATAATTCAAGGAAATATTATAGATATCTCAAGATAAAAAAACATCGTTAATGAAATCTAGTGCTAACACACAAAAGCTTTCTAATTCAAATTATTTTTAAACAAAAAAAAAAATTAGGTTGTTTCCTTTTAGTTCGGATAGTAGTCTGTCACAGACAGTTCTTTTCCTACATCTTTAACATGGTTCACTGAAAGTGTCACTTTTTTCTTCATGTGTTTCGACGTGCCTTGTTGTGTCTCTGCTGAGCATGGAATGACGACCTGCAGAGAGAAAGGTTGTTGAAGGTATGAGCATGTCGTGAATGCGTGGTAGCCTTTGTTCTATGATGCATATGCCCATGGTGACGCTGTATTGGAGATTCACTTTTGGCAGCATAAAAGTTTTCTTCATCATTCGTCGTATTTTTTATGCTGGTTCATCGTTGGTCAATTCGTCTCTAGGTTTCCATACGAAAAGTTATCTCTCATTTTTCGGTATGACATATGAAGGTTTTGCAATTTGCCATAAAGAATATCGGATGCTTATATCGGTAGAACAGTTAAATTTAATTCTCGTTGGTATTTAAATGCAATAATGGTCTTGTGATTTGAAAAGATTTCTTGATCTCTTCTGGTCCAGGCTCTTCATTCTTCTAGCACACTGGACTCGCATTCGGGAGGACGACGGTTCAATCCCGCGTCCGGCCATCCTGAATTAGGTTTTCCGTGATTTCCCTAAATCGCTCCAGGCAAATGCCGGGACGGTTCCTTTGAAAGGGCACGGCCGACTTCCTTCCCCGTCCTTCCATAATCCGATGAGACCGATGACCTCGCTGTCTGGTCTCCTCCCCCAAAGAACCCAACCCAACCCTCTTCATTCTTCCAAATCTTCTGCGTTGCATCTTCTGTTCTTGGTGCATCTTGCTGTCTTCTCACTTGTATCTTCTCTCTTCTGGCCGGCCGGTGTGGCCGTGCGGTTCTAGGCGCTTCAGTCTGGAACCGCTTGCCGCTACGGTCGCAGTTTCGAATCCTGCCTCGGGCATGGATATGTGTGATGTCCTTAGGTTAGTTAGGTTTAAGTAGTTCTAAGTTCTAGGCGACTGATGACCTCAGAAGTTAAGTCGCATAGTGCTTAGAGCGATTTGAACCATTTTTTTCTCTCTCTTCTCTGGACTGGGAATTATGATTGAAGACCTGTTTAACACCGTTCTCGTTTAATCCGTTCTTATGATGTTCTCATGATGTTGTAAACAGAACCTGCATTCATCCGAAAAAATGACGTTTTGCCATTCGTGCACCAAGGTTCGTCATTGAGTACACCATCGCAGGCGCTCCGGTCTGTGATGCAGCGTCAAGGGTAACCGCAGCCAAGGTCTCCGAGCTGATAGTCCATGCTGCTGCAAACGTTATCGAACTGTTCGTGCAGATGGTTGTTGTCTTGCAAACGTCCCCACCTGTTCGAGACGTGGCTGCACGATCCGTTACAGCCATGCGCATAAGATGCCTGTCATCTCGACTGCTAGTGATACGAGGCCGTTGGGATCTAGCACGGCGTTCCGCATTACCCTCCTGAACCCACCGATTCCATATTCTGTTAACAGTCGTTGGATCTCGACCAACTCGAGCAGCAATGTCGCGATACGATAAACCACAATCGCGATAGACTACAATCCGACCTTTATCAAAGTCGGAAATGTGATGGTACGCATTTCTCCTCCTTACACGAGGCATCGCAACAACGTTTCGCCAGGCAACGCCGGTCAACTGCTGTTTGTGTATGAGAAATCGGTTGGAAACTTTCCTCATGTCAGCACGTTGTAGGTGTCGCCACCGGCGCCAACCTTGTGTGAATGCTCTGAAAAGCTAATCATTTGCATATCACAGCATCTTCTTTCTGTCAGCTAAATTTCGTGTCTGTAGCAAGTCATCTTCGTGGTGTAGCAATTTTAATGGCCAGTAGAGTAAAAATAAATGTGTGTAACTGTAAAAGGCAACCAATAGTAACTAATTTCGGCCCCGTCCACAATCGTAACCGAATCCTGCCTTCCTTGACAACCAGGTTTCACTATCCTTATCGTGAATCTTACGGACGAACCTCATGTGCACTAATTGTAAGTTCTTTTTTTACGATTACCTCAGTACAATGTCAAAATCTTAACGTTGGTGTGATATCTGCCTCTCAAGGTTGGGTTAGTCTCCTTTCTTGCTGTCCTCCTCTTGTTGTGATTCCCCCTAACCCCAACCCGTCTTTTCTCTTGTGTCACGGATGATAAATTTTGTTTCTAGTTTATTCAGATTTTTGCCTTGACGTATGAAATATTAGAGGATAATCAGTGTCCATACTTTATTCCAGAAGAGCATTTATCTAGAGATATCTGAGGTTTTAGTTAACAAGAAGATATTTATTTTTGAACAAGATTTTAGGTTCCACAAACACATTAGACCCCAAGAAATATTCTAGTATCCTAGGAGATTTACAATTTACAATAATGTGTTTAGTTTCCAGAAACATCATTGCTGCCAAGGAGAGTTTTGTATCAAATATGATTTAGGTTGTTAAGAAAGAAATAAGATTCCAACAAGAGTTTCTCTTTTGGAGAAGAATTTTCAGTGAATCACATTTCTTTACCCATGCAACGGCTCGAATACCGACAGCCAGGATCTCAGGTCAGCAACCGACACCAAACCGCAGTTTAGCAGCGTCAGCAGACAAGGCTTCCGGAGCGGGTGCTTCCACGTGACGGCCGTCAGGCGGATTCCCGCCACATCATCGACCGACCTGCCATAGGCCATAGACGCCACTGCACACGTTCTGACGCGGCCTCGTTGTATAGGGCCTTCCACAACTGTGAGCATGTGAAAACAGGATTTGTAGCACCAGGACCAGTCCGACAGCAGGTCGTCACAGCTGGGACATCCGGTGGCGCACAAGCTGTGTCGGTAGTCGCCGCATCTAGGACACTGCCTCCACCCGCCCGCGAACCAACGACCGCTACCTGAGTGTCCAACCCGATCACAAGGACACCGCCGCCATCCCTCAGCCGTCAGCTGCCATCCGCCAGCATACTGTGGTTACCGGGGCGCCGCTAGCGTCCACGGGGGACGCCCGAGTCGATACGCCCGTACTGGTAACTCATCGAATCAGGTGATGTGGGAACGCTATCTGTAGGCACTAACTTAATGAAAGTGTGGAATTTCAAATAATTCAACGTTTATTTAAGTGCATGTTTACTATGCTAAATCACATTGTGGTATTATAACCTCCAAACTCGCTACGCACTGTACAAGGAAACATCAGGCTTAACATAATACAGCTACTAATCCGTTATGTATGAGACACAGGATCGCGGATGACAGAAGATTAGTTGTATGGCTCTATTACTCACGCATTTACGTAGAAATAGTTGTTACGCTCCATCTCTTTTCCACTACATATGTTTTGCTATAGCCGCCCGGTTTGGCCGTACGGTTCTAGGCGCTTCAGTCTTAGGTTAGTTAGGTTTAAGTAGTTCTAAGTTCCAGGGGACTGATGACCACAGATGTTAAGTCTCATAGTGCCCAGAGCCATTTGAACCATCTGTTTTGCTACACATATTGAACCAGCATTTGAAGCCAACATAGTACCTCACATATCCTCAGAACAAACAGGTTTTCTTGAAGGAAAACATCGAGAAATCGCGAGAGTTCTGTGTTCCTCTTTTCATTACTGTAAATTACTTGTCTGCGTAAAGATGCGGCAGGTGCTTGCAGAGTTCGGTATCCCACCACACTTGTTAGCAGTGATCAGTAGTCTCGTAATCACCTGGGAGCTGTGAAGACCAGTGCTATCACGCCTGATTTCCTTAGTGTATCAAAAGTTGTTCAAAAATGATTCAAATGGCTCTGGGCACTATGGGACTTAACATCTAAGATCATCAGTCCCCTAGAACTTAAAACTACTTAAACCTAACTAACCCAAGGACATCACACACATCCATGCCCGAGGCAGGATTCGAATCTCCGACCGTAGCAGTCCCGCGGTTCCGGACTGCAGCGCCTAGAACCGCACGGCCACATCCTCCCAACTGTACAACATCTCTGCCGAATATGTCATTAGGAATGCTCTTGATGGTTGGACTAAAGGCATCTCAATTGATAGAAGAACTATTAACAGTTTCCGATTCGTTGATGAAACTATGCTTACAGCCAGCAAAGAAGACCTTCTGCTTTACAAGCTGTTGCTGTATTAGCAAAATAGTTTACCAAACCTGATCCTGCGGTCGAATAATAGAGATTGGATAAATTATGCGTAGAGTAGACAAATGAGAGTAGATAAATTATGCGAATTATAAATTAATGAAAATAGGCAACTCTGGCGATTTAACTTTTGAGCTGATATGGTTTATTTAGTAAAGTCCGAGCTCCTACTGAATGCTAGTCCTACAGAAATTGTTACGTGCATTACGTCAGTTACTGAAATATATCACCAGCCCTTGAGTTCTGTAATGTGAAACGAACGTGGACCCAGTACATAAGTTCCTTCGCCCGCATTCTTAGACGCCCGTAACGAAGATCCAGTAATTGCTCCGAAGTGTCTCTACACGATTAAAATCGCACCACTTTGTCGTACTCTCCGATGGTAGGAAACTAGAACCTCTCCTTCTCGACCGACGTCCCAAACTGTTCTCCTCTTTCTTTGTCCATCCTGTTCCCAATAGCACCACCAACATTCCGCAATGTCGTGACACTTCAGCCAATGATAGCTCGAGCAGCTCCCCACCAAGTTACTCACTTCGTAGAACAGTTCGACATTTATGAAAATGGACCAACATTCCTACATTAACAATTCTATAACTTAAAACACATATTATAGTTGTGGTATTATTCAGAGACCACGGCACTACGCCAAAGTCAGTAACGCGAACCGATACCACAGACTATTAGCAATGCCTCGCCGCGGTTTGCGACAGCCAGGGGGAGGCACTGCAAAAAACCACCCTTCCCTCCGAGCAGAGCAGCGACCTCAAGCTGAAGTCGGTATGGTGCCGAACATCCAAGAACTCAGCTCATATGAAGGATTCAGCGTCATAGTGTAAGGCCAACGAGTCGTTAAAGCTTCAGATGAACTACTATTGTAAATGACGAACATTGTGCCTCAGGAGAAGAGTTTGTCACTTAGTGCATCAAGTGATGCATTGATAAGCAATGATGGCTGTAGATTATACAACAGTCCTGTGGCAAAGAAGTGTGTCAAATTTAAGTAAATCTTTTATTCAATTACACCATAAAGTGAACTAATATTTCATGCATTCTAGTTTGATAATCCTTCTCCTAGAGCAATAAAAGCACCTGCAGTTATAGCTAGACGAATTTAGATCCATATGTACGTGGTGTCTGTTCTTTCAGACATGTCTGAAAGAACTGACACCATTTTCATCCTGCATCCACTGTGAACCAAGACACAAAGGAATTAAAGACATTAGCTGCCAGTTGCCATTGATTTATATCAATGGGGCATGTTTGAAATTTGAGGAAGACTGGAAAATTCCAGTCTCCTGCTTACTAGACAGATGTGCAGACCACTACCCCATCCAGACACAGTGGTCACCGCAACTGCATGGACTACCCCAGCGCACATCCCTTCTGATCCAAATTCTCAAGTTATACCGCATACTACCTCCTCATTACCCTCATTACTTGCGACATATCGTTGATTCCTGTAAGAATTCGAGCTTGGTGTGCATCAGCAGTGTAGAGATCATTAGCTGTCATCATCATGCGGTGTCAATGCATATGCACATCAAACTCGCACTTACGGGAATCAGTCGTGTGTGGTAGCCTACAAGTTGAGAGGCATGATAGGAAGCGTAATAGAATAGTCCGTGTGGCAGTGGCGACCACTGTGTTCTGATGGCGTAGTGGTCAGAGCATCTCTTCAATAAGCAGGCGACATAGTTTCGAATATTGGTCTGGCAGAAATTTTCAACTTACTCCACTAAATTAAATCAATGCCCACTGGCAGCTAATGTCTTTAATTCCTTTGTATCTTGAAAAAAATTTTGTCTGGTCACAGCAATAATGGACAGATTATGTCATGACGTGCATTCTGATACCAATTTTTAAGATTTTTAATTACATATCTTACATATCTCATTAACATCGATATATCTGCACTTCTAGTGCATCCTTCTTCATATTATAATCAGCACTGATGATCGATTTAATAAATCGATTCTCTAAAAACTACATGCTGGTTCATTGTATCATTGCAAGTGTGGAGATTGATCTGATTTGTCGCCCTTAGACATAGAAACTAAATGCTGCAGAATATTTAACAAGAATGTACTGTGCAGTGCCTTTACTGGACAAACGGTATACTACTGTAGAATATTTGTTCCTCAGTAAGTGTAAACATTTGTGTTGGAATGAAAGGTTTAATTGTAAATTTGTTTATGACTGTAGTTGGTAATTTTTTATAAGATGTACTGCATTTCACTGATTGACTTAATGATCAAGCATTTATTGCACCATTTTTTTGGGTTCATTGTAAGGTGGCAGAATAAATAAAGGTCAGATGCACACTTTACATGAGAGCTTTATAATCGCAATGGGAAGGTGAATATGACACCTATCTTAATTCAGTAGTTATGAGCAAATTTGTTTATGTAATGCAAAAACGGATGACAATCAGTCAACAGTAATTAACACACCACTCCTATATAATGCATGTCTATGAGCAGAAGATGCAACAAGCAGCGAGAGGCATTTTAGTTTGGAATTCAGAGGGGTAAGAGCAGAGGCAAGGTCGCACCATGGGAGATACAACGGAAATCACTTAAAGGGGCATCCCACGCTAGGTCAACGACCGACCAGGTGACTCAGAAGGGGAGAGCGAGTTAACGGGCCATGTGAGGGTCTAGGGGTAGCGTCTTTGATTCATAATCAAAACGTCTTCGGTCCCCCCCCCCTGCCTAAATTTTGATAAATAATCAGCATTGGTGGCCGAAGACTTCCGGCATAAGAAGTCAGCCTCATTCTGCCAACGGCCTTGTCAAAGAAGGCGGAGGAGCGGATAGAGGTTCAGGGCACTCTCTTGTCCTAGGGGTGGGAAACTGCCCCTAAAGGCGGAAGAATCAGCAATGATCAACGACATGAGGATGCAGAAGGCAATGGAAACCACTGCATTAAAGACACGTAACGTGTATCCACAGGACATGTGGCCTGTAATTGAAGAAGTGTCATGATGATCTCTCCATTGGCAAAAGATCCCGGAATAGTCCCCCATTCGGATCTCCAAGAGGGGACTGCCAAGGGGGAGGTTACCATGAGAAAAAGATAGAATAATCAAAGAAAGGATAACGTTCTACGAGTCGGGGCGTGCAATGTCAGAAGCTTGAACGTGGTAGGGAAACTAGAAAATCTGAAAAGGGAAATGCAAAGGCTCAATCTAGATATAGTAGGGGTCAGTGAAGTGAAGTGGAAGGAAGACAAGGATTTCTGGTCAGATGAGTATCGGGTAATATCAACAGCAGCAGAAAATAGTATAACAGGTGTAGGATTCGTTATGAATAGGAAGGTAGGGCAGAGGGTGTGTTACTGTGAACAGTTCAGTAACCGGGTTGTTCTAATCAGAATCGACAGCAGACCAACACCGACAACGATAGTTCAGGTATACATGCCGACGTCGCAAGCTGAAGAACAGATAGAGAAAGTGTATGAGGATATTGAAAGGGTAATGCAGTATGTAAAGGGGGACGAAAATCTAATAGTCATGGGCGACTGGAATGCAGTTGTAGGGGAAGGAGTAGAAGATAAGGTTACAGGAGAATATGGGCTTGGGACTAGGAATGAAAGAGGAGAAAGACTAATTGAGTTCTGTAACAAGTTTCAGCTAGTAATAGCGAATACCCTGTTCAAGAATCACAAGAGGAGGAGGTGTACTTGGAAAAGGCCGCGAGATACGGGAAGATTTCAATTAGATTACATCATGGTCAGACAGAGATTCCGAAATCAGATACTGGATTGTAAGGCGTACCCAGGAGCAGATATAGACTCAGATCACAATACAGTAGTGATGCAGAGTAGGCTGAAGTTCAAGACATTAGTCAGGAAGAATTAATACGCAAAGAAGTGGGATACGGAAGTACTAAGGAATGACGAGATACGTTTGAAGCTCTCTAACGCTATAGATACAGCAATAAGGAATAGCGCAGTAGGCAGTACAGTTGAAGAGGAATGGACATCTCTAAAAAGGGCCATCACCGAAGTTGGGAGGGAAAACATAGGTAGAAAGAAGGTAGCTGCGAAGAAACCATGGGTAACAGAAGAAATACTTCAGTTGATTGATGAAAGGAGGAAGTACAAACATGTTCCGGGAAAATCAGGAATACAGAAATACAAGTCGCTGAGGAATGAAATAAATAGGAAGTGCAGGGAAGCTAAGACAAAATGGCTGCAGGAAAAATGTGAAGACATCGAAAAAGATATGATTGTCGAAAGGACAGACTCAGCATACTGGAAATCCAAAACAATCTTTGGTGACATTAAAAGCAAAGGTGGTAACATTAAGAGTGCAACGGGAATTCCACTGTTAAATGCAGAGCAGAGAGCTGATAGGTGGAAAGAATACATTGAAAGCCTCTATGAGGGTGAAGATTTGTCTGATGTGATAGAAGAAGAAACAGGAGTCGATTTAGAACAGATAGGGGATCCAGTATTAGAATCGGAATTTAGAAGAGCTTTGATCAAATAAGGCAGAAGGGATAGATAATATTCCATCAGAATTTCTAAAATCATTGGGGGAAGTGGCAACAAAACGACTAGTAGTAGTAGTAGAGGGGCTTTTTTGGGCGCACGACAGCAAGGTCTTCAGCGCCCGTACAAAACGACTATTCACGTTGGTGTGTAGAATATGTGAGTCTGGCGACATACCATCTGACTTTCGGAAAGCATGATACACATAATTTCCGAAGGCGACAAGAGCTGACAAGTGCGAGAATTATCGCACAATCAGCTTAACAGCTCATGCATCGAAGCTGCTTACAAGAATAATATACAGAAGAAGGGATAAGAAAATTGAGAATGCGCTAGGTGACGATCAGTTTGGCTTTAGGAAAAGTAAAGGGACGAGAGAGGCAATTCTGACGTTACGGCTAATAATGGAAGCAAGGCTAAAGAAAAATCAAGACACTTTCATAGGATTTGTCGACCTGGAAAAAGCGTTCGACAATATAAAATGGTGCAAGCTGTTCGATATTCTGAAAAAAGTAGGGGTAAGGTATAGAGAGAGACGGGTCATATACAATATGTACAACAACCAAGAGGGAATAATAAGAGTGGACGATCAAGAACGAAGTGCTCGTATTAAGAAGGGTGTAAGACAAGGCTGTAGCCTTTCGACCCTACTCTTCAATCTGTACATCGAGGAAGCAATGATGAAAATAAAAGAAAGGTTCAGGAGTGGAATAAAAATACAAGGTGAAAGGATATCAATGATACGATTCGCTGATGACATTGCTACCCTGAGTGAAAGTGAAGAAGAATTAAATGATCTGCTGAACGGAATGAACAGTCTAATGAGTACAGAGTATGGTTTGAGAGTAAAGACGAAGGTAATGAGAAGTAGTAGAAATGAGAACAGCGAGAAACTTAACATCAGGATTGATGGTCACGAAGTCAATGAAGTTAAGGAATTCTGCTACCTAGGCAGTAAAATAACCAATGACGGACGGAGCAAGGAGGACATCAAAAGCAGACTCGCTATGGCAAAAAAGGCATTTCTGGCCAAGAGAAGTCTACTAATATCAAATACCGGCCTTAATTTGAGGAAGAAATTTCTGAGGATGTACGTCTGGAGTACAGCATTGTATGGTAGTGAAACATGGGCTGTGGGAAAACCGGAACAGAAGAGAATCGAAGCATTTGAGATGTGGTGCTATAGACGAATGTTGAAAATTAGGTGGACTGATAAGATAAGGAATGAGGAGGTTCTACGCAGAATCGGAGAGGAAAGGAATATGTGGAAAACACTGATAAGGAGAAGGGACAGGATGATAGGACATATGCTAAGACATGAGGGAATGACTTCCATGGTACTAGAGGGAGCTGTAGAGGGCAAAAACTGTAGAGGAAGACAAAGGTGAGGGAGAACAGGTAAGAAAGCTTTTAAGAACTGCGTTTCAGAGTTCCAAATGGATACTAACAAGACCAGTGACGCATTTGCGATCACATATCCAGCAAGTGGTACACACTTGAGACACAATGTCTACATTTTGACGTCTGGCACGTGCACAAAACGTCCGATTGGCGGAAACGTACTAGGAAGGAGTAAAGAGCCGAAGTTTCAACGCAGTTTAATGGTAAGGCCATTGTGATTGGAGGAGAGAATTTCCACAAAATAAGAGAAACGCTCCTATTGGTCGAAAAAAGGTGACGTGACGAACGAAAGAACCCAGGTGGGGAAAAAGTTCGGCTATGAGGACAACATGGAAATTTTGAGTGGACTCTTCTCTGAATTGGTGTCAATTGCAGAACGGAGCACGTAACACTTTTTATGATGCAGAGAAGAAATTTGAGCGAACACTGCATTCACAGCAACTGATATCCAGCTAGAAATTAGCTGTAGCATCGTTTAGCTCCAACTGTGGAGAAACGAAAAGCCAATTAGTTAACTGTTTTTGCAAGAACTGAGAGGGCGCTATAATATGCACACTGCTCCAGGCATGCACGTGTATATAGCCATATTCTAAGAGTAGGGATGAGTACATGTTTTTTCACAGACTGAGAGACATAGGGAGAGTTTATGCTCAAAAAAAATTCGTCAAAGGTTTTAATTAGTTTTATAGGAGTTTCAGAGGAGAGAGCAGCCAGCAGACGACAGCTCATCGCAGCTGAAGGCATATACCGCATGCAGAGGCGTAAACTTCTTGGTTCACCAGCTTGCGTCCACTGTAAACTCGGGCAAACTTTAGTAATCTTTTGCTCAATTTGTCACATATCAAACTATCCACTTTAGACTTGATTGTCATCCTAAAAACAGTACCGAACTTTGAACCGGAATTGGATGATTTTTCATAGTACTGACCAACATCATAAAGAAATCGTAAGAATAATTTTGTAAAGAAACTTGTACTTAAACTTTAATATTGTCGTGTTTAGGCTAATTTAACTTTCTGAGGATTAACTGCTTTAACATTGCCACATTGTAAACTGTATAAAAGCGTTTATTTCTATACAAATATTGAAACATTAAACAAGTCAATACAGCTCACACAGTCGCATTCAATCCTAGAATAAGTAAACCAATAATATCTCCTTACATATGGCGACCCTGCCAGGATGGCAATTGGTCTGCCTGGATGACAGTTAGTCAAAACAATAAAGAAGGAAACTCGTCTAGCTTCAAGGAGGAAACCAGATGGCGCCATGGTTGGCCCGCTAGATGGCGCTGCCATAGGTCAAACGGATATCAACTGCGTTTTTTAAAAATAGGAACCCCCATTTTTTATTACATATTCGTGCAGTACGTAAAGAAATATGAATGTTTTAGTTAGACCACTTTTTTCACTTTGTGATAGATGGCACTGTAATAGTCACAAACATATGGCTGGCAATTTTAGACGAACAGTTAGTAACAGGTAGGTTTTTAAATTAAAATACAGAACGTATGTACGTTTGAACATTTTATTTCGGTTGTTCCAATGTGATGCATGTACCTTTGTGAAATTATCATTTCTGAGGCATGCTGTTACAGCGTGATTAACTGTAAATACCAAGTTAATGCAATAAATGCTCAAAATGATATCCGTCAACCTCAATGCATTTGGCAATACGTGTAACGACATTCCTCTCAACAGCGAGTAGTTCGCCTTCCGTAATGTTCGCACATGCATTGACAATGCGCTGACGCATTTCATAAGCCGTTGCCGAGGATCACGATGGCAAATATCCTTCAACTTTCCCCACAGAAAGAAATCCGGGGTCGTCAGATCCGGTGAACGTGCACGCCATGACCAATTCATCTGTCATGAAATATGCTGTTCAATACCGCTTCAACCGCGCGCGAGCTATGTGCCGGATTCCCATCATGTTGGAAGTACATCGCCATTCTGTTACGCAGTGAAACATCTTGTAGTAACATCGGTAGAACATTACCGAGGAAATCAGCATAATTGCACCATTTAGATTGCCATCGATAAAATGGGGGCCAATTATCCTTCCTCCCATAATGCCGCACCATACATTAACCCGCCAAGTTCGCTGATGTTCCACTTGTAGCAGCCATCGTGGATTTTCCGTTGCCCAATAGTGCATATTATGCCGGTTTACGTTACCGCTGTTGGTGAATGACGCTTCGTCGCTAAATAGAACGCTTGCAAAAAATCTGTTATCGTCCCGTAATTTGTTTTGTGCCCAGTGGCAGAACTGTAACGACGTTCAAAGTCGTCGCCACGCAATTCCTGGTGCATAGAAATATGGTCCGGGTGCAATCGATGTTGATGTAGCATTCTCAACACCGATGTTTTTGAGATTCCCGATTCTCGCACAATTTGTCTGCTACTGATGTGCGGAGTAGCCGCGACAACAGCTAAAACATATACTTGGGCATCATCATTTGTTGCAGGTCGTGGTTGACGTTTCACATGTGGCTGAACACTTCCTGTTTCCTTAAATAACGTGGCTATCCGGCGAACGGTCCGGACACTTGGATGATGTCGTCTAGGGTACCGAGCAGCATACATAGCACACGCCCGTTGGGCATTTTGATCACAACAGCCATACATCAACACGATATCGACCTTTTCCGCAATTGGCAAACGGTCTATTTTAACACGGGTAATGTATCACGAAGCAAATACCGTCCGCACTGGCGGAATGTTACGTGATACCACGTACTTATACGTTTGTGACTATTACAGCGCCATCTATCACAAAGAGAAAAAAGTGGTCCAACAAAAACATTCATATTTCTTTACGTACTTCACGAATACGTAATAAAAATGGGTGTTCCTATTTTTAAAAAACGCAGTTGATATCCGTTTGACCTATGGCAGCGCCATCTAGCGGGCCAACCATAGCGCCATCTGGTTTCCCCCTGCAAGCTAGACAAGTTTCGTACTTTGTAGTTTTTCCTTTGACGCTTATTTCATGAGATATTTGGCCCGGTCGCTATCAATGGACCACCCTGTGTATGAATAATAATAGGTTATCCTCGAATGAGAACACCACGTGCTAGTTACTAGGCAACGCTCGCATGGGGTCCGCGAGGAGCAGAAATGCGAGAACTCCGAGTAGGTAATTTTCGCCAATTTATTCCCAAATACAGGTTACAATAATATGCACGCTTTCCAACCCGCTATCACTGTGTCTGTTCCGTAGCCCGAATAATTACAGACTTCCTGAGACTCACCAGTGTGATTCGAGAAAGACCTTCACTTGTCCGATCCTCTCGCAGCTAAACAGCTTTTCCGATAGTTTACCACGTGCAGGTGGCCAGCGACCCAGGTGGTGAGGCAGTGTGCGGCGGGTGTCCACCTGTAGTATGACGCAAGCATGCCTTCAGTTCCACACCCTCCTCAGAGAAGAGGAGCTACCAAAGGTGACGTCATGAATCCGTCGTGCTAGTTGCGGCCTTAGAAGGGAAGGAACTCTATTGTCAAGTTTATTTCTTAATGCGAAAAGTATTCGCAGTTGCGAATACGAACAACCCTCAGCTGTAAAAGGGAATGCCGGATTTCCCGCATGCGGGAGATCGTCTTAAACGCTTTGACTCTCTGTGCAGGACTCACGGCCATATGCAAAGTTCCTGCTTCACGACCTGTAGTCGTACTCACATTATGTAATTCCCATACAGGGGAGGACATTTTAATTGAATGTCGCTGCCTGGTATCGGTGGATAAACACGATACTGCGGTGCCTGTGTTGCATCGTTCTTCTTAATAAGGCAGGCACTGCAATTTCGTGTTTATTTCTTTATCAGACACAGTAACGGTTAGTACTGACGTACGAGCTTTTAAAATAATAGCTTGGCGCATGACATATGCTACAGACGCAAGACAAATTAATACAACTATTACGAACACAATACTGACAATTAAGCATGGATTAACGTTACATAAAAATTCAAAGGACTTAATCATGTTTGTTACTTGGATGAAATTTAACTCATTACTAATAGTCATTACGTTTCAATAATTAAGTCGTTATCCTTGAGCAACTAGACAAAAATGGATTGCATCGCAATAAACTGATAACATTCTCGGTAACGAACTCTTTCCAGATGCGTGAAAAATAGTTAGCAACATAGACAGCACATCAAGCAAACCGTATGATAGGTCACAGTGGATAGCATTCGCAATTAATCCACTAGCATTCATTTGAGGGTGAAAATTATTTCAGTTGTATCAACATTTTTCACCTAAATGTTACACTGAAGATTCGATTGAAGGAGTAAATTTTCTTATCAGAATATCGTTTAAGAAGTGGCTGATACAGACGCATTAAAATTCTAGGGCAGTCTTCTCGGGGATCATTTATTAACAGTTGTCTCTCATAGCTCTATATACTGGTATGTAAGAATATTTCAGAAACGGAGCAGTCTAACTTGTAATCCGTGTACACATGTATGTATCTTCCTTGTTCAGAGATACAAAATACCGTCAATCCTTACTGATCAGTAAATAATCCCTGATACGTGATTTGAATGCCGGTTTGTCAGCACATCAAAGATGTCTCGGAATCTTGCAGAAAACCCAAAGAGATTCTGGTCATACACCAGTGGCAAGACGCAATCAATACCTTCATTGCGCGATAAAAATGGTGAAGTCACTGATGACAGTGCTACTAAAGCAGAGTTATTAAACACGGTTTTCCGATACTACTTCACCAAAGAAGACGAAGTAAATATTCCTGAATATCAATCAAGATCAACCGCCAAGATGAGAAGCAATGAAGTAGATATCCTCGGTGTAGCAAAGCAGCTTAAATCACTTAATAAAGGCAAGGCCTCCGGTCCAGATTGTATACTAGTTAATTTCCTTTTAGAGTACGCTAACACAATAGCTCCATATTTAGCAATTACATACAACCGCTCGCCCACAGGAAGTTCCGTGCCTAAAGATTGAAAAATTTCTCAAGTCACACAAAGACCAAAAAAGGGAAAGTAATCCGCTGAATTACAGGCCCATATCACTAACGTCGATTTGTAGTAGGGTTTTGCAACATATACTGTGTTCGGACATTATGAATTACTTAGAAGAAAACGATTTATTGACATATAATCAACACGGATTTTGAAAACATTGTTCCTGTGAAACTCAACTAGCTCTTTATACTCATGAAGTAATGAGTGCTATCGACAGGGGATGTCAAATTGATTCAATATTTTTAGATTTCCAGAAGGCTTTCGACACCGTTCCTCACAAGCGTCTTCTAACCAAACTGCGTGCCTATGGAATATCGCCTCAGTTGTGCGACTAGATTCGTTATTTCCTGTCAGAAAGGTCACAGTTCGTAGCAATAGGCGGAAAATCATCGAGTAAAACAGAAGTAATATCCGGCGTCCCCCAAGGAAGTGTTATATGCCCTCTATTATTCCTGATCTATATTAGCGACATAGGAGACAATCTGAGTAGCCGTCTTTTATTGTTTGCAGATGATACTGTCATTTACCGTCTTGTAAAATCATCAGATGATCAAAATGAATTGCAAAATGATTTGGAAAAGATATCTGTATGGTGCGAAAAGTGGCAATTGACCCTGAATAAAAAGAAGTCTGAAGTTATTCACATGAGTATTAAAAGAAATCCGCTAAATTTCGATTACGCGGGAAGTCACAGAAATCTTAAGGCTGTAAATTCAACTAAATACTTACGGATTACAATGTTTTACGAATAACCTAAATTGGAACGATCACATACATAACGTTGAGGGTAGAGCAAACCATAGAGTGCGATTCATTGGCAGAACGCTTAGAAGGTGCAACAGGTCTACCAAAGAGACTGCTTACACTACGCTTGTCCGCCCTATTCTGGACTATTGCTGCGCAGTGTGGGATCCGCATCAGCCGGGATTAACGGATGACATCGATAAAGTTCAAAGAAGTTTTGTACTATCGCGAAATAAGGGAGATAGTGTCACAGACATGATACGTGAATTGGAGTGGCAATCATTAAAACAAAGGCGTTACCCGTTGCGGTGGGATCTTCTCATGAAATTTCAATCCTCAGTTTTCTCCCCGATTGCAAAAACGTTCTGTTGGCACCCACCTACATAGAGAGAAATGATCATCAGATAAAATAAGAGAAATCAGGGCTCTCACAGAAAAATTTAAGTGCTCGTTTTTCCTGCGCGCCGTTCGAGAGTTGAATGGTAGAGGGAGAGAGAGCTTGAAGGTGGTTCATTGAATCCTGTGCCAGGCACTTTATTGTGAATAGCAGAGTAATCACGTAGATGTAGATGTAGGGTAGAAAGATCAGTGTATGGACCTTATACATCTCCAAATTATGCTTCAATGTATCAGTTGGTACAGAAACAATTACAGTCATTAAGGAGTGGACTGTAGTTATAAGAAGGGTATAAATTATAACAATTAACATGATAAATCATAGTCGATGCTGAGTCTAACTTACGTTCAGCTAATAGTAGGACTTGCAGAGACTGGTCTGGATGGAATAGCACGCTGCTCAAACAATCAGTCGAATTATTTTCTAGGGTTTTCATTAAATTAAGGCAACAATTCTAGTATTTGATAGACTGTCAGTATTTCTTGAGAATAGGCTCTTGAAATCTGAGCACTCAACATGCAATTCTTGGGACAACTCACGGAGGGTTCTGTTCATCTCATCACGAATTATGAATTGCTTTAAAACCTGTTCCATGAAAACTATGTGACTACTGATGGTTCTTTGTATGTTTATTAATATAATTATTTCATTTGAGAAGTTGATTCAGTTCGTACTAGACTGTTGCTCAAAACCTAATAATTTGTTTTTAATGTCCAATACCTCTCGTCCAAATACGGTATGAAGGATACTACTTCCAAAATCAAACGAGGTATGTTTGTGTCTTTACGAAGAATGGCCCGGCAAAAGATTTGCGAAGCAGTTAAACCCTCACTCATAATTAGCGTATGTAGACTCTACGAGCCTCTTCGCGGCGATCCATTGCACATGCACTAGCACCAGCACTAGCACCAAACAAGGGAATTTCCTTGTCTCAGTTCTAAACGATCAGGTTAGTCTTGAATGCTCTTAATCATTCCCCCAATCGCATACATTTCCACTGTTGACTGGTGGACAGTATAATGCTAAAATGATAAACTTGTTACTAGGGTTATTTCTCATCATCACAACTGCCTATTGGATACAGTAAACTTCCACGCCACACACACTATATGCGTTACGACACAGAAACTTTAAGACTTTTTGTGGAAGAAGCAGCCAGCAGAGAGCATTCACAGATACAACCAAGAAGGAAGACATAAGAACAGATTAAAAAAAGTGTCTAAGAACAAGTGACACAAAAATGACAAACATTCTCCTTTCTTACCCTAGGAGACAAGATTTAAAACAGGCATTGTTGTAAGTCCAAATAGTATGCAGATCCTTTTTTCGTAATAACAGTATTATTTCCCTTTCAATACATCAAATCAAGTTATGGAGGCTAAGAACGAAGAGAAAAATATCATTGTGTTCTTTCTTTCCCCCCTTTACTGAGGCACGGGAATGGTTACACTGGAGTGCTAAAAGCAATTATAAACACTTGTCACTAAATCACAATTTTCATACGTCATGAAGATTCAGCAGGATTGATGTATTATAAATTCTCCTTTTATTGCAAATGCTGTATTTTCCGACCTAAAGGTCTGGATCAATATAATACACTCACCTGGGTTAATTAATTTTTGTCCCCCCAATCGGGTGAAGCCAAAAGGAAAACACTGAGAACAAAAACTGCTGCGGGACCTTCAGACTTTATCTTTGATTTATACAACAAATTAGTTTAGAGTTGAGAACAAGCCATTATGCATGCTTTTTTTTAGTTAATAACATATTTTGTTCTTATGTGCACAGTATATAGAAGCAAGTTTTCATCTGACACTACACGTTTTAATTTTTACAATGTTTATGTTGGTTATATCATCATTATGAGTAAAGTTTTGCTAATTGTTAAGTTTCTGTATTCACTTAATATCTTAACGCAAGAGCACGAATTATTTAATTTTCATGGAAGCTTCTTTTTAAAGGGTTTCAAATGGAAATGAGTTTCTTCATTTACTACAATTTCAAGAGTGCGAGTAGGATCGGTTACTGATGATTGCGTTGCCGAAAATTGATAGATTGCGAAGAACAGCAGACGTGGCTGCATAATGGCGCAGGAACCATCATCGAAAATCAGAGACATCCACGACGGGTTATCGGAATCCATGGAATGGGTACCTAGAGGCTGTTCAGGGTAGGAGACAATGAGAACGCCCGCGTTTGGTGGATCATATGAAAAGTTACATATGATCGAATTAGAATTGTTGAGCAAGCGAAATACATATGTCTGCAGGAACAAAAGTCCACGTTAGTGATTTGCTTTGCGAATTGATACTAGTCAATATTATATTAAGCTGATATTTATTATGCATTCTCGTGGCTTTAACAAGAGGCCGCAATTTTATCCCATAACCATGACAACTTTAATCTCAACACAAACTATTTTTGGGAGACGCATAGGGTTCCTTTCTGCACTAGTTAATGATCAGTCAGTAAACAGTCGCACAGCATACAGTGCCTGTGCGTCATTTTCCAGGTGGTAAAAACCTTTTACATGTTCTTAACTCCCATAACAACCGAGTCTAAACCACTTTATATCACCACTTCACATTATCTTCACTTGGGCTAACAGCTCTGAATGCACACTACACCGCTTATTAATTGTACTGGACCAGTTAAGTTCATTTTTCCTCTTGCCTTATTTATATAGTATTTTATACAGTCTGGCCCCACTCACGAGAGTTTTAATTCCGAGATAATGAGAAATTCTCCTATTAATTTTACATCGGGTTACAGTACTTATATTTTTTCTTTCTCTTGTGCAGTGAGAACGCACGATTGTTCGGGAAGTAATATTTCGTGTTCAGCGATATCAAAACTGGAACATATATCAATATACCTGGTACCCTCGTTAGCTGTATATGACAAGGCAATGCCACTCATTCATTTTCTGATGGTTAAGTTAACGTCTTTCAATTATGCAAAAAGATACGTTAGAAGCACCAATTCGTGCACTTACTAGTATCAACTGAAGGAGACGGAACAAAGACTTTATCGCGAAATTACGAAGGAAATTTATTTATTTGAGACTCACCCCTGTAATTTCACAGCATCCCTTGTTTGAGTATTCACACATCGAACGCAACATGTTTCCTGGACAAGATAATGGTGACTTCTGCTAACTAACCTAAAAACTAAAAGATATCCTGACTACCTACTATTTACAACCTTATGGATTAAGTCACTCATTCAATGAACCTATTATTTTACCAAACTGTTATAAAATTAAGATTTTCGTAAATAAACCAAGGAAAAAAGTCATTATTCTGCTTCATGGAACAAGTTAAATGATATCTTACATCTGAGGGGCTATACTGCATCTCTACGACCCGCTCCTTTTTTTTAAAAAAATGCATATTTTGTTTCTCAGAACATGCCTTGGGGAAAATGCATTTGAAAGGTTTAATAAAAATGATCTGGTGTACAATTTTCTTTTCTGGAGTAAGCAACTGAAACTACCGGTCTTTCAAAAGACTCTCTTCCAGCAAAGCAGAAGAAAGAGAGGACTCTGCCCCTATACTCCCTGTTATAAGACTTTGTGGGAATCGATTGATACTACATACTTCATCAATATACATGTTTTTGGGAGACTCTGGACTGTGACAGACTTCATTAGTCCTAACCATACGAGCTGCACCATTTCTTACTTATTCCTTAACACCATTCCATTCTTTTTCTGTACTCTCTCTCTAAGTAATAAGCTGACACAACTCTTGTGTCAGCGTCTTCTGTATTTGTCCTAAATCGTTCTTAATCGTCTGCGCTGAACTGCTTTGCTCGGTATACACTTCAGTAATGGTTTGTTGTACCGCCTTTATGAATTATGACTCTAAACGTTCTGTAATCTGATCATTGTTCTCTCTTAAAAACTGATCTACCTTTTTTTTCGTGTTTGGTAGGATGATCTCCTACTTATGTTACTACCTGCTGGGGTGTTGAATTTAAAGTGTTTTATTCTAACTGTAGAGTATTAAGATCTCCAGTTAATTCGTTTACCGATTCAGGGATACCCCTAATTGTTTTTTGTACTCCTGAAATTTCGTTTTATCTTCAAGATCTCATTGTAACAACCCGGTTACGTGATTGGCAACTACTGTTTTCAACTGCTCGTTTTAATTTTTAACCTCTTTAGTGACGTGTGCGACTGGACTAGACAAACTGTCTGTTTTTGACCCATAGAATCGAAATCTTTAGGCAAACTATCTATCTATTTTGACGTGTTTCGTTGTTCATTCGTCAAACTATCTTGTTTCCGATTCATAGTACCCATCATAGTTTCTAATCTTTGGAGCATTTATACAATAAGATTTGATGTCATAGCAGTAGACTCAACAATAATTTCCCTCACTTACTGAAAAGGAAAGTTTATCTACATTTCCACTGGCGAATTCGCCTTCTGGAACTTGATCAGATAAATACAGAAAATGTAACGAAACCAGCTTAGGAATGTGCCGTCCTGTTTTTACCGCATTAATGTACAAGGATAACTGGTTGAAGTTACAGCTGAGCAAAGTTCGATTACACGTGTACAAGTCACAGATGGTATTGGTATGGTATTGGTATACATACCAACGTTATTAATGAAAAATATTTCTTTGAAAACAACATCACCTCGGGATTACAAACTGCGCACATTCAGACATGAACGTCCACCATCTTATGGTTCACTTACAAAATTAGAATAATTACAAAGCAACTACAGTTTTGGCAGATGATAATTTCTCTACACACGGTGGGACATTAACAAACAGATTTCGAAATTTTACACCCTCATTCGCTTCTGAACGAGTCTAACAATACCCTACCTTGTGCTCCGCTACAGGCAACAACGTAATTTCAACGATTTTCTTGATTTTGTAATTTTACCAGTAGCGACCTTTCTATTAATTTTTATTTGTTTTTAAATCATTTCTTGATTATTATCATAATTGTTTTCGTTCATTTGAATGTGTCTTCAATTCTCAGGTGCATCGCATGATTACATGGAAAAGAAATAAGTAGTTATTTAATATGCATTTCTGAGTAAAATTACACATACAGACTATTACATTATCCTCGATCACCATTGTAATGCCCGTGTATGCGATCTGAGCAGAGAAAAAATTACGAAGAATATTTCTGACTAAATAATGTCCAAAGTCGGACCGATTTGTTAACGAATTGTGGTTTCAGATCACATAAAACGAAACATTTGTGAGAGAGAAAACTAGGTTGAAATTGTTCATTACAGATGTCCTACGCAAAATATCTTTCTTTCACCCTTTAAATTAATAACGTTAACGTGAAGTATTACCTTTTGAATTAAAAGACTTGATTAAACAAAACTGAATGATATTTACTATTAAAAACAGTCATGATCACAATTTATTCATCAAGGTAACCGGTTTCGATCACTGCTGTGGTCATCTTCAGACCATTGAGTAGGAACCTCTTTCTGTTGTTGAGTAGTGATTCTCCAACAGAAAGAGGTTCCTACTCAGTGGTCTGAAGATGACCACAGAAGTGGTCGAAACCGGTCACCTTGATAAATAAATCGTGATCAAGACTGTTTTAATAGTAAATATTTGTAACACATTGATCACTGCCACTCCCACAATGTATTCAAAATTAATTAAAACTGAATGATGGTGAAATTTAAAATTATGTGTGCACCAATTTCTATTCACACTAGCAAAACTGACTTCGTCACTGTAAAAAAAGTAGGTTCCACATAATATAAGTTATAAATTATCTCAATTAAATGGCCGCACTGGCGGATGAACAGATTACGGCCAAGCTGACTAATTCTGATTACAAAAACTCACTTGTTATTCCATGAGATAAGTTATTATTGTGATTAAAGCGAAAGACCACAATGCAGTACACTCCTTTTTATCTTATCACTCAATAATTAGACATACATGGACCATATGTCCATGCATCAAGAAGAAAAACATAAGAACAGATAACAAGAGAAGGGTCTAAAATCGAGTGACACAAAAATGACAAGAATTCTCCTATCTTATTCTTCGAGATAAGAATTATATCAGCGTTATTGTAAGGCCAAACAGCGTGCGAGTCCTTTTCTCATAATAACAGTATTATTTCCTACACAATAAAACATAAACGTCGTTTCAAATCAAGTTATGCATGCTAAGAAAGAAAAGAAAAGTATCACTGAGTCCTTTCAGCTTCCTGAAGATCCTACTACCCCGCACGGACTAGGAAGAATGGGGAACGAATTTATAAAGTTTTGAAACACTGGGAAACACTCATAGGAGACGGAGTAGTAAGAAACGAGGAAATTCCATCCCCTAGCTGATAAGCATCCCCCTTCATCACTTTCACTTTTTTTCCTTTTTTAAATTTTTACGAAAACCGGTTCATTTTTTAAATACATCTATTACAATAAAAAATATTTCTAGCGAAATTATACTCAAAGAAGGTCGTATGTACGATTAAAGCAGGACTACTAATTTTCAAGGCGTTCTGTCTGGAAGATTAAAAATCCTTTAGCCAGTGAGTTTGATACAATTTTCAACTTAGGTTTTAATTCAGTTAAATCTTTCTTTTGGTTCTCCACAACTACTTGCCTTTTACACATATAGAAACGTACATGTAGCACACAAATGTTAGTACTAAAATCGGAAAGTTTTGAAAAAAAGGAAGAGAGAGAGGGAAATTCCTTTTAAAACTGATATTTATTTATCCGCAACATTTCTGCTATATAATTTTTTGTTCAGTATTAAGCACCTTTTATGTTTATACTGGGATCAACATCATTTGTCATGAGAATTAAGAATTATTATAGAAGTAATCAAGATATACTGTCCTTATAATAAATTCATAATCATCACATGTACGACGCTTACACAATTGAAATACCACCATATATGTTGTATTAATAAGCCATTCTATATAATTATTAACAGAAAACCATGACGTAAATCTTGTGTCAAATTGCTGCGAGTCTCGTTTGTGCAGCTTTCACCTCGACGGCTTTTACACATTGTGGTGTAGCCTAAGTCAGCCTTCACATATTTGCACTTTCTTCCGAAATCTTGAGCGCTTTCCCATGAAATCAGTAGTAATATCATGTCTGCAGCTGGTGGTCGTTTCATGTCAATTGTAGAGAGGATTCAGTTTGATTTCCTCTAACCCAGTTTCTGGGGTCCAAGCTGTTCCCAACCATACCTGCACTTGTACAGATACTCTTTAGGGTTGGAGGTATGCTGTGTCTTTAGGGGGTGACAAACGAGAGAGTATGGTAGCATTGTTTGTCTGGCCCATATGTACATTAAAACATTGAAATCTGATATCGTTTAAGGTTTCTTCACCAGGACTCTTTCCTGCTTTTCCGTAGGGAGAGAGGCCTCAAGAGACGAAGTTGGATCATTGAAACTAAATGGGTAAACGAAGACGATCTTATTTTACCATATAATTGTGCAGATTTCTGGTTAACTAGTTTCTTTACATTACGTTGCTTAATACCTCCATATCGATATACCTTACGCACTTCAATAGTTCCAGTGTTTTGCGGAAGAGTATGGGCCTCATCCATCCGTTCCTTGCTGACACGTATCAAAATTTCCAACTCCTTAATCACTTTTAATGTCTCTCCTTCCGAAAGAGATTTACCGAAAAATAAAACAGATGATAGGATCCAGCATTATTCCTCTTTCAGTCCACAGAAAAGAAAATATAGTAAAAAGAAAAGCTGCGGAACACAACAATCTGAACTGTCCAGCACTGTTGTAATATGTCCATCACACAAACTGAACCCAACTGGAAAAAACGGTAGCGGCAGTGGTGGGAAACGGTGAGTGAATGGGAGGGCGAACTCACCGTTGTCATTGTTGGGACCCTAATCCTGATTTCAATAATACTGAACACGCAAGAAATTTCAGCAAGTTGCATGTTAACGAAATATTTCCATAGAACTTAACTAGTCCTTTCATGTACATAACTGACTAAGCAAAAAAGAAAACTAACGAAAATTGTGTGTTAACAGAATCCTGTTCCAACTCTTGTGTTTCCCAAACTATTTTTCAAACTTAAAATACGCACATGACGAATTTTTTACAGAATTTATCGAGGGATGTTTTTGTTATTACAGTTCTCTTCCAAAAATGAGACATTTCGTGAAAAATTTTGATTGAAGTTTCGTGGGATGGAAAGGGGGAACGCACCTTCCCTATGAGGGGGAACTGTTTCTTACTACTTTACCCTAAAGGAGTATTTCCCTGAAGTCTGACAACTTCACACATTCCATTTGCTTTTTTTCGACTAATTTGCCTAGGGTATATTATTATGCAGTGTGAACGTAATTGATAACGGCCAAGCTAATCTGATTCGGAATTTGAGGAGATTCAAGCAGAGAGACATTTTCTGTGGCCACAGTCTCTGTTGTCAGTTTCAGCAAGTTACAAGAAGAGGGCAGTTTGACGCCTCTTCTAAATGGCCCGATAATGCTGTTAAAATGGAACCTTTTAAGAGACCAGATCATTACATTAAGAGACAAGTCTATAAAGAGAAAGTCCATCACTAGACATCTCGGCGCCTTCTTAGACGAACGACAAAATTATGGAGCGTATGCTGAAGAAATGAGCAAGAGAGCTAGGAACACGATGAACAAAACTACTAGTCTCGCCATTTACGATTATATGATGCCAATGCAAACAATAAGAACGTATCATAACGCTATCTTAAGTGCGATAATGGGATACTGGGTGAGTGCTTTGGCCCACAAATGTTTGCTCGTGATACCGACAGGGATAGTTTACAGGCAGTTAGGGCGTTGCAAGTAGTACTTGTAATGCGTCCACTCGATCTCCAGATAAGGAAAAAAGCGGCGATGTATTGGCTGAAGAAAGAAAAATATCATGAAGTGCTGAATTTAATAGGAATAAGGGCCTCAAGCAAGCAGCAAGTTCAAAATCAGATTCCCTACCTATGTCAGAAAAGATGGGATGGCGCCCAAATAGTGAGGCGCACCTGTGGTTTTCTGCCAGATATGAAACAGAGACTAGGAATGAAATACCTGAATCCTTCAAAAGGTCTGACACGCTTCTTGACTGGTCGTGTTAGGTCTTACGCCGCTTACTGGCATCGAACTGGTAGAAGACAGAATTCCGAGTGTGTCTGTTGTGAAGAAGGTACGTCAGAACATAAGGTTACAGGCTGCAGTGAAATGGAATAAATGAATGTTAGGTCTTACGCCGCTTACTGGCATCGAACTGATAGAAGACAGAATTCCGAGTGTGTCTGTTGTGAGGAAGGTACGTCAGAACATAAGGTTACAGGCTGCATTGAAATGGAATAAATGAATAAACACTAGCAGTTTCAGGACCAGGTGGTAACTGCACTGGGCTTGCGTTCCAGAGGAATGTGGCGTAGGGTCGCCCAAATTTATGTATATATCATCTGGAGGATAAGGTCGGAAGTTATACGCAGCTGTTCGCAAATGGTGTTGTATATAGAGAAGTCGCAACGCTGGAAAACTGTAACGAAATTCAGGAATACCTGTAAGTGATTTTACTACTTAAAAAAATTAGTTTGTCTTGGTGGTTTAGTAAAACTTTTGTCTTGAAACAATTCTTTGTTTCATTGCTTTAACCCTTACGCGTTTCGGCATTAAGCCATTTTCAAAGGAACATGTAATTAATTTCTTCGCGACACCTTCTATCAACAGGGTTTTATTCCTTTAACAATGGCATAATAATGGAATGCGTAAGGATTAAATAAATATAGTAAAGAATTGTGGTAAAGACAGAAATTTTATTTTGAGTGTAGAATATGACTGCCGCGTCGCACGGTGCTTTATACAATAAGTACCTGGCTTGTGGTTACAGAACCGTACTTCAAACAATTTGGTACAAATATGAAATCATATATACAGAGAAATTACAATATAATCCACCTGAAGAATGATGTGAGATTATTGTACAGTGCCCACGTATGCGCAATACTGACAGCTACAGAATCTTCATATGATATCAATTATAGGCAAAATACACTGCATGACAAAAATGTGAGCACCCACAAGACATGGTCAGATGTCAATATAATTTCGTAGACTTACACACCATCAACGGGCATGTAAATGAGTGGAGTCGAAATTTTCTGTGATAAATAGATCGGCCATCAGAATACATTGTTATCTTTCGGGTTTATTGTTGGTATGAGGCCTGGTAGGGAACAGAAGGGGCGTGAACAGCGTCAGATGCTGAATGATCACTGTGAAGGACACGGAATGGAATCGCAAGCTTCGGTGGTATGGGCAGATAATGAGAATGAACAGCGAAAGATCTGCCAAAAAGTATTTCAACCTGAACCTCAGAGCAAGAAGACCACGGGGAAGACCAAGAAAACGCTGGATAGAGACTGTAAGAACAGATGTGGTGGAGAAGCGACACAATTGGGAAGTTATCCTGGAAAAGAAGATGTGTGAAGACGGGATATTGCGCCGCTTCTACACCACACCCGGGAAACTGGAGTTAGAAAACGATGATGATGATGATGATGACGGAGGTCACGGAGATACTGCATACTCGAGCCAGACAACATTATCACCACCTGACAGAGTTACAAAGGCGTCATATCTGTATTGGCCGCCTGGTCGAATCATGCAATAACCATGTTTGAGGGGTATTCAGATGAGACAATGGTGCAGTGATGGTAGGCATAATCATCGTCAAGCTTCTGATCGAACACATCTGACCACCACAAGAGAGGATTACCGTATAATGCACCAAGCACATCGTAACGCTTTCACACCTGCGTTGCCATCCAAGGACAGTAATTAATGGACGCCCTGCAGCATTCTCTGTCTTCCCCCGAGGTTGATCGGCAACCAGCGGCGGCCGGACTAGAGTATTTCCGTCCCATGCGTAGGCTGTCGTTAACAGTGCAACACGAACTACCGTGTTTGGAGAGGATCCGTAAAAGGGAAGCATGGGCTGTGAATAAATGGCGTCTTATTGTGTTCAGCGACGAACCGCGGTTCTACGCTACCCAGAAAGGTACAACGGCTTTATGGCAACCCTCTCAAGCGAATCAGTGCCTCCATTCAGACCAGAGGGAGTGCACGTCATGATGATTGGTGTTTTTGTATGTCCACCCTTTTCACTGGCGGTCTGGAGGACACGGCCGTTTACTATTGTAGCCGACCGGGTGGCCGACCGGTTCTAGGCGCTTCAGTCTGGAACCGCGCGACCGCTACGGTCGCAGGTTCGAATCCTGCCTCGGGCATACATGTGTGTGATGTCCTTAGGTTAGTTAGGTTTAAGTAGTTTTAAGTTCTAGGGGACTGATCACCTCAGATGTTAAGTCCCTTAGTGCTCAGGGACATTTGAACCACTATTGTAAGAAAATGAAACACCTACATCATAAATACGGCTGTAGATGTTTCATTTTCTGATAATAATGATAAATGGGCTAGTACTGCCAAGTTCTTTGAAAATTTGACTCGATTTAGTAATCACTCAAATAATATGAAATCCATTCTTAACTTGTGAGGTCTCATGTAGTTTCCCGCTGCTCTTCTGGGTATGTCACTTTTTTTGACAAGCAGTGTGGACTATGGTTAAAATCTCAATAGAGATTGCGGAACATTCCCTGCTTTTTGATTTGCATTTAGCTCGTATGTAAACTGGATTGGCGTGGTTATTATCAGATTTGATAATGTTAACTGGATGCCATTCCTGTTGCCGTCTCTCCAGGAACGATTTACTGTACTCCAACTGTCTGTGTGTAGTGTTATCCACGTCGAATTGTGAGGACGTTTTCGAAATACTTGCGAATCGTGTAATAGAGGCGATACGTGCGTACCAGTCCGGTATTCACCTGGCCAAATTTGGGAAACCGCATAAAAAGCACACCTAGGCTGGCCAGCACACCGGCCGTCGTCTTTTGAGCCGGAGCGCCCACCCGAATCCCGGAAGCGGCGTACTGATACGTACTGCTATGTGGGAAGGTTAGAGACTGGGGAATGTAAGCCTGGAGATTAAAGTGTTTATGCAAGCACAGATACTACGTCAAATTTCAGACCCCCACGTTACTGTCTCGTACAAAGTAGAAAAGGGCGTTGCCCAGGGGGAATGATCAGTATTCAGGGATATAATAGAGACGATCATTCTAAGCAAAAATGCCAAGTCAAGACGGGGTCTAAAATGAGTACCTTAAGAACTATGAGCACTTGTTCAGTAGAAGAGGTGTCTTTCACAGAAGTGAAGATGAACAAGCGCTCAAATCTCTTAACATATGCATTTTAGTGCCCATTGGTGGCTTCTTGTTTTGGCCATTCTACTACCTTTCAAAATATGGAACAGAAGGTACCTGCAGTAAAAGGGATTTGTTTCACAGCACCTAAAATGAAGAAGTGCTCATAGCTCTTAAGGTATGCGTTTTAGAGTGCATGTATACTAGACTTTTTGCATCGAATAATCGTTCCTGTCATATTCATGAATATTGACCATTCATCCTGGGACATCATGCATATCCGAGTATCCCCATGACACAAGAAAACAGGAACATTTGTTGGAAAGGGACAACTCCTACTTCACAATGATTTGAAACAAGCGGTATGGATGTGGTTTGAAGAAACTGCAGGAAAACAGCAAGCAGTTTATTCTTGTTTTTTTTCTTCTGATAGTTACAGCAAAGGTCAACCTACATATCTATCCGATGTAAGTACAAAGGCCTTAGACCATTATCCTTGGTGTACACTTGACACAGACAGATGTAGTGTACTGTGCATAAATGTGCTCTAAGAGCCATTAGTAGATATCTGAGAATCTGAGACTACGCGTACGGCGTGATTTTAGCTGGGACAACCACTTAACGCTCGTCATAGGAAAGGCAAATGCCACATTGAGAATAATTGGACGGATTCTCAGGAAGAGCAGTACACCAATGAAGGAGGCAGCTTAAATATATTTTGTACGACCGATACTTGATTATTCCTCTTCAGTCTGGGAGCCTCGCCGTGTAGAATTGATGCAGGAGATCGAGAAGATCCAAAGAAGAGCAGCACTGCTCGTCCTGGGTACACAGCCAAGTTCACTGTTAAAATTACGAGAGCGTGCGATGTTAGAAGTAGCCTTCTCATAATTTATCTCACGACAAGACAACGAGGGTAAAATTATATAGATTCGAGGTCACACATAGCTTTAACTAAAGTCATTCTTCCCTCGCACCCTTCGCGACTGGAACAGGAAAGGTGGTAGTGCAACAGCTTAACCCCGCCTTCAGGTGCCTTGCATAATAGTTACGTAGCAGAATTACAGGAGTTGAACAAAAAAATGGAAACACCACGAGAAATTCATTCTTCAATATAAAAAAAATATGTTAGGCGAGCCTGCAGGCTGCGCTGTTGTTGAGCACGAACAGCACCTGTGCAATGTCCTCAGTACGTCGCAAGTGTCTGTCGTGGCCAGAACAGTATTCTGTGTGGTTGTGAGTGTGTTATATCATAGCCAAGTGAATTCGATCGTGCCATGATTGTTGGGGTTCGTATGGTGGGTGGTTCCGTAAACAAGGTAGCCGAAATGTTTGGTGTTTCAAGAATCACCGTATCGAATATTTGTACTGCATACGGGGAAAGCGGAAAAATATCATCCGCTAATCCACGACACGGACGAAATTATGTGATGAGTTATCATGACGGCGGTCATTGAAGAGGACTGTGGCGAAAAGAGAGGACGACAGCTGCAAAAGTCACTGCAAATTGAGTGTCGCACTCGCCAACCCTATCAGCACCAATACAACACGAAGGGAACTCTATAAGGAGGACTGAGGGGCAATGGAAGAACGTCATTTCGTCGTATGGGCTTGTTTCACTCTCAAATGCTTTTTTTCCAGTCTTTGATTGCAATATAGGTTCGCCTGCTTAGCTGGGTGATAACGTGCTCCCCTCCCATGCAAGCGGGCCCGGGTTCGATTCCCGGATGGGTTGGAGATTTTCTCCGCTCAGGGACTGGGTGTTGTATTGTCCTCATCATCATTTCATCCTCATCACCTGCGTGCAAGTCGCCCAATGTGGCGTCGAATGAAACAAGACTTGCATTTGGCGGCCGAACTTCTCCGAATAGGGGCCTCCCGGGCAACGATGCCATACGCTCAATTCAATTCAATCGCAATATAAAGCCCTTCGACGATGACCGGTTTCAGTCAGTAATGACCATCTTCAGATCTACAATATAAAATATACACAACTACTGGGCAGTCCATCTTTCATAACAATACGGTATATCACATCACGATACACTGTCATACAAACTGGGAATGTACAGATAAAATAAGGTAAAACGTAGCTGTACTACACCATGTCCTAATGTGATAAGGCCATAATGGCATCGTCAAAAGTGAAGCATTATCACGTACAACTATAATATGGTGTAAAATAGGCTAAATCGTACACCCACTCATTTGGAAACTGGCGTTACTGTAAAAAACATACTGAAGTGCGGTAGCTACCAGAGATATGTTTGTTTCACGCTGATTCCAACTCCTGGCCGAGTTTACGTCCCAAGAGTGAAGCATGGCAGGAATTCGGTAACGAATTGGGCAGCCGTATCGTGGTAGTCTTTGGGCCCCATGGATACTCTGCAAGGTCGAATTACTGACAAGGATTATGTGACTATTTTGGCTGATCAGGTGCATCCCATGGAACCCCAATGGTGGTGCTATGTTTCAAGACGACAGAACGCCTGTTAAAACTGCTCGCATAGTCCAAGACTGTTTCTGTCAGTACGAGTATGAGATGCTGCACCTGTCATGGCAACCACCGACAATAGATTTAAATAGTAGTGACCCTTCGTGGTCTACTTTGTAGAGAAGGATGTGGTCGCTATCCACTTCCATCATCGTTACCTGGACTGGCCACTATTTTGCAGAAAAGATGGCATAAGACAAGATTTCCTTGAAAACCCTACAGGACTTGTATTTATCCATCCCGAGACCACTAGAACTTCGAAAGCCAGCAGTTTACGTATTAGGCAAGGTAATGTATTGTGTTTGTGGTGTTCCATATTATCCACTCGCTGTATATGTATGGTTCTTCTACTTTCCGTAAATCATTTCAGACAAATGCGGAATTGTTCCTGCTCTACTTCGCCTTTTCTTGTCAAAGCACAGCCTGTGTTCCATCTTTGTATCACATCGTTCCCAACAGCACGTTAAACTGTTGTAAGTAGGCTGTTTGGGTTTTTACGTTGGTAGTGCCACGTAGTGCTGTGTACGAAAATCGCTGACTGCGCTGTGTGCAGTCTGTGGCTGGTTGGACTCACTGTTGGATGTGAGCGGCGCGTAGCGTTGGTCAGTTGGAGGTGAGCCGCCAGCAGTGGCGGATGTGGGGAGAGAGATGCCAGAGTTTTGAGTGGACGATTTGGACGTATGTCGGTCAGAAAAAGGAAATTTGTTTAGTTGGATGCCACAAAATTATATATCCTACTGGCCATTAAAATTGCTACACCACGAAGATGACGTGCTACAGACGCGAAATTTAACCGACAGGAAGAAGATGCTGTGATATGCAAATGATTAGCTTTTCAGAGCATTGACACAAGTTGGCGCTGGTGGCGACACCTTCAACGTGCTGACGTGAGGAAAGTTTTCAAGCGATTTCTCATACACAAACAGCAGTTGACCGGCGTTGCCTGGTGAAACGTAGTTGTGATGTCTCGTGCAAGGAGGAGAAATGTGTACCATCACGTTTCCGACTTTGATAAAGGTCGGATTGTAGCCTATTGCGATTGCGGTTTATCGTGTCGCGACATTGCTGCTCGCGTTGGTCGAGATCCACTGACTGTTAACAGAATGTGGAATCGGTGGGTTCAGGAGGGTAATACGGAACACCCTGCTGGATCCCAACGGCCTCGGGTCACTGGCAGTCGAGATGACAGGCATCTTATCCGCATGGCTGTAACGGATCGTGCAGCCCCGTCTTGATCCCTGAGTCAACAGATGCGGACGTTTGCAAGACAACAACCATCTGCACGAACAGTTCGACGACATTTTCAGCAGCATGGACTATCAGCTCGGAGACCATGGCTACTGTTACCCTTGACACTGCATCACAGACAGGAGCGCCTGCGATGGTATACTCAACGACGAACCTGGGTGCACGAATGGCAAAACGTCATTTTTTCGGATGAATTCAGGTTCTGTTTACAGCATCATGATGGTCGCATCCGTGTTTGGCGACATCGCGGTGAACGCACATTGGAAGCGTGTATTCGTCATCGCCATACTGGCGTATAACCTGGCGTGATGGTATGGGGTGCCATTGGTTGCACGTCTCGGTCACCTCTTGTTCGCACTGACGGCATTTGGAACAGTGGACGTTACATTTCAGATGTGTTACGACCCGTGGCTCTACCCTTCATTCGATCCCTGCGAAACCCTACATTTCAGCAGGATAATGCAGGACCGCATGTTGCAGGTCCTGTACGGGCCTTTCTGGATACAGAAAATGGCCAGCACATACTCCAGATCTCCCATCAATTGAAAACGTCTGGTCAATGGGGGCCGAGCAACTGGCTCGTCACAAAACGCCAGTCACTACTCTTGATGAACTCTGGTGTCGTGTTGAAGCTGCATGGGCAGCTGTACCTGTACACGCTATCCAAGCTCCGTTTGACTCAATGCCCAAGCGTATCAAGGCCGTTATTACGGCCAGAGGTGGTTGTTCTGGGTACAGATTTCTCAGGATCTATGCACCCAAATTGCGTGAAAATGTCAGGTCTAGTATAATATATTTGTCCAATGAATACCCGTTCATCATCTGTATTTGTAATGGCCAGCAGTATATATATATATATATATATATATATATATATATATATATATATATATATATATAATGACTTTGGAACACTATTGAGGTAAATACATTGTTTGTTCTCTATCAAAACCTTTCATTTGCCAACTATGCCTATCAGTAGTTAGTGCCTTCAGTGGTTAGAATCTTTCATTTAGCTGTCAGTACTGCCGTTCGCTGCATTGCAATCCTTCGAGTTTTTTGTGAGGTAAGTGATTCATAAAAAGTATAGGTTATTGTTAGTCAGGGCCATTCTTTTGTAGGGATTATTGAAAGTCAGATTGTGTTGCGCTAAAATATTGTGTGTTAGTTTAGTGATGATCAGAATGAGTAGAGAGAACTGTCTGAGTATGTTCAGTTTCGCTCAGCTGTTTGTAAATCAAGTAACGTAGAAGTTTACCAGCACATCATTCATAATTTTTCAAAGGGGACGTTCCACTCTAATCGTCATTCTTTCCTTAGCATCAGCACCATTAATTTCAAAGCAAATTGCCTGCCGACATCACCATACAGCTGCTTTCTGCGCCAAATGACTGGTAGTATGCGTCCTGTTTTGCTTAAGTTACAGGGAGGGACATCTCACTACTCGTGGATGAAGCATTCGCTTTAAAGTTGTCATCTATGCTGAGCTTTGTCTTGATGTTTTAAGGACGCACCTAGTGTACCGACTGACAGTGAATGCAAAGAGTTGTGAGGAAGTAAAGAAAGTAGATTGTGTTGATTCTCCGTGTTAGATTCAGCGATAAAGCAACAGAGTAAGCTACATACATTTCTTACATACATCTGTCATTCCTTACCTTATCAGTCCACCTAATTTTCAACATTCGTCTATAGCACCACATCTCAAATGCTTCGATTCTCTTCTGTTCCGGTTTTCCCACAGTCCATGTTTCACTACCATACAATGCTGTACTCCAGACGTACATCCTCAGAAATTTCTTCCTCAAATTATGGCCGGTATTTGATATTAGTAGACTTCTCTTGGCCAGAAATGCCTTTTTTGCCATAGCGAGTCTGCTTTTGATGTCCTCCTTGCTACGTCCGTCATTGGTTGTTTTACTGCCTAGGTAGCAGAATTCCTTAACTTCGATGACTTCGTGACCATCAATCCTGATGTTAAGTTTCTCGCTGTTCTCATTTCTACTACTTCTCATTCCCTTCGTCTTTCTCCGATTTACTCTCAAACCATACTGTGTACTCATTAGACTGTTCATTCCGTTCAGCAGATCATTAAATTATTCTTCACTTTCACTCAGGATAGCAATGTCATCAGCAAATCGTATCATTGATATCCTTTCACCCTGTATTTTAATTCCACTCCTGAACCTTTCTATTATTTCCATCATTGCTTCCTCGATGTACAGATTGAAGAGTAGGGGCGAAAGGCTACAGCCTTGTCTTACACCCTTCTTAATACGAGCACTTCGTTCTTGATCGTCCACTCTTATTATTCCCTCTTGGTTGTTGTATATATTGTATATGACCCGTCTCTCCCTATAGCTTACCCCTACTTTTTTCAGAATCTCGAACAGCTTGCACCATTTTATATTGTCGAACGCTTTTTCCAGGTCGACAAATCCTATGAAAGTGTCTTGATTTTTCTTTAGCCTTGCTTCCATTATTAGCCGTAACGTCAGAATTGCCTCTCTCGTCCCTTCACTTTTCCTAAAGCCAAACTGATCGTCACCTAGCGCATTCTCAATTTTCTTTTCCATTCTTCTGTATATTATTCTTGTAAGCAGCTTCGATGCATGAGTTGTTAAGCTGATTGGGCGATAAATCTCGCACTTGTCAGCTCTTACCGGCTTCGGATTTGTGTGGATGATGCTCTTCCGAAAGAGTCATATATTCTACACACCAACGTGAATAGTCGTTTTGTTGCCACTTCCCCCAAAGATTTTAGAAATACTGATGGAATGTTATCTATCCCTTCTGCCTTATTTGACCGTAAGTCCTCCAAAGCTCTTTTAAATTCCGATTCTAATACTGGATCCCCTATCTCTTCTAAATCGACTCCTGTTTCTTCTTCTATCACATCAGACAAATTTTCACCCTCGTAGAGGCTTCCAATGTATTCTTTCCACCTATCTGCTCTCTCCTCTGCAGTTAACAGTGGAATTCCCGTTGCACTCTTAATGTTACCACCGTTGCTTTTAATGTCACCAAAGGTTGTTTTGACTTTCCTGTATGCTGAGTCTGTCCTTCCGACAATCATATCTTTTTCGATGTCTTCACATTTTTCCTGCAGCCATTTCGTCTTAGCTTCCCTGCACTTCCTATTTATTTCATTCCTCAGCGACTTGTATTTCTGTATTCCTGATTTTCCCAGAACATGTTTGTACTTCCTCCTTTCATCAATCAACTGAAGTATTTCTTCTGTTACCCATGGTTTCTTCGCGGCTACCTTCTTTGTACCCATGTTTTCCTTCCCAACTTCTGTGATGGCCCTCTTTAGACATGTCCATTCCTCTTCAACCGTACTGCCTACTGCGCTATTCGTTATTGCTGTATCTATAGCGTTAGAGAACTTCAAACGTATCTCGTCATTCCTTATTACTTCCGTATCCCACTTCTTTGCGTATTGATTCTTCCTGACTAATGTCTTGAACTTCAGCCTACTCTTCATTACTACTATATTGTCGCAACTCGTACCGACCAGACCGATGTCGTGGGTTGACTGCTGTTGCTCTCGTGTTGGCCGCGAGGCCACTACCCTCGCTATACGGCGCGGCCACTGAACTCACGTGCCGACCTCACATGCGCCGACGCTCCAGGCGGACAAGTCATCTTGTGTCTCAGTGCGCGACCGACCAACCGATCGATCCAACCGCCAATACCCATTGCCTGAGCAAACTCTAGCCGACTGGCGGTCTAACACATACTGACAGACAGACACTGACTGGATCCTCCTCGTCCGCTTGTCTCACCCATCCTCTCTCACCCCCACCCACTGCCGCGCCTGTATTCCCACGTCCCACCCGGTCTCCATCTCTCCACCCTCCTCACCCTCTCCCAAGGTGGCCTCCGCCAGCTCCCCCTCCCTGATGATGTCCTCCTCCCCTCCATCTACCCCTCCTATCAACTTTGATCCTCCTCCCCCACTTCCTGTGTCCTTTCCTTTAGGCACCCTCCCTACCTTCTCTTTCCTTTTCCCCCATCCCCTCCCTCCTTCCCTCTTCCCCCGGGCTTCCCCTCCACCTTCCTCCCTTCCCACTATCTCCCCAGCCCATGGCATCTGCTCTCCCCTCTCCCACTCCCACCCCCCTTCCTCCTCTCTTGGCAGATCTCCGGACTCGTACACGGTTAGTGATCATTCGCGCGCCGGAGATCAACGCCTCGTGTTCTGTGTGTGCCGTCGTTTTGTGCTTAAGTGCTGAAGTGTTATTCGTTTTGTGCACCTACGTTCACGTGTGACAATTTTCATCTCTGTCTGTGTCCAAGTGTCTGAACAATTTTATCTTGGACTCTACGCCCGTGAACGGCACCTTGTATTTTAAAAAGTGTTTGTCTCCGTTTCTATGTCCACCATGTTTTTTCTCTAAATGTCTTCATTTGTATATTTGTGTTTCTCTGCGGCCAAAGAGCGGCGTAGTATGCTGCTGCAGGCCTGCCTGTAATACAGGTTTCAAAATAACAATAAAGAAAAGAAAAAAAAAAAACACTGACTGGCCCACACTGACCCGGCTGACCAACTGACCAGACTCGCCGAGACTGACCGACTGCCGAACTCATAGCGCCCCTTAAATGCACGTTAACAGGCAGCTTTTCCCCTTTCCCAGCAGAGGGAGACACCAAAGCTGCGATTTCCACAGCGGCGCCACCGCCAGATACGGAACGCTATTGCTTTACACTACGCGCTGCGGCGCGCTCTTCAAAACAGAAAAGTGTGCAGTATACTGCTGCATCCATTTTCAATAAGCTACCACTGGAATTCAAAAATGTTGCCAGTAATCCACGTGCTTTCAAATCGAAACTGAGGAGTTTCCTCGTGGGTCTATCCTTCTATTCTGTCGAGGAGTTCCTTGAAAATTTAAGCTAATTCTTGTTGTATTGTTGATAGCGTTTACTTAAACTTATGGCTTGACTTTTTTAGGTTTCATAAACATTTTATTTTATCTGTCATTACTTTTATATTTTAATTTCATGTACTGACTCGTTCCATGACCTTGGAAATTTGCTCCTAGTTTTGGTCCTACGGAACTTGACGTATAAATAAATAAATAAATATCTAGGAAGTATGGAGTATCCACAGTATAATCATCATGAAGACGTAGAAGAAAGAGCAAAATAACTGGTCTCCGAGAATGTTTAAATAAACAACCTGGTTAATGTTCAAGGTAATCTGAACGAGTGGACCCAATTCATGCCGAGGAAAACACCTCAATATATGACAGTCTTGAATGAAACCCTCCACACATTGTGAGTTAGACGCCTCGTTCGGCCGTTGGTGCACTCGACGCTTCGTGTTATTTGAGAAGGGGCGAAAGCGCGACTCGCCGTCAGTCAGTTACTGCCCAGTTTCTTTGTTGTATGGCCCACTGAAGGCTTCACGTCTCTGTGAGCGACGGCCTTTTGCAAGGTATCCGACTTGAAACGTTCATTGTGTGGAGGTCCCTTTGCAATGTTTGGCAAGAAGCTGCACGAGATGGACCTGCATTCACTGGCAGCAGTACTTTCTGTAGGATTTGACATGAACTGCTATTGTCAACGCGTGACACTCTCCCCGATCCCTGTAAATTTGGGTCTTATTACCACACCTATTCTTACGTTCTGTTGCATGCCTGCGAGTGGTTCGTCATTCCCTGTACACACGCTGACCAGTCTGCATTGCTGCACCAACAAATGAGACAACTTCTTTGACAGTTAGCTATGATCACTCCCATCCACGACAGTCTCATTTTGCCTTTCTGTCATGTCTCGGCGTTGACTTGTCTTACTACTATGATTCCATACAATCTTGTGACACATACACACCACTTCATTGACACTACTTGCGTCAGCGTTGGAGGGTCACGTGACTACCTGCAGCGTTCCACTGCCACCAATGGGTGCATTTAAGAAGGTGACTACCATCCTGTCCTATGAGCTTATTTAAACATCGTTACAACATTCACCGTACTCAAGAAATGATTACTGCATTGTCGGCCCTGGTAGTCTAACGGCACACATTTCCGCTTGCAACGCCGTACGGGTAGGGCGTTCTTTACTTCTGCTCCGTCACAGCCCTATGAGTGTTGGAAGTTTGGTATTTACGTGACTTTTGTGCTTTGTGAGTGTGTACCTTAAGTCGAATTAGTCTTTGTGTTCCTTTAAGTGTCCTCTTGGTGGCAGCGTTGTCCAGGCGTCTTCCATGTAATGGCACTCTGAATTTTTCTTTTGATAAGCCGACCCGGCATGTGCATCCCAGTTCTCTGGGAATCCGTGATTGATTGGTAGATACTTTCACCTTCACTTCGGATCATGTACACACAGCGCATTTCGACACTGAACTCGATTTTCTTTGTTAAATTTGTGTACCCCTTAAAAGTCGAAAAATGACTGCTTAAACATGGTTCTCAGGCTGTTTTCCGTCACAGAGATGACTTAGTGCGTACAGTCCTGCTTGCGAACGCTAACGTTGAAAACACGAACGTGCGCGTGTACATTCTGCCTCCCGAAGTAGATAATGTTTACCTCAAAGACGTTTTGCTTAAGCGTGGTGAAAGAAACATTCGCCTTGAACGACGGTCCAGTCAGTACAAACTTCAATGTTACAGCGGGATTCGTTGTGTAGAAATGCAGGCGGAACACAATATTCCGTCTTATTTACAAGTAAGTGGCTACCGTATACACGTTACATACAGTGGCCACGTGGGGACGTACTTTTTGTGTAACGAGAGTGCCCATCATCTCAATAACAGTCCGCAAAAGGTTTTTGTTTTGCGTTTTTGTCTTGAACAGTGGCGTAAGCTAACGGTGGCGGACCTTGTCCTCAATGGTACTGAATCAGGGGCCGGACAGTCTTCTGCTTCCACCGCTACTATCGAAGACGGCTTCTGATGTGACTGCCCTTCGCACCGATGCTCAGGTGATCCCTGCGCTGGTTGTGGATACTGCTGCTGATGTTCCCCCTGCCCTGCCCCCTCCCCCTTTCTCCCTCTCTCCACCTGATCCTCGTGTATCTGCTTGTCCTCTGGATGATGGGTATTGAGTCAGGACTAATGAGCCGGTAGTTGAGACGGGGGACTATATTTCTCCTTCTGAACCTCTCCATGGATCGGAACACCCCCCCCCCCCCCCGACCCCCATTCCTTGCCTAGTACTCCTGATCTCTGCTCTAATTTCTTGCTCTTAGAGAAGCAGAACTTGTAGGTGGGTAGTTTCACATATTTCGTCTCCCGTGACGCGCGTTCTCCATCTGATTGTCATGTTGACCTGGGCCAGTCACTTTCGCTAGGGTCTCTGCTGTGCAGACAGCACCCGATTCAGGGCCAGCAATGGTTGACTTGGATGCAGTGAACGACCCTCCCACCACGCCGGCGGCGGAGGATAACTTGCCACATAGCCTGCATAAACAACGAGTAGAGCCGGATCGTGCTGTTGCAAGAAAAAGCAGAACCGTGAAGTTTCGACAGGACGCAGCACTATCCCCCCTCCCTCAGATTCGTTGAAGAATGCCGCGATGGACTGTGACGATCGAGGGGTGAAATAAGTTTTGTTTCTTTGTTTCTGTTTTCATCTGTTTCTTATCTGACCAATGACTCAGGTTTACACCTTTATTACTCAAAAATGGCATAGTTGGCCGGGAGGCTCCATCAGGGGAAGTTCGGCCGCCGAGTGCAAGTCTTATTTCAGTAGACCCCACTTTGGGCGACTTGGGCACCGGTGATGAGGATTACTTTAAATGTTAGTAGAATTGACACGGATGTACGTTTAGCTTTATCACTTTGTTTATGATTTCCGCGCTGTAATCCTGCTTTTGCAAGAAGCTCTGTTCACCAGGTTTGCTTTCGCTGTGTATCAGACAGTTTTTAATGTGGCCCTGCATATGCGACGTTTACTGCCTTGTTCTTTCGTGAGAGTATTATCATTGCCGACATTGAATAACTTGTTTCTGGTAGGGGGATAGGATATCGTGTTTTTAATATTCTCCGTCTGGTTCGGGTCACGCAGTGGGGGGTTCACAGTTTCGCAGAGAGGATATTAGCTATCTTTTGTGCAAGAGTCATCGGTGTCTCATGTTAGGTGGCGATTTTAATTGTTTTAATTCCTAGCAATCAGTTCCCACATTATAATTTTTGTCCTGATTTAAGTGAGTTGGTCCATTCGGTGCGTTTCCGTGAAGTGTGAGGCCAGAAATACCTCACCTTGGTTAGATACAAATTTTTCACCGCCACCTATCGTAGCCGTGTCGACAGGTTTTATCTATCAGATTGTGATATGATACCCGCCGTTGACGTCATCCCCGTTTCCTTTTCTGACCACTGTGCTCTAGCAACCACTGCAGACTTTAAACGGCAACCTACGAAACTGTTACGGACTCAATGGACGCTGAATGTCTCCCCCCTCACGGATAGCGCGTGGTATTATGTGATTGGCATCGTGCGGGAGCGTTGCCTTCGCATCGGTGTGCGATACTCTTAGCTGTTGGATTGGTCGACAGATTCAACGAACCTGAATCTTTGTCAGTCCTTAGTATCATACTGTGCTGCTTGAACCAGGACTTTAGGAAAACTTTCGAATTTTATTACAATCTTCTGTGTGAGGTTTACAGGTCAAATCTAAACCTCGGGCGCTTGTTGAAGGAGAGTTAACACCATTCTATCACCTGCTTCGCCATCAGACACGACGTCGTCGCTCCTTCATTATGTCGCTCACAATTGCTGAAGACAGTCACCTGACTGCGCAAGGTGATACTGTTCATGTTCTCCACCAGTATTACACGGAACTATATGTGGTGGACGACAATGCGACACCCCTTCCAGATGATGTTCGTGGAGCCCTATGCAGGAGGATCACGCCCGCGCAGGTCGTTGAAGTTTTAGCCCGCCTTTCAGGCAGATGAGGTTCATTTTTTCTATTTATTTACACGTCAAGTTCCGTAAGACCAAATTCAGGAGCAAATCTCCAAGGTTTTGGAACGTGTCAGTACATGAAATTAAAACATAAAAGTAACAACAGATAAAAATAAAATGTTTGTCAACCCGAAAAAAGTCAAGCCATAGGTTTAAGTAAACGCAATCGACAATACAACAAGAATCAGCTTAATTTTTCGAGGAAGTCCTCGACGGAATAGAAGGAGTGACCCATGAGGAAACTCTTCAGTTTCGATTTGAAAGCACGTGGATTACAGCTAAGATGTTTGAATTCGAGTGATAGCTTATTGAAAATGGATGCAGCAGTACATTACACACCTTTCTGCACAAGAATTAAGGAAGTCCGGTCCAAATGCAGGTTTGATTTCTGACGAGTATTAACTGAGTGAAAACTGCTTATTCTTGGGAATTTATTGTTAAAAGGAAATCACAGTAAGGAAGATATAAATTTAGAGGCCAATGGCAGAATACGCGGACTCGTGAACAGGGTTCGACAAGAGGTTCGTAAACTTACACCACTTATTGCCCGAACCGCCCGTTTCTGAACCAAAAATATTCTTTTAGAATGGGAAGAGTTACCCCAAAATGTAATACCTTACGACATAAGCGAATGAAAATAAGCAAAGTAGACTAATTTTCGTTTCGATCGATTACTCACTTCAGATACCGTTCGAATAGCAAAAATAGCAGCATTATGTCTTTGAACAAGATCCTGAAGGTGGGCTTTCCACGACAGTTTACTATCTTTCTGAACACCTTGAAATTTGAACTGTTCAGTTTCGCTAATCATATGCCCCTGTAGAATTGTGTGTTACAAACTGTAAAAACTGATTCTTACTGTGATTTAGCGTCAGTTTATTTTCTACAAGCCATGAACTTAAGTCATGAACTGCTCTATTTGATATCCGACCTAATGTTGCACACAACATCCTTTACTACCAAGCTAGTGTCATCAGGCTCTGAGCACTATGGAACTTAACTTCTAAGGTCATCAGTCCCCTAGAACTTAGAACTACTTAAACCTAACTAACCTAAGGACATCACACACATCCATGCCCGAGGCAGGATTCGAACTTGCGACCGTAGCGGTCGCGCGGTTCCAGACTGAAGCGCCTAGAACCGCTCGGCCACCCTGGCTGGCGCTAGTGTCATCAGCAAACAGAAATATTTTAGTTACCAGTAATACTAGAGGGCACATCATTTATATAAATAAGGAACGGGAGTGGCCATAATACTGATCCCTGGGGCACTCCCCACTTGACCATACCCCACTGAGACCCCACATCACAGCCATTCTCAACTTTGTGAATAATGACCTCTTTCTGCCTGTTGCTAAAGTAAGAGGTGAACCAATTGAGAGCTACACCCCGTATTCCGTAATGGTCCAACTTCTGGAGCAATATTTTGTGATCAACAAAATCAAATGCCTTAGTTAAATCAAAAAATACGCCTAGCGTTCGAAACTTTTTGTTTAACCCATCCAGTACCTCACAGAGGAAAGAGAATATTCTAAAGTCGAACTGTACATTTGATAGCAAATCGTGTGATACAAAATGATCAATTATCCTTACATACATAACCTTTTCAGTAACTTTAGCAAACACTGATGGCATATACATAGGTCTAAAATTGTCTACATTATCCCTTTCTCCCTTTTTATAAAGCGGCTTTACTACTGAGTACTTTAATCGCTCAGTAAACTGACCATTCCTAAAGGAAAAATTACAAATATGGCTAAATACAGGGCTAACATGTGCAGCACAGTACTTTAATATTCTGCTAGACGCTCCATCATAACCATGAGAGTCCTTAGTCTTCAGTGATTTAATTATTGACTCAATCTCCCTCTAGTCTGTATCACAGATATTTCAGACATCAACCTCGGAAAGGCATTTTCCAAGAAGGTTATATGATTCCCTGTAGATTCTAAGTTTTTATTTAATTCACCAGTAGTGCTCAGAAAATGATTGTTAAATACTGTACATATATCTAATTTATCAGCAACAAAAATATTTTTACTACGAATTGACTTTATATCGTCGACCTTCTGCTGCTGACCAGACGCTTCCTCCACAACTGATCATATGGTTTTAATTTTATCCTGTGAATTAGCTATTCTATTTGCATACCACATACTCTTTGCCTTCCTAACAACATTTTTAAGCACCTTACAATGCTGTTTGTAATGGTTTACTGTAACCTGATTGTGACTACTTCTAATATTTTGATATATTTCCCGCTTTGTTCTACACGATATCGTTATCCCACTAGTCAGCCACCCGGGCTGCCTATTACTGCTAGTACCCCGTTCAGAACGTTGTAATGGAAAGCAACTCTCAAAGAACATTAAAAATATGTTAAGGAAAGCATTATATTTGTCATCTATGTTATCAGCGCTATAAATATCCTGTCACTCTTATTGCTTGACAAGGTTTAAAAAACTCTCTATTGTTGTTGGATTAACTTTTCACACAGTTTGTAATTATATGTGACATTTGTTTGAGTACAAAAGCCTTTTAGTGTGAAACTTTGTGCATCATGGTCGTCTTTCACCCTTTTACTGACAGAATGCCCATCTAGTAATTAGCAATGAATAAAAATGTTGTCTACGACTGTGCCACTGTTCCCTTGCACCCTGGTTGGAAAAAACAGTCTGCATCAGATCATATGAATTTAGGAGATCTACCAACGTCCTTTTTCTTGCACCATCGTATACAAAATTTACATTGAAGTCACCACATATAACTAATTTCTGGTACTTCCTACAAAGTGAATCAAGAACCCTCTCTAGCTTGAGCAGAAATGGTCTGAAGTCAGAGTTAGGGAACCTATAAACAACAACAAGTTTAGTTTCACGAAATTCAACTGCCCCTACACAACATTCACATATCTGTTCAGTGCATTGCCGTGATACGTCTATGGTCTCAAATGGAACACTGTTTTTTACGTACATAGCCACTCCCCCACTTCGATGCTTCTCCCCACCGTAAACCACCTAAAGAATTGTATGTCCGCTCTTGGCCCCTCTTGAGAGCGACGTTCACGGCGATGTTAAACGCTGTCATGCGGGGGAAAACTGCACCCACAGCCTTTAAGGAGGGTAACGTAGTGTTACTGCCGAAACACTCTTGTCATGTCGCTGTAGATTCTTTTCGTCCTCTCACTTTGATTAGTTCTGATTATAAAATGTGTTGCGAGGCCAATAGATAGCAGGTTATCTTCTCTGTTGGCGACTTGGTAGTAGAGCATGAGAGTTGCCTTCCTGGTCGCTCGATTTTGACTCCAGTAGTGGATTACCGAGTGTGATTTCAGTTATGCAGTCTACATCTACATCTACATCTACATTTATACTCCGCAAGCCACCCAACGGTGTGTGGCGGAGGGCACTTTACGTGCCACTGTCATTACCTCCCTTTCCTGCTCCAGTCGCGTATGGTTTGCGGGAAGAACGACTGTCTGAAAGCCTCCGTGCGCGCTCTAATCTCTCTAATTTTACATTCGTGATCTCCTCGGGAGGTATAAGTAGGGGGAAGCAATATATTCGATACCTCATCCAGAAACGCACACTCTCGAAACCTGGCGAGCAAGCTACACCGCGATGCAGAGCGCCTCTCTTGCAGAGTCTGCCACTTGAGTTTATTAAACATCTCCGTAACGCTATCACGGTTACCAAATAACCCTGTGACGAAACGCGCCGCTCTTCTTTGGATCTTCTCTATCTCCTCCGTCAAACCGATCTGGTACGGATCCCACACTGATGAGCAATACTCAAGTATAGGTCGAACGAGTGTTTTGTAAGCCACCTCCTTTGTTGATGGACTATATTTTCTAAGCACTCTCCCAATGAATCTCAACCTGGTACCCGCCTTACCATCAATTAATTTTATATGATCATTCCACTTCAAATCGTTCCGCACGCATACTCCCAGATATTTTACAGAAGTAACTGCTACCATTGTTTGTTCCGCTATCATATAATCATACAATAAAGGATCCTTCTTTCTATGTATTCGCAATACATTACATTTGTCTACGTTAAGGGACAGTTGCCACTCCCTGCACCAAGTGCCTATCCGCTGCAGATCTTCCAGCATTTCGCTACAATTTTCTAATGCTGCAACTTCTCTGTATACTACAGCATCATCCGCGAGAAGCCGCATGGAACTTCCGACGCTATCTACTAGGTCATTTATATATATTGTGAAAAGCAATGGTCCCGTAACACTCCCCTGTGGCACGCCAGAGGTTACTTTAACGTCTGTAGACGTCTCTCCATTGATAACAACATGCTGTGTTCTGTTTGCTAAAAACTCTTCAATCCAGCCACACAGCTGGTCTGATATTCCGTAGGCTCTTACTTTGTTTATCAGGCGACAGTGCGGGACTGTATCGAACGCCTTCCGGAAGTCAAGAAAAATAGCATCTACCTGGGAGCCTGTATCTAATATTTTCTGGGTCTCATGAACAAATAAAGCGAGTTGGGTCTCACACGATCGCTGTTTCCGGAATCCATGTTGATTCCTACATAGTAGATTCTGGGTTTCCAAAAACGACATGATACTCGAGCACTTCCGTTAAACTCTTCCCTTACTTTTCTTTATTTTAACAACACAATGTGTTTCTCGTAGTTATTTCTCCCGGTTATTGGAGATATTCGATGTTACTCCCGCGGCTCCTGTGGTTCTTTCCCATGTTTCAGGGCATTGCGGCGAAGGTACTTGCGAATGGTCAGCTGACACCGCCGACCCCGATTAGTCGGGGTGTGCCACACAGTAACGTGCTTCCCATTGCGTTGTTTGTTGTCTTCCTGTAACCGCTGCTTCGCCGTCTCTCACTACAGTTACGTCAGTGGAATGACTCCGTCTGGTGCGATCTTCACGGCTAGGGCGTACGCCGTTGTGATGAGTTCCTTTGCTAAAGGCAGCATTAAATGATTATTGTTGAGTGTCAGGTGACGAGATGAACGAGAGCAAAATTCTTTCTCTTCGGGGCTTCGATGATATTGCTGTTGTGTAGGCTAGTCTGGCCTACGTCATTGGGGATCATTGTCGCTCTTTGCCCTATTAATCAGATGACACTTAACTGAAAAACTGTAACTGACAAATTCCAGGAGGCGTGCTGGAATACGAACGGCGCCGAGTTACAATTCTCCTACATTGTCCAGTTGTTGCCACTCACTGCGATGATGGCAAAAAATTGAAGCAATTCTCTGGGCGCTTTTAAGGAAACGTCACATATTTAGGTTGTGCTATGCGATCACGACAAAATCACCTATCTTAGTGGGTCTGGGCACCTCTGACATCAAGAGCAAAGCTTCTGTTTTGTACATTCGGCACACGGTTTTGATTGTTACGCAGAAGTCATATATTTTCACAGCTCGACTGTCCACACTTGTTCGCCTTGCTCCGCCTGTTGGCTACGCCACGTCAGAGAATTTTACATTGCCTTGAGTTATTTGAGTGTCGACGCACTGCAGCGGCCGGTACTTACGACCCGGTCTTCGCTAGTTTGCTGGGAGGGCGTGGCCTTTCCCAATCCCTTAGAATTGTTGTCGCCGCAAAACCTATGGAAGACGGTGTGGAACAATGTTAATATCCCGGTTCATTCCATGGCAGTGGTCTCTTCTTGGTATAGAGTCGTAAGTATTTTATCCTTACCAATGACCTGGTCTAAGGGTATAGTCTTTGACAGATAATCGAAACGTCCTCTTTCCCGGGCTCGAAACCTTCGACCGCTGGAATTCTGAATAATAACAGCATTAGCAGCCGAAGATTTCTCTCATAAGAAGTCACCCTCATTCTGCCAACGGCTTTGTCAAACAGGATGGAAGAGCGCGCAGACATTCAGGACACTCTCTTGCCCTTGCGGTGGGAAACTGTACCTAAAGGCGGAGGAATCAGCAATGATCTGCGTGAAGATGCAGAATCCAACGGAAACCACTGCATTAAAGACACACAATGTGTATCCACAGGACATCTGGCCTGTAATTTAAAAAGTGTCATGATGATCTCTCCATTGCAAAAAATTCCGGAATAGTCCCTCATTCGGATCTTCGGGAGAGGATTGCCAAGTGGGAGTTGACCACGAGAAAAAGAAATAACGACCGAACGGAAAAAATTCTTCCAGTCGGGGCGTGGAATGTTTTTGATGCTTGAAGGCGACAGGGAAGCTAGAAAATATGGAAAGGGAAATGCAAAGACGTAGTATAGATACAGTGTGGGTCAGTGAAGGGAAATGGAGAGAAGACAGAGATTTCTGTATCATATGAGTATAGTTAATATCAGCAGTAGCAGAAAATGGTATAACGGGAGCAGGATTCCTTATGATTAGGAGGGCAGCACAGAGAATGTGTTACTGTGAACAGTTCAGAGATGGGGCTGTTCTCATCAGAATCGACAGAAAACCAAGACCGACAATAGTTAAGGTATACATGCCGACGTCGCAAGGTGAAGATGAAAGAGAAAGTATATGAGGATATTGAGCGGGTAATGCACTACGTAAAGGAAGGTTGAAATTTAATAGTCATGGGGGACTGGAATGCGGTTGTGGTGGAAGGAGTGGAAGAAATGGTTACGGAAGAATATGGGTTTCGTACTAGGAATGAAAGAGGAGAAAGGATAATTGAATTCTGTAATAAATTTCAGCTAGTAACAGCGAATACTGTGTTCAAGACTCACAAGAGGAGGAGGCATACTTCGAAAAGGCCGGGAGACACGGGAAGATTTCAGTTAGATTACATCATGGTCAGACATGGATTCCTAAATCTGGATACTGGATTGTAAGGCGTACCCAGGAGCAGAGACAACTCGGAGCACAATGTAGTAGAGATGAAGAGTAGGCTGAAGAGATTATTCAGGAAGAATCAATGCGCAAAGTTGTAGGATACAGAAGTACTAAGGAATGAAGAGATACGTTTGAAGTTCTCTAAGGCTGTAGATCCTGCAATAAGTAGGCAGTACACAGAAGTTGGAGAGAAAAACATAGGCACAAAGAAGGTAACTGCCAAGAAACCGTGGGTAAAAGAAGAAATACACACATCAAAAAAAGTTTTGCATCACCCTGGTTCCCAGAACTCCTGTAATAGACGTTGACTGTGGATATTGTATCACAGACACAGTCCCTTTGACTGTTCAGACATGTCACTAAACCCGCCCAAAGATGTGAACAACCATGCATGAGCAGCGCCTATTAGACGAAGGAGGCCCAACAGGCGATCAGTTCCAGTCATTCCACCAGGAAGGAGGTACACGGCTCGTGTTGCCTGTAGTTCAACCAGGCCTAAACGGTCAATTCCGCGGTTCGATCGCGTCCGCTTTGTTAATTTGTGCCAGGGAGGGCTCTCAACAATGGAAGTGTCCAGGCGTCTCGGAGTGAACCAAAGCGATATTGTTCGGACATGGAGGTGATACAGTGAGACAGGGACTGTCGATGACATGCCTCGCTCAGGCCGCCCAAGGGCTACTACTGCAGTGGGTGACCGCTACCTACGGATTATGTCTCGGAGGAATCCTGACAGTAATGCCACCATGTTAATAACGCTTTTCGTGCAGTCACAGACGTCGTGTTACGACTCAGACTGTGCGCAATAGGTTGCGTGAGGCACAACTTCACTTCCGACGTCCATCTTTGCAACTACGACACCATGCATCATGAACCGTACAGATGGGCCCAGCAACATGCCGAATGGACCGCTCAGGATTGGCATCACGATCTCTTCACCGATGAATGTCGCATATCCTTCAACCATACAATTATCTGAAACGTGTTTGGAGGCAACCCGGTCAGGCTGAACGCCTTAAGCACACTGTCCAGCGAGTGCAGCAAGGTGGAGGTTCCTTGCTGTTCTGGGGTGGCGTTATGTGGGCCGACGTACGCCGCTGGTGGTCATGGAAGGCACCGTAACAGCTGTATGATACGTAAATGCCATCCTCCGACCGATAGTGCATCCATATTGGCAGCGTATTGGCGAGGCATTCGTCTTCATGGACGACAATTCGCGCCCCCATCGTGCACATCTAATGAATGACTTCCTTGAGGATAACGATATCGCTCGACTAGAGTGGTCAGCACGTTCTCCAGACATGAACCGTATCGATCGTGCCTGGGATAGATTGAAAAGGACTGTTTACGGACGACGTTACCCACCAACCACTCTGAGGAACCTACGCCGAATCGCCGTTGACAAGTGGAACAATCTGAATCAACAGTACCCTGATGAACTTGTGGATAGTATGCCACGACGAATACAGTCTGCATCAATGCAAGAAGACGTACTACTGGGTATTAGAGGTACCGGTGTGTACAGAAATCTGGACCACCACCTCTGAAGGTCTCGCTGTATGGTGGTACAACATGCAATGTGTGGTTTTCATGAGCAATAAAAAGGGCGGAAATGATGTTTATGTTGATCTCTATTCCAATTTTCTGTTCAGGTTCCGAAACTCTCCGAACCGAGGTGATGCAAAACTTTTTTTGATGTGTGTACTTCAGTTGATCGATGAAAGAAGGAAATGCAAAAACGTTCAGGGAAATTCAGGAATGCAGAAATACACGTCGCTGTGGAATGAAATAAGTAGCAAGTGTAGGGAAGGTAAGACGAAATGGCTGCACGAAAAATGAGAAGAAACCGAAAAAGAAATGAGTGTCAGAAGGTCTGACTCAGCGTATAGGAAAGTCAAAACACACTTCGGTGAAATGAAAAGCAAAGGTGGTAACACTGGGAGCTGTAAGGACACAAAGTCTCCCTTACATATGATTTTTATATCCATGTTGTGTAGCTTCAAATAGATGAACAACCAGAACGAGTAGAGAATTAGGATGTTCCTTATTAAGCAGATTTTATTTTTCTTTTTGAACTCTTTCGTTTTCGTAGTTTGCGGTTGTTGTATTCTTGTCTGAGGCATTACTTTCGAGCCACGTGCAGTGCTGAGAGCAGTCGGTCGGTCCGTGACGTCGTCGGAAGTAGCAGCAGAGAGACCCCAACCCATGCGCAGCTCCCAAATAATACCGAAGACAGGAACGTAAAGCTGACAGGAACGTCAACGGGAAAACTCAGTTGTTTATGGTTTGAGAAAGAGATTGGTCAATCCTGCCTGTCTGCATTCGATATGTTTGTGAAGAAATAATAAACTGTTATTCTGTATTTAAGGAATGGTGCTACTCAAATGGCTCTGAGCACTATGGGACTTAACATCTATGGTCATCAGTCCCCTAGAACTTAGATCTACTTAAACCTAACTAACCTAAGGACATCACACAACACCCAGTCATCACGAGGCAGAAAAAATCCCTGACCCCGCCGGGAATCGAACCCGGGAACCCGTGCGCGGGAAGCGAGAACGCTACCGCACGACCACGAGCTGCGGACGAATGGTGCTGCTACTCCTTTAGTAAAGTAGTATGAGACAAAACAAAAAAAAGGGATTTTGTCGAGTCAGTCGACGTTTGCTCCGCTGAACACGCAAGGTAGTTGAAGACCCACGCAGAGTGCAGCATTAATTCCACTGTTACATGCAGAGGAGAGAGCGAATAAGTGGAAAGAGTACATTGAAGACCACCATGAGAGGGAATATTTGTCTGATGTGATAGATGAAGAAACACAAGTCGATTTAGAAGAGATAGGGGATCTTGATCTGGAATCAGAATTTAATATAATTTCGGAAGACTTAATATGAAATAAGGCAGAAGGGACAGATGATATTCCATTACAATTTCTAAAATCATTGGGGGAAGTGGCAACAAAACGACTATTCACGTTGGAGTGTAGAATGTATGAGTTTGGCGATATACCAACTGACTGTCGGAAAAATATCACCCACATAATTCCGAAGGCTGCAAGAGCTGACAAGTGTGAGAATTATCGCACAATCTGCTTAACAACTCATGCACCCAGGTTGTTGACAAGAATAGAACATAGAAAAATGGAGAAGAAAATTGAGGATGTGTTAGTTTGGATTTAGGAACGGTAAAGCCACGAGGGAGGCAGTTCTGATTTTGCGGTTGATGATGGAAGCAATACTGAAGAAAAATCAAGAAACGTTCATAGGATTGGTCGACCTGGAAAAAGTGTTCGACAATGTCAAATGGTGCAATATGTTCGAAACTCTGAGTAACTTATAGGGAGAGACGAGTAATATTCAACATGTACAAGGGCCAAGAGGGAATAATGAGAGTGAAAGACCAAGAACGAAGTATTCGGTTTAAAAAGTGTGTACGACAATGATGTAGTCTTTCGTCCCTACTGTTCAATATATACGACGAAGATCCAATGATGGAAAAAAATGAAGGTTCGGCAGTGGAATTAAAATACAAAGTGAAAGGATATCAATGATACGAATCGCTGATGACATTGCTGTCCTTAGTGAAATAGAAGAAGAATTAGATTATGTGCCGAGTGGAATGAACAGTCTAACGAGTGCAGATTACGGACTGAGAGTAAATCGAAGAAAGACGGAAGTAATGAGAATTAGCAGAAATGAAAACAGCAAGAAACTTAACATCAAGACTGATGGTCCGAAGTACATGAAGTTAAGGAATTCTACTACGTAGGCACCAAAATAACCAATGACGGACGGAGCAAGGAGGACATCAAAAGCAGACTAGGACTGTCAAAAAGGGCATTGATGGCCGAGAGAAGTCTATCAGGGTCAAATAAAGATTTTAACTGGAGGAAGAAATTTCTGGGAATGTACGTTTGAAGCACAGCACTGTGTGGTAGTGAAACATGAACAGTGGGAAAACCGGAAAAGAAGCCGGCCAGTGTGGCCGAGCGGTTCTAGGCGCTTCAGTCGGGAACCGCGCGACTGCTACGGTCGCAGGTTCGAATCCTGCCTCGGGCATGGATGTGTGTGATGTCCTTAGGTTAGTTAGGTTTAAGTAGTTCTAAGTTCTAGGGGACTGATGACTTCCGATGTTAAGTCCCATAGTGCTCAGAGCCATTTGAACCATTTGAACCGGAAAAGAAGATACTCGAAGTATTTGAGATGTGGTGCTACATACGAATGTTGAAAATTAGGTGGTCTGATAAGGAAAGTAATGAAGAGGTTCTGCGCAGAGTCGGAGAGGAAAGGAATACGTAGAAAACACTGACGAGAAGAAGGGACTGGATGATAGGACATCTGTTAAGATATGAGGGAATAAGTTCCTTTATACTAGAGAAGTCGTTCCCAACCTTTGGGTTATTACTCCTTGAGCGGTAAAATGTAATTTTCCGAGGGGTAAAAACAAAAGGATTCAACTGTGCTTCTATCATGAAACCATATTATCCGTAACATATGACACATTGTTGTGGGGGTTACTACTTGTGCAACACATGTATGAATATCATCTTTCTCTGATAAACCACCCATTACTGACATATTTTGAACTTTGTACCCTGCATCTATGACAGTAAAATTGAGACATAAACGTCACATATGCTTAAATATCTCATGAAAATGCCTTCTTTGAGTTGTAGGTCGTTCCTGAAATAGATCAAAAATTGCTTCGTTGTTCGCTTTGCGACAGTAAGCGAACTAATTGACAGCACAAGAGCAACTATGTAATGGATACTATACTGCCATAAGGCCTACACTGTATTATTATTATTAGTGATAGGGGCAGACACAAAGCATTGGCAGCCAGCTTAAGAGTAAAGAGTCCAGCAGTCAAATGACCTAAAAACGTTAGGCCTAAGTAAAGTGTACACATTTTAATTCGGTAGATTTTAAATAGATGTGCAAGAGATGGGTGAAGCAAGTGTCGCTAAGGAGAGAACTGGCGCAAAGCAAGCATGTTTTCTAACGAGTATTAGCTCAATGTCGATAGACAGCTATCTTTAAAAATGGCTCTGAGCACTATGGGACTTAACGTCTAAGGTCATCAGTCCCCTAGAACTTAGAACTACTTAAACCTAACTAACCTAAGGAAACCACACACATCCATACCCGAGGCAGGATTCGAACCTGCGACCGTAGCGGTCGTGCGGTTCCAGACTGTAGCGCCTAGAACCGCTCGGCCACCGTAGCCGGGCAGCTTTCTTTGGCTAGTAATAGTTTTGGGTAACACTCGCAGTACACTGAAAATTGCTCTATGAGTCTGTAAAAAAAGATTGCTCGAAGTAAGCCGTACCTACAGTCTGTGATCCACCGCCAAGCATGATATTTTGTATTTTGTATTATAGTTACTGTGCTAGATGTTTCACTTTTCTCCGTGAAGTTCTATGAGTTGTTCAGTTCGTCTGCGGATCCACTCAGTACAAAATACCATTCAGCTACAATGCAAATACACGGACCCAGCGAAATCACCCTCCAACAGAGTGGGCGAGCGGTCCGTCCAAAAACGAAAGAACGCACGAACGAACCGCTCAGTTTGATGTACTAGCAGTCAGCGGACCGTGCTGGTCGCTGGTTGGAACAGTACAGTTAGACGCAGTGAACCGACCATAGAGCTGCGCATCTACTAACTGTACTCTGCAGCCCTGTGCGATCTGCGTGGACGCAGTTTCGGAACACAGATGATAGCGCTCCAGATGTATCAGTAAACTTCGGTGGCAAAGTTCCTTAGAATCGAAAGTCAATACACGTAAGCTTCCTGGCAGCACGTAGAGAATCAGTTTCCAATGGAGAGTAGAGGGGCTACTGCTCAACACTACGTACACATCGAGTAGTGACCGTAAGGACTAGATTACAGGAACCTCTATTCACATTGAAAACTTAACATGCAGCAATACACAGTGGGCTACTGGATCTACAGCGGCAGTCAGAAACGACTGTGCTTGTGATAGTGTTTTACAGTGGGAGGAAACAAAGAATGTGTTACAACTATTTGATAAAGAGGCAGTTCTTTCACGAGATGATTTCTCTCATGGTCTTTGTTATCTTTTCAAACGAAAATCAGGCGGATGCGCTCTATGTGCGTGGTAGTTCTCCCTTCCATTGCACTCAGTCACGACGGAAGATCGTAATTGTTTGATTCTTAACAGTGAAGTGATTCGTAGTTATCAAGTTTCTGACTTCCTGTTGTGAGTAAAGCTGATAACGACACCTGTTGAAGTGCGATTACGGTGAGAATTATGGTTTAGATATCGAAATAATTCTAAAGGTAATCTTTCATAATGTCTTCAGTTTCCGTTAACGTGATCACGATGTCATGTTATTGTTTTGTCTAAAGTTTCGGCCGCTGTTGCAAGTGTCGTTCCCTAAGCTGCAGCTACTGTTGGCCCGGTAGGTTTCTTTCCTGCATTTCCCTTTGAGGGAAGCGGACTTACAATTTCTGTTTGCTTTCTTCATCCATAAGAATTCAGAATCTGATCAAAAATATCTGGACACCTATATGTAAAGCATGATTGGCCAATACATGTCACGAGAGGTGCACAAGCAAGTGCACTACTGGCCATTAAAATTGCTACACCACGGAGAAGACGTGTCCGCAGCTCGTGGTCGTGCAGTAGCGTTCTCGCTTCCCGCGCCCGGGTTCCCGGGTTCGATTACCGGCGGGGTCAGGGATTTTCTCTGCCTCGTGATGACTGGGTGTTGTGTGATGTCCTTAGGTTAGTAGGTTAGTTAAGTTTAAGTAGTTTTAAGTTCTAGGGGACTGATAACCATAGTACTCAGAACCATTTGAACCTCTTTTTTTTTTTTTTTTTTTTTTTTTAAGATGACGTGCTACATACGCGTTATTTAACCGACAGGAAGAAGATGCTGTGATATGCAAATGATTAGCTTTCCAGAGCATTCACACAAGGCTGGCGCCGGTGGCGACACCTACAACGTGTTGACATGAGGAAAGTTTCCAACCGATTTCTCATACACAAACAGCAATTGACAGGCGTTGCCTGGCGAAACGTTGTTCTGATGCCTCGTGTAAGGAGAAGAAATGCGTACCATCACGTTTCCGACTTTGATAACGGTCGGATTGTAACCTATCGTGATTGCGGTTTATCATATTGCGACATTGCTGCTGTTGTTGGTCGAGATCCAATGACTGTTAGCAGAATATGGAATCGGTGGGTTCAGGAGGGTAACACGGAACGCCGTGCTGGATCCCAGCAGTCGAGATGACAGGCATCTTATACGCATGGCTGTAACGAATCGTACAGCCACGTCTCGATCGCTGAGTCAACAGATGGGGACGTTTGCAAGACAACAACCATCTGCACGAACAGTTCGACGACGTTTGCAGCAGCATGGACTATCAGCTCGGAGACCATGGCTGCGGTTACCCTCGACGCTGCATCACAGACAGGAGCACCTGCGGTGGTGTACTCGACTACGAACCTGGGTGCACGAATGGCAAAACGACATTTTTTCGGATGAATCCAGGTTCTATTTACAGCATCATGATGGTTGCAACCGTGTTTGGCAACATCGCGGTGAACGCACATTGGAAGCGTGTATTCGTCACCGCCATTCTGGCGTATCACACGGCGTGCTGGTATGGGGTGCCATTGGTTACACGTCTCGGTCACCTCTTGTTCGCATTGATGGCACTTTGAGCAGTGGACGTTACATTTCAGGTGTGTTACGACCCGTGGCTCTACCCTTCATTCGATCCCTGCGAAACCCTACATTTCAGCAGGATAATGCACGATCGCATGTTGCAGGTCCTGTAGGGGCCTTTCTGGATACAGAAAATTCTCGACTGCTGCCCTGGCCAGCACATTCTCCAGATCTCCCACCAATTGAAAACGTCTGGCCAATGGTGGCCGAGCAACTGGCTCGTCACAATACGCCAGTCACTACTCATGATGAACTGTGGTATCGTGTTGAAGCTGCATGGGCAGCTGTACCTGTACACGCCAACCAAACTCTGTTTGACTCAATGCCCAGGCGTATCAAGGCCGTTATTACAGCCAGAGGTGGTTGTTCTGGGTACTGATTTCTCAGGATCTATGCACCCAAATTGCGTGAAAATGGAAACACATATCAGTTCTAGTATAATATATTTGTCCAATGAATACCCGTCTATCATCTGCATTTCTTCTTGGTGTAGCAAATTTAACGGCCAGTAGTGTATAAAAGGAGGTGACGAGTTCTGTGTTGTCAGTAAAGGGGCACTAACAGCAGAACGCATCGGTCAAGAGAGCTCTGTAACTTCGAACATCGACGAGTCATTGGATCCCATCTGACTAACAAATCCGTCAGGGTCATTTCAACACTTCTAAGCCTGTCCAAGTTGACTGTTGGTGATTCTGAAGTGGAAAGGCGTAGGAACAGCCACAGCTAAATCAAGACCAGGCACAACTCACGCACTGAGTGTATCGAACACTGCAGAGAGTGGTTGTCAAATTTGTGAGTTCCAAGTGCTGCCAGCAGTCTAGATAGAACAGCGACTGTGGGTACAGAGTGAAAATTATGAGGTACTACGATCTAGCAGCTCGTCATAAGGTGTACATTTCTGCAATCTGTGCTGAACAGCGCTTGTAGTACGCTAAAAAGCGACGCCACTGACAATGGATAATTCGAAACTAGTAATGAATCACACTATGCCATGTGGCAATCTGATGGAATGGATTGGGGTGGTCATTGTCTGGAGACCCTTACGGCATTGTGTACTGCACGCAATAGAGAAACAGTTCGTAGATGATGACTGTTTGTATCTGCACGATAAAGCACCTTGTCGTAAAGGAGCATCGGTTTGTGGACAACAACATTCCTGAAATGAAATGGCCTGCGCAGAGTCCCTATCTGAATCCAATGGAACAGCTTTAGGATGAGTCAGAACGTCGACTTTACTCCAGACCCCAGGGTCCAACATTACTACCTTTTCTGGTTCTCGCTCTCAAGGAAGAACGGTTGCCTTTCATACACAGACAATAGGCACCTCACTGAAGGTGCCCCCAGCATAGTTCAAGCATCATAAAAGCGGATATGGTCACACCTTGTATTAACGTCTGGGGATATTTTTGATCGGATAGTTCACAAAATAGTGAACAAAATATTACAATGTTACGCAAGTCATTAATATGGAGGTTATGATCCCGAACTTAGAATATGAATTTAACCCTAGTTGTCGACATTTGATCTTCTGTCACTGATGTTGAGGTACCATGTGTTCACGGAGAAAGCAGTGCTTTCGGACATGATTTGTTTCTGGTGCTGTTGACGTTAATCAGTTCAAAATGGTTCAAATGGCTCTGAGTACTATTGGACTTAACATCTGAGGTCATCAGTCCCCTAGAACTTAGAACTACTTAAACCTAACTAACCTAAGGAAATCACACACATCCATGTCCGAAGCAGAATTCGAACCTGCGACCGTAGGGTTCACGCGGTTCCCGACTGAAGCGCCTAGAACCACGCGGCCACACCGGCCGGCCGTTAATCAGTTAATGTGGACGCAATTTGGAGGTGATTGTGATGGAAATGGTAAGACAGTGTGGTGGGAACTTTCAAAGAGTGAGGTTATGGGAATCGTAAGTGCATGGGAGCAGGGTAGAGAAGTAGGAATATAGAAAGCTAGATGAAACAGTGTTATTTTAGCTAAAGACATTGGAACTTTCCCGTCTCCTCTATATCTCTTTTGTTACGTAACCTTCCCTTCTACAATAACCTATGAAACCTTCCCTTAAGATTTCTATCTCTTGCTTAATAGTAACAAATGATATCTTCCCTTTAAAATTAATTATCTTTCTCAATAATAATAAGTGCAATCTTCGCATACAAATTTAAATGCTGCTTATTAAAAGTGATTTGCTGATTATTTCGACGAAACATAGAGTGTTTCGTCGTCGTGGCCCTCAGTCGTTATCTGCAATAACCCAAAACTGTTCCTTACCTTTTTTACTGTTCCTGGATCGCCATCTGACTGCTACATCGAACTGCGTCATGAATATACCTACTGTGTTTTACTATACTCTATTAGCTGCTGATGGGCTGTCATAACAAGTGGCTGTATTTATTACCAAAGCTGACGTTATTCTTTAATAGCAAAGCTGACGTTATTTATTAATTAATTTGGCTGAAGTTACCTAATTTATAGTTAAACTTTTTCTTGACAACAATAAATTTTGCAAAGTTTTACGTTGATGATATTTGGGATGGATTATAATCAGTAATGCAACATTGCTGGCAAAAATTAATTATATTCTGAAAACGATTCTTCAAATATTTTCTTTTGGTAATGAAATGATTTTACAAACGTTCAAATGAGTTTCTCACAAAAAAAAAATTCAATAATGTTAGTTCCTCTTATGATTATAGTTAACCGATGTCTGTGTACATCTGTTTATAATCTCCTGGCTGGCAGGCACACCGCTCCTCTCAACCTCTCGCTTCAGACCTGCTACCGAGTCGCTTCACATCTCGCTTACTACTGACTTCCTACGAACGCTAAAGAGCGGTCTCTCCCCCCAACAATGCTCTCTGGTGCAGACAACCTCTGTTACCATTACAAAATCTATCAATACGCGGTCTTTCCCACTCTTTTCTAAAAATATATCCATACGCGGTCTCTCCCGCTCTTTTAAAAATTATATCAATGAGCGGTCTCTCCCGCCAACAATACTTCGGTGCAGACATTCCTTGCTACCACAATTCTTTCCAAAATGACAAATATTAATTATTCCTACTTAATCCTATTAATAAAATATAAACTTCTTTCATAAGTTGTGGTTTGACAATAGACAATAGAAATATACACGTCTTACAATATTGCCAGAGTAGTGAGAAGTCTCATGAGTGCAAATATAATAACACTAGCGTTTCTACGTGTATGGAGCAGAAGCAAACTTTATAATGTATATGTGGCATAGACACCAAGACGGAACTGCTGGTAAGAAAAATCAGTCTTCTTCAAATAAAGTATGTCAGAGGCATTTAAGTTTTCAGTGTCGAGGTTACTGTGTATTTAGCCAAACTTCTAGCAGTAAGATGAGATGTCAGCAGCGGCTTGGGTTGCCCTATGGCCTAAAGCCGTTTCCTAAGATCCCTCAGTCCTCTGCTTCCAACATTCTTTCATTCGGTTCGGCATACGTATGTCCCAGGTACTCGCACGTGTCTGCAGGGTGTCCTGCAGGCCTATCCATGGCGCACCGTTCTGCCGGCGGCTCAAGATATGGCCGACACACGTAGACACTGCTAAACCTCTGCAATGTAAAGCTCAGAGCAACCTCATCCCAAGCCCGAGTGCTTTCAAACGACGGATTCTGAGGTCAAAACGACCATTTCGCAAGCTGATCACGTGAGAGCAAAAATCTCAAGACAGTATTGTTATTTAGCAGTCGGTCCTTGTGTGATTCGTCACGCATTCAACTCAGAGGGCTGCAAGCACTCAGTCAGCACGCTGTCTTCAGTGCTGGTTGGTGAGCTGTACATCTATATTTGTTCCTGATGAAGCCGTCCATCGAGGTGTTGCCTTCCGGGACCTAACTAGACTGAATATTAAGATCTATCCTGTTTGATCATATTAATCCTCACAAAGATGTAAGTAACAGCTCTCCTATCAGCCCCAAGTTGCAGTGAAAGATATTCGTGCAAAGAAATGCACATATTTCGTGTGACTCAACAAAAGCCTTTGACTGTTTAGAGCAAGGTGTATGGCTAAATAAACTGGAACGTTGTGGATGTGGCAGTAGGACACATAGATTTTTTTTCAGCCATATCTGAGCATCAGGAGCACGAAGTTACGATATCCCTCACGTAACAAGAAATGAGCTAGCTGCAGATAGGGGTACTGTGATAAAAGGACATTACATGAGGTCAGTAGTACGAGCGCTTCGTTTCATTGGGTACTTTAGTCGCTGTGAAAGCTTGACAAGATTCCAAGGGGAACTATTTCCACGACAATTAATTCTTTCTCACTCTTCTTTTTTTTTCCTTCCTTCTACCACCTCGGCTAAGGGCTCGGCACTATTCTATGGGTTGAGGCAGTATTAGCGGAGATGGTGGCCGCATACCCTTTCTGACGTCACCAATACTCTTTGGAAGGAATCTGTGTACCCCATGTGTGTGCGTCTAGCGTAAATCTATGTTGAAGTGTGAGAGCGTTTTCTGAATGTTTGTGTAGCGTGTATCTGAGATGGAACGTGTATATCAGTCGAATGTTTACGTAGCTGGATGTGGGAAAACCGCTGTCCGGCTCACCAGCCCTCGTAGTTAATCCGCGAGGTGGATTCTATCCTGAGCTGGCTCGCCTTCCTAAATATCGGAAGTGGCGCGTTAACGTGCTTGGCTATCCGGGCGGTTCAAGTGTCAACTAATTACTATCCTAATATTGCCGCATTTGTCTTTATTATGATTATAAGTGTCAAAAATCTTCAGACTCATTCTAGTTGCGGAGCAGTCTCTCAGTTTAATGTGCTGTGCGCTGCCTCCAAGAGGCACTAATGTTTGACTTACAGACCTACGCGACAATTAGAGGCTGCACACACCGCATAAAACTGACGGGTTGCTCTGCAGATACAATGGGTCTGAATATGTCCGATATTTGAACGAAACAAATAATCATTAATCCAAAAAGGCAAATGGAGTAATATGCTTAAATAAAAAAATACTAGATAATCAGTGAATTGTCTTTAACTGTAGCAGAGAGCTTTAAAGCTGTTTTGTTTGCCTCTATCACAAGCATCATTTTTACAGATTCTAACGGTGAATTAAAAAATAAATCAAATCGTATTCGCGAAAGCAGCTACTCTTCCTTCTGTGTTAAGCTGTCCCTTAAGTGCATTAACAACAGTTCAGTTTCGCACTCATAATTCTGTTCAAGCTGATATTAAACTTTTCTTGGTTATATAGATGACAGTGTCTGTCCTAAGAGACGTCAGGCACATTTTCTCTGGTGTTTCGGCACATATTTGCAATTTCGGTTTTTCAATGTATAGCTGGAGTCAGCCCAAAAAACTTCTACTCATCACGTCTTTCATGTGATTTGTTTCCTATTACAAATAAAATGATGTTTAAAGCAAAATTTTACGTCTCCATTCGATAGAGAGGCCCCATATTAGTCTACTGCAATATTCGTGTTATCGATATGTACTAACAGGAACAGTAAAACACGAAGATTAACCACTACTCCGGTAGCGACAAGCAGCACTGCTACTGCATAGTGGCAGCTGTTAGCGCGCGCCTAGGCAGCGCCCTCGCTGCTGGAATACTCTACATTGTCTACAACATCATTTTCTTGAAAAAAATTTTTGGTGTCAGCGATGTATTCGTCGTCGTTTAAGACTGAGCTGTTTAATTTCATTTAGTACTGTGTATACAGGGGCTTGCTATGCTGAGCGCGTAAAGAATTACACGCAGTAGTCGCCAGACTGGCCTGTACAAATTTGGGCACCTTTGCAATTTCACATCCATTTTTCTCTTCGGCAATGAATTTTTTGGATATCAGATCACCAAGCTTCGTTGGGAGGTTATAATACAACCTCTTATTCAGAATGTTAAATTCCTTTTTTTTCTTAAGTTCACAACACGTGCGCAGAAAACTGATGTTTACGTGCATGGCTTGACGGCTGAGTAAGACGGGCACAGCACTCAGTGATGAGAAGACTGCTTTTCCACCAGTGTCTGTGATGTATTATTTCTCTTTCATGATACACAGAATTAGAAATAAAGTTGAAAATTTTCATGGAAACAGGAGGTTTCAGATTGGCCCGGAGTCGTCATCGCAGTTCTTCAGCCGCGCACGTTGCCAAATGCTTTGGCTTGTGCGCTAATTTAATGCCACATTTAATCCATAACACTTCACCTTTTTGTCGACACATTGCGCTCTGTATGACCTATTACGTATAGTTACTCTGGTGTACGCTGGCGTGATGTAATGACTTAGGCATTTTCTATTTAACTTGATTTTTCACCGATTTTAAGGATTTTCAGTCCAGTTTGGAAAGATGACACCATCTTTGAGAGCTGTGTACATTTAACATGTGCGGAACTGCCCCTCTGTGATTTCATATACAAAAAGAAAGCACCAAAGTTCGCAGATACGCGTTTCTAGAACAATGATATCCCAAGGAAGATATTTACATCCACAATGTGATCAAAATTATTCGGACGCCCCCAAAAACATACGTTGTGCGGGATGTGAGAAAACTTGGATTTCATGGTCGAGCCGCTGCTCATAAGCCACACATCAGGCCGGTAAATGCCAAACGACGCCTCGCTTGGTTTAAGTAGCGTAAACATTGGACGATTGAACAGTGGGAAAACGTTGTGTGGAGTGACGAATCACAGTACACAATGTGGCAATCCCATGGTAGGGTGTGGGGTATGGCGGTGAACATCATCTGCCAGCTCGTATGGTGCCAACAGTAAAATTCGGAGGCGGTGGTGTTATGGTGTGGTCGTGTTTTTCATGGAGGGGGCTTGCACCCCTTGTTGTTTTGCCTGGCACTGTTACAACACAGACCTACATTGATGTTTATGCACCTTCTTGCATCCCACTGTTGAAGAACAATTCGGGGATGGTGACTGCATCTTTCAACACGATCGAGCCCCTGTTCTTAATGCACGGCCTGTGGTGGAGTGATAACATCCCTGCGATGGACTGGTGTGCACAGAGTCCTGACCTGGATCCTATAGAACACCTTTGGGATGTTTTGGAACGCCGACTTCGTGCCAGCCCTCACCGACCGACATCGATACCTCTCCTCAGTGCAGCACTACGTGAAGAACGGGCTGCCACTCCCACGAACTTGTAAGTCATTTTCAGGTAGGTGTCCGGATACTTTTGATCACATAGTGTACAACCTAAGTCGTGCTGAAGAAGGTGTGACTTCGAGGTGCGAAACACTTGTTGCGTGAAATGTAAACTGTATGGAGTATGTTACAATACAGTTCGGTGGACCAAAAACCCACGAATTTTTGGCGCTTCTTACGTTTCATTGTCTGGGACTTATTTCCCGTATGTTCCACGACTAAACGTACTTGCACCTTTCTTGCAGCTCGTTATATTTGTTACAATTAGCACTGGTTAAACGCCTATTCAAGCCGATGCTTATCAAGATACAGAGCTTTAAAGAAATGACTAATTTCTCAAATTATGTAAAAACGGCAAACGCGCTGTTTTTAGCATTATAATTTAAATTTACATCATTTTTCAAAGCATAATGGTACGTGCCTATAGCACTCTTTGGGAAGAAACGCTGCTCCCTACCAATGGGATGTTAATTCCTGCTCGGGTCAGAGAGTTGGCTGGCCATGTTGGCCGGTGTGATGCGGTGGTGCGAAGTGGTCTGTACCCTCCATCTCTGCCTGTGCTGTTGCTAACAACGGGCCTTCTTCGCACATTACTGTGGTCCTAATGCTATGCGACGAGTTCAGTTCTTCCGCAGATATACACTAAGGAATAAATTTCATTAAAGTCGACTCATGTGAGACTGGTACCTGTACATCGAATGTGTCAAATAAATTATTCCCTACTTACATGCTGTAAATCATTTAGACTGTTCTAACAGTGCACATCTGTACTATCAGGACACGATGGATTCCAGAGATGAAATGAATAGTCAGGAATTTCACATATTCACGACTGAATGGTACTTCACTATTCGTTGCACTGAAACGTTCTGGTCGGGCGCTAATGAAACATGGCCATAGAGTAGGTCTTTGACTGCGATGAAGTGTTATGAAGGTAACGCCTAGTGCGGTGTCTCGATGGAATTTGGCTGTGCTATACCTCCAACACATCTGTTAACAAACAGAGATGCTCGCTCAGGTACGTTCAGGAACATCTGAGCAACGTGTGGATTTGAAGCTGAGTGTGTGGTTCTCTGAACTTCCACCAGACCTTGAGAGTAAGGCGATTGTCTCACACAAATTTGTGTGACACTATTCAACCCCCTTTGGACAAGTAAAGTATTATTTGCAAGAAAAAATCCTTGTGTGACAGTATTTTCAAGCAGTCCTGACGCAAATATCATCCCAGATTTCTGAAGCAGGGTAATGGTTTCTTGTGGCATTGTGGAGGTATAATCACAGATACAGTGGACGATTTTTTACCAACGATTCTCTGAATGTGAGGCGAGACTGCTGCCTACTCTACATGCCTCCCAGCGTCGTTCTTTTCGTATCTACCTACATAGCTTTGTAGTGAAAAGATGGATTCTGTCTATTTGAGACTGGAAGCTAACAATAGGGAGAGATGCGGTGGTGATCCCGACAACAACAATGAAAAATACAGCTCCTGGCTCGCTATTAAAAATCGTTTTCGAAAATGTACCGAAGGTTCTGCAGCTGCAAAATAACAGGACTCCGGTGCTCCGCCATTGGGAAATATTGCTGTGAGCTTGCATGCCAGAATCCGCCCCGGCCTCAACGACGGGGATGCTGATAGGGATTACAACGACGGTGAAATCCGACTCGGCGATATCATCTCTGAGAATAAATAAGCAGACGATCAGTTTGACTTGCCATTTGCACAAAGAGGTCAAGGCTTTAATTTGTTGTGTGTGATTCTGTATTTATTAATTGTTTTTCATTCGCAATAATTTGCATTTTTAAAATACATATGTTATTGGCAGGAAATGAGATTGTATTGTAATGGAAATTTTTTCTGTATTTATTTATTTATGTAACTGACATGACGTATGTTAAGTCACAAGAAAATGTGTATACAAATACAAAGATTACTAAATTACTGCATACAGGACTCCAACACAGCCCTCCAGCATAATATATTGCAGATGACAATATACAAATTTTTGTATACATTGCATAGTCAGATTAATGTGCTATTCAGTATCCGCTGTGTAAGTCCATAACACAATAATATGAATTTCCGACCATTGGCTCCCCATCTCAAAATAATCGCTTGGGAACCCAGCATCAAATAAAAATCCCATCGAAGGTAGAGAAGGGAATCTTGTTCTTGGGATTATTAAACATTGAAAATTAAAGCACCTACCAGGAAAAGCCTTGATCTTTGCCATTATTATGCAGCCTTTGCAGAAATAAGCATCCCGTTGGCGTTATGGGTGCGGTAGAAGGCGGACGGTTCTTGTTATTGCTGTTAGAAGCATCTACCACTATCCTTTAAAAAATAGGGAGCACGAGTTAATTAAAATAATAATGGCATCCGTCCATCCTTGAGGGATAATGGTGTAACATGCTTGGTTCAGAGTCTGCAGCGTCTGCTGTGGCTAAAAAGTCCCACTCGAGAGTGGCAGTCCCTACTGCAGTTTGTACATGTGAAATTTGAGGGACTTCGAACAGAAGCCGCTGTGTCTCTTCGCTTTGTCCTCTTCCTGATTTGTTCCTGTGTGCGTTCGTCCTCTGAGAGCTTGACGCCGTTGCGCACAGTTACTCGCCACTTGACATGGTTATCTGCAATGCTTTCCCAGCGACTTGGATTGATTCTGGTCTTGGTCAGGTCTCTCTTGCAGACATCCTTAAAACTAAGATGCGGTCGTCCCACTGGCCTCACACCCTCCTGAAGTTCTTCGTACAGCAGTTGTTTCGGTATCCGTTCAGGATCCATGCGCCTGACATGTCCCAACCATCTTAGACGTCGATGACTCAGGAGTGCAAAGATGCTGGTTGTGCTTGCACGATGAAAGACTTACGTGTTGGGTACTCTATCTCTCCAAGAGATCTGAAGGATCTTCCGGAGGCAGCGGAGATGGAAGCTGTTGAGTCGAGATTCATGCCTAGAAAGAGTTGTCCATATCTCACAGCTATAGAGAAGGGTGCTTATAACACAAGCGTTGTAGACTTTTAATTTAGTTTTTGTGGTAAGCAGTCCGTTGTGCCATACTCTGTTTTTCAATCTAGCCATGACAGATGATGCCTTTGCGATTCTGTCAGTAATTTCAGTGTCCATGGACAAGTTGCTACATATTGTGGATCCCAAGTACGTAAAGTCATCAACTACATGGAGAGGATTGCCATCAATGCTGATAGATGGAAGGTTGGTAGTGCTCCGCGCCATGATCTTAGTGTTTTGAAGGCTGATGAGTAGACCAAATTTTTCACAGGCATTTGATAATTTGAAACTTCCTGGCAGATTAAAACTGTGTGCCCGACCGAGACTCGAACTCGGGACCTTTGCCTTTCGCGGGCAGGTGCTCTACCAACTGAGCTACCGAAGCACGACTCACGTCCGGTACTCACAGCTTTACTTCTGCCAGTACCTCGTCTCCTACCTTCCAAACTTTACAGAAGCTCTCCTGCGAGCCTTGCAGAACTAGCACTCCTGAAAGAAAGGATATTGCGGAGACATGGCTTAGCCACAGCCTGGGGGATGTTTCCAGAATGAGATTTTCACTCTGCAACGGGGTGTGCGCTGATATGAAACTTCCTGGCAGATTAAAACTGTGTGCCCGACCGAGACTCGAACTCGGGACCTTTGCCTTTCGCGGGCAGGTGCTCTACCAACTGAGCTACCGAAGCACGACTCACGGCCGGTACTCACAGCTTTACTTCTGCCAGTACCTCGTCTCCTACCTTCCAAACTTTACAGAAGCTCTCCTGCGCAGGAGAGTAGGAGTGCCGCAGGGACCTGTCCACAGCCCCCTGCTTTACCCCATCTATACCGCTGACGTTCCAATGCCGTAGAGGGCCTCGTTAACGCTTTATGCTGACGACACTGTACTCTATGCTCGCTCCATGAAAACTGATGTCATGCATCGCCGTCTTCAGACGGCATACGACGCCCTAGGGACATGGGCCACGAGGTGGCGTCTAAAGCTTACCGCCAAGAAAAGCCAAGTCGTCATATTAACACGGCACAAAGTTCCAATGGAACTGCGGAACTGCCACTGCGTATCATATGATGCCCCATCCCCTGACCTCGCACGGCAAAGTACCTCGGGTTAGCCTCACCTGGAAACTACACATCCGCGAAATTTGGGGTAAAGCGGGTGTCTGTCTGAAGGCGCTGTACCCCCTGGTAAATCCAGTGTCGACGCTTCCATCACACTGCGGTGTTGCTATAACTATAGTACAAGGCCACTGTATGGGGAAACGATTGCCGTATTCGCCGGCTGTAATGTGACAATGTGGGTAGCGTAGTGCCTTAGGACTGGAAATGAACCACCTCCTATGTTACCCTACCCGGGACCTCCATCAGGAAATAGGCATCCCCATGATCAGAGACTGAACAAACAGACTGCTTGACAGTTCTGCGAATGTTCGGGTTAGTCTAAAAATAGGCTGACTGCAAGTCTGGGAAACCAGCAACACAGGAGAAGCACCACTAGATAGCTCGACATGCTATGGCAGTGAAGATAGGTCAACAAAACACGTAAACAAGCTCACAATAATGAGAGGGAATACACATGCATTTGGTATAAAAATACCATACTTTAAACAAAAACAGGAACAGGTTTAAACAAACTTAGCCTGCGCAAAAGAGTCAGACAGAACTTCCATTAGGATAAGTGTGACTGGTGGTAGGAATGAGCTATCGTTTCTCAACGTGCCCATGATCACGCCGCAAATGAAGGACTTGATATGTTTGTGTATCAGTACGTACATTTCAATGTAAAAAATAGTGAACCAATCCTAGCCATGACCACGGCATAAGAAGAGGAGTCGTAAAAAAATCGTAACTGCCAGGGACCAGAGACCGTGTCACACCTTGTCAATGGGAGTCGGTGTCAGATGTGACAGGGAATGCTGCTGTCAGTCAGTGTTTGTCCATCTCATCCAGTTTACAGGCGGACATTGCTAAGGGGACACCATGCGACAGGCATTTGGACAAGGGTACCTAGCAAAAGACCATTGCACACCATGTCTACAATGGACCAAACAGGAACTGGACTGTAGCTGACTGGAATAGTGTGGTGTTGGCAAGTCACAATTTCGCTTCTTTTCATATGAGGCACGGCATCGAATATACTAAGAGCCCAAAGAGTGTTTGGAGTGTTTTAGTCATGACCGCAGTTCTGCTGTTACTTATTGGAAGTGTTTTTTGTAGCATGGTTGGGTCCACTCACTGAGGTTATCGTTATCATGAGCCACTACGTTTACTTCAACATTCTCAGTGACCAAGTGTTTCCCCTCATTCTGCATCTTGATAATGAATATGCTGTGGACACACCAGTCCTCTGAGATGGTAATATTCATCTACGACGAGCGAACACAGCAATACTTTGCAATTGTTAAATATGTATGGGAATTGCAGATACGACCTAAATTACTGCCCCCCCCCCTCTCTCTCTCTTTCTGCTCATCTTCTTATCCCTCCTCTCTCTCTCCTACTCCATCTCCCTGCAAATAACGTCTTCCCACTTTTCTGTCCATCTCCTCCTCCTCACTTTCTATGTTCATTTCCTTCCGAATGTTCATTACTCTATCTGTAAAGGTTTGAAGAAAATCGGTCAAAAACTTTTCGAGATTTTTGGTAAGGATGTCTCCCCTTTATATATTACATACATATCTATATATGTAATGTATTAAAAAATATATAACCTATGTTTATCCAAACGTTCATTAGAGTGTCGTAAAAATTTGTAGTAAATCGGTAAAAAAATGTCGAGGGTTTCGATATCAGCGTTTTCCGTTCATGTGTAACAGATGTTTTTATATACAGGGTGCATCAAAAAGAATCATCTGATTTAAAAAGATCGTAACTATTATGTTATTTGAGATATGTGAGTGAAAAACGTACTATTGGAAAGAGTTTTGCATGTTTCCCGCCAGGTAGCAGCAGTGTGCGCCAACCTCAGTTCTAGTAAAAATGGTGTCGGGACAACAGAAAGCGTCTTGTGTTCTATGTTTTGCGCAGTGCGGGTCAGTAATAACTGTTCAGCGTAACTTTCGTACTAGATATTGTCCTCCAGCACAGAGAATTAGACGATGGCATCAACAATTCCGAGAAACAGGTTGTTTGTGTAAAGGCAAATAGCCGGGCCGTCCGCGAGTGTCTGACGTCGAACGCATCCGGCATAGTTTCATAAGGAGGTCGCAGAAATCCGTTGACTGTGAAGCTCCACAGTTCAACATGCCCCCAATGTCCATCTGGCGTGTGTTGCGTCGACGTTTACCATACAAAATTCAGCTACTACAAGCTCTCCATGAAGGTTTCTAACAACAACTTGTGGAGTTCTGTAATTTCGTTCTTGACGAGACGGAGAATGACAGTTTTCTTCCATGTTCAGTGTTTAGCGGTGAGGCACCATTCCATTTAAACGAAAAAGTGAACCGTTATGATGTGAGAATATGGGGTGAGGAACAACCACATGAAATTGTACAACAATAGGAACTGTCCAAAATTTAATTAAATCAATCATTTTGCATTCAACTAAGAACATTCATTTGAACTATTATTATGTAAGAATTATTATTGGAGCAACAGCGACTGGTAACAGTAAACTCGTTGTTTCATTTAATGTCAACAACAGTCATAAATCCTAACCTAAAATGTTCGCAATAGGTGTTTTGTACAGATTCACGGGAAAATGTATACGGTCTACTTTTCTTTGCAGAGAACAGTTACAGGAACCAAATATCTCGATATGCTTGATGACTTCCTTGCCTCACAGTTGGAGACTGATTCGAACAACTTCATTTACCAGCAGTATGCAACACTGCCACATTGGCATCTGGAAGTGCGGAATTTTTAAATAAAAGGATTACTGAACGATGAATCGAACTAACTGGACTTAAAGGTTCAGCCTTACATTACTGGCCTCTAAGGTCACCGGACCTGACTTTATGTGATTATTTCTTTTGGCGGTGAATAAAAGATTCTGTTTATGTGCCTTCGTTACCAACAACAATGAATGAACTGAGACATCGCATAATAGCCGCTGTGGAGGCTGTAACTCAAGACATGCTCGCTGCAGTGTGCGAACAATTTGAACAGAGCACTGACATATGCCGTGCATCTCAAGGGGGGCATACTGAACACTTACAGAAAGGTATGAAAAAACACTTATTGAGTTTCCCGTTCATCAAAAAACAAAATTCATTTTATATGGTTATTAATTTCAGAAACGAAGACGTGCCAAATCAGATGATTCTTTTTGATACACGCTGTATTACACTACTGGACATTAAAATTGCTACACCAAGAAGAAATGCAGATGATAAACTGGTATTCATTGGACAAATATATTAAACTAGAAATGACATTTGATTCCATTTTCAGGCAAATTGGGTGCATAGATCCTGAGAAATCAGTACCCAGAACAACCACCTCTGGCCGTAATAACGGCCTTGATACACCTGGGCATTGAGTCAAACAGAGCTTGGATGGCGTGTACAGGTACAGCTGCCCATGCAGCTTCAACACAATACCACAGTTCATCAAGAATAGTGACTGGCGTATTGTGACGAGCCAGTTGCTTGGCCACCATTGACCAGACGTTTTCAATTGGTGAGAGATTCGGAGAATGTGCTGGCCAGGGCAGCAGTCGGGCATTTTTTGTATCCAGAAAGGCCCTTGCAGGACCTGCAACATGCGGTCGTGCATTATCCTGCTCAAATGTAGGATTTCGCTGGGATCGAATAAAGGGTAGAGCCACGGGTCGTAACACATCTGAAATGTAACGTCCACTGTTCAAAGTTCCGTCAATGTGAACACGAGGTGACCCATACGTGTAACCAATGGCACTCCATATCATCACGCCTGGTAATACGCTAGTATGGCGATGACGAATACACTCTTCCAATGTGCGTTCACCGCGATGTCGCCAAACACGGATGCGACCGTCATGATGCTGTAAACAGAACCTGGATTCATCCGAAAAAATGACGTTTTGCCATTCGTGCACCCAGGTTTGTCGTCGAGTACACCATCGCAGGTGCTCCTGTCTGTGATGCAGCGTCAAGGGTAACCGCAGCCATGGCCTCCGAGCTGATAGTCCATGCTGCTGCAAACGTCGTCGAACTGTTCGTGCAGATGGTTGTTGTCTTGGAAACGTCCCCATCTGTTGACTCAGGGATCGAGACGTGGCTGCACGATCCGTTACAGCCATGCGGATAAGATACCTGTCATCTCGACTGCTAGTGATACGATGCCGTTGGGATCCAGCACTGCGTTCCGTATTACCGTATTACCCTCCTGAACCCACCGATTCCATATTCTGCTAACAGTCATTGGATCTCGACCAACGCGAGCAGCAATGTAGCGATACGATAAATCGCAATCGCGATAGGCTACAATCCGACCTTTATCAAAGTCGGACACGTGATGGTACGCATTTCTCCTCCTTACACGAGGCATCACAACAACGTTCACCAGGCAACGCCGGTAAACTGCTGTTTGTGTATGAAAAATCGGTTGGAAACATTCCTCATGTCAGCACGTTGTAGGTGTTGCCACCGGCGCCAACGTTGCGTGAATGCTCTGAAAAGCTGATCATTTGCATATCACAGCATCTTCTTCCTGTCGGCTAAATTTCGCGTCTGTAGCACGTCATCTTCGTGGTGCAGCAATTTTAATGGCCAGTAGTGTATGTTTATGACTGTCAAACTTTTTTTGCTACGGAACCATGCGCCAGCAGAACTGTCAAAGTGGACGCAGAAATGTATTTATTTTCTTCTTCGTTCCAAAAATACCATTACCATCCAAAATTACAGACACAGCAAAAAAATCAAACTACACTCTCGAGCCGTTCTAAATTGATGATCTTTCACAACTGATTTTAATTTCCGGCTTTCCCGGTAGTAATTCCAAAAATTTTCTCTCATACAAGTCTTGTCCTTACAATTAAGAACACAACAAGGATAAAAATCAACCAAAACTATGAGCCGTTCTTAATTGATGATATTTCGTAAAGCATCAATTTATGTTAATTTGTGACTTTTCGGTTGGATTTTCCAAAAATTTTCTTTCATACAAACGTTGTCTGACAATAACGAACACAACAACAAAAAAATCATCCAAAACGAACAACGTTTTCTCAGCTAATGGTCTTTCATACATGCTGCAACTGATTTTTATGTATATAGATAAATGTGTAGACAGAAACAATGAATTAAAATTTGTGCCAACGCCGTTATTCGAAACCGGACAGCCTGCTTGCTAGGCAGATGCAGTAGTCGTTACGCCACACTAGCACTGTGGCCAGCGGAGCTGCACAGAATACTCTAGTGTTCATCGCTCCCCGATACAAATACCAACTAGAGCCTCACCCATGAATCTGTATCAGGGGCCTAAACGTACTAGGGAATTCCACACAGATGTGGTAGCTGCAGTGCTAGTGTGGCATAGCGGCTGGTGCATGTGCTTAGTAGGCAAGAGATCGGGACTCGAATCCCGGCGCTGACACAAATTTTAATTCGTTGCTTCGGGATATATCAATATCGTAGATGAAATTGAGGGGAAGTATGTCTCAGGAACATCAATTCTATATGATTAAGGTAATATTCATCTTCACATGGCTCCTCACAAATGTTCCCAGCTTGACGAAAACTTAGGCACCCTGTCGAGCTTCACTAGCCCGCTAAATCGCACGATCTTAATCCCGTACAAAATGGATGTGGCCTTCTGGAACACTTGGTGAAACACAGCAGTTGCTTCGGCATCGGCTTCAGCCAGGACTTCGCAGCCAGCCAAAGGGTATGTGGGCCAGCCACCATCGTAAATACACAGTAGTGGTGCGTCAGGACCCTGCAACGCAGCGTTGTATTGTGAATGGAGGACTAGACTGCCACAAGGTGTAGGACAACGTGGTGTCTAGATGATTACTCTGCGTCTACAATATTACTCTGCAATTAACATTCAACTCTCTGGCGGAGGGTTGATCGAACCACCTACAATCTATTTCTTTATCGTTACACTCTCGAACAGCACGCAGGATAAATGAACACTTAAATTGTCACACGTGAGCTCTGATTTCTCTTACTTTATTATGATCACCATTTCTCCCTATGTAGGTGGGCGCCAATGAAATATTTTTTTTCATTCAGACGATACGTTGTTGATTGAATTTTCTTGAGACGATCCCGAAACGAAATGCCTTTGTTCCAATCATTGCCACTCCATTTCTTGTACCATATCCGTGGCACTCTCTCCCCTGTTTCGTGATAATACAGACAAGTTGCCCTTCTTTGAACATTTTCGATGTCCTCCGTCAATCCCGTCTGATATGGATTCCATACCATGTAGCAGTAGACCAGAAGAGGACGGACAAGCATAGTGTAAGCAGTCTCTTTAGTTGCATTTTCTAAGTGGTCTGACAACAAATCGCAGTCTCTGATTCGCTTTCCCAACGACAGTATCTATCTGATAGCTTCAATTTAAGTTCTTCGTAATTTTAAACGGCAAGTACTTACTTGAATTCACAGCCGTTAGATTTCTGTGATTTATCGTGAACCGAAATTTAGTAGATTCACTTTAAGTACTCATGTGGATGGCTTCTCAGTTTTCATTATTTGAAGGCATGCTGAACGATACTTTTGAATGTTTTCCATTAGCGCTCCACATCTCCGTCCTCAGAAATGAATATTTGATGTTGATTACTCGGGTATTCAGCAATTTGTATCCTGTCACTCTTTGTAAGTAAAAACATTTTTCGACCTTTCTTGACATTCCTCATAACACGAGTAATCATAGTTGCTATCACAGTCTTATGATCACTGATACTTTCCTCTACATTAACTTATACGATAAGTTTGTTTGATAGGAGTTCATAGACGTTATCGTCACAAGTTGGATCTCTAATTACACAGACCAACGATGGAATAACTTTTTTGCTGAAAATACCTTACTCTTATGTTTTTTAAGGGTGGTAAATCCAAATATGATACTTAAAAAACTGTATCACCCACCATTTATTCACATTTTACAATCAAATTTATTAAATTAAGCGTTTTTTAAATAATTTAACAGCTTTTATATAGTTAAAATAATTTTAAAAGGAGGTGTAATGAATTTAGATGACTTTGGTAGCACTGCTGAAAAACATTTGCTGGCAAAAAAAGGTCCATTCCATTTCTGTGTTAATAGATAGTGTTTTGTTTACTGTCAAGCTAACCTCATTTTCCCGTTTCCTGTACATCTCCTCAGTACAATGCCTCATCGTGGTTGTAAAAACTCTGCTGAGAGTTTTATTATCTACCCAATTTTGGATCTAAACTTAAAATTTAAGTTAAAATAATTTTAAAAGGAGGTGTAATGAATTTAGATGACTTTGGTAGCACTGCTGAAAAACATTTGCTGGCAAAAAAAGGTCCATTCCATTTCTGTGTTAATAGATAGTGTTTTGTTTACTGTCAAGCTAACCTCATTTTCCCGTTTCCTGTACATCTCCTCAGTACAATGCCTCATCGTGGTTGTAAAAACTCTGCTGAGAGTTTTATTATCTACCCAATTTTGGATCTAAACTTGGTGATCAAGATAAATCTTGAGCGCTGCATAAGGTATGTTATGTGTGTGTTGAAGATCTGAGAAAATGCTCCAAAAATGAGAAAAAAGCCTTTAGATTTTCTGTTCCTATGATCTGGAGGGAGCCAAGAAATCATTCTGATGATTGCTACTTCTGCAGTGTTGATATTACTGGTCATAATTCCAAAAACAAGAAGGTAATATGCTACCCTAATCTTCCGTCCGTCATCCGACCAGTACTGCATGGTGTAGATTTGCCGGTTCCTGAACCTCCAGACGATTTAAATTCTATTCCAACAGAAGTATTTACTGATGTACAATCTGATTTACATGAACCACATGATGATAAATTCCATTGTAATACGGGAAGTTTAGAGCCCAAGTTGTTTACTCAGACCGAGCTTAACGATTTGGTTAGGGATCTGGGATTAACGAAAGAAAAAGCTGAACTGCTTGGCTCAAGATTAAAAGAACTTATTGGCAGTTGGAACCAGCATATACACGTATAGAAGAGAGAGCAGCAATTTTCCAAGTTTTTTGAACAGGAAGCTGATTTAGTGTACTGCTCACACATTCCCGGTCTGATGAATGAGTTTGGTATTGAATACAAAAAGGAAGACTGTAGGCTGTTTATTGATGCATCCAAAACTAGTTTAAAGGCTGTTTTATTACACAATGTTAACATGTATGCATCTGTACCTGTTGGACATTCTGTAAATATGAAAGAAAGCTATGAAAACCTTGAAATAGTGCTAAATAAAATAGGCTATTCTGTTCATGGTTGGATGATATGTGGCGATCTAAAAGTAACATACATGCTCCTTGGTCAGCAAGGTGGCTTTACAAATTTACATGTTTCTTGTGTGAATGTGACAGTAGGGCTACGGATCAACACTGGCGCAGAAAGAACTGCCCTTCGAGGGAGCCTTTAAAACCTGGTGAGAAGAACATTCTACGCAAAAACCTTGTAGATCAAAAAAACGTACTCCTACCACCTCTACATATAAAGTTAGCCCTAATGAACCACTTTGTAAAGGCTTTGCATAAAGATGGACAATGTTTTAAGTATCTCTGCCTAAAGTTTCCACACCTTTCAGAAACTAAACTAAAAGAAGGCTTCTTTGTCGGACGTGGCATTAGAAAATTGATGTTTGATGTTAACTTCGAATCCACAATGATCTTAAATAAGAAAGAAGCATGGGTATCATTCAATCAAGTCGTTACAAAGTTCTTAGAACATTAAAAAGATCCAAAATATGTTTCTATTATAGCTACAATGTTAAAGAAGTTTAAAACTTTAGGTTGTCTAATGAGCCTAAATGTTCACTTTTTGAACAATCACGTAGATTACTTCTCGGACAATATGGGAAATGTTATTATAGCTACAATGTTAAAGAAGTTTAAAACTTTAGGTTGTCTAATGAGTCTAAATGTTCACTTTTTGAACAATCACGTTGATTACTTCTCGGACAATATGGGAGATGTTAGTGAGGAACAAGGAGAGCGTTTTCACCAGGACATTAAAATGATGTAAAAACGCTACCAAGGCCGCTGGAACATCAACATGATGGGGGACGGCTGTTAGTCACTTCACCGAGAAGTTCAGCAAGCGAATCATTGTAGAAAAAGCTACACAAGAAGCTTCAAAGAAAAAAGAGCAAGAAAATAAAAACCAATTCCAACTGACAAGTGAAACCTCTATTAACACAAATCATTGTTTTAAGCAGCTCACTGTAAATACAAACCATGCTCATGTTGCGACGAATCGTTTTATTCATTTCCCCGTTACCGTATAGCACAGGATTTTTATACGGTATGATAAAAAGCATATTGCTCGAAAACCATGGATGATACAAAAAAACTAAAGCTATGTTTGTATTCAGCTCATAAAAATCCATAAAGATCAGCTATCAAAGTAAAAAAAGTTGTAAAAAAATTTCGCAGGCCTGTGTTATCTGCTGGAAGTAATTTTCGAACAGGACATTCTCGACGATGTCACACGAATTCCTGCCTTGGGCACCAGTTTTGATAGCATGACTCTTCCAATATATCTGGCAAGTTGGAGTCACCCCTATTACAACGGCATGATTAGGAACGTTAATAACGATATTCTGCAAGCGCTCTCTGAAGCGCTCTATCACTGCAGCTCTTGACCCAGGCTGTTTGTAAAAGCATCCGATCACCATTTCTCTTCGACCTTTGACGCTTAACTTCACCCAAATTAATTCACTTTAGGAATACATCATATCCTCTCTAGATATGATCTAATTGTAGCGAAATGCAGGAAGATCTACAGCGGATAGGCACTTGGTGCAGGGAGTGGCAACTGACCCTTAACATAGACAAATGTAATGTATTGCGAATACATAGAAAGAAGGATCCTTTATTGTATGATTATATGATAGCGGAACAAACACTGGTAGCAGTTACTTCTGTAAAATATCTGGGAGTATGCGTGCGGAACGATTTGAAGTGGAATGATCATATAAAATTAATTGTTGGTAAGGCGGGTACCAGGTTGAGATTCATTGGGAGAGTCCTTAGAAAATGTGGTCCATCAACAAAGGAGGTGGCTTACAAAACACTCGTTCGACCTATACTTGAGTATTGCTCATCAGTGTGGGATCCGTACCAGATCGGGTTGACGGAGGAGATAGAGAAGATCCAAAGAAGAGCGGCGTGTTTCGTCACAGGGTTATTTGGTGACCGTGATAGCCTTACGGAGATGTTTAACAAACTCAAGTGGCAGACTCTGCAAGAGAGGCACTCTGCATCGCGGTGTAGCTTGCTCGCCATGTTTCGAGAGGGTGCGTTTCTGGATGAGGTATCGAATATATTGCTTCCCCCTACTTATACCTCCCGAGGAGATCACGAATGTAAAATTAGAGAGATTAGAGCGCGCACGGAGGCTTTCAGACAGTCGTTCTTCCCGCGAACCATACGCGACTGGAACAGGAAAGGGAAGTAATGACAGTGGCACGTAAAGTGCCCTCTGCCACACACCGTTGGGTGGGTTGCGGAGTACAAATGTAGATGTAGATGAAATGTAGATGTAGATGTAGATGCAACAAATACTCTACAACCACTCGCGACTAACCTATCTTTACGATACACATTCCAATCTGAACTTACGATTTAGTTGCTATTCGCTTCCAGTTTCAACCACTTTTTTGTTCCTGATACTATCTGGGTATTATAACATTTAACAAGTGATACTCTTTCCTAATGCTGCTACAGTTTACTAGAATCATATCAACCTTTGCGGAATCCAGTCTGCGAGGACGAACATTCTCTAAGAAAATTGTGGTTGATGTAACTTTGATTTTGGGAAGCAATTTTTCTCTGATGCCAAGGGTGGGGGATTTCTCTAACCCTACACGTACTCCACTACTGTCGTAGCTGCTTCTTATGTGTAGAGCGCGCCTGACCTATTAAGGGGAACACTACAGTTCTGAACGCGACAGCGGAGGTCGAGAAATTCGCATTCGATACCATCATAGAATTGTCTTAGACTTTGGTTTAGATGTTCCAATCCGCTCCAAACCTGGGGACCGAGACCGACAACGAGAACCATGCTACAAATAGTGAGCTCAGCACGCAGCCCCGTCCTCTGTACGCTGTTCCGTATACGTCAGAGAAGCGGACCCATCCACTGTATTTTAATCCGGCTGTTTTATTCGATAACACACCGCCTTTTAGGGTGTCTTTTCCTGACGCATAACGAATGTTGGGTAAAAGGATTCCGAGTTTTTCCGCTGTAATGTTTTAGTCATATGTTCACATGAAGATGTCGCTAGTGCCACGAAAACGGCAGTGATCCAAAAATAGAGGAGAAAATAGAGCAGAAGTGGCTATTAATACCCCAGAAGGCCCATTTAGGAATGTGTAGTTCATCTGTGAAGGAGACCGTGTATAGAACGCTAGTGCGATCCATTCTTGAGTACTACTCGAGTGTTTGGTCGCATTACAGGAAGACATCGAAGCAATCCAGTGGGAGGCTGCTAGATTTGCGACCGACTGGTACGATCAGTACGCAAGATTTTTCGGGAACTCAGATGGTAATCTCTGGAGAGAAGGCGACGTTCTTGTCGAGGAACACTGTTATGAAAATTTTGTGAACAGGCATTTGAAGCTGACTGCAGTATGATTCTACTGCCACCAATGTACGTTTCACGTTGTTGTTGTTGTTGTGGTCTTCAGTCCTGAGACTGGTTTGATGCAGCTCTCCATGCTACTCTATCCTGTGAAAGCTTCTTCATCTCCCAGTACTTACTGCAACCTACATCCTTCTGAATCTGCTTAGTATATTCATCTCTTGGTCTCCCCCTACCATTTTTACCCTCCACGCTGCCCTCCAATGCTAAATTTGTGATCGCTTGATGCCTCAGAACATGTCCTACCAACCGATCCCTTCTTCTAGTCAAGTTGTGCCACAAACTCCTCTTCCCTCCAATTCTATTCCATACCTCCTCATTAGTTATGTGATCTACCCATCTAATCTTCAGCATTCTTCTGTAGCACCACATTTCGAAAGCTTCTATTCCCTTCTTGTCCAAACTATTTATCGTATATGTTTCACTTCCATACATGGTTACACTCCATACAAATACTTTCAGAAACGACTTCCTGACACTTAAATCGATACTCGATGTTAACAAATTTTTCTTCTTCTAAACCATTTCCTTGCCATTGCCAGTCTACATTTTATATCCTCTCTACTTCGACCATCATCAGTTATTTTGCTCCCCAAATAGCAAAACTCCTTTACTACTTTAAGTGTCTCATTTCCTAATCTAATACCCTCAGCATCACCTGAATTAATTTGACAACATTCCATTATCCTAGTTTTGCTTTTGTTGATGTTCATCTTATATCCTCCTTTCAAGACACTGTCCATTCCGTTCAACTGCTCTTCCAAGTCCTTTGGCGTCTCTGACAGAATTCCAATGTCATCGGCGAACCTCAAAGATTTTATTTCTTCTCCATGGATTTTAATACCTACTCCAAATTTTCTTCTGTTTCTTTTACTGCTTGCTCAATATACAGATTGAATAACATCGGGGAGAGGCTACAACCTTGTCTCACTCCCTTCCCAACCACTGCTTCCCTTTCATGCCCCTCGCCTCTTATAATTGCCATCTGCTTTCTGTACAAACTGTAAATAGCCTTTCGCTCCCTATATTTTACCCCTGCCACCTTCAGAATTTGAAAGAGGGTATTCCAGTTAACGTTGTCAAAAGCTTTCTCTAAGTCTACAAATGCTAGAAATTTAGGTTTGCCTTTCCTTAATCTATTTTCTAAGATAAGTCGTAGGGTCAGTATTGCCTCACATGTTCCAATATTTCTACGGAATCCAAACTGATCTTCCCCGAGGTCGGCTTCTACCAGTTTTTCCATTCGTCTGTAAAGAATTCGTGTTAGTATTTTGCAGCTGTGACTTATTAAACTGATAGTTCTGTAATTTTCACATCTGTCAACACCTGCTTCCTTTGAGATTGGAATTATTATATTCTTCTTGAAGTCTGAGGATATTTCACCTGTCTCATACATCTTGCTCACCAGATTGTAGAGTTTTGTCAGGACTGGCTTTCCCAAGGCCGTCAGTAGTTCCAATGGAATATTGTCTACTCCCGGAGCCTTGTTTCGACTTAGGTCTTTCAGTGCTCTGTCAAACTCTTCACGCAGTATCATATCTCCCATTTCATCTTCATCTACCTCCTCTTCCATTTCCATAATACTGCCCTCAAGTACATCGCCCTTGTATAGACACTCTATATACTCCTTCCCCCTTTCTGCTTCCCTCCTTTGCTTAGAACGGGGTTTCCATCTGAGCTCTTGATATTCATACAAGTGGCTCTCTTTTCTCCAAAGGTCTCTTTAATTTTCCTGTAGGCAGTGTCTATCTTACCCCTGTGAGGTAAGCCTCTACATCCCTACATTTGTCCTCTAGCCATCCGTGCTTCGCCATTTTGCACTTCCTGTCGATTTCATTTTTGAGACGTTTGTACTCCTTTTTGCCTGCTTCATTTACTGCGTTTTTATATTTTCTCCTTTCATCAATTAAATTCAATATTTCTTCTGTTACCCAAGGATTTCTAGCAGCCCTCGTCTTTTTACCTACTTGATCCTCTGCTGCCTTCACTACTTCATTCCTCAAAGCTACCTATTCTTCTTCTACTGTATTTCTTTCCCCCATTTCTGTCAATTGTTCCCTTATGCCTTCCCCGAAACTCCGTACAACCTCTGGTTTAGTCAGTTTATCCAGGACCTAATCTCCTTAATTTCCCACATTTTTGCAGTTTCTTCAGTTTTAATCTACGGTTCATAACCAATAGATTGTGGTCAGAGTCCACATCTGCCCCTGGAAATGTCTTACAATTTAAAACCTGGTTCCCAAATCTCTGTCTTACCATTATATAATCTATCTGATACCTTTTAGTATCTCCAGGATTCTTCCATGTATACAACCTTCTTTTATGATTCTTGAACCAAGTGTTAGCTATGATTAAGTTATGCTCTGTGCAAAATTCTACCAGACGGCTTCCTCTTTCATTTCTTACCCCCAATCCATATTCACCTACTACGTTTCCTTCTCTCCCTTTTCCTACTCTCGAATTCCAGTCACCCGTGACTATTAAATTTTCATCTCCCTTCACTACCTGAATAATTTCTTTTATCTCATCATACATTTCATCAATTTCTTCATCATCCGCTGGGCTAGTTGGCATATAAACTTGTACTACTGTAGTAGGTGTGGGCTTCATGTCTATCTTGGCCACAATAATGCGTTCACTATGCTGTTTGTAGTAGCTTACCCGCACTCCCATTTTTTTTCATTATTAAACCTACTCCTGCATTACCCCTAATTGATTTTGTATTTATAACCCTGTATTCACCTGACCAAAAGTCTTGTTCCTCCTGCCACCGAACTTCACTAATTCCCACTATATCTAAATTTATCCTATCCATTTCCCCTTTTAAATTTTCTAACCTACCTGCCCGATTAAGGGATCTGACATTCCACGCTCCGATCCGTAGAACGCCAGTTTTCTTTCTCCTGATAACGACGTCCTCTTGAGTAGTCCCCGCCCGGAGATCCGAATGGGGGATATTTTACCCAAGAGGACGCCATCATCATTTAACCATACAGTAGAGCTGCATGCCCTCGGGAAACGTTACGGCTGTAGTTTCCCCTTGCTTTCAGTATCAGCACAGCAAGGCTGTTTTGGTTAGTGTTACCGGGCCAGATCGGTCAATCATCCAGACTGTAGCCCCTGCAACTACTGAAAAGGCTGCTGCCCCTCTTCAGGAACCACACGTTTGTCTGGCCTCTCAACAGATACCCCTCCGTTGTGGTTGCACCTACGGTACGGCCATCTGTATCGCTGAGGCACGCAAGCCTTCCCCCCAACGCCAAGGTCCATGGTTCATGGGGGGAAGACGTTTCACGTAGGGGTCACGAAAATAAGAGAAATTAGGAGGTATGTGAAGAGTTTGCTGACAGGTGTGAATATTACAGAACTATCGGTTTAATAATTCATGGCTGTAAAATATTAACACGTATTATTTGCAAAAGAATGTAAAAACTGTCAGAAGCCAACTTCGAGGAAGTTCAACCAGCATTCTGGGGAAATGTAGGAACACACAAGGCAATAGTGACCCTAAGACTTCTAATAGAAGATAGGTTAAGAGAAGATAAACCAACTTATATACTGTAGTATTTGTAAAATTAAAGAAAGCTTTTGACAATGTTGACCAGAATACTCACTTTGGGATTCTAAAGATAGCAGGGGTAAAACACAGGGAGCGAGAGGCTATTTACAAATTGTGCACAAACAACCGCCGGCAGTTATGATTTGGGGCGGGGGGGGGGGGGGGTTTGAAAGGGAACCATTGGTTGAGAAAGGAGTGACACAGGGTTGTAGCATAACCACGACATTGTCAAATCTGTACACTGAGCAAGCAGTAAAGGGAACAAAAGAAAAAAATATGGAGTAGGAATTATATTTCATGCGGAAGAAGTAAAATCTTTGAGGTTTGCTGATGAGGCTGTAACACTGTCAGACAGCAAAGGGCTTAGAGTAGCAGCTCAACGGAGTCGACGCGTCTTGAGAGGAGGACATAAAATGAACATCAACGAAAGCGAAATAAGTATAACGGAATGTAGTCGAACTAAATAAGATGACGCTGAGGAAAGTAGATAAGTTTTGTTAGTAGATAAGTTTTGTTGTTTGAGAGGCAAAATAACTGATGATGGCCGAGGTAGAATTGATATAAAACGTAGATTGGCAATGGAAATAAAAGCGTTGCTGAAGAAGGGAACTATGTCGACGTCGAATTCAGATTTAAATGTTAGGAAGTGTCTCCTAAATATACTTAAATTAGTAGATAACTTTTGTTGTTTGAGAGGCAAAATAACTGATGATGGCCGACGTAGAATTGATATAAAATGTAGATTGGCAATGGCAATAAAAGCGTTGCTGAAGAAGGGAACTATGTCGACGTCGAATATAGATTTAAGTGTTAGGAAGTGTCTCCTAAATATATTTGTATGGAAGTGAGTCATGGGCGATAAACAGTTTAGACAAGAAGTGAATAGAAGCTTTTGAAATGTGGTGCTATAGAAAAATGCTGGAGATTAGATTAGTAGATCACGTAACTAATCAGGAGGTACTGAACTAGGATTTCGGGAAAAGAAATCTGTGACGCAACCTGACTAGAAGAAGAGATTGGTTGGTGGACATATTCTTAGGCGTCAAAGGATCATCAATTTAGTATTTGAGGGAAGCGTGAGGGCTGGAAAGGTGATCAAGAGATGAATACAATAAGCGGATTCAGAAGGATGCAGATTGCAGTAGTTATTCGGATATGAAGCGGCTTACACACGACAGAGTAGCACGGAGAGCTGCATGAAGCCAGGCTTCAGATTGAAGATCACAGCAGTAACATAGACTGTCCTTTCCCCTCGCTCTGTCTCCTAGCGGAACAGAAATGACTAGTAATGGTTCAAGGTACACTTGGACACACACTATACGGTGGCTTGCGCTGTATGTACACCGAGCTGAATGTAGATGTTTCACATGAGTGTTCTCTCAGCCTGACTCGAGTCAAGTCGACGCTCGTGCTAAGCTGGTGTCCAGTTAGTGATATGACTGGCAAACGAGTAATCCAAAGAATGAAGTCTTGTGCTCAGCGAAGATGTGTGTGGGTTATGAGCACCAACTGGCTGGTCGTTACGTTGCTGGAATGAAGCGCCGTAACTGTGCTGAAGCAAGCGTGTGGCTCTGACTGCTGAAACTTCCCAGAGGTTGTAGTCACTGGTGAGAGTACAAATAATTTGTAGTAATTGTGACCAGTGACGATAATATCTAATGCACCTCAGGCCACAGGTGTTGGTACAGTCAGTGAGTTATAAGTGACCAAAAGTCAAGCTGATGAACAATCTCTTGTAAAACTGAATGCTACGCACATAACACACATACACACACGCACACACACAAGGCGTCTTATGTGAGGTTTGGAGCATAGTGCCAGGGTAGTGTCAAACATGAGGGTATAATTTGTTTTTAATATCATCTCTGAAGTTTGTGGTTGCTACATCACAGACATTTGAGAGCCACAGACAAAATTCTTCCTTAGAAAGTCTTTTCAAACTGCATTTCAACACGACAGCAGCCTCTCACTACTCACATGTAGTTAGGATGCCTCCAATGCCATAGTGGTGGGTTCTTACCGATTTTTTTATTGTTATGTAGTCGATTGGAAACATGTAGCACATGGTCATAACACACCATGCTACTAGAGACCTCGTGAACAAACTACAAGCGAAGTCTGGACTTAGAACGAAACAACGTAGCATAGCCACCTCTGCCACTATTCTGGAGTGACTGCGTGACTTACGGCAGTTCAAGATGACATTCGTATACATGTACTAATCAGAAACTTTTATCTTTCTCAGAATTGAATAGCGTAGAATAAATTATGTGATTTTTGTGCATATGTTCCACGTAGTACAATTTTTTGTGCAACAAAATGGCCGTACTCACTATTATTGTAAAGTGTGGACTCTCAGAGAAGATCTATTCACTAAAATCTTTGCTTACAAGGAACTCCTTGAGTGCGAGGTTGCAAGTTCAATCTTCAGTAAGGCTCGTTTAAAAGCATTGTGTTAAGAGTCATGACATGAAAAATATTAGCCGCTAATGACTCACCATGTGCACCAGGAAGGGCAGAAAATGTGTCTGCCAGAGGTACTACGACAGTACGTAAAAGTCACTGCTAAAGTAGTTGCTCTTCCAAAATGCAGTCCATACGAGCAGCCCATTTGTGTCTTTATCTGAGGTTACTCGTATTTTAGGTACTTGGGCAATGCACGGCTCTGTTTTAGGAGGAACAGCTCGATGTACTCTTAGGGTCGATCCGCGCTCCTGTGCTGTCATGCCCCACACCTAATTCGTTGTAAATAATAACCTGTAGGCGCAGTCCTGCACCCTGGCTATCCTGCGTTGGCTAGAATTGCGAATTACTAAAGTTCACAGAAATATAAGGTAAAAGATAGATGAACAATTTAATAACAAATGATCTATTACAACGTCTGAAATCGATGTAGACGGCAGAAAATTATGTTGCATACTGTTTATTCAAGAAAGGACATCTCAAATAAATGGGAAGGGGTGTTACGACATTCAGTTAAAAGAGAGACAGAAAACACCCTCATCAAGCGCAGTTAAGTTGCGTCAAGAGAGTTACGAGATGGTAGCGAAACTCCTAAACAGTCATCAAAGACACACGGAAACGAAGTCCATTTCGTGATTACAACACAAGAGAGATTCTCCAGATCAAAATAGTTCAGTGTTCAACCTGATGATTAGTACATTAACACACTGGATGCAAATAACAGTAACTCATACTGTCTCAATTCTCAGTTCCGTAAATAATGCGGCAGAAGTTAGTCCTACTATGAAGCACATTCAGACCTTTCGAAATGCAAGTCCATTCAGCAGTTACAGTATTGTTGCAGCCGCCCACCGCCCAGAATCAGTCACCTATGCGACTGAACCACGCTCATTACCACTGGCAGGTCTGCCTCCTTCCAGCACTCGACGTAAAGTGTCCAGAGCCGCGCTCTTGAGCTCTTCACTTGGAAAGTCCCAGTCCCTACTGGACTCCAGTAGTGTTCCGCCGCTGTCCAACTCTTATTGGCTGAAGGCCGTCCCCACCAAAAATATATAATCTTCAGGTTCTACGTTCATGTTGTGACTCATCTTGGCCCTTTTCCTCCCCTCAGCTAATATATTACAACAATATTTAAATAAAAGAAAAGTTATGAACATTCGTTTACATTCACATCATTTACAACAAATATAAGTAAAAGTTGGTTCATATATAAATAAGTCAATATTCTCGCGCGAGTGTGTTCTCGTTAAATGACTAGAGATTACCGCAAGACATAATTTAAAGAATAATTTGTACCTTGTTAACACAAGTCTTTGTCAATTTCGGCCGATGTTCCTGTAGATATGATGTAATGTACGCTTTGTTTATAGTTACTACTTCTCTGCTTTGTATCAACAACGCTAGCACTGCAGCATTATTGTGAGCTACTCGGTGACTAGCAGTTCAACAATTCTTCTCAAGCTGTGCTCAGCATTGAACATCTCAAGTCCCATCCCCAGTTGCCATTAGCAGCCAATATTCTAGATGCATTGTAGACAGTACGTGGGGCTTCAAATACCATACACATCACTGGCCTTTTGCGAACTCGCAATCAAAGGGTTCCTTCTTGTTGTCGAACAGTGGTTCAAATGTTCCCGAATTATATCATTAGCCACTGTTAAATGAAGTAAGAAGTGACGACATGCTAAAAAACGAGACGGGGAAAGCGATAAGGAAAAAACCACTACAAAGACAAGGGGCAGATTAGAGGGAAATCTATAAAAACATCCAGGACTAGTTCAGTTGGTACTGAACGGAACGGTAAAGGGAAAGAACAATAGGTACCGACAGAGCTGATAAAATGTAAAAACTAAAGACGTTACGTTTAGTAGGCGCACAGAGATAAAAATATTAGCAGAAGATAGGAACAGACTTGCTTCATCACGAATTCAGTTGAGGGACTGGTGATGTTATAAAAATCATTTACTGGGCAAAGTTACCGACAAAGATGTGAGACAACAAAAGAAATAACTATCCTCATCATTTGAAGGCGAGTTCCATCGGTATGGGACTAACACATCCTGTCGGCCGAACTAATCGCCACCCACAAGCCGCATCTGTCTCTACCTTCGCCGCGTATCAGACCGTGACAGGAAGGAAACGATAAGAATACAATCTACGCAACTGTTAGCTATCGTAAAACTTGATATTTATCTTGATTACATTTCGCCTGAACCTTGAGATACTTGTTGCTTTTATCTCAGAGCGGAGCATTAGAATTCTGTGAAAACCCCTTTGACAGGCATCCGGTCTCTCCATATTTAAAGTGAAGCACAATCAGCTTGAGTCTAGTTGCCGCGGAACGCAGCCGAGCACAGGTAAGAAGCTACGATGCTTGTTTGTATCTGTAAGTTAGCACTGTGAGAGGAGGTTTCTGCATATAGTGATAAGTTGTATCAGCAAGTCACAGATTTATTCAAGTGACTCTGCTTGATTTAAGACAATATTAGCGTTGCAAGAAATAATTTATTTGACACTATTAATTAACGAACTCCTGCCAGTTTCTATCCTCCAGCTGTTTAATTTATTAAATAAAATTTATTTTGGGCGTATCTCTCATCTTATTGTGACTGATCCACATATAATACAGACTGCTGGGAATTATATATATATATATATATATATATATATATATATATATATATATATATACATAGAGAGAGAGAGAGAGAGAGAGAGAGGGTTGTCCAGAAAGTAAGTTCCAATCAGTCGCCAAATGGACACCACAGTGAAAATCCGATGAAGATTTGCACAGATGTGTTGGATAGTGCCTCTAGTATGACCATCGATCGCATCAAGACGCTCTTTTCAGTTGTGAGACCACTGTGAGCTAATAAAGGTGTCTAGAACAACGATGTCTCCCTCCAAGTAGAAGGGCCTGCTAAGAGGCATCGCCTTAATGAATGCAGCCCACCTAACACAACTGCCACGCATTTCCTTTTCACGGAAATTCTTAGCTGCACTCTGCAGGGGTAGTGAAGTCGCTCCTGCAGCCTTTTCTATGGGAAGTGTTCGATCACCCACAATGCAGCCCTAATTGGCTCGTCCTGAGTATCATCTCTGTTCACATGGAACAGTGGATACGAAGACAACACTTGGGCGCAGGTTACGCACTAAAGACCAGCGTAGAGAATTATCGGAGAGCACAGGCGGCTGCCTTCTATGACTATGGTGTTGGAAATTTGGTATAACGCTCCGACAAATGTCTAAGTCGGAGCGGCGACTATGTAGAGAAGTATCTGCAAAGTGTAGCTAACTCTTACAAATAATATGTTCCTGATTTTCACTGCGTTTTTCACTTCTTTCCCAAACGATGATGCTTTTTCAAAAGATATTTGCACTCAGTTCGTCTTTATGTGACAAAAAGTGCAAGGCCATAAAGTTGGAACGAATGTTGCAATCTATAGTTCCACACGTATTTTGTTTTAAAGTATCTTGTTTTTTTGTGTAGGGGAACACTGTAGTACATGGGCCAACACTGCTAATCCTGATTTCAGTTATTATCTGCGTTTCTTAGTGTCAATTTATTTGCCTAAAATGAATATGATACTTTCGTCTCTATTGTACATAGTAAATTAAATATTTGCTTCATCAAAGATCATGGTTACGATCTTCTTCTTCTCCTTTTAGTTTTGACGAACTGAGCTTCGCATTGGTTCATATCAGGTTTTTCTCAATTGGAGCCTCACGCGCCCTCTTGTATTTTCTTCCGTCCTCTCGCAGTCTCCTCATTCCGCCGTGTTTTAAATTCGTTACTCTCGATAGAGAATCTAAAGAACCTCCTTGTCATAAACGTTGTTTAATGTCTACCTATATCTCTGAAATCCTTCTGTCCCAGTATATTTTGATCTTTTTTTTGTGCAAATAGTTTATAACCAAATATTTACAGTAATGAGTAATTGCAGTCCACACTTTACTAGACGCTGTAATAAATGAGTCCCTTCTTGTGAACGCAGCAGATAGCAACGAACATATGGTTAGTGCTCCTCCGCACCGCACTGCTATGGGGGCGATTCGGAACACTGTAACCAAAGAAGGTACTGCCTCGTTTGGAGAGGAGGCGGAGCGTTAACACAAGAAACGCGTTGTGATATAGGCTGAGGTGACGAAAGACATGGGACAGCGAAATGCACGTGTACAGATGGCGGTAGTATCGCGTACATAAGGTATAAAAGGGCAGTGTACTGGAGGAGGTGTCATTTGTATTCGGGTTATTCATGTTAAAAAGATTTCCGAGATGATTATGACCGCACGACGGGAATTAGCAGCTTTGAATGTGGAACGATAGTTGGAGCTATACGAGTGGGAGTTTCCGTTTAGGAAATCTTTATGAAATTCAATATTCTGACTTCGACGTTGTCAAGAGTGTGCTGAGAATAACAAATTTCAGGCGTTATCTCTCACCACGGACAACGCAGTGTCCGACCGCCTTAACGACAGAGAGCACCGGCGTATGAGTAGAGTTGTCTGTGATAACAGAAAGTAACACTGCAATAAAAAAGAGCACAAATCTATTTGTGACGTACGAAGAACCTATCAGTTAGAGCAATGCGGTGAAATTTGTCGCTAATGGGCTACTGCAGCAGCCGAACGATGTTTGTGCTTTTGCTGACAAAACGACGCCCCCTATAGCGCCTCTCCTGTGCTCGTGACCATATCGATCGGACCCTAGACGATTGCCTTGTCAGATGAGTCCTGATTTCAGGTGGTAACAGCTGATGGTAGGGTTAAAGTGCGGTGCAGATCCCACAAAGCCATGAGCCCAAGCTGACAACAAGTTTTCGTCTACTATGGAGGACATGTTCGTTGCATTCATTGCAGCCAATTTCAACGTCAGAGGTGGATCAACACGCTATTAGAGGGGTGGTTCTAGTGATCTGTTTTAAAGTTCAACAGAAAATATAAATAATAAGTAGGAGTTACCGAGTGGTGATGCGCATATAGCAAATATAGCATAGCTGTCAACCGAATACGACCGTGTCTCTCCTTTGGAGACATAGCTCATTTTAACTGTGTAAACCAGGGCAGTAAACTGACCACACCCAAACACACTATCGCAGTTTTGCAAACAGGACCATTCCTGTATCAGCAGAACTAAATTATTCTCTCATGAATTCCATACCCCCCAGAATAACAACGACGAAACATCTTACAATGTCTAAAGTAATTATCATGTTTCTTCTATCATTAGAGTAAACAAGTAGTTACTCTTAATTTGTCAACAATCCAAGCCAATGCATGTAATTGTTGCTGGGTTATTTGCAGAGTTTCTGCTCTTTGAAGACCATGGACACCGAACGGAAGCTTTCAGTTCAAGACGATGTGTCGGGCACTGACCAACAGTCAGCCATTCTCAATGACGGGGAACAAATCAAATCTTCACGCAAAGGTGAGTATAATCGCTATCAGACAGTGTGTACCACCCAGGAAATTGTCGTATGTAAAGGACAAACAGCAAATTACTAGTCCTATTTCTTTGCAAGCAGTTTCCTATAGACTCTATAAATATTAGGTTTTTACGTTGTCATAAGTTCTTTTTGTTTCTGGCTGTAGCTGTCAGAAGGTATAACGATATTTCGTAACCTTTGGGTTCCACTGTGCGACTGACACCATTGCCTCTGATGGTAATTGTGCGGATACTTAAGGAATCGTCGGACTTCTTTTAAAGTTAGAGGCAAGACTTAAGCTAAGTTGTCTCAGTCAATAGATTAAGAAACTTACAAATGCTCTGACCATGCGCAAAGGTATCGTAAATGATACCCCGAGAGGCACGGCTCTCCTCCACTCAAAGCCACATATGACATATGCCACACTTAACGGAACCTTGTCACATAGGTCTTCAGCCCGACGAAAAACTTTTAACTGTGATATGGACTTATAACACGCGCTATAGCAGAGGAAGTATATAGTGTCCTACGCACCAGAGAAAGTGGGATACTGTGCACAAAGCAGGCTTTGGTGCATAAGGGAAGATGCAAGTAAACGGCGTACACAGTTAGTCTTAAAACCCTGATATAATAACGTCGGGGTAACTGTTCATTCATCTCTTTTCTGACCTGCTGCATGTTGTGTAATATCGGGCTGAGCATACTAATATGAATATTAATTTTATGATCTTCATGTGGCCCCCATGAGCAAACCAGCCGAGAGTGATAATTCATCATCGCGTAACTACTAGAGATTGTTTCTTATTAGTACTACATAAACGTAGCAAAGTGTTTAGAAAGTATTCGGAACAGTACGAACGAATGTTAATAAAGTGGAATGTACCGTCGAAGAATCTGAGCTGTACACGATAAAGGTCATTCGACGGTACTTGTTTGTGCGAGGGGATGACACGGTAGCGCATTGTAGTTTCGGGACACGAATGGAATCGCAGGCCTCAGAAAACACTGAACACAGTTTACGCTTTCTTCAGGAGAATGCTCGAAAGGGTAGTGCTAAGTTTACTTCAGTGATACCGTTATGCGAATTTTTTGTCGTAGTGTGAGGCATAGAGTACATAATGGAGGAATATAGTACCATATTTCTAGTGAAAGAAGGCAGAGTCATCTGCGAAACGGTTGAATCCATCTGTATGATTTAACAGTGTAAGTTTTGGAGATTAAATGAAACGTAGACTACTGCGATACCACAGTATATGAGTATACTGTCTGACTCACAAAGGAAGTTATAGTTTCAGAATATGAAGTGAGAATTGTGCTAATTTTTCGTACAGCGCTCCAGAATTGCAGTATTTTCCGATTCGTGTGAGGAACATATGATGCACGGATACTTCATGAACCAACAGAGTTAACTCCAAAAAATATTGGATTTGTATTTCTCGCATTCTGAAATATCTGTCACCCACAGTGGCAAACGCAACAAGAAGAGTGCGGGAAATGAGTACTTTTAAACGCGCGCTCTGTGAAGTACAGCGCCCCATAAACGATGATTATAGACATTGATTTTCACCATTTTATAGTGTTAGACGCCATTCACCTTTAGAGACGTCAAAATCACTAACACTTTTGTTACACAAAACAAACGTGTTATAAGATGCTGAAGGGAGAAGGTATAGTCTGAAACGGAAGACGGTTACTCACATCAGCAAGACTTACCATTGTTGTATTCTCAGCATTTCGTAATTAACTGACCAATCTTGAAAGTAACTCAATTCCTATGTAGGTAATGGAAAATAGAAGACGTCCTATAACACTGTTTCTGTATTTGGGACCACATGCTTACAATGCTTGTGTATGTTAGCAGTCTGTCATTCAGTGTCCAGCACGTGATACAAAAAACGTTCTTAAATTCGAGGAGATGTAATATCAATGATCCATTACAAGAACGTAGCATCGCAACAATAGCGCACTGCGTAATTCGATACTTACGTTTCACGGACTGATTTCATACAGGAGACATAAACAAATCTTTTATTCGAATCTAGTTCTCGTAAAGTATAGTTCAGTTCACACAGTCACAGTAAATAATAGAAAGACCAATATAATGCCCGACGACGACAGCCATAAGTCACCAGAAGAAGGAAGTCTTGCACACCCATGTACATATACACACGTAGTACACTGCACGCCTCATGGTAAAAGGTACATTATCGTATAAGCAATGTTGAACCAATTCTTATGCCTTGCCTGTGTTGCTGTTTGCAATCGCCGTTGTTATTAAAATTGTACTGATCACTTTTTCCAATTTCTGTAATATTCCAATATTTCAAAGCAATGGAAATTTTACGAGTAAAAATTACACTTTTTTTGCAAAAAAAGGTTTATCTAAAAACGAAAAATTTATTACTGTTGCGATGGCTAATTGATATTTTGGTATTTACTCAGTTGTTAGTAAAAATAAAAAAACACGTATTATAACCGAGAGCAAAAATATAACGAAAAATATCAGTTAACCAGAACTGAAATATTGGTGTCGGTTTTATCCTGTCTGTTTTCGGGATCCCTAACAGACAAGGTTGGGGTTAGTCTTGGCCACTGCACACAGATCGTCCAATAGACCACGCCACAAGGCAACAGGTACATTATTGTCTCTGCAATGCTGTACCGATCCTTATGCCACGTTGTTTGCTGCTAGTTTCTAACTGCAGGTAATGTTATTAAAATAGCGCTGATCGCTTTTCTCAGTTTCCATAATGACCTATTATTTCAAAGCTATGGAAATGGTACGAACAAGCGGTACTCGTTTTTTTAAAAACAAGTTTTATTCAAAAACCAAAAATATTAGCACTAGAACTCACATTCTGTTTTGACTTGATTGTTAATAAAAACGTGGAAAGAGAGAAAGAAACACTGTAAATTCCGACTAAAATACCGGTATCTACTTTCATCGGTGAGTGTTTCCCTTACCTAGGTGGAGTGGGCCTTCGAGCGCTGACAGCCACTCGAGGTTACGGCGGAAGGAGATGCGACCGTGTCAGTACATCAGTGCACCTGACGATGCCAACAGGGTTGCTCACCGAAATATTGTGTTCGTGGACTGTTCTGGAAATATTCTAAATGATCATTTGCTAAATTAGAGAAGGCAAGGCTAATCAGTCTCACATTCATTCACGAATAGACTTTTCTTCTTGCACAAAAATCACTTCCAGCACTGAAATTTCTATGCCCTTATTGACTCCAGTCTCACGGTGAGGCACGGAATACAATTTTTTTTAGTTTGTTCGGTGCTGCGTGGAGCTAACCAAAGGATATTTCAGCGCAATGGTGGCGCGTGCGGCCGACGGTGGAGCCCATGGTGCTGCTGTTCATGTTTTCCACCACGACGGTGAGTTCGTTCGTCGGCGCGCTCTTCACGGAGCGCGTGTGCCGCATGAAAGACACGACCGGCTGCCCGGACGACAAGCGCGCCGAAGCCGTCACGCTGATCATGTACAAGACCATCATCGAGGCGGTGGTCCCCGCTTTCGTCGCATTATTCATCGGCAGCTGGAGCGATAAGTTCGGTCGCCGTCCCATCTTCATATGGTCTTTCCTCGGTACGTTAACCACGGTTCCATCATTGTTTACACTACCGTAGCAGATAATTAGGTAAGAAACCAGAATTCCACGAAGGTATCATCGGAAGAGAATCTGTGAAGCTAACGTGAGCGGAAGTAACAGTTCTATACAAATATCATTTCGAGTCAAAGATCTGTATGACATATATTAAAGGTAACTCTTAGTCTACTGCAGCCTGTGCTGTGATGATTAAAATTCTCATGGGTGTTGTTCCATGTAATTGTGTAAAATACATTAATTGTATACTGTAAAACCAACGTTTCGACCGTATTATAACGGCCTTCCTCAGGACAAGACTGGATGGCCAACCATCAGCCGTATGACGGAAATGCGACACTGAAAATTTGTGCCAGATCAGTACTCCAACCCAGATTTTCTACTGATTGCGAGCAGTCTCCTTACCATTAGGCTATCCAAGCACCAATCCGAGCAAGACCCAAACCACGTGGTTACAGCCTGCACTCATACATCCATTCTGTGCAGTCCCATACAGGGGAAACTTTTTAATTGAAAGTCGTTTACGATATATCATACTTATCCGCCAAAACAGGCATGCGACATTCAATTAACGTGTCTCCTATGTATAGGAATATAGATAATGGTTGTACGAGTGCACACTGTAGACGCTTGGTTGACGAGATATATATGTTTGTGTCTGGCCGGTAGTCGTGTTACGACAGACAAGTTATAAGGCGACCGTTTGCGATAAGTAAGAAATCAGTATTCGAGTCCAGGTGCGGCACAAATTTTTATTGTCGTCATTTCATTACACAGCCAACGGTTTCCCATATTCGCAACTGCAAATGCATATCATATATTGGTATTTTAGATATTTGTTGCGCGTTTTCAATCCAGATAGTTGGCCAAGAGCAATTTGACCGACGCTTAGGTTCTCACTGGCCGCCGGGTGTGTGACGGAGACTGTGTGTGCTGTGCGCAGGCAACACCGTGGCGTACGCGGCGTGGGCGGTGCAGTCGGCGGTGCCGGACCTGCAGCCCGAGTGGCTGCTGCTGCCCTCTGTGGTGGCCTCCTTCAGCGGCGGCATGATGAACCTCATGGGCGTGGCCAACATCTACATCGCGGACGTCGCCCCTGTCGACGACAAGGCAGTCCGGTACGTCCTCGCAAGCTGGCGCCTCTCTCAGTCCTACATCTACACCTTGCGAACATCTGTAAAGCGCGTAAAAGACGGTACTCCCGTAATACCACTTTCTATAGTCCGCTTAAAATTAGTTGAAGTTGACATCTGTCACTTGGCGCTACAGTGTTGCCACATAGCCCATCACTTGGTTAAAGGCAACACGCAAACATGGCGGGTCACTTTACAGCTGCTGAAATGCTGTTCATGTAACTTGCAGCAACGCTGGAAGCTGCTGCCATCAGGAACGGCGGGAACATGAGACGCTCTGATTTTAAACGACCAGCTACTGAACTTTGGCAGACAACCTGTATTATGACCCTGAACTTACAGTCGTATCCCAGCCTAAACACAGACTCTTTATGCGCAATTTATTCAACAAAACAGCGTTCAGCAGCCTGTGACGGAACTGTAAATCAGGCTCGTTTTGCTCCCGGCTTTTAAAGCTGACATGTAGGAGCAAATTCCAGACAGAAAGAAACTCAGTTTCAACCTTAAAAGCGGATTGTGACTTTTCGTTTTTGCTAAGCGAGATGATGCAATGCCTACCGATGAGCAGCTCTGATTGGAACAGATTTGTACGTTATAGGCGACAATAGCAGACTCCATAAGAAACGAGAACGATAGGAAGAAAAATAAGAGAAAATAAAGAAGTTAATACGAAGATCAAAATGATCTACCAAAAGACTAAAAATAAAAAAAATTTGATTGAAACCAATTAATTGAAAACAATAATAACCGGAGTTACTATGGTAAAGATTTAAGAATGAAAAAAACGTTTTTATCACCTGACGATATGCGAATCCGTGTAATTTACACTGTACACTGCAGTGTTACCACTACACTGCTGAAGAGCTTCAGACTGCGTCCTTATATTTATTTGCATACAAAGTCAGTTGCAACGATCATTTCCTGCGTTCAAAAAGTTCGGTTTTACATCATGTCGTACGACGTTTACCTGATAATTGGATCCAAATAGCATCTTGTACGAAAGAATCCAGCAGTCTTTGGCTAGTGGCGTGTACGAAATGTGCGTATTTCACTACCATCGTTGTATGTGTGTGTGTGTGTGTGTGCGTGTGTGTGTGTGTGTGTGTGTGTGTGCGTGTCTGTGTGTGTGTGTGTGTGTGTGTGTGTGTGTGTGTGTGATGTGCAATAAAATGCGAAATAAAAGGGCCAGACACAGCATTCGGGATCCAAACACAACATGAAGAGAAGCTAGACAAGGAACTGTAATTTAACTAACTGACCATTCTGTGGCAATCTGGCAACGGTGTATAGTTCAGGCATGATGTTAAGCACTCTGACTGGATAAATACACCTCCAGCACTTCAACTGTCAAGTAATTTTAATCAGAGTATATCTGAGAAACCCGGAGTTGACTTTACAAGTTTTCTATTAGAAAGAAAAACAAAAAGTTTGTGTTTATAGTCAAGTATTGAAAAAATTACATTTCTACGTATCTGTAAAAACGCTTTTGAAATTTTAAAACAGTCGTACAAAGTAAGATGTCTAATGCACAAATATATAAGTACAGTATTCCGGTTACCGGGTTCCCGGGTTCGATTCCCAGCGGGGTCAGGGATTTTCTCTGCCTCGTGATGACTGGGTGTTGTGTGCTGTCCTTAGGTTAGTTAGGTTTAAGTAGTTCTAAGTTTTAGGGGACTGATGAACATAGATGTTAAGTCCCGTAGTGCTCAGAGCCATTTGAACCATTTTAGTATTCCAGTTAAGAAACTTGACCTCGACAGTTTGTGTATGTTGGGCGCAGTTGCACCGCGAGTCTACAGTGCAATTTCATTAACGTCTCTATGGTAATCCGTGAATTTTGATCCAAGTTTTCAGGAGGTGTTCCTTATTGTAAAGCAAATTTCGAATCTTCCTAGCACAATCGCATCTCATTGGATGATAGCTGAAAAGGACCTAAGCTCTCCAGTGGTCCAGCCTGGGAAAGATGTTAAAAACAACATCTTAGTGGATGCAATGATACACTGCTGTCGGTTCCCTTAGTAAGTTAACAGAGCACTGTGGCTAGGTGTGGTGTGCGTACTGTAAGGCCTTCAGTACACACACCATCAGATTATTTGACTTGTCGCTCTAACGAAGTAGGTGAGTGTCAGCAATGTGTCTCGTGGTCTTATCGTGGCGTGTTTATCTTCTGCCATTCGGTCAGACGATAGAAATGCCACTTGCATGCTTAGACTAGCAGATTGATGGTGACCAACTTTAAACAGAACTTGATTAATTTTCACACACATTTATTAAAATAATAACCAGCATAAAAATTACTTAACTTGGTTCTGGATGTTATTTACAATTGACAATCTGAAGTTCCTTTTGTATTGGTATGTTAATTTTATTCTCATATATACCTCTGATACTTGACAAAAGTGTATATACATTTATCTTCATGGCTATGTACATGAATATGATAATCTTATTAGGCGTAGACTGAAACTTGACTATAGACTGGTACAGACAAATGTAGAACTCGTACAGACTGGTACAGACTAATGCACACTGGTACAGACTGGTGCAGACAAATGCAGACTGGTACAGACTGGTGCAGACTGACTAATCGGAGGTCTGTACACTCATTATAATACCTCGTGCGATCACGTATCACTGTGCGAGTGTGATCCGTGAGGAGAAAAGGTTCTATGTTAACAGCAATCTCATTGGCTGCCTTACATATTAATACGCAGAAGCAGAATTTGGTCCGTCTCTATGGCAGCGCCATCTTGTAGTGCGGAGATGGACAAGCACTGCACCTGTGCTGTTGTGCTTAGTGGGGGGCGCTCTAGTGGGAAAGTTGTGTACGTGCTGACTACACGGAACTATGTACACAACACTAGGTTCGGCATCTTCTATATAGATGAACTATTGCAATACACACTAATGTTTTTGATTTGTTTGTCCTTTTTTATTTTCGTGTCCACTACAACTCGGTAAGCACGTCTTTTTATTACTTCAATAATACGAGGTATTAAATAACTACATTTCAGGAAACAAGTTTATTCGATGCACGTTCGCTGCTTTGTTAACATTAGATTGTGGTATAAGCTTTATGTTAGCCCACTGTTGCTGGAATTTCGCGAATCATGCCTCAGACCTTTGGCTGCTGCAGGCTGGGCATCCTGGACGTGTCGCAGTACATGGGCACGATGCTGGGCTCGGGGCTGTCGGCGCCCATCACAGCCGCTCTGCAGTACTACGGTGTGTACACGATGGCCGCCTGCCTCATGCTGGCGTGTCTGCTCTACGCCGTCTTCCTGCTGCCGGAGACCGTGCCGCCGTACACCCCGCCCGAGGATGTAAGTCACTGCTACCCTTTACACTATTTCTGCCGTCCTGCGAAGAAGACTGCAGTCCACAAGGCTTGTGAATTTTTTCGTATTGCCTTTCATGCTACAAAGAACGAGAACTTCATACAAACAGTCATTATAATCTCCAGAAGTATATGTGTCCTGACAGAAATGAATAATGTAGATAATAAAATTAAAGCCGTTGGGACACTGTCAAACGGGAGACAGAACAACCAGTCAGTGTACAATATTCCACAACAATTAAACTAAATGACAATGTTGTCACTGATAACTCACAAGTTGCAAGTACTTCAGCAGCAAATATAGGTTTAAATGGTTCAGTAGAAGAAGCAAGAGAACGTATTAAAATGCCATTCCATAAAATTTTAAGCAGCTAGAAGAAGGGCCAACATTCTTCACTGAAATTAAACAATCATAAAAATTCTAAAACACAAAAGCTCTTGTGAGATTAACGGTATTTCAGACAGAGTTCTGAAACCTAATTAGAACTTAATAAGGATGTCATTAGTGATACACGCAGTGCAGCACTGGCTCAAGGAATTTTTCCAGACACGTTAAAATATGCAAGTATTAAACCAGTACATAAGAAAGGTGACAAGACAGATTTAAATAGTTATCGTCCAGCTTTCTTACTGAGATATTTTCCGAAATATTCGAGAAAGTAATGCACTCCAAAGTAGTCACGCACTTAAGTTGAAACGATTTACTTAGAATATCACAGTTTGGATTCCAGAAGGGTTGCTTGACTGAGAACGCTATTTATACGTTCACTCATCAAATAGCAAAAGCTTTAAATAATAATGTATCGCCTGTTGGTATTTTCTGTGATCTCTGCAACGCCTTCGAGTCTGTACATCATGATTCTCTATTAGAAAAATACAAGTTTTATAGAACCGATAGCTTTACATGCAGAGGGTTGTGCTGAATATTTCAGACAGTATTGGAAAGGTACAAAAAAAAATAGTGTAATGATTGGAGTAAAATCACAAAAGGAGTTCCACAGGGTTCAATTTTGGGTCCACTACTATTCCTTATATAAGTGGATGACTTTCCACTTTCACTTAATATTCACTTTCATTTAATATTCAACAAGCAAAACGGGTACTTCAGTGGATGATACTAGTGGTTTCATAAATTCTATTGGAGAGAAACCAACAGAAGAATTAGTACATGATATCTTCCAAAGGATTATTAATGGTTCTCCTAAAATGGGCTCTCTGTAAATTTTGGATAAACAGACTGCAGTCTTCACTATACAACAAACAGAGTCATATCAACAATAGATGAAGCACATGAGTAGACTCAGTAAGTTGGGTAGAATGCTCCTGATTTTAGAGTGCACATATTGACCATAACTTAAACTGAAAGAAGCTTGTTACTGAGCTTCACAAACAGTGAAGTTCAGCTAGTTTTGCTCTTCGTATAATGCTGATCTTGGAAACAAACATACTAACCTCCTGACATACTCTGCATGTTTCCAATCAACACTGTCGTATGGAATAATTTTTTGGTAAACAATTAGGTGTTGATTGCAAAAAAGCGAGCACTAAGAATTAATATGTCGTCTTCACTTCTGGACGTCATGTAGGTATCTCTTCAAGGAGCTAGGTATTGTATCTGCATCGCCACAATACATATTTTTCCTAAGGAAATTCGCTATAAATAATCAATCATAAATTGAGAAGAGCAGTGATGTGCATACCTACAACACTAGAGGAAAAAATAGCGTTTATTACCCTATGTTAAAGCTGCCAGTGGCTTAGAGAGGAGTTCAACCTGCAGCAGTAACAATTTTGACCATTCACTCTATAAAATTTGTTGATATACTCAGCCCGATATAGTTATTATCATTCTGCAGTCATACTGAAGATACAACTACATCTTCATAATCAGCAATGGACAGGTTTAAATTCGATAGAGATCCTGGTCAGGTCCTAGGTAAGTCACACTCGAGCAAGCTATCGAGTGTCTGGTTTACTGCTGGGGAAAAACAGTACGTAATTTTTGCATCTGCCTTGATCCAAACTAGTCTCAGCCATAATTTCGCCATCAGCAACAAGAACATACCTGCGTTATGAGCTGGAGAGTGGGAGGGAGAATCTCACATTAGTTTCACTGTAAATGACGAAATAATTTTGAGACAAGCATACTGAGGCTCTGAGAGATGGCTAGTTTTTTTCCGGCTAGCTACATCTCATTAATGTATAAGATGATTGAACGAATTAGTGTGTTAATGGCAGTTAGAACTCTTGGAATTTAAATCAAGTGTGACTCTCATGGCACTACTAACTCTCTGGGCTATTTATATTCTGATTTCATTTCTTTCTTGTTGTAATAACTGTGTATTGAAATGGACAGGAGACCATTGAGGGTGAGTTCGTGCGTGAGGAAGAACGCAGACATCACTGCGGATTGACCCTGGGGATGAGGGAGGTGGCTTTCTTTCAGACCGGACGCGGCACTTGCTCCAAGGAAGGTGGCAGAACTATTGTGTGGCAGCAAGACTCCAGCAGACAGAATCTCTAGAGCCACGGGACCATATTCCGACAGACTCCGCTACCGACTTAAAACTAAGCTCCGTCTCTGCGCTGTTCCACGAATTTAGCTTTGTGGTCGCAGCACGCACCCACAGCATGACGTGAAACAATTTTTCCGGTTGGTTGAGAGGCTTCGTGAAAAGATTGTCAGAATCTCTGAGTACGAGAAAGGATATTCTCCAGCCGAAGATAATATCTTTAGAAAGCGTACACCAACACAACCTAGCTTGAATTATTATTGCGTGGCTGGTGGCTCTTCAGACTGACAATAAGGGAATCAAGATGATTTTCTCCTTATTGTTTTCCCACGGTGGCGACAACTCTCCAACGGCATAGGTACTAGCACTCACCAGAGGATGTCCTAAGACGTAGGTTCTGTATCCCCCTTTTAAATGGAAATGGGTGATAAGTCAGTTGATTGGAGGAATAGTTTTATGGAGTCTCTGGAGGGATGACTCAAGCCATTGCAAAATATACCACTGGCAAGTGTTGGTGGAAAATTTAGCGCTTGATCGAAAAACTTCAGACACACACAAGGCACAGCCGCCAGAACAAGGAGAGTTATGTTTTGGACACTTAGGCTGCATACGCCAGAGAAGGATGAACACTTAGGTTTGATATAATGGAGAGAGAGAAAGACTTGAGCTGCGCACTTTGTAAGCACTACTACACCAAGGATGCTGACTGAGGAGAGGCAGAAGGCACTTCCTGACTGTGGCAAGATCATGTCGCAGCAGCTGCATGGTTGGGCAGGGCAGATGCGTTAACTCGCTCGCTTTCCCCTGGTATTATGCTTGACTTCACTGGCTGTCATCCTTTCACTTGACAACCACTGCATGCTCAACATTTACCTCCGTGTTACGATACCGATGATAGAAAAGCGGCTTGGTCAGTTTATTACTCTCATCCCGATCAGATCCTTGCCAACAACTAGGTATAGCAAACAATTTTGATCACCTATGCACTACTTGATTTCAGTGAACTGTTTGTAATGAATGCTAGACTAGTTCGAGGTTTTGCTATGCCATTTACAAAGTAAATCATGAATATATTGAGTTCCTTGATTTACGTTACATAGTTAATGAAGCAACCCCCATCCTCCGGAAGAATTAATAGCAAGTTAGACGGGATCCACAAAGGATATAGTGCTTAGGGCCCTCCCATAATGTACCACGCTCGTTGAATTCCGTTGTGCAATTTGCTAACACGGCATTCGCTCTTGAGGGGCGATCTGAAACTATAGCTGCAGAGGACACACCATTAACGAAAGACAAGCTTGTGGGTTCTCAGAACTCCACAGCTCACTGTCCTACAATGGAATGAGACATACCTGCCTGCAGAAAGGATGATCCACAACAACTGGCCAGCGTGATGATTTACAAGACGATTTGTAAGCAATTTTGCCTGAAATTATTTTAGAGAGAGAACAGGAAAACGAAAGTGTTACTATACAATTATGAGAGTACACACACACTGTAACGTGGTAGGAGGTCACATTCTTGAATAAAAAAGTAGTCTACTTGCTGAATATTCCATAAAAATCTCCATAAAAATCTGCTTATTCGAGCATTATGGTAAATATGTGCAACTCTTCATTCCTGTTACATTGTAGAACTGAAGTTAATTTAATTCATAATGGAGGCTGTTGTACTTCGTTACTGTCCCTTTATACGGTGTAGAATAAGATGCAGTACCAGTCACAACTGAAGGTGCTTTATTTAGGGGACAACGAGTTTCGGGATTGCACACATCTTCAAGTGATTATACATTCATTTTCATGTTCCACATTCCATGAACTCGCCACATCCAAAGTTTGATGTGGACATGGCACTTCAAATAATTACTACGGTGACAAATGTGAAGTTGAAGTGTGAAAATCGAAATGTTTTTTGTAAAAAATGAGACAACTGTGCAATTACAATTTGGATATTTCAGGTATATTAAACACCAACACTGAATGTATAGTCACCTCAAGATGGGTTCACAGCCGAAATCGGTCTTACGTTAATTAAATCCCCTTCAATTGCAACACATCTTATTCTACACTCTAGAAAGCTACAATATTGATGCCTAAGTATCCACAAGGATACCAAATCAGAATACCTGCATGTTTAATTTAATAACCATGTTATTATTATTATTATTATTAGAATTATTATAATTGGCACTACCTCGCTCAGTCAGAAACCAAGCTGCTCAAAGAAGTTTTCAAACACACTCGTATCTGGGAACGAATTTCGGGCTGTATTGGAGATACAGCGTACTCTCAGAACTACTCTGAGAAGGCAAGTTTACTTTTGTATCTGTTATACACTTGGCTGTATGGAGTAAGTTCCTGAGGTCAAAAGATTAGTAACGAAAATGTTGTTGTTGTGGTCTTCAGTCCAGAGGTTGGTTTGATGCAGCTTTCCATGCTACTTTATCCAGTGCAAGCTTCATCTCCAAGTAACTACTGCAACCTACATCCTTCCAAATCTGTTTAGTGTATTCATCTCTTGGTCTCCCTCTACGAGTTTTACCTTCCACTCTGCCCTTCAATAACAAATTGGTCATCCCTTTATACCTCAGAATATGTCCTACCAACCGATCCCTTCTTCTAGCCAAGTTGTGAAACAAACTTCTCTTCTCCCCAATTCTATTCAATACCTCCTCATTACTTATGTGATCCACCCATCTAATCTTCAGCATTCTTCTGTAGCACCACATTTCGAAAGCTTCTATTCCCTTCTTGTTTAAACTATTTATCGACCACGTTTCACTTCCATACATGGATACACTCCATACAAATACTTTCAGAAACGACTTCCTGACACTTAAATCTTTACTCGATGTTAACAAATTTCTCTTCTCCAGAAACGCTTTCCTTGCCATTGCCAGTATGCATTTTATATCCTCTCTACTTCGACCATTATCAATTATTTTGCTCCACAAATAGCAAAACTCATTTACCACTTTAAGTGTCTCATTTCCTGATCTAATTCCCTCAGCATCACCCGATTTAATTCGACTACATTCCATTATCCTCGTTTTGCTTTTGTTGATGTTCATTTTATATCCTCCTTTCAAGACACTGTCCATTCCGTTCAGCTACTCTTCCAGGTCCTTTGCTGTCTCTGACAGAATTACAATGTAATCGGCGAACCTAAAAATTTTTATTTCTTCTCCATGGATTTTAATTCCTGCTCCGAACTTTTCTTTCGTTTCCTTTACTGCTTGCTCAATATTCAGATTGAATAACATCGGGGATACGCTACAACCCTGTCTCACTTCCTTCCCAATCACTGCTTCCCTTTCATGCCCCTCGACTCTTGTAACTGCCATCTGGTTTCTGTACAAATTGCAAATAGCCTTTCGCTCCCTGTATTTTACCCCCTGCCACCTTCAGAATTTGAAAGAGAGTATTCCAGTCAACGTTGTCAAAAACTTTCTGTAAGTCTACAAATGCTAGAAACGTAGGTTTGCCTTTCCTTAATGTATTTTCTAAGATAAGTCGTGTGTCAGTATGGCCTCAAGTGTTCCAACATTTCTACGTAACCCAAACTGATCTTCCCCAGGGTCGGCTTCTACCAGTTTTTCCATTCGTCTGTAAAAAGAATTCGTGTTAGTATTTTGTAGCCGTGGCTTAAACTGATATTTCGGTAATTTTCACACTTGTCAACACTTGCTCTCTTTGGGTTTGGAATTATTATATTCTTCTTGAAGTCTGAGGCTATTCCGCCTGTCTCATACATCTTGCTCACCATATGGTAGAGTTTTGTCAGGGCTGTCTCTCCCAAGGCTATCAGTAGTTCTAATGGAATGTTGTCTACTCCCGGGGCCTTGTTTCTACTTAGGTCTTTCGGTGCTCTGTCAAACTCTTCACGCAATATCATATCTCCCATTTCATCTTCTTCATCTACATCCTCTTCCATTTCCATACTATTGTCCTCAAGAACATCGACCTTGTATAACCCTCTATATACTCCTTCCACCTTTCTGCCTTATAGTATTAGAAAAGAATTTCGCCCGTTGTGAGACTGATACAAAATCTTTTTTCACAGTTTACACTGAGGTGATGAAAGGTACTGGGGACTTCCTTACATCGTATCAGACTCCTTTTGCCTGTCGTAGTGCAGCAACTCGGTATGTCATGGACTCAATAGTTCTGTAGAAAAATTGAGCCATGCTGTCTCCATAGCAGTCCGTAATTGCAAGAAATGGTTGCCGGGCAGGATTTTTTTCACGAACTGACCTCCTGATTACGTCCCATAAATGTTCGATGGGACTCACGTCGAGTAATCTGGGTGGCCAAATCATTCACTCGATTTGTCCAGAATCTTCTTCAAACAAATTGCGATCGTCGAAAACCTTTTCAAGTGGATCACGTGACTACAAATGACAGCCCCGACATTGCACTGCTCTTTTATGCAATGTGATCGCGATACTACCACCATCTGTATATGTGTACATCTCTATCCCATGACATTTGTCACCTCAGTGTGGATCATTCGCTCGATTGAGGTGTGGCTGTTGAAGGGCGTGTCAGGACGAATACTTCTAAAGAAACGTTCGTATGTCTGCTGCCCTCAGGAGAGCTGTGGCTGCTGCAAGGGGATCTTCCGGCCGCAGCTGGTGCGCGACGCGCTCAGGACGTGCCTCAAGAAGCGGCCACATAACGGCCGGGCCACCATCTTCATCGTCATCTTTGTCGTCATCAGCGGCATGCTCTCCTTAATGGGTAAGCACTTAACCTATTCACAGATGTGTTAAACGCTCGCTCGGTATCCCTATAATACAGCCATTAACTAAATGTTGCTCAAAGAAATGATCTTAGCGTTCCCTGCTAACCTTCAAAATTGCAACACCACAAAAGATGATAAATAACGAAATTTTACTTATTGTGCTTATACCGAACAGAAGAGGAAAAAATACTACATTTCTAGGTGATTTGGGGTACAGAGGGTGCAGAGCTGACAGCAAAAACAGTAGTCGTCCGACTGGGTATCGAGTCAAACAGAGCTTGGATCACAGACCCGGGTATGATGTCATTCCATGGTGATTCAACTTTGTGCCAGGGCTTATTAATCGTAGTAGCTGGTGACCTGTCTCAAGCCAGGTTCTCGGAGATACGTGACTACGTGTTTTCAGTGAATGAATGGTTTGAAGTACGTACTGGAGAGGACGACAGTCGAACACCCTCTGTGGACCAGGACAGCATCAGCAACATGTGTATTTGCTTTATGTTATTGAAGGATGGCGTCACACAGGTCTCGAAGTCAGCTCACAGATACTGGCCTTAAAACGTAAGAAACAGCGCATCTGCTGTGTTCATTAAATACTATGCGAACGAGTGATGATCGTGTGGTGTACTTATTGGCTCGACATTCCGTCACGCCCTTTGCTGAAACATTACAATGACGACTAATGTAGTGTGGTGACATCGGTTTTCATCAGAGCCTCGACACACTGATACGTCCATTGTGTTGCTGTACGCAGAACTGGTAGGCTTCCGAAAAGATGATGTTGTGGGCCTCCTGAGTCCACTGCTGTCTTTGGGCGCGACTCTGTCTGCTGCTGCGCCATTGGAAGCTGCAACAGCTGTCTCAGTGATGGCAGTCCTCGCCGGTAGCTCCGGACTTCTGGAGACTGCTGTCGCTGCAAACGAGCCCATTTCCTGCCTGACTCAGGGTACGCGACCGACTGTATGGTCGCGCATGGCCGAGAGAACAATGCCTGTCCTTTCGGGCGCTAGTCGTGTAGGACCCTTAGGCCATGGATGGAGCTGAGTGTAGCTCTACTGCAACCGTCGATTCAGTATTAGCACAACAGTCATAGAGTCACGACCAATGCTAGCAACCGTATTGTGGGGAGGTAGCTTGCAGTCTCGATACACCCGATTCTCCACCTTTCACAAAAGACAACACGGTCTTCCCACAAACAATATTTATATGTGATATCTGAATTACATATCTATTGCATAATCTTTCCTCGTACAGAAAACTGGGTGCCGTTATTCCTACCTACTTTCTGCGATCCAGCCGAAATGTTAATCATTTGCATTATGTCCTCGCCATATACCAGTTTTAATGGCCAGCACTGGATATGTGCTCAGTTTATAGCTTTTTTTGTTGGGCAGAGCAAGTCCTATACGACAGTAACACTCTAGCCTGTAGTGCGACGGTTGCGACTGAATTAGCTGCTTTCACGTTGGCGGGCATCTGCGCTGGCCACGGAACAAAGAGCCCGCTCACTGTTGTCTTCCTCCTCGACAGTGGTAAAGTTGTCCTGTTCACGGCAGGAGCGTGACGCATTTTGTAGTCTAACTGTTCACGAAATCTCTCCTGCCTCTAATCCCTACTTGCTGTTTGTTTTGCAGGTGAATCAGTTCCCTCTTACAATCTCTATAACGACATATTGAAGTGGGGACCAGCAGACACGCAGCTGTACGGTTTTTACAATAACGGAACCACTGCCCTAGGTAAGTCGTTTCATGATAACTATTCATCTCCATTTAAAACCTTTAACATTTTATTTGGTTTACACGTTTCTATTTGCACTGTACCTTAAGTAGTTTTACTATGATTCGCTTTGCTGTAGACTGTAAGCCTATAGGATCTAAGACGGAAGCAAAAACTTGGGACATTGCAGCCAACGACAGTATGTCGAACCCTTGTGGTTAAGTAAATTACTAAAAACTAATTGACATTTCGTGTCTTTACTGAACTTCAGCAGTATCTTATTATTTGGATATTACTGTCTTTCTAGCACAGTTTATGAAAATAGCATATCGAACATGAGTTGTAGCTTCAGTAGTGACAAGGTTACTTATGAAACATCCTAGCAGATTAAAACTGTGTGGCGGACCGAGTCTCGAGTTCGGGACCTTTGGTGTTAGCTGTCAAGCGCTTTACCGACTGAGTGTTCAAACACGACTCATGACCCGTTCTTACATCTTTACTTCCGCCAGTACCGCATCTGAAAAGTTCACACAATATCTCCTGCGATACTTGCAAGACTAGCACTCATGGAAGAAAGGGTATTGAGGGGACATGGCTCGCCCACAGCCTGGGGGATGTTTCCAGAATGAAATTTTCACTATGCAGTGGAGTGTACGCTGAAACTAAAATTCCTGGCAGATTAAAACTGTCACAGCGTCATTCTTTTTTCCAGGAGTACTAGTCTTGCAAGTTTCGCTGCAGTTTAAGGATGAGAGATGAGATACTATCAGAAGTAAAACAGTGTGGTGTGCTTCGGTAGCGCAGTCGAGAGCGCGTGCACGCTAAAGGTAAAGCTCCCGAGGCCCAGTTCGGTCCTGTACACAGTTTTAATCTATCCACAAATTTTCATATCTGCGCACGTTGCGCAGTACAGTGAAAATTTCATTCTGGAAACATCCACTAGGCTATGGCCAAGCCCTGACTCGCAATATCCTTTTTTGCGTCATTTGAACCTTCCTGACATACCCCTGAATACTGACCATTCATCCCGAGACACTCCGTGTAATGGGATTAACATAATGCACTATAAAACATGACATGATGAGAAGGGGGGAAGACCGTACTCCAGTTTTCGAAAATTCCAGTTCGCTTTTACTCTTCTCATCTTCTTCAAAATCTGGACACCTGTGTAGGTAACAGTACACATGAGCCCGATATATGACACTTGTCAATGCTATCTCAGTATTACACTTTTTCGTTATGAAATATTTAGAATCGATTCGCAGAACAGAATACGGCGACGGTTAATATTCAAATCTAAATGTCAAGGGAAATAGCAGCATTTTCACGCATTTTTGCTATTGCAGTACGTACAAGCAATAATTGTGATTGATTTGGAACGGAAAAGATTTTACCATACACTCTCCCATATGAAGGGAAGACAAAAATCGTAAACGTTGATTAGTGTCTGTAATTTTGTTCTTAATCACATGACTCAGAACTGGCTTGCAACAGAATACGGGTGGGGAGTCGATTCGGCGACATTAGATACCAGGAGAGACCCCAGATTAGATGCTTAGTGACAGTGAGAGAGAAGACAATGACCTGAGGAGACGTGCTTTGCAGGCACCCTGATTGGCGTCCTGGTGTTCGTGCGCTGGCTGCGACTGCAGGACGCGTGGATAGCTGTCATTACTTTCGGCTGCAAGATCGTCGGCACCATCCTGTACGCCATAGCTCCAGACTGGAGGTTTATGTATATAGGTGAGTAAACGGATGACAGCTTGCTCCTATCGTAAGGGTACTGGCCTCTAGTTCTCTCCTTTAATGCACCGTTAATATCCGATAACTCTTAACACATTATAACGAGGATTTTCTGGGATCTAATGACATATAACTGCCATGTGTGATGTCACCTATGTTTAACGACTGTTGTTTCAAAGGTGAAATACCTTTCAGTTTCCTGCGTCGTTTTTCTTCGTATAGGCAGCATTACCAAAAACGTAGAGTATAAGTCTAAATACAGAAGGCCTAGAGGAGACACCTCTGTGTGAAGTCAGGATATCTGTTTGGAACCTGTGATGCGCCAACGACGCTACTAACAAGGGAACCTCCCTATCGCACCCCCCTCAGATTTAGTAATAAGTTGGCACAGTGGATAGGCCTTGAAAAACTGAACACAGATCAATGGAGAAAACAGGAAGAAGTTGTGTGGAACTATGAAAAAAATAAGTAAAATATTCAAACTGAGTAATCCATGCGGAAGATAAGCAACATCAATGAACGTCTGGGCTCACGAGCGCCGTGGTCCCGTGGTTAGCGTGAACAGCGGCGGAATGAGACGTTCGTGGTTCAAGTCTTACCTCGGGTGAAAAATTTACTTTCTTTATTTTCGCAAAGTTATGATCTGTCTGTTCGTTCATTGACGTCTCTGTTCACTGTTATAGGTTTAGTGTCTGTGTTTTGCGACCGCAGCGCTAAACCGTACGATTAGTAGACGAAAGGACGTGCCTCTCCAATGGGAACCGAAAACATTTGATCGCAAGGTCATGGGTCAACCGATTCCTTCACCACAGGAAAACACGTCTGATATATTCTATACGACACTGGTGACGGCATGTGCGTCACATGACAGGAATATGTTGTCGACCCACCTAACTTGTACACTTGGCGAATGGGTAAAAAGATTCTTCTACCTTGCCCGATTTAGGTTTTCTTGTGGATGTGATAATCACTCCCAAAAAAGTGACGAAAAGATAAGAGTTTGTCACATAAACTGCAACAAACAAATGCAACAGTTCCACAGTCGCATCGGACGGACTGACGTACAGATAATAATTGTCTGAAACCAAAAAATTAAACTTTTCACTCGAGGGAAGACTTGAACCAAGGACCTCTCGCTCCACAGCCGCTTACGCTAACAACGGGACCACAGCGCTCCTGAGCTTATACTGTGCTTGTGTTGCCTATCTTGCGCATGAACTACTCACTTTGTATATTTTGTTTATTTTTTTTCATAGTTCCACGGAACTTCTTCCTGTTTTCCCGATTGATCTGTGTTCAGTTTTTCAAGGCCTATTCACTATGCCAACTTATAACTAAATCTGAGGGGGGTGCGATGGGGAGGTTCCCTTGTAAGAAGTTATTACAGTAAAATCAAAGGAAGACGAAAATAATGAAAACTAATAGAGGAGGACAGCGAGAAACGTAACACCAGATTTGGGAATCACGAAGTAGACGAAGTTAAGAAATTGTAGTACCCAGGCAGCAAGATAATCCGTGAGGATCGAGCAAGGAGGACAAAGAAAGCAGGATAGCACTGTCGAAAAGGGGACTACTATCCTAGAGAAGCCAGTAGTCTTAAGTTGAGTAAGAAATTTCTACGAATGTTTATTTGGAGCACAGAATTGTAGGTTGTGAAACATAGACTGTGCGAAAATTTGAATAGAGTAGCATCGAAGCCTTTGAATGATGGTGCTACAGAAGAATGTTAAAAATCAGGTGGATTCATAAGGTACAGAATGATGACGTTCTCCACAGAATCGGCGAGGAAAGAAACATATAGAAAACACGGACAAGAAGAACGGACGGAGCCTGTTGAGCCATCAGGAGATAACTTCCTTGGTACTAGAGAGAGCTGTAAAAGGTACATACTGTTGAGAAGACAGAGATAAGAATTAATTTAGCAAATAACTGAGGATGTAGGTTACAACTGCTTCTCTGAGATGAAAAGGTTAGCGCAGGAGATGAATTCGTGGCGGGTCACATCAAACCAGTCACAAGACTGATAACTCAAAAAGAAAACAATCATTTATTCTCGTTGTTTACAAGTCATCGCCCTTCCGCACCAGCCTCGGCTGTTGCTCATCAGCTACGTGTTGTATTGTAGCTGACGTCTGTCCATTCAACTCCGCTGTTGCACGGCCAGGTGAAGTTGCGTGAGTCCAGGGCCGTGGTGAGCTGCCGCGAGCAGGCGCGACCATTGCCCAGCGCAAAGTGGTCTGCTGGAGTGCCATTGGCCCCTCTCCAAATTCTACGATGACCGTTGATGACCCATTCGCGTTGGACATTGTATCGTAGTTCTGTGGTCAATTGATCTCCTTCCTACTCCTGCTAGGTTTCAGCACCCAGAGAACATGAATGTTGAACGGGAATGTCGACCCCGAGAGGCCCTGTTGCTTGTTTCCGCATTGAAGTTCAGTGCTGGCAGCCCCCTGTGATGTATTCTTGGCGAAAGACAGTCACTTTCTCCAACCGTAGATGGTAGGTGGCGAGCAGCATGAAGTTCAACACGTGAAGGCCATCACCTCGAGCACAACTTCGACTAGTTGATGGAGTGTGCTGGAGTACCTAGGACGTAAATTCACTATTGTATTGTAGCCATGGAATCGAGTGCTATTACTCGGAATGTAATCGGTCCCAATGGTCAACTCATCACATGAGCTGGATTGCTGGCATGAGAGTATGACGTGAGGCTAATTTCGTAATGACCGAATGTAACCTACTTATTCTGCTATATTCACTTAACAGGCTGTTAACTGATGCGTCAATTCTTCTCTATGCGCTCCTGTGAAAGAGAGAGAGATTCTTGTAACATGTCTTACAAGCTAACGGAAATGCTTGTTTCGCTTCCTTTGGTCTTCTGTCGCAATCTCCTTTCTGCTGAATGCGTATCCTCACTTGACAGACGATGAACTGACCCACTTGCAACATAATGAAGGTAAGATGGGTGGCTCATTAAGTAAAGCTACTAGAGCTTCTAAACTGAATTGATGGAAAAGAAATTTGTGGTGCAACTTGACTAAAAGAAGGGATCAGATGATGGAAAAAATACTGAGGAATCAAGGGATCGTCAATTTGGTGATGATAGTGTGTGGGTCGTGGGGGTGGGGGGGTGGGGGTGGGGGGGGGGGGTAAGTAGTAGAGCGGGCCCAAGGCTTGACTACAGATAGCATGTTCAAATGTATGTAGGATACAGAAGTTATGTAGAGACGGAGGGGTTCGTACATGATAGACCAGCGTGAGAGTTGCATCAAATGGCTCTGAGCACTATGGGACTCAACTGCTGAGGTCATTAGTCCCCTAGAACTTAGAACTAGTTAAACCTAACTAACCTAAGGACATCACAAACATCCATGCCCGAGGCAGGATTCGAACCTGCGACCGTAGCGGTCTTGCGGTTCCAGACTGCAGCGCCTTAACCGCACGGCCACTTCGGCCGGCAGAGTTGCATCAAACCATGTGTGCCAATACTTGTTAGTGTACGTATTATTCAAAAACATTGTCATTAACCTTACATATATTTTCACTTGTAATTAATGTATCATCCCAATTTCATATCACGACTTTATCATAACAACTAATTCAAAACCTTTTCATTTACTTATCCCTATTCCCAATACCAATGTTGCTCTAACTAATCATGATTTGGATGTGAACTGCCTTGTTCTTCAGTGAGAAGCACGTCAAGTCTGTATGTTTTCTGGGAGTTGACTCACGGTGTGTCTCATTTCACAGACAAATGAGATAACATGACGCTGCTGATGGTAAAGCACGGTCCTCTCTCTGGTCAGTCACCACAGCGGAAGAGCGGAAGAACCGCAACCCAGAGATAGCAATTCACTTTTCAGTGCGAGGCACTGTGGAGACGAGGTCATAGCCCACATGCATAACATTGAACTTTCTGGAACATGTGATATTAGAATGATTCTTACAATGGAAAACCCAGCCGATGGGACAAATGTCAGTGAAGAAAATAGCCGAGGCTCGATTGGTTGCTTTATGTTGCTCTCCCGTACTTCCATCCAAAGTAGCACCGTCACTATGAATAACAAATCTGAGTGAAGAAACAAAATGTTGTATATTTGCAGGTGGTGCTGTCAGCTGTTTTGGTGGAATGGTGTGGGTCCTGGCCAGAACTATGTTGGTGAGGCTGGTGACGATGGACGAGATAGGTAAGCCTGTTTCTGGTTTTTGTTATGTATTTTATTATTTCAATTTCTCGTAAAATATTTTTTCAACTTTTTATAAGAGTTAGGACAAACAAATACATGTTATGTGCCCAAGAGCAAACTGACTGCCATTTCATGTGAGTATCTGGCTGCTTAGTTCTCAATAACGAGGTGTTCGTCTATCGTGCGCAGGTCAGGTGTTCGCATTGGTGATGACTCTGGAAGCGATAGCGCCGCTGCTGGGATCCCTGATTTATGGACAAGTCTACCAGGCCACCGTCTCCACACTCCCTGGTGCTTTCTACTTCATCTCCGTCGGAATCTTCGTGGTCGATCTCATCCTGCTGCTGTGAGTACTGCTGTACTAATAATTTCCTTCAACAGGCAGCATCTGCAACTGTCAGTAATAATTTTTACTGAAGCACAAAGCTTTCTTTTAGCTACTAAACCAGCGTATTCATCTGTCACGTATATTTCACGTAGACAAGTGTCTGATGCTCTGGTTTTTTTTTCTTTCTTTTTTTTTCTTTTTTTTTTTTTTTACACCGTGGGAGTTAAATGCGTCTGAGGTATTGTACCGTGTGGCACGATCTTCGACCTGACAAATTTATTGGCTTCCTACACTGCTCATTCTTGCGACCTGGTTGATGCATTGAACAAAACTTGCAAGAGACAGATCGCGTTCCGTAGTTTTAGGCATTCCAAGTCAACTAAGAACAGCAATTAACTATTTTTATATGTCAGTCCATCTCATCCCAACCCTTATCCCTAGAGGTATAGTGGTATGTTATTCCCATAGTATTTTTATACATATACTGAATCATTCATATACTAAATTTGGCAGAAACTGCTCCATGCGCTCGCGAGTTTTGCTTTTGTGTCAGCCATTTCACTCCCACTCGTACCCATAGGGGTGTCAGTAAATTTTCTTTCCTGTGCAAGTGATACATGTACCAGATTTTGTATAGGTGTTACAGAGATATGCTAACATGTCACTGACTTTGTTCCCACCACACCCCGTCGCACCCCCTCTCACCCATGAGGTGAAACATCAAGATGTCACTAATAAGTCAAGTGACTCCGAAAATTATCGATTCGATACTAAAATGCGCTGTTATGGAATAATATTTACATATTTTTATATTTTGTCACTACTTTTGGTCCCCAGATTTGTGGATGGTAGGGATATATTACACTCACAGTGTTTCTATAAAAATAATTTACAGGTCGTATAGATACAAAATTTGGTTGTCATGGGTTCACACTTCCTTAGTTATCTTTCTATAGCACCCTCCGTCCTTTTCATCTGACCCTACCACTATGGGAGGCAGGTGGTTCTTACCTCAGCTGCGCTTTTTTGCACACATTAAGATTGGCCGAAACCGATCCAGTGGTTTAGGAGGAGGTGCGAACCGTAGATACATCCTTTTTTATAAGGTACTACCTTTTCGCACGCTGTCTCGCTCACGTACGTGCTTCTCACTTATATTACATTCATCTAAATCCTCTCTCTGTCCATCTCCCTATCCTCACTTTTCCTGTCCACCTTCTTCTCTTCTCCCTCCCCCCCCCCCCCCTCTTGTTGCAGTCCATCTTCTTGTCCTTCCTCTTTCTGTCCATGTCCAAAGTCATCACAACCCCAATGGGAGCTAGGTGGTTCTTACCTAACTAACTCCGTCTGAACGGTACCGACCGGCCGCCGTGTCATCCTCAGCCCAAAGGCGTCACTGGATGCGGATATGAATGGGCATGTGGTCCGCACACTGCTCTCCCAGCCGTATGTAAGTTTACGAGACCGGAGCCGCTACTTCTCAGTCAAGTAGTTCCTCAGTTTGCCTCACAAGGGCCGAGTGCACCCCGCTTCCCAACAGCGCCGGCAGACCGGATGGCCACCCATCCAAGTGCTAACCCAGTCCGACAGCGCTTAACTTCGGTGATCTGACGGGAAAAGGTGTTACCACTGCGGCAAGTCCGTTGGCACACGGTTCTTACCACACAGTAATTATTTACAGGCAATAAGTGTTGTGTTTACGAATTAGCTTGGAATCCATCCACTGGTTTAGGAGGACATGGGGAACATGACCACTCGCTTAGATATATGCATATATACATTTATATATACATATATATATATCTAAATAATATGGCAAATACATAGTCGGGTAGTAAGCTATTATTGGAGAAGTCAGCTTCGGCGTTATTCGTGACAGTTTATTTTATAACATATTTAATCCTACTTTGTTATTCATTGCCTTCACATTTAACCTACTGATACCTAGGCACATGAACTATCACGAGCAGCAGGAAAAGTGATTTCCCTTGACGACAAATTTAGTTTAGTGCCTGAAGACACATGTAGAATGTCGGGAAAACAGTAGTAACATATAAGAATCACTGTGACTGCTTGTTACAGGGTTGCGTCTTACCTCACTCGAGGGGCCGTAAGAGAAGAGAATGAGCAACGGAGACAGAGGGCTTTACCACCGTCGGCCTAAGACGCCACAGGCTGCACCGTCATCACTTGTCTTGTCATCATCTCATCGAATCTCAACTGCTGCACGGCTCGTTAGCCCTGAAGGCATAGCAGGAAAGTCGCAGGCGGATCGCGCAGCGACGAAATTACCGCCTTTCTAATCCGAGTTGTGGGTTCACTACAATGCTGCACAGAAGAACGGATGACCGCATCGTGCAAGAGCTGGAGACAATCAACTGCGTGTCTTCATTACTTACAGAATTTATTCTGATGTAACAATAAAACATTGTAATTCCTTACTTTCTGTATAAGTGAAATATTATTTTTTTTATAATTTCCGAAATAAACGTTTGTACAGAAAGCAACTAACTTAATCGCCGGCCGGTGTGGCCGAGCGGTTCTAGGCGCTTCAGTCTGGAAGCGCGCAACCGCTCCAGTCGCAGGTTCGAATCCTGCCTCGGGCATGGATGTGTGTGCTGTCCCTAGGTTAGTTAGGTTTAAGTAGTTCTAAGTTCTAGAGGACTGATGACCTCAGATATTAAGTCCCATGGTGCTCAGAGCCATTTCAACCATTTTTAACTTAATCAACAATTAGAGGAAGTTACGATCCTATATTCTCGGAACGATATCTCTGACGGTGGGTATGAAAATTTTAGAAGATACCGTACCACCTGGATATGTAAAATATGATAACGCTAACTTCACTCAAATCTTCATCATTTTCCAGTACTAAAGTCCAACCAAATATAAATCACTCGATAAACGGAAAAAGGCAACACGACTCAAGAGAAAAATAAAATACGTATTCACTCTCCAACTTGCACTTCATCTACATCTACATACATACTCCGCAACCCACCATACGGCTCGTGGCGGAGGGTACTTCGTACCACAACTAGCATCTTTTCTCCCTGTTCCACTCCCAAACAAAACGAGGGAAAAACAACCGCCTATATGCCTCTGTACGAGCTCTAAGCTCTCTTATCTTATCTTGGTGGTCTTTCCGCGAAATGTAAGTTGGTGGCAGTAAAATTGTACTGCAGTCAGCCTCAAATGCTGGTTCTCTAAATTTCCTCAGTAGCGATTCACGAAAAGAACGCCTCCTTTCCTCTAGAGACTCCCACGCGAGTTCCTGAAGCATTTCCGTAAAACTCGCGTGATGATCAAACCTACCAATAACAAATCTAGCAGTCCGCCTCTGAATTGCTTCTATGTCCTCCCTCAATCCGACCTGATGGGGATCCCAAACGTTCGAGCAGTACTCAAGAATAGGTCGTATTAGTGTTTTATAAGCGGTCTCCTTTACAGATGAACCACATCTTTCCAAAATTCTACCAATGAACTGAAGGTAACCATCCTCCTACCCCACAACTGCCATTACATGCTTGTTCCACTTCATATCGCTCTGCAATGTTACGCCCAAATATTTGATCGACGTGACTGTGTCAAGCGCTACACTACTAATGGAGTATTCAAACATTACGGGATTCTTTGTCCTATTCATCTGCATTAATTTACATTTATCTATATTTAGAGTAAGCTGCCATTCTTTACACCAATCACAAATCCTGTCCAAGTGATCTTGTATCCTCCTACAGTCACTCAACGACGACACCTTTCCGTACCCCACAGCATCATCAGCAAACAGCCGCACATTGCTATCCACCCTATCCACAAGATCATTTATGTAGATAGAAAACAACAGCGGACCTACGACACTTCCCTGGGGCGCTCCAGATGATACCCTCGCCTTCGATGAACACTCACCATCGAGGACAACGTACTGGGTTCTATTACTTAAGAAGTCTTCGAGCCACTCACATACTTGGGAACCAATCCCATATGCTCGTACCTTAGTTAGGAGTCTGCAGTGGGGCACCGAGTCAAACGCTTTCCGGAAGTCAAGGAATATGACATCCGTCTGATACCCTTCATCCATGGCTCGCAAGATATCATATGAAAAAAGGGCGAGTTGCGTTTCGCAGGAGCGATACTTTCTAATGCCGTGCTGATGCATGGACAGCAACTTCCCTGTCTCAAGGAAATTCATTATATTCGAACTGAGAATATGTTCGAGAATCCTGCAACAAATCGATGTTAAGGATATTGGTCTGTAATTTTGAGGATCCGTCCTTCTACCCTTCTTATATACGGGCGTCACCTGCGCTTTTTTCTAGTCGCTCGAGACTTTACGTTGGGCAAGAGATTCGCGATAAATGCAAGCTAAGTATCCATAAAATGCAGAATTGAATCATCGTGGGTCCGAGCATAAATTAAACTGAGCTTTAATATACACTGCAATGATTCACCCTTTTTTTGAATACCACTATCTATTTATTTCCAAACAAAATAGACAAGTAGCCCACCAAGCGATTGTTCCCAGCGTTTTTGTAGGTAATGGTGGAGTGGAGACGGTGATGCCTTAAGATACCGTAATACACGTTATAAGCGAACAACAGCACTAAAAGGAACGTTCAGTAACAAACATGTACAAAAGAAGTAATAATATAAATAAGCACAAAAAATGTGAGAGGTGAACGAAACTGAATTCCTGGTGTCACATTATACCATTGACGTATGCATGCCACGTATATCTCAATTACTTTCACTGCCATCTGTGCTGTCATTGGAACTGCTGGCAGAATTTACTGATATGATCGTTGTACATTTTCCTCTACACATTCATTCCCCGATGCTTTCATTACTACTTACTTCGCGTATCTTACAATATTATGCCAGTATGATGACGAACTTCGGTTTATAACCCTTTGTCAGTCATTCTGCTTCTGCTAATTTGCGTGATTTTCACATTAGAAGCCCAGGTACACAGTGAAGCGACCCCAGAAAGCTACCTACATCCTAAAGAATTGTAAATCATCTATTTATGAGACTTACAAAACTCTTGTTGTGATGGTACTCCACATTAATACAACTGTCAGTCTGGATCCGTTACAGGCAGCATTAATAGAGAACATGGAGAAGAAGAGCCATATGTTTCGTCGCGGATTCCTTTGGTAAGCCTGGGGACATTAAGGTGATGTTCAATACAACTGTAGGGGCAGAGGCGACAAGAGATGTGTATGCAACACAGAAATGTTCATTAGTAAAATACCGAGGGGAGGACGTCGCATGACTTCAGCACATAAATCTCCCTCATATTTAGGAGCAATAGTAAACTTTTAGGATGTGGAAGTATAGAATAATTCGAACACAACATTCCACATAACATACGACCAATTTTTATTGGAAATAGAGTTCAGCTATTAGAAAATAACCCAAACAAGGTAGTGAGCGAAGACTAATGAATAAACTCAAAATTGAATTCAACCTCCAGTTTCAATGCAGTTTCGAATTCTCTTCAGAACGATCAGTTAGTCTCTTGTATATTCCTTCGGTAACGATGAACGTGACCATTTCTGTACTACATCTTCCAGATGATGTTAGATTTGGGTGAAGTGTTGTGGGGCGGCGGTTGGAATTTATTCTGTTGTTTAAACGTAGAATCTTATGTAGAAAAGAAAAGACGCTTTTCCCTGCCGTTTAACCATATGTGGGGAGGCAGGTGGAATTAATTGTTATATAAATGTTCTTATTATTTATGCTGTCTTTTGCCGTTCTCAACACTGGCTCTCTAACTACAATATTGGCAACCAGAAAGTGATTAGCAAAACGTGAAGCCTGTAATTAGAATTCCTAGTGCCCACTTCATCTGAGAAATACACTTATAGCTACAGCTTATAGGTCTGAGGAATTAGGAGATTGTCTGGCATTCATAATCAAAAACGATCGTGAAAAAACGTTCGATATATTCTGAAAGTCACAGATGAAAAAAAAAAAAAAAAAAAGAATCCACACAATCCAACTACCAGAACAGTTCAGAGTCTAATGCGCTGATACAACTATAACTGTTCAAATTAAATGTTTAAATGAATGCTCGCCATAATTTGATGATAATGTTCATCAAACGCCACGCTAAATAATGGTAGAATGTCTGTCCCGTGGCGGAACGTGAAAATACAACGTTCGCAAACTGAAGATATATCATTAAAGTCATCCCAGAATTTACACTTCACTCGAAAACGATTTCATGGTTATGCGTATCCCGAGTAACTTAATACGGCATCCGAGGCTGTTTATAGCAATGATACCGACGCGACGCGACTCCCGACACAGATGGTGTGCTATTCAGCGTCTGGAGAGAACTGGGGCCTTGCTTCCTCGCGCAGCGTTCTTACGTATAAAGCCGTGGTGCGGACGGCTAAGGGAACGCCTGATCAAATCGGCTCTCCCAACGAGCTGTTGGGCTAGTAATGCACCACTTTAAGTCATTGAATAAATCATAGCTTCTTTTTCTGATGGCCGATGAAGCTCTCAATTTAAATGTGCATTCAGCACACAGGTAAGTAAAATAAGTAAAATTTTTTGGGCGAGAGAATTAATTTAATTACACTACACGCAGTAGACGAGCTCTGAACTTGCCCTTTGGAGATACGCTATCGCTATAGTTTTATAGTTATTCAATTGAAATTTTTCACATCTTTATGATTATAGCGGATCTCCATTCTACTTAAATATAAACATCCTAGCCTTATTTACTAGCCTACTTAATCTATCTTGCTTCCTTACTTTTTAAGACAAAACCCAGAAAATCATGAATTTGCACTAAAATTTTAATTTGTGAGATCCAAATTACTGTTTCTATTAAATTATTATGAAAAAGGAATTTAAATATAAATTTTTAAGTTTCTAGCTCTTTTCTGTTGCGCCAATGATTTTTACAGAAAAACATCCAAATTTCGAAAATGGTTAAAGTTATCGAACTGATATTTAACATATATTGATTTAGTATTACTCCTGACATGCTAGAAACGTTTCAGGTTAGTGACTTGATTTTTAAAGTATTGTGCAACATTTATGACATCAGTGCTAGGCTGGCACACAGTGGAAAGACTGATGAGAATGTTATAAGGCGTGAGTAGGCTGCTTCCCTACATCACCCTCTACTTAAATTTTCTTTTTGAATGTTAATGAATGAAAAAAATTTAATTACAAAAAGGGAAGCAAGAGTACAGCTTAACTCCCTATGAAAATTTAAAATTGAAATGTAAACATATAGAAATATTAAATGGAAAACTGATTACCTACTTTAATTATTTAAATTACTGGCATGTTCACTGCCTCTTAAGCAATATTATCTCTCAAAATTTAAGCAAAATCAATGAAACACTTTGGCATACATATTGCCTTAGACAACCAAATACATAAAAATATGTAAAATTATGGAAATCTTAAATCCATTAAATACTTTTTTACATACACAAATTCAAAGAAAATAACACAGTTATTCATGATACATAAATAGGCGATTGTATCTTAGCAGTCTTTTCTAAGCCTGAAAGAGAATTTCACAACCCATGACAATTTCATTTTTACACACCTGGTTGTAGCCGCTTTGGCTTGCGTTCTACACTTTCATTCACAAGGGTAGAGAAGGGGAAGTTGCTATGGTGTGCGTCCTTCACGTTCACTCTAAATTACATGGGGAAAGGGGAGGGGTCACTGTGAGTTGTGTCCAAGTCACTCCACGCTTTCATGCAGCTACCAGGCTGCCATTATCTGGTTTGTCCTGTAGAACAAACAAAAAGAGTGCCTCAGACTCTGTTCACTTATTATCTAAGGGTGGGTCACAATGAAATAGGGATATATACATTTTATCCTTCAATATGTTGCTGGAACAAAGTTAACAGAACTTTTTCAATTTTACTCTCACGGTTACTTAACTGTCATAAAATCGGTAAACAAATGGCTCAAAAAGCCGTTAGTCACGTACTAGAGAAAATTTATGCTCAAGGCATACAATCATAAATTCTATTCAATTTCAATTTATTATTTCTGGGCCGGAACACTGAACCAATGCTCGGTACATTCCTGATAAATCTGTATTTTATTTACTTAGCTGACTCATCTTCGATTAGCTTATTCTTAGAGATAGTATGAGTATATTTGATTAGTAGTTGTCTTCTCAGCTTCTTTGTACATGTGAGTAACTTGTGGTAATAGTACAGTTCTGAGTGTTCAAAACACACTACGTATAGTTGACTACTAAATCCACTTATTGGTCCTCTGCTGCTGTGTCAGTTCCACATCTGCACTTATGTACTTCGTCGAAGTGTATTTATGCTGAGCTATAAATAATGTTTCACGTCTGCCATTGTGTTACTCAATTATGTTGCTAGTGTATGTACTTATTTAACACTCACTCTATTAACATTTAAAGCATAGGATAGCAAATTTATTTCATATCAATAGTGTATTGCAGCTGATCAGTTTGCTCACGAGGCAATCCATTTCCACTCAATCGGACGCTGAAACCACAGGTAGTCTCTCCCGACCTACCACTAAAATGGATTAAGTAATTATGGACGAGCGTAATGCTAAATTCCTTAAACCTATAGGGTAACATGAGCTGCTCTGTCTCATCTTACATGAGGGTACCTATGGTCGCATTCACGCCTCCAACTCATAACCTCAATACATGTGGGTGTGTCCTGTCACGCACTACACCAAATAACAGCCAGCTCCAACCTTATAAATACTTCAAGGACGTGTCCTTTACGTCTCAACCACAAACACTGTTCAATTCTATTACACTGCCATTCCTTGCTACACAGGGTGAGTTTATTCTTACAACTTGTCTGCATTTTTTTCATAACACTAAGCACTCTCTCTTATTATTTATTAGTTAGCTCTAATGCATACACTAGGTTTCACTGCCACTTCAGATCCTGCTTGTACACGAATTTGTATATCTTTTTAAATTTAAATATTGTTGGTGGACCATTTCCAATAAAACAACACTTTGTACTTACAATATTACCAGGGTTCTATACATACTTGTTACTCAAATACGTTTGTATCTTAATTACATCATACTTCTCTGTTGTTTATGTCATAGTTAGGTTTGTCACAGTAGGTATTTTTTTTCTCTAATCGGTGGATAGAATGGTTGCAGAACTCATGGCTTGATAGCCATGACGGAAAATTTTTGTATTGCAAAGAAGGAGTCGAAACTTTGGTGGATAGGAGAGATGAAGAATGAGTGAGACCTAAAAAGGAAAGAAGATCTCACACAGCTGGGACTGCACAGCTGCCACACTGTGTAGAGGTTACAGAACAACCTCCTCCCTACGGCATTCATTAGCTTAATGCTGGCTTGATAGTCATACCGGAAGATTTAATGTGTTGGAAAGAAGAGGTCGAAATTTTAGGTGGACAGGAAAGATGAAGAGTGAGTGAGACCTGAGAAGGAAAGATCTCACACAGCTGGGACTGCACAGCTGCCACACTGTGTATAGGTTACAGAACAACCTCCTCCCTACAGCAGTCATTAGTTTCAGAAAATGTTCGTATTGGAAAGAAGGGGTCGAAATTTTCGTAGATAGTAAAGATGAAGAATGAGTGAGACCTGAAATGGGAAAGAAGATCTCACACAGCTGGGACTGCACAGCTGCCACACTGTGTAGAGGTTACAGAACAACCTCCTCCCTACAGCATTCATTGGTTTCAGAAAATTTTCGTATTGGAAAGAAGGGGTCGAATTTTTTTTTTTTTTTTTTTTTTTTTTTTTTTTTTTTTTTTTTTTTTTTTTTTTTTTTGTGGATAGGAAAGATGAAGAATGAGTGAGACCTGAAATGGAAAGAAGATCTCACACAGCTGGGACTGCACAGCTGCCACACTGTGTAGAGGTTACAGAACAACCTCTTCCCTACAGCATCCATTAGTTTCAGAAAATGTTTCATATGGGAAAGAAGGGGTCGAAACTTTTGTGGATAGGAAAGATGAAGAGAGTGAGTGAGATCTGAAATGGGAAAGAAGATCTCACACAGCTGGGACTGCACAGCCGCCACACTGTGTAGAGGTTACAGAACAACCTCCTCCCTACAGCATTCATTCATAACCTTTGACCACGCCAGGTCGATTTGAAAATACCATATGATGCCTCTTTATACCTGTCTCAGTTCTTCCTTTTCATTAGCTGAAATTTTATCGATTTTCTGCAATTTAGCTTCTATCTTGTCCCAAATAATTGCTTCTTCTTCTTCTGTGTTTAGCTTACTTTTACTAAGATTAACACCTTCGTCCCAATATCCCCTATTTTTTAGAACTCGTATAGGCAGTTCCCAAGTTTCATCATTAGTTACTACATGTTTATCTGTAAAAGGTACGGTAATTACTCCGGTTATCGGCAAGACCATTTTTAACTGGCTTCTTTCGAAGTCAACAACACTCTGATATTTCGTCAAGAAATCTATGCCAATTAAAACCTCAATACTGAGATTGTTTACAATTAAACATGGATGATCAATTAAATTACCATTAATGTTAAAGGGCAGCAAAGCTTCTTGTTTTACCGTTTTTGTCATCTTGCCAGTAGCACCAATTATTCTTAGTCCTGATACCCTCATTACTGTAAGCTTGTCTTTACCAGGTAATGCATTAAAGAAGGACTGAGATATCGCACTCACCTCACTTCCACCGTCTAATAGACAACGTACATTGATACACAACACATTCACTATTATTATAGGGTGGCTTATTCTAGGTTGTACAGGTGGTTCCTCAAATTCATCCAATAGTTCCTTTTGGATTTGTCTCCAACTAAAGTGATCGACATCTGTCTTCATTACATTTAGGTCAAAGTGTGTACGGTTTTCCTGAATTACATTTTCAGCTGCCTTTTCCAGTCGGTCTATTAATTTCAAATCGAAACACCACATGACTTCATTACATTTAGTTTGCTGAACATGACCCAAATTACTGTAGTCTGAGCGATTCTGCGCCTCCAGACCGGGCATAACATTAGTTACAGCTAAACCACTTTCATTATTATCGTCGGGTTCCTTCTCAAGTGACAACTGGTCACAGCTACCACGTTCATCGACCCCCAACAGGCTACCCTCTACATTCTCACTTACCTCCTGTCCTAAATCTATTAGTACAGTATCAACATCCTGCACAGGCACTTTAGCTAAGAGCACATCATCCTCATCGTAAATATAAGCATGAATTTCTTCTGCTTCTTCACCTGAAAATTCAGTATTTTGTAGCTCCTCCCTACCGTTACACTGCTGCGCCTTCTCGTTCTCTTCCCACTTAGAGAGCGTCTCTAACACGGTATCTATCAAATACTGTGAGTGATCTAATATTTCTGCTGTATCCTTAGATGCTACCGACCCTTCATCCACATGTTCAGTTTGAGTATTCTGATCTGTCTCACTAATTACCGTAACTACTGGCTTAGGAAAAGTAACCGCCTGGTGAGCGCCAGTGTCCTCATAGACGGGAACTAGTTTTCCTGCCTCGGTCTGCTACTGTTTCCTTTATTTCCACTATAATTAACTGGCACAGCATTGCTTACCGCACTGTTTTTTACCGGCACAATTTTGTTCTGAACAAAATTACTATCATTTGGATGCCATTGTTGGTTCTGATAATTATTTCTCCAATTCCTACCTCTCTTAGGATGGTGAACACCCACTGTTCTGATGTTTACATTGCATTTCTGCTCGTTCTTAAAATTACTACTAGTGTTATTAGCATTTCTGTTATTAAGTGCTTGCTCCTCATTGGCAGCAACCCGTTCTACACGTTCCAAATATTCAATGAAACGATCCAGATTGTCTCTAGGGGCAGATGTAATTCTAGTTTGCCAATACCATGGCAGTTTGGCTTCAAGACCTAGTATTATCATTTCAGGTTTTAGCTTTTCGGCCAAATGTGACTAACGTGAGATCCATGACCTGGCAAACTCTTTAATAGATTCCTTGCCTGCATTGAAGCGTTTTCCACTCCAAAATTCTCTCAACACTTCATTTTGCTTATTGCTAGACCAATATTCATTAATGAAAGCTGTTTTAAATTCCGCTAATGTTTTACAGTTCAACATAACATCAGCTGACCAACGCATGGCGTCACCTGCTAAATGGCTTCTAATAAATGAGATTTTCTCTCGTTCAGACCAAGTTGGTGGAATCACATCTTCAAAATCGTTCCAGAAATCTAGCGGGTGGATATTTTTATCTGGATCGAACCGCAAGAACTGCCGACACCCGATAAAAGCGGCGTTTGCAGCTACAACTTGTTGTATACTACCATTACCAGAAGTTACTGAAGCTACTTTATTCTCAATGTTAGCAATGTTAGTACTAATATTTTCTACTCTCATTTCAACATTATCTACTCTTTGCACAATATGAGTAGTGTCTGTTTTGATTGTATTTACTTCTGTTTGACATATTTTTACTTTTATATTAACATCTTTAAACCTATCTGAGCACAGTTCAGATTCCGCCTCGATCTTTTCTGTTAACTTGTGCTCCAGCTTCGCATCTTCCATTTGGAAGTCTTTGCGAACTTCAGCAACTTCGGATTTTACTGTTTTATACATTTCAGAAAATTGTTGAGCAACCTTTTCCTTAATATCCTCATGGTTGTAATCAATTTTATAATTCAAACTGTCCAGATCCTCTTTCAACTTATTGCAATCAGCCTTGAAGGAAGTTTCTAATTCAGCTTTATTGGATTCTAATTTATTGTCCATTGCCTCAAACCGTTTATTAAAATTGGTTTGGCTGGCCACAATCCTGTTATTTAGCTCAATTATATCAGATTTTAATTCAGCATTACTGCTTTTGACCTGTTCACTTATTTCAGACTTTAATTCAGCTGTCACTCTAGCATTACTGGCAGTTACTGCTTGTAATATTACATTTAAATCCATATCTCTAGTATCTTTGGGTTGCTCACTAGCTGGTTTTTTATCACACTCAGGTGACGAAAAACTAGCTCCAACACCCAAATCATCAAAACTAAATGAAACTTCTGATTGATCAGTCATATCTAACTTATCCTTTTTAAACTCTACCACCTTTGATGACTGTTTCGTTTTTAACTCATCAGATAAACTATCATCCAATAAATTAACAATTTCTGATTTCTGCTTTACTACAGGGGTCTCTATTATTGGATCATTGCCCCTTTTCACACTACTGTCAGGAGACAATACTTCAAATTTCACCTTAACATTACTATTTTCATGCATATTTACACTTGAACCGTTGTCTGGATCTACAGTTCCCTCAACAGATATAGGTTCTGATTTAAGTTTAACCTCGGTTTCTTCTGGCAGTTCCATCGCCGACAGTTTTCTAGTGCAGGTTAGTAAAAATTTTAACAGCTTTTCACTTAACTTAGTTCCTTCTGCATGACATATGGCGTTGCCGGCGCAGCGTACCAGGATTACTGATGCGACCCGGCACGTTGAACTGCAGACAGCACTCCGACGGCTGCTGTGTGTTTGCGAAGCCCGCAACTGCAGGCGCAGCTCCGGTTGCTCCGGTGGACGACTGCGGTGAGGCGAAACTGGTTTCTCGCGATGCCAGCAGCGCCGCTAGACTCAGTGCCAGCTCCTTCAATCCAGATGCAGTGTTAATCCAATTGCGTCGTCCACATGTACACATAACACTATCACTGTTCTATTACTCAGTTGCGTGTCGCATTTCACTCCCGAATCTGAATATTTAAAAATCACTTTCACTTTTACTCAGTTTATTTCCCGGCTGATGCACCAATTATGGGGTGGTGGTTGGAATTTATTCTGTTGTTTAAACGTAGAATGTTATGTAGAAAAGAAAAGATGCTTTTCCCTGCCGTTTAACCATATGTGGGGCGGCAGGTGGAATTAATTGTTATATTAATGTTCCTATTATTTATGCTGTCTTTTGCCATTCTCAACACTGGCTCTCTAACTACAATATTGGCAACCAGAAAGTGATTAGCAAAACGTGAAGCTTGTAATTAGAATTCCTAGTGCCCACTTCATCTGAGAAATACACTTATAGCTACAGCTTATAGGTCTGAGGAATTAGGAGATTGTCTGGCATTCATAATCAAAAACGATCGTGAAAAAACGTTCGATATATTCTGAAAGTCACAGATGAAAAAAGAAAAAAAGAATCCACACAATCCAACTACCAGAACAGTTCAGAGTCTAATGCGCTGATACAACTATAACTGTTCAAATTAAATGTTTAAATGAATGCTCGCCATTATTTGATGATAATGTTCATCAAACGCCACGCTAAATAATGGTAGAATGTCTGTCCCGCGGCGGCACGTGAAAATACGACATTCGCAAACTGAAGATATATCATTAAAGTCATCCCAGAATTTACACTTCACTCGAAAACGATTTCATGGTTACGCGTATCCCGAGTAACTTAATACGGCATCTGAGGCTGTTTATAGCAATGATACCGACGCGACGCGACTCCCGACACAGATGGTGTGCTATTCAGCGTCTGGAGAGAACTGGGGCCTTGCTTCCTCGCGCAGCGTTCTTATATATAAAGCCGCGGTGCGGACGGCTAAGGGAACGCCTGATCAAATCGGCTCTCCCAACTAGCTGCTGGTCTAGTAATGCACCACTTTAAGTCATTGAATAAATCATAGCTTCTTTTGCTGATGGCCGATGAAGCTCTCAATTTAAATGTGCATTCAGCACACAGGTAAGTAATCATAATAAAAGTCTGACGTGGCTAAGTAAAATATTTTGGGCGAGAGAATTAATTTAATTACACTACACGCAGTAGACGAGCTCTGAACTTGCCCTTTGGAGATACGCTATCGCTATAGTTTTATAGTTATTCAATTGAAATTTTTCACATCTTTATGATTATAGCGGATCTCCATTCTACTTAAATATAAACATCCTAGCCTTATTTATTAGCCTACTTAATCTATCTTGCTTCCTTACTTTTTAAGACAAAACCCAGAAAATCATGAATTTCCACTAAAATTTTAATTTGTGAGATCCAAAGTACTGTTTCTATTAAATTATTATGAAAAAGGAATCTAAATATAAATTTTTAAGTTTCTAGCTCTTTTCTGTTGCGCCAATGATTTTTACAGAAAAACATCCAAATTTCGAAAATGGTTAAAGTTATCGAACTGATATTTAACATATATTGATTTAGTATTACTCCTGACATGCTAGAAACGTTTCAGGTTAGTAACTTGATTTTTAAAGTATTGCGCAACATTTATGACGTCAGAGCTAGGCTGGCACACAATGGAAAGACTGATGAGAATGTTATAAGGCGTGATTAGGCTGCTTCCCTACAGTGTGACCTGACGGTTAGAATGTTGCGACGCTGCCTATCAACTGGGACTTTAAAAATAATTGTTCATGTACCTAGCTTTAAGGTTGTCTTGAGTGCCCGCTGAAGGGGTACTAACTTTTACGTTTATGCCAAGAGAAACCAAATAAACCCGACAGGTGTCAGAAAAGTGGTGTTTGTTCTTAACAAAATACGGTCTCAGGAACAGTCTTTGAATGAGACTATTTATCAAAATTCACCAAATTTATTGAATCCTCAAACACAATAATACAGTGTGAATTGCATGTAATTTAGCTGGTTACTAAGCAGTGCACTTACATTCAATTTCCAATCATATTCCAACTTCACACAATATATTCATAGTCCGAACTTTCTTTAAATTATTCAGAGTCCAAAGCTACCTATACCCCACTACTCTGAATGACTCTTAAGTCAACGACTGTTGGAAACATTTCAAAATTACGCACCTACAACAACTCCCACAGCCTAACAAACAGGAGAATTCTTCCAGTATTCTCGTAGTTTCACCACTCAACTCCGAACACTTCTTCCAGCATTGCGGCAGAAACTGTAACACCGTTTCCATTATTAAAGTCTAAGTATTCCATAAGGTAAAACGTTTACCGCAGTGAAACAATTGTTCCATCAGTAGTCATACCTGTAGCTGTGAAACAATGCCGCCATCACTAGTTATATCTCTAATTTTAACTTCAGTAGAAAAAAAAAAACATTCACCTGCCATTCAAAAAAGAAATAAAAGTTACTTTGAGCCGAAAGTGACGTTTGCTTATATTTATAGAGTGTGCATTCCTGCACACTGTTTGGGCCTCTGACATATGTACATCCCTAGCCATTTGCATTTTTCACATTTTGCATCATTTCGGAAACCTATAAGGTGGCAAAATTAGGTGGAACACTTTGTATACCCGTATCGAAGTCAGACTATATAGTATACTGTATGTGTTCCAGCAACGCTCTCCAACGGCAAGTTTTTGGTCGTCCCTTGTAATTGCTCTACAAGGGGCTTATCTGTTTAGTCTTCACGAGACCTTTAATTTAATACACGTATTTAATTCTTACACAGCTACGATACATCTTACATCTCCTGTTGAGACTAGTGTCTCTCAGTGTCCGACAGGCGGAGTATGCTGTCGCCAAGCGCACGAACGGACCGCACTGAGTGCTTCTGGTGGAATTCGGCCACCTCCTGACCAGCCATTTTGCCAAACAAGACTGTTGCCAGATCACTCTGAAAAGACGGGTGGCGAATACTGCCGTCCGCAGACCGAGCAACGAACCACAGTCTCGCTTCTGCCGACTAAGTGACTGCCAGAGCGCGCCAAGCTACCCCCCGCCCCCTTCTCACAACCTGGCGAGTGCTATAGCGTCCGAGATTTCGCTCGTTACTCAAAGGGCCATCTTGTTACGATGAACAGAGGTCCTTCTATGCTGTACGAGCTTACCCATACCTGTATCCAAAGGAATCCCCGCGAATAACGTTGGAAGTACGTTTTGGAGGAAGTCTAGATGACGTAAGTTAACATAACACTCCCAGTCAAATGACTATCATTCCACAACACACATTTACGGAGGAACGCTATTGGAAATGTGTCTCCATAACGTCGAGCACGTTTTCTCCAGAGCACCGATGTGAATAACTAGCGTTACTGCAGTCTGGAACCGCAAGACCGCTACGGTCGCAGGTTCGAATCCTGCCTCGGGCATGGATGTTTGTGATGTCCTTAGGTTAGTTAGGTTTAACTAGTTCTAAGTTCTAGGGGACTAATGACCTCGGCAGTTGAGTCCCATAGTGCTCAGAGCCATTTGAACCATTTGAACTAGCGTTACTTATACTTGCGTATTATCTACTGGGTGTTGTGCCTGAGCAATGGTTCCGTGTACTTGCTGCTATTACATGGTTTCATGTTTTCTTGGCTTTCTACTGGCTTGACCCGGTATTATGGCGTAAAGTACCTTTTTCTGACGTTTGGAAGTCGCCAATGGTGTATTTTCCGGTGAAATGGCATGTGTGATATATGAAGTTGTTACAATATTTTTCCACTGTTAAGATAATCTGTGATCGAAACCGGGTGTGAATAAATATATTATAAGACAGCACATTGTGTACCATTCATTCCTCCAAGTTACTAATACCGTCACGAGTTATAGTGAAATCATCAGTAAAATGTATTAATGAGAGTACTCGATCATTTGCAATTATCTAACGAGAAAACTCCTATCGTCTGCCTTCCTCTTTTTCTCGAAGGCACTGAATTGCTGTTAATAACAAGGATACAACCCGTTCATATACAATTCCAAACGCGCATTCTTGTATGTGAAACACCGATGTGTGGAGAAATTCAGTTTGTTATTTTCCAGGACTGCGTTCTAGCAAGTGAATAACATATTGAACTTTTGCACTTTCAGATAAGATTTGACTGTCTGGCATCGCATTAGTCTCAGAATCATGACATGTTCAGTTTGTAGTTTTTTGTATTTTAAAAATCTATAGATTTCCTCCTTTCAATTGATATATAATTTATTCAGTTCAGAAGACTACAACTATTTTTAAAATATTTTTGAAAAATGTTCTGCAAGGTCGTGGCCCAATTTGGCGCTGTTAAACTGTTCGCAAGTGTTCTACTAATGAATCTACATGTTCATCATATGCATTTTAGTGATGTGAGAGCAAATAAGTATTACAAAATAAGTATTGTGGCTAACCTGTCATAGTTCGATATATATCGCACGCTCGATTGTTATGAGTAGTGAATTCTGTTCATTAAAGTCTCGCTTTTATTGCAGGATAATCATGGGTAGACGTAAAGTGACTAGAAATCCTCTGAAGGCCTTTACGAAAAGGAGAAAATACTTCGCAGAGGAAGCTTGGTTCAGTTAGTGAAAAGTATCATTGTTTTATCGCGAATAGGATGTGAATGAAATATTTGATACGTCGTTCTCGACGAAATGTTTGCAAAATCTGTTGAATTTGAGTACAGTTGCTAAGGATGCTACTGCAGGTGCAGTTTTCTGTGTCACGATGAATCTTCCACATTTTCCAACCAAGTTTACGGAACTATAATAGATTCATGGGATCTAAAGTAGAAGATGTCTGTATAGAATCTATGAAGGAAGCTGTGGAAGCGGCAGTAATAGAAAACAGTGGTCGTAGAGACTTGATTGCAGCATTCGATGGTACCTAGCATAAATGGGGTCACACATCTCTTCATAGTAACAGTATCTGCCACCAATATGTAGATACACTAGGAAAGTTTTACATGTAGCAGTAATATCTAAATATTGTAGGTGTCCGCGAAAAAAATATAGGTACACGTGAAAATAATTGCACAGCTAACTATAGTGGAAATAGTGGAGAAATGGAAGTGGCAGTTTTTGCTAGTATATTTCAACGTTCTGGTAAGTGCGATAATGTGTGATATGCGAATTGCGTTGGTGATGGTGATTTTAAAAGTTTCATACACATTCAAGAACTGAAACCCTTGGTGGTGATGTTGTTGTGCAAAAATTTGAGTATATTAGTGAAGGTACAGAAACGAATGAGATCAAGGCATCGGCGACTGAAAGCTTCGTACAAAGAAACAAAAATTCAGTGATGGTAATGCGTTGGATGGGAAGGGAAGGTTAAATGGCAGCTTAATTAGCAAAACGCACAGCTATTATGGAATAGCCATTAGGCAAAACACACACAATGTCGATGAAATAAAGAATGCTGTTTGGGCTCTTTTACTCCCTACTTTTTGAACCGATGAAACTCCCCATCATTACTTGTGTTCCAATAGGAAAACACTTGGTGTAAGTACAACAAGGGATTGCTCAAACAAGACTGTTGCCAGATCACTCTGAAAAGACGGGTGGCGAATACTGCCGTCCGCAGACCGAGCAACGAACCACAGTCTCGCTTCTGCCGACTAAGTGACTGCCAGAGCGCGCCAAGCTACCCCCCGCCCCCTTCTCACAACCTGGCGAGTGCTATAGCGTCCGAGATTTCGCTCGTTACTCAAAGGGCCATCTTGTTACGATGAACAGAGGTCCTTCTATGCTGTACGAGCTTACCCATACCTGTATCCAAAGGAATCCCCGCGAATAACGTTGGAAGTACGTTTTGGAGGAAGTCTAGATGACGTAAGTTAACATAACACTCCCAGTCAAATGACTATCATTCCACAACACACATTTACGGAGGAACGCTATTGGAAATGTGTCTCCATAACGTCGAGCACGTTTTCTCCAGAGCACCGATGTGAATAACTAGCGTTACTGCAGTCTGGAACCGCAAGACCGCTACGGTCGCAGGTTCGAATCCTGCCTCGGGCATGGATGTTTGTGATGTCCTTAGGTTAGTTAGGTTTAACTAGTTCTAAGTTCTAGGGGACTAATGACCTCGGCAGTTGAGTCCCATAGTGCTCAGAGCCATTTGAACCATTTGAACTAGCGTTACTTATACTTGCGTATTATCTACTGGGTGTTGTGCCTGAGCAATGGTTCCGTGTACTTGCTGCTATTACATGGTTTCATGTTTTCTTGGCTTTCTACTGGCTTGACCCGGTATTATGGCGTAAAGTACCTTTTTCTGACGTTTGGAAGTCGCCAATGGTGTATTTTCCGGTGAAATGGCATGTGTGATATATGAAGTTGTTACAATATTTTTCCACTGTTAAGATAATCTGTGATCGAAACCGGGTGTGAATAAATATATTATAAGACAGCACATTGTGTACCATTCATTCCTCCAAGTTACTAATACCGTCACGAGTTATAGTGAAATCATCAGTAAAATGTATTAATGAGAGTACTCGATCATTTGCAATTATCTAACGAGAAAACTCCTATCGTCTGCCTTCCTCTTTTTCTCGAAGGCACTGAATTGCTGTTAATAACAAGGATACAACCCGTTCATATACAATTCCAAACGCGCATTCTTGTATGTGAAACACCGATGTGTGGAGAAATTCAGTTTGTTATTTTCCAGGACTGCGTTCTAGCAAGTGAATAACATATTGAACTTTTGCACTTTCAGATAAGATTTGACTGTCTGGCATCGCATTAGTCTCAGAATCATGACATGTTCAGTTTGTAGTTTTTTGTATTTTAAAAATCTATAGATTTCCTCCTTTCAATTGATATATAATTTATTCAGTTCAGAAGACTACAACTATTTTTAAAATATTTTTGAAAAATGTTCTGCAAGGTCGTGGCCCAATTTGGCGCTGTTAAACTGTTCGCAAGTGTTCTACTAATGAATCTACATGTTCATCATATGCATTTTAGTGATGTGAGAGCAAATAAGTATTACAAAATAAGTATTGTGGCTAACCTGTCATAGTTCGATATATATCGCACGCTCGATTGTTATGAGTAGTGAATTCTGTTCATTAAAGTCTCGCTTTTATTGCAGGATAATCATGGGTAGACGTAAAGTGACTAGAAATCCTCTGAAGGCCTTTACGAAAAGGAGAAAATACTTCGCAGAGGAAGCTTGGTTCAGTTAGTGAAAAGTATCATTGTTTTATCGCGAATAGGATGTGAATGAAATATTTGATACGTCGTTCTCGACGAAATGTTTGCAAAATCTGTTGAATTTGATTACAGTTGCTAAGGATGCTACTGCAGGTGCAGTTTTCTGTGTCACGATGAATCTTCCACATTCTCCAACCAAGTTTACGGAACTATAATAGATTCATGGGATCTAAAGTAGAAGATGTCTGTATAGAATCTATGAAGGAAGCTGTGGAAGCGGCAGTAATAGAAAACAGTGGTCGTAGAGACTTGATTGCAGCATTCGATGGTACCTAGCATAAATGGGGTCACACATCTCTTCATAGTAACAGTATCTGCCACCAATATGTAGATACACTAGGAAAGTTTTACATGTAGCAGTAATATCTAAATATTGTAGGTGTCCGCGAAAAAAATATAGGTACACGTGAAAATAATTGCACAGCTAACTATAGTGGAAATAGTGGAGAAATGGAAGTGGCAGTTTTTGCTAGTATATTTCAACGTTCTGGTAAGTGCGATAATGTGTGATATGCGAATTGCGTTGGTGATGGTGATTTTAAAAGTTTCATACACATTCAAGAACTGAAACCCTTGGTGGTGATGTTGTTGTGCAAAAATTTGAGTATATTAGTGAAGGTACAGAAACGAATGAGATCAAGGCATCGGCGACTGAAAGCTTCGTACAAAGAAACAAAAATTCAGTGATGGTAATGCGTTGGATGGGAAGGGAAGGTTAAATGGCAGCTTAATTAGCAAAACGCACAGCTATTATGGAATAGCCATTAGGCAAAACACACACAATGTCGATGAAATAAAGAATGCTGTTTGGGCTCTTTTACTCCCTACTTTTTGAACCGATGAAACTCCCCATCATTACTTGTGTTCCAATAGGAAAACACTTGGTGTAAGTACAACAAGGGATTGCTCAATGATGAAATGAACTCTCATAAACGAAGTCTATCTGATGCAGTAATGGATGTGATGAAACCAATTTTGAGAGACTTAGCAGAACCTGAACTATTGAAAACGTATATTCATGTTGTTGTTGTGGTCTTCAGTCCTATGACTGGTTTGATGCAGCTTTCCATGCTACTCTGTCCTGTGCAAGCTTCTTCAGCTCCCAGTACCTACTGCAGCCTACATCCTTCTGAATCTGCTTAGTTTATTCATCTCTTGGTCTCCCTCTATGATTTTTACCCTCCACCCTACCCTCCAGTACTAAATCGGTGATCCCTTGATGCCTCAGAACATGTCCTACCAACCGATCCCTTCTTCCAGTCAAGTTGTGCCACAATTCCTCTTCTCCCAATTCTATTTAATACCTCCTCATTAGTTATGTGATCTACCCATCTAATCTTCAGCATTCGTCTGTAGCTGCACATTTCGAAAGCTTCTATTCTCTTCTTGTATAAACTATTTATCGTCCATGTTTCACTTCCATACATGACTACACTCCATACAAATACCTTCAGAAACGACTTCCTGACACTTAAATCTATACTCAATGTTAACAAACTTCTCTTCTTCAGAAACGCTTTCATACTATTGCCAATCTACATTTTATATCCTCTCTACTTCGACCATCATCAGTTATTTTGCACCCCAAATAGCAAAACTCCTTTACTACTTTAAGTGTCTCATTTCCTAATCTAATTCCCTCAGCACAAATTCAAAACCCTAATGAAAATGTAAATAGTGATATATGGCGAAGAATTCCCAAGACTGTGTTCGTCGTGACACAAATACTTGACTTTGGTGTGTCTGATGCTGTTGGCCCTTTCAATGATGGCGATGTTGTAAACTGCAAAATATTTCGAAATATGGGAATGAAGATTGGTTTCAACATGGTACGAACGATGCTTGCTTTGGTCAAGGAACGTCTCCGGGCTGATGACAGGGCTGTAAATAGCCTAGAAATACAAGTCAGAATAAACAGGAGGAGACCAAAGAGGGAGCTGGAGGAGGAGTTTGTTGAAGATTAAGATAATATATCCTATGGATCTGGAACGCCCTTAAACCTAATCCAAACTTTGTCGCCCGATTCCCGAAAGTTTTTTTATACAAATTACATATTTTCTCAGGAATTACCCAACCAATTTGCTTCAAAGTTTCAGGAAATTTTACAAAGTCCCTTCTGCGTAACGTAATACAGCTTTTTTCAAAAAACCTGTATCTTGTCGAATTTGTAACCAAAAAAAGCCACAAAAATAGTGAACTTTCATTGCAGCAGAAAAAATTAATCTCTAACAACCGAATTCAAATTTGTAAAAATCTCTGTGTTGAGTTGTAGTCAATATCCCAATAAATAACCTGTAAAAGTTTCAGCTTCCTAGCTCGAATACTTTCTAAGAAAATATGTAATTTATGTTGTTGAACCATGATTTATTTTCAAAGAATATTCTTAAGAATATATTTTATTTACTAGCGATTCATCAAGAACATTGACACATCTAATCACACTACGTAAGCATGGAAGTAGTTGCCAGGGAATAACTGATGAAATCATAATCAAATTCCTTATAACAAATGGGAATTTTATTCACGTTAATAGTGCCTAAAAGCATTTTTTAAAAGAAACAGATTTAAAATTATAATCAGAAAGTACCCTCTAAATATCAAAGCTACAATTTATTCAGAGGCAGAAAGAAACAAGTTTTGACTGTATGAGCTCCCGTTTGACACAGCTGTAGTTACGACCGCTCACAACAGTCTCTGAAAGACTAAACTGGTGCAAATCTGCAACACAACAGATAACTTTAAACTAAGAGTTTTAACAATTTACCCAAGCACACAAACTATGCACCCCCCCTCCTTGGAGGGATGGAAATGGTACAAAACACTAACAATTAAATTATTAACGTTGCCACCGAAGGTGCAACTTGATTTTAACTTCTAAGAAAAGTCTTACAGTGAATGGGCGGCAACTTTATATACTAAAATGATCATTTAAATAAAAGTCCATGAAATGCAATCTTATATAAAATTCTACAAGGTTGGTCAAACAATAGTTAAGATGCTCTACAGTACACAAATACCGCCTCTCAAGATTAGAGGCAATAATATCAAAGTTTCCAAAGATCAAATCATATTTCAGGTATTAGTCCATTACACTCCAAGCAATAAATTCGTTAACACAATCCGACAAACATGACAGAGGCAGCTACTAACGTACGGTAGATTGATAGGGAGATTACTGAACAAACCGAACTGCAGGTTGCTTTAACCCACCCCTACTCCACAAGGGAAAAACGGACCACCCAATTTATAAACTACCACCTTCCCGCGGGTGGGCAAACGGAGAGGAATGGTGGAACGACCCCAAAGTAAAACGGCTGGTGACCTCACCTTAACAAGAGTTCAAATGGTTCAAATGCATCTGAGCATATGGGACTTAACTTCTGAAGTCATCAGTCCCCTAGAACTTAGAACTACTTAAACCTAACTAACCTAAGGACATCACACACACCCAACCCCGAGGCAGGATTCGAAAATGCGACCGTAGCGGTCGCGCGGTTCCAGACTGTACCGCCTAGAACCGCTCGGCCACCCCGGCCGGCTTAACAAGAGTACATCAAACAACATATCACCAATCACTTAACTTCTAGTAAACTGCGATTTCTCGAGAAGACCTGACGCAGCATCCCCAAATCGCTCTCTCGAACCGTCCGCTGCCAGCCGCTTCAACGGACGCAGGAAGGCGCGCCGATCTCCCGTCTCACGGCGTCGCAGCTCGTACCGGCCAGACTGATGTCGTGGGTTGACTCCTGTTGCTCTCGTAGCGACCGCGAAGTCACTACCCCTCGCTATACTGGACTCACGTGGCGACCTCACATGCGCCGACGCTCAAGACGGATAAGTCATCTTGTGTCTCAGTGCGCGCCCCCCAACCGATAGATCCAACCGCCAATGACCATTGCCTGAGCAAACTCGAGCAGACTGGCTACCTAACGCGCAGACTCAGATGCAGGAACTAAGCCCCGACCGGGCGACCACTCGCTGAGTTCTCTTACTGCCTAACAAATGCAGACGAGAGACAGAGCTAGACTGACACTGGCGAGCTCATAGCGCACGTGAACAGACAAACTTTCCCCTTTCCCACCAGAGGGAGACACCAAAGCTGCGATTGCCACAGCGACGCCACCGCCAGAAACGGAGGGCGACTGCTTCACACTACGCGCTACAACGTGCTCTTCAAAACTGCAATTTTTACCACGGCTGAGTTGTGACGCGGGAACGACGACATATGGAAGTTTGAATCTGGGCCTGAGTCATACATGGATAGTAGAAGCTCTTGTAAAGTGGGAAATCCGGGTTCGAGTCACGTTCCAACACATTTTCATTGTCGTCATTCCCTCGAACAGCTGGTGGTTGTCCATATTCGCAACAGTGAACAAATCTCATTTAGTGTTGACACTGGTACGATGTGGTTAGAATATTGTATTCCATATTCTCTACAAATAGCAGCAGCGTCCCCCTGATAAAACACATAAATACAATGATGAGCCAAAACATAACGATCACTTGCTTAATTTTGATGGCATGGATTCAACAAGTCCTTGGTAGGGTTCTGGAGATAAGTGACGCCATACGACTACCCACAGTAGACGTATTTCCCGTAAATTACTGGCCCATGGCTTGTGTGCGTAAAGCTTCCACCCGATACCGCCACAGTTGGATCCAAATCAGACGAATCCAGTGGCCACTACCTTAACGTGCGTTCACTGCTGGAAATTTGTGATTTGTGGCCAGGACTACGAGACCAAACGGCTGAGGTCATCGGTCCCTATGCTTACACACTACTTCACCCAACTTAAACTAACTTACGCTGAGGACAACACACAGACGCATGCCCGAGGAAGGACCCGAGCCTCCGACGGGGTGGAGACACGCGAACCGTGACAAGACGCCAAGACCGCGCGGCTACCCCGCGTGGGTCAAATTGCTGTAACACGATTCTGGCCTTGTGAACCAGGCAGTTATTGCTATATCTTGGTTCATAGCACTCCAGCTAAACAGTAGTGCATAGCGGCTGAAATACGCAACAAGTCGCAAGGACTACATCAACAAACGATATCACTGCAGTTCAGAGCAAAGGACTACAGGCGGCAGTGGTAGTGCTACAAGAGGGCGCAGTCAGCATGAACCCACTCGCGTCTGCAGGCCCACATGCTCGAAAACAGGTTTCACCATATACTGGCGCTTCAACGGTATTTAGGCCAACACACGGCTACGGGGAGCCAGTTCTCCACGGACGAGTTCTCTGGGCTGCGGCGGTTCCTCAATCAAGCCCTCCTGGAGCCATTCCGTAACCTGTCGTCCAACACCAGACCGCATACGGGAATCGTCTCCCCCGCTGTGACGTGGAGCAGCCGACTGTCATTTACGAGCCACGTTGGATTTTAGCCTCTACAGCGTGACCTCTTGGACTTCGTATTTTTGACCAAACAGTGTTTTTGTGTAGCAAGACAAACCACTGCTCGTGGACCAATATACTAACTCTAGAAATTGGGATTTAGTTTTCCGTGGCTTGCAGCCCTATGAACTCAAATTTCTTTTCACTTCAAAGGACAGGGACTTAATTGCGGGCTCGTGTTTGCGTTGCGTAAATTTGTTCTGAAGAAGGAGGGCTGAAGTTCGTTTTAATAAACATACCGTTTATTTTTTATCTGTGCCTTAGTTTCTCTTAGTTTCTCACAATTGGCATGGGACACTTGAGTTGGCGACGATACTTCTATTGGTGGATCCGTTTTTCACACTTGTGATAGACCCCAGGTAGAATATTTTTCTTCACGCAGTAACCCCTTTTCTGGGAGAATAACGTTAGTCTTCCTTCCAGTATGTCTACTAGGGACGTGACCACGTCTTATTGCTTCTCCAACACAACCAAAGGATTCAAGAGTTGATGTTAGAGAAGACGGCTGCCATCACTATCACGCCATCAGAAATTTCCACAAGGTCTTCTCATATCGACTCCTTGGTAAAGGGTCACCATTCCAGCGTTCTAGGCGTTTGACAAAACACTCGAGTCGTGGACAAACTATCTGACCTGCCTTGAAAACACTATGTAATCCATGGGATCTACATCTACATCCATACGCCGCAAGCCACTCGACGATGTGTGGCGGAGGATACCTTGAGTACCTCTATCAATTCTCCCTTCCATTCCTGCCTCGTATTGTTCGTGGAAAGAAAGATTGTCGGTATGCCTATGTGTGGGCTCTTCGCGAGATATAGGTAGGAGGGAGAAATATACTGCTCGACACCTCGGTGAAGGTATGTTCTTGAAACTTCAACAAAAGCCCATATTGAGCCTGCAGTCTTCCACTGTAGTTTATCTATCATCTCCATAATACTTTCGCAATTACTAAATGATCCTGTAACAAAGCGCGCTGCTCTCCGTTGGATTTTCTCTATCTCTTCTATCAACCTTATCTGGTACGGATCCCACACTGGTGAGCAATATTCAAGCAGTGGGCGAACAAGTGTACTGTAACCTACTTCCTTTGTTTTCAGATTGCATTTCTTTAGGATTCTTCTAACGAATCTCAGTCTGGCATCTGCTTTACCGACGATCAACTTTATATGATCATTCCATTTTAAATCACTCCTAATGCCAACTCCCAGAGAATTTATGGAATTAACTGCTTCCACTTGCTGACCTGCTATATTGTAGCTAAATAATAAAGGATCTTTTTTTCTGTGTATTCGCAGCACATTACACTTGTCTACATTGAGATTCAATTGCCATTCCCTGCACCATGCGTCAATTCGTTTCAGATCCTCCTGCATTTCAGTGCAATTTTCCATTGTTAGAACCTCTCGATAAACTACAGCATCATCCGCAAAAAGCCTCAGTGAACTTCCAATGTTACCCACAAGGTCATTTATGTATATTGTGAATAACAACGGTCCTACGACACTCCCCTGCAGCACACCTGGAATCACTCTCACTTCGGAAGACTTCTCTCCATTGAGAATGACGTGCTGCGTTCTGTTATCCAGGAACTCTTCAATCTAGTCACACAATTGGTCTGATAGTCCATATGCTCTTACTTTGTTCATTAAACCACTGTGGGACTGTATCGAACGCCATGCGGAAGTCAAGAAACACGGCATCTACCTGGGAACCCTTGTCTATGGCCATCTGAGTCTCGTGGACGAATAGCACCAGCTGGGTTTCACACGATCGTCTTTTTTGAAACCCATGCTGATTTCTACAGAGTAGATTTCTAGTCTCCAGAAAAGTCATTATACTCGAACATAGTACGTGTTCCAAAATTCTACAACTGATCGACGTTAGAGGTATAGGACTGTAGTTCTGCACATCTGTTCGGCGTCCCTTCTTGAAAACGGGGATGACCTGTGCCCTTTTCCAATCCTTTGGAATGCTACGCTCTTCTAGAGACCTACGGTACACCGCTGCAAGAAGGAGGGGCTGGTTCCTTCGCGTACTCTGTGTAAAATCGAACTGGTATCCCATCAGGTCCAGCGGCCTTTCCTCTTTTGAGCGATTTTAATTGTTTCTCTATCCCTCTGTCTTCTATTTCGATATATACCATTTTGTCATCTGTGCGACAATCTAGAGAAGGAACTACAGTGCAGTCTTCCTCTGTGAAACAGCTTTGGAAAAAGACGTTTAGTATTTCGACCTTTAGTCTGTCATCTTCTGTTTTAGTATCATTTTGGTCACAGAGTGTCTGGACATTTTGTTTTGATCCACCTACCGCTTTGACATAAGACCAAAACTTCTTAGGATTTTCTGCCAAGTCAGTACTTAGAACTTTACTTTCGAATTCATTGAAGGCTTCTCGCATACCCCTCCTCACAATACATTTCGCTTCGCGTAATTTTTGTTTGTCTGCAAGGCTTTGGCTATGTTTATGTTTGCTGTGAAGTTCCCTTTGCTTCCGCAGCAGTTTTCTAACTCAGTCGTTGTACCACAGTGGCTCTTTTCCATCTCTTACGATCGTGCTTGGCACATACTCATCTAATGCTTATTCTACGATGGTTTTGAACTTTGTTCACTGATCCTCAACACTATCTGTACTTGAGACAAAACTTTGGTGTTGAGCTGTCAAGTACTCTGAAATCTGGTTTTTGTCACTTTTGTTAAACAGAAAAATCTTCCTACCTTTTTTAATATTTCTGTTTACGGCTGAAATCATCGATGTAGTAACCGCTTTATGATCGCTGATTCCCTGTTCTGCGTTAAGTGTTTCAAATAGTTCAGGCCTGTTTGTCACCTGGTCTAATATGTTATCGCCACAAGTCGGTTCTCTGTTTAACTGCTCAAGGTAGTTTTCAAGTAATGCACTTAAAAAAATTTCACTGGATTCTTTGTCCCTGCCACCCATCATAAACGTTTGAGACACCTAGTCTATATCCGGCAAATTAAAATCTCCACCCAGAACCATAACATGGTCGGGAAATCTACTCTAAATACTTTCCAAATTTTCCTTCAGGTGCTCTGCCACAACAGCTGCTGGGCCAGGGGGCCTATAGAGACATCCAATTACCATGTTTGAGCCTGCTTTAACCGTGACCTTCACCCAAATTATTTCACAGATCGGGTCTCCGTCAATTTCCTTCGATACTATTGCACTTTTTATCGCTATAAACGCGCCTCCCCCTTCACTTTCCAACCTGCCTCTGCAGTATACATTCCAATCTGAGTTTAGAATTTCATTACTGTTTACATGTGCTTTCAGCCAACTTTCTGTCCCTAATACTATGTGGGCATTGTGACCATTATTAATAAGAGCAGTCCTGGGACCTTTCTATAGACGCTCCTGCTGTTTACTATTACCATATTAATATTGTTATTCCCTGTTGCGTTTTGCCTACTACTACCTTGCCGCGTCTCAAGAGGTGTCTTGTCGGACCTAGGGAGGGAATTCTCTAACCTAAAAAACCCACATGTGCACTCCACACGTACTCCACTACACTTGTAGCCGCTTCCTGCGTGTAGTGCACGCCTGACCTATTCAGGGGGACCCTACATTTCTCCACCCGATAGCGGAGGTCGAGAAATTTGCATCCCAGACCTCCGCAGAATCGTCTGAGCCTCCGGTTTAAGCCTTCCACTAGGCTCCAAACCAAAGGACCACGATCAGTTTTGGGAACGATACTACAAATAGTTATCTCAGATTCCACCCCACAAGCGAGGCTTTCCGCCAACCGCCTGTATGAACTGAGGATGACCTCTGAACCCAGATGGCAGAAGTCATTGGTGCCAACATGAGCAAAAATTTGCAGTCGGGTGCACCCAGTGCTCTCTATCGCAGCCGGCGGGACCTGTTCCACATCTCGGATGAGATACCCCGACAAGCAGACAGAGTGAACACTGGACTTCTTCCCCGACCTTTCCGCTATTTCCCTAAGGGGTCTACCACGCGCCTAACGTTGGAGCTCCCAATCACTAATAAACCCCTCACATGTGTGCCTGCTTGGACCCTGCTGAAGGAGCAGCCACATGTCCAGTCACAGGCAGAGCGGGCGATGCCACACGGCCGGCCTCCACACAGACCCCCGCCTCATGCACCACGAACGCCGCTGAACCCACCACTCCCCTTGGGCAGAGGGTGGCCCAACCGCCGCGGTACCTGCGCAGTGACCGTGAGTGAAGCATGTAACACCTCGGGTGTATCATGCGACTCCCCACTGCCGCTACACTCCGAGGCAGCAGCTTGAAGACAGCTGATCGTAGCCAACATCACACTCAGCTCTTCGCGAACAGTGGCCAGTTCCTCCTGCGTCCGTACACAGCGGTCATACATCCTATCCATCCTAAGAAACCATTTTACTGTAGAGGGTTAATAAACTTTTAACTAGACGGCTATTTCACTTAAGGCGGCTGATAGTTGACTAAACTGTGGTTAATGACACTCTTGTTGAAAACAATGAAAATAAGCACTAACTGTCTCTGGACTGTATACAAAACAAACACAAGCACTACTGGCACTACAGCTGACTAAAGGGACTCTCTCTGACTGTATTCAAAACAAACACAAAATCTATGGAGCAGTATTACTACTACTCGAAAATTAAAGTTTACTAAAAGCAAAAACCCACTGAAGAAGAAGTGACAACTAAGAAAAACACAGTTAATACTAACATTTACGTAGCTCGGAGCACAGCAGATGTGAGGCAGACGGCAGTTACGACATCACTGACACTACTGGCACTATGGCTGACTAAGGTGCTCTCTGACTGTATTGAAAACAAACACGAATTCTATGGATCACTATTACTATTACTCGTATATTGAAGCTTCCTAAAAGCAAAAACACACGGAAGAAGAAGTGACAACTAAGAGAAACACATTTAATACATACATTACATAGCTCACTGCACAGCAAATGTGAAGCAGATGGCAGTTACGACGATACTGACACTACTGGCACTATGGCTAACTAAAGGGACTCTCTCTGACTGTATTCAAAACAAACACGAAATCTTTGGAAGACTACTACTAGTACTCGAAAATTAAAGCTTCCTAAAAGCAAAAACACACGAAATAAGTGGCAACTAACAAAAACACAGTTGATACTTACATTTACATAGCTCGTTGCATAGCAAATGTGAAGCAGACGGCAGTTTCGACGGCACTGACACTACTGGCACTATTGCTCACTAAAGGGACTCTCTGACTGTATTAAAAACAAACACAAAATCTGTGGATCACTATTACTAGTACTCGAAAATTAGAGCTTCCTAAAAGCAAAAACACATGTAGTTAATACATACAAAACAAAGCTCACAGCATAGCAAATGTGAAGCAGACAGCAGTTTCGACGACACTGACAGTACTGGCTCTATGGCTGACTAGAGGGACTCTGGCTGTATTCAAAACAAACACGAAATCTATGGAACACTACTACTGGTACTCGAAAATTAAAGCTTCCTAAAAGCAAAAACTCACGGAAGAAGAAGTGACAAGTAAGAAAAATACAGTTAATACTTACGTTTACATAGCTCACTGCATAGAAAATGTGAAGCAGACGGCAGTTTCGACGACACTGACACTACTGACACTATGGCTGACTAAAGGGACTCTTTCTGACTGTATTCAAAACAAACACGAAATCTATGGAACACTATTACTAGTACTCGAAAATTAAAGCTTCCTAAAAGCAAAAACTCACGGAAGAAGAAGTGACAAGTAAGAAAAATACAGTTAATACTTAAATTTTCGTAGCTCTCTGCACAGCAAGTGTGAAGCAGACGGCAGTTATCAAGTGATGTCCAGCATTATCTAGTTTCCTTGTCAATGCAGTAACGTTAGTTCCTCACCTACCGCAACAGCTGAATCCTGATGTCAAATTGCATGCGTTTCCTGTGAATGTTTAAAATTAAGTCTGTTTGTTGGCTTTCTTGATTCGCATGTCCACATACCACCAGCCTAATACAAGTATTTTAGCTACCGTAAACAAAATGAGCAGTCGTATAAGGAGCAAATAGCCTGTTTGCAAGGCCGTTCTATAGGCTGCAGCACTCCCAGAAATTACGTTCGCGCCGCAACTGTTTTGTAACACATATAAGCCAGCCTTTCTTCTTTCATAAGGCGAAGTGCACAGCCTGTGGAAAACATGGACAAAAGACTGAAGCGTCCCTTTCACCCAAGAACATGAACGTCGATGGTACCCAACTGGACTCCTAGGGATTCTGATTCACATGACATTGAATGCGTCTATCATCGTTCCTAGCTCCTACCTTCTGGATTTTTGTTCAAAATATACTTCAGTGTTCTCACGTCCATCAACCAGGGTCACTGGCTTTGAAGTAATTTCTCGTTATTGCCTTCGCTGACGCCCAGGTTCTTTAAGGTAAGAAACTATCCTAATGCTCTACAGAACAAACTTCATCTCGAACTCCGGTGCGTGCAGGATGATGGAATTCTGACCTCGTTACAGATAGTCAGTGGGGCACCCCAATGGTGATCATCGAACAAGCAAATGCATAGTCAGGAATTTATGGAGATTTTTGATGCCTTGTCTGACATTGGCTCATACTTATTCCTAAAGAGGAGAACGTCATGGCACACTTCGGCAGAGGTAAAGTTTTTGCAAAAATGAACCTATGGCATACTTACTTGTAACTTCCCCTGCGATGAAGCTTCCAGAAACATGTAGACCATTAGTATAGGACAAAGGGGGTACCACCAAACCATGCATTGTTGCCAGATTTATTCAATATGGCGTATCCAAGATGGCGACCTTTAAATGAGGCAATGTCACACTGACGTCATGGTGCGAAGTTCAACTTTTGGCGGGAAAACAGGAAAATTGGGCTACCTCCACTAACCTAACTCCACACCCTGATACCCTTTTCCCCTCCCATCTGTAAATTGGTGAGAAAAGGACTCAGTCTGTGCTGTGCTGCCAGATAGGATGGACATAAGTCTTTATTTTGTACATATTGTTTATTTAAACAATTTGGGTTGTCATAGTCAGTAGCTCCATCCAGTGTGTTCACCTTGAAGTAGCGTCCGACTGATCTAGTTCACAATACCACCATCAGTGGGTGCTGTTAGCCCTCCCCTCCCCTTCCCTTCTTGTGACATAAAATGTTCAAATCTGTGTGATTTCTAAGGGACCAAACTGCTGAGGTCATCGGTTCCTAGACTTACACACTACTTATACTAACTTATGCTAAGAACAACACACACACCCATGCCCGAGGGAGGACTCGAACGTCCGAGGGGAGGGGCCGCGCAATCCGTGGCACGGTGCCTCAAATCGCACGGCCACGCCGCATGTCCCTGTGATATAATCCAAAATGGCAGTCTGGGGGAAAATTGCAGGAAATTCGCTCAGTCTGTGTCTAGCTGCTGGAACTGAAAGGATGGGAATAACTGTTTGCTGTTGTAAGTAAGCTGTTTAGGTTTTTGTATTTGTAACGCCACGTAGTGCTCTGTATGAAAATCACTGACCGTGCTGTGTGCAGTCTGTGGCTGGTTGGACTCACTGTTGGAATATTCGCTTCTGTAGTATTGGTCAGTTGGATGTGAACAGCGCGTAGCGTTGTGCAGTTGGTGGTGAGTCGGCAGCAATGGTGGATGTGGGGACAGAGATGGCAGAATTTTGAGAGCGGACGATATGGACGTGTGTCCGTCAGAAAGAGGAAATTTGTAAGACTGGATATCATGAACTGATATATATATGATGACATATTAAGGTAAATACATTGTTTGTTCTCTATCAAAATCTTTCATTTGCTAACTATGCCGATCAGTAGGTAGTGCCTTCCGTAGTTAGAATCTTTTCTTTAGCTGGCAGTATTGGCGCTTGCTGTATTGAAGTAGTTCGAGTAATGAAGATTTTTGTGAGGTGAGTGATTCATGAAAGGTATAGGTTATTGTTAGTCAGAGCCATTGTTTTCTAGGTACACTCCTGGAAATGGAAAAAAGAACACATTGACACCGGTGTGTCAGACCCACCATACTTGCTCCGGACACTGCGAGAGGGCTGTACAAGCAATGATCACACGCACGGTACAGCGGACACACCAGGAACCGCGGTGTTGGCCGTCGAATGGCGCTAGCTGCGCAGCATTTGTGCACCGCCGCCGTCAGTGTCAGCAAGTTTGCCGTGGCATACGGAGCTCCATCGCAGTCTTTAACACTGGTAGCATGCCGCGACAGCGTGGACGTGAACCGTATGTGCAGCTGACGAACTTTGAGCGAGGGCATATAGTGGGCATGCGGGAGGCCGGGTGGACATACCGCCGAATTGCTCAACACGTGGGGCGTGAGGTCTCCACAGTACATCGATGTTGTCGCCAGTGGTCGGCGGAAGGTGCATGTGCCCGTCGACCTGGGACCGGACCGCAGCGACGCACGGATGCACGCCAAGACCGTAGGATCCTACGCAGTGCCGTAGGGGACCGCACCGCCACTTCCCAGCAAATTAGGGACACTGTTGCTCCTGGGGTATTGGCGAGGACCATTCGCAACCGTCTCCATGAAGCTGGGCTACGGTCCCGCACACCGTTAGGCTGTCTTCCGCTCACGCCCCAACATCGTGCAGCCCGCCTCCAGTGGTGTCGCGACAGGCGTGAATGGAGGGACGAATGGAGACGTGTCGTCTTCAGCGATAAGAGTCGCTTCTGCCTTGGTGCCAATGATGGTCGTATGCGTGTTTGGCGCCGTGCAGGTGAGCGCCACAATCAGGACTGCATACGACCGAGGCACACAGGGCCAACACCCGGCATCATGGTGTGGGGAGCGATCTCCTACACTGGCCGTACACCACTGGTGATCGTCGAGGGGACACTGAATAGTGCAAGGTACATCCAAACCGTCATCGAACCCATCGTTCTACCATTCCTAGACCGGCAAGGGAACTTGCTGTTCCAACAGGACAATGCACGTCCGCATGTATCCCGTGCCACCCAACGTGCTCTAGAAGGTGTAAGTCAACTACCCTGGCCAGCAAGATCTCCGGATCTGTTCCCATTGAGCATGTTTGGGACTGGATGAAGCGTCGTCTCACGCGGTCTGCACGTCCAGCACGAACGCTGGTCCAACTGAGGCGCCAGGTGGAAATGGCATGGCAAGCCGTTCCACAGGACTACATCCAGCATCTCTACGATCGTCTCCATGGGAGAATAGCAGCCTGCATTGCCGCGAAAGGTGGATATACACTGTACTAGTGCCGACATTGTGCATGCTCTGTTGCCTGTGTCTATGTGCCTGTGGTTCTGTCAGTCTGATCATGTGATGTATCTGACCCCAGGAATGTGTCAATAAAGTTTCCCCTTCCTGGGACAATGAATTCACGGTGTTCTTATTTCAATTTCCAGGAGTGTATTATTGAAAGTCAGATTACGTTGCGCTAAAAAAATATTGTGTGTCAGTTTAGTGTTGATCAGAATAAGTAAAGAGAGAAATGTCTGAGTACGTTCAGTTTTACTCAGCTGTCTCTGTATCAAATTACGTAGAAGATTACCAGTACAGTAATTTATAATTTTCCTAAGTGTACATTACACTGTTCAATGGATGAGATGTCTATGCCGGACAAGGAGGAGTTTAATGGGTATATTAGCTGTAATCATGCAGTTGAGGACTATCCACAGCCACCTGCACGATGTTTGGAAAGCAATGATATTTGGTGAAGACGAATACGCTTCATCAAATCATGAAGATGTAGCAGGATGTGGCTAAGTTTCACTTCACAACTCACGCTGATAAAAAATGCATGTGCTGTAACAGTAAATCATTCGATAAAAGTCCAGTCAGTCTTCCGAAGTGCAAGACACAAGTGGTTCACCCCAGTGTCTGCACGCCCACTGGGAGACGGTTCACGCACTGGCTCACGGCACAGCCATGCAGTAGCAGCAACGGCAACCACGTACTTCCTGTCGCATTGGAAATACCCCAGCCTTCCTCCTTCTCATCCCCAGTGCATGCACACCCTTTGTCATCGAACCAGAACTGCTTCGGGAGATCTTAAATCTGGTGTTCAAACAACGTATGGAATACTGACTCATACTAACTTGAAAATGTTACAGAAACTGAATGTGCCACTGCACAAAGGCAGAGAGAGCTTTGCAGATGACGCAAGAACATTTAAACAATTTGCTATTACATGTTTGATTCTGAGAGATACCACATCCGCGCGGGATTAGCCGTGCAGTCTGAGGCGCTGCAGTCATGGACTGTGCGGCTGGTCCTGCCGGAGGTTCGAGTCCTCCCTCGGGCATGGGTGTGTGTGTTTGTCCTTAGAATAATTTAGGTTAAGTAGTATATAAGCTTAGCGACTGATGACCTTAGCAGTTAAGTGCCATAAGATTTCACACACATTTGAACATTTTTGAATACCACCACCACCACACCTGAATACGGACTCTAAGAAAAGATAAGTGCACACTTGTGAAAACAACCCTGAGATACTTTGTGTGCTTTTGTGGGAAATACCCTTGTTTTTGAACATGAGCTCCTTAAGGAGTTACGAAATGCAATTAAACATGTCTCTTAATGCACTTTCAAAAAGATCGCTGCACAGCAGTTTCCCTCAATTTTGTGGTGTATACTGTCACACTTGAACACTGACTCTAAAAAGATCGCGGTACACTTATGGAACCCACCAAACTGTTGCTGCTGCCAGTGTGGGAGCACTGTCCGCCATTTTCTGAAGACAGACAAATTACGAGACTTTTGCGGCAAATATATTTTGTACAGATCGAGAAAATAACATACAACAACAATAATTTAACCCTGCAAAAGTGGTGTACAGATTAGGAACTATGGAGACTACCGCGAAAGATATTTCCTCAATTACACAGCTCTGCTACTGTCGAGGAAAAATTGAATTTTTAAGCGTGAGACCTCCAACTGTGCTATATCACCACATACTGTATCGATGTACTAAGCAAAATTCGTATCCTGCACCACACAAAATTATCACTGCTGCTTCCTGCACATAGTTATCGGTAACCAGACACTCGTACGTTTAACCATGAAGACAGATTGTTCCCAAAAAAACATAAGCATATGCACCATATACAGGGTGGTCCATTGATTGTGACCGGGCCAAATGTCTCACGAAATAAGCGTCAAACAAAAAACTGCAAAGAACGAAACTTGTCTAGCTTGAAGGGGGAAACCAGATGACGCTATGCTTGGCCCGCTAGATGGCTCTGCCATAGGTCAAACGGATGCAACTGCGTTTTTTTTTTTAAAGAGGAACCCCATTTTTATTACATATTCGAGTAGTACGTAAAGAAATATGAATGTTTTAGTTGGAACGCTTTTTTCGCTTTGTGACAGAAGGCGCTGTAATAGTCACAATTTTAGACGAACAGTTGATAACAGGTAGGTTTTTTAAATTGAAATACAGAACGTAGGTACGTTTGAACATTTTATTTCGGTTGTTCCAACGTGATACATGTACCTTTGTGAACTTATCATTTCTGAGAACGCATTACCTGTAAATACCACATTCATGCAATAAATGCTCAAAATGATGTCCGTCAACATCAATGCATTTGGCAGTACGTGTAACGACATTCCACTCAACAGCGAGTAGTTCACCTTCGTAATGTTCGCACATGCATTGACAATGCGCTGACGCATATTGTCAGACGTTGTCGGTGGATCCCGATAGCAAATATCTTTCAACTTTCCCCACAGAAAGAAATCCGGAGACGTCAGATCCGGCGAACGTGCGGGCCATGGTGTGGTGCTTCGACGACCAATCCACCTGTCATGAATATGCTATTCAATACCCCTTCAACCAGCACGCGAGCTATGTGCCGGACATCCATCAGGCTGGAAGTACATCGCTATTCTGTCATGCAGTGAAACATCTTGTAGTAACATCGGTAGAACATTACGTAGAAAATCAGCATACATTGCAACATTAGGATTGTCATCGATAAAATGGGGGCCAATTATCCTTCCTCCCATAATGCCGCACCATATATTAACCCGCCAATGTCGCTGATGTTCCACTTGTCGCAGCCATAGTGGATTTTCCATTGCCCAGTAGAGCATATTATGCTGGTTTACGTTACTGCTCTTGGTGAATGACGCTTCGTTGCTAAATAAAACGCGTGCAAAAAATCTGTCATCGTCCCGTAATTTCTCTTGTGCCCAGTGGCAGAACTGTACACGACGTTCAAAGTCGTCGCCATGCAATTCCTGGTGCATATAAATATGCTACGGGTGCAATCGATTTTGATGTAGTAGCATTCTCATCACCGACGTTTTTGAGATTCCCGATTCTCGCGCAATTTGTCTGCTACTGATGTGCGTATTAGCCGCGACAGCAGCTAAAACACATACTTGGGCCTCATCATTTGTTGCAGGTCGTGGTTGACGTTTCACATGTGGCTGAACACTTCCTGTTCCCTTAAATAACGTAACTATCCGGCGAACGGTCCGGACACTTGGATGATGTCGTCCAGGATACCGAGCAGCATACATGGCAGACGCCCGTTGGGCATTTTGATCACAATAACCATACATCAACACTATATCGACCTTTTCCGCAATTGGTAAACGGTCCATTTTAACACGGGTAATGTATCACGAAGCAAATACCATCCGCACTGGCGGAATGTTACGTGATACCACGTACTTATACGTTTGTGAGTATTACAGCGCCATCTATCACAAAGCGAAAAAAGTGGTCCAACTAAAACATTCGTATTTCTATACGTACCACACGAATATGTAATAAAAGATGGGCAGTTCCTATTTTTAAAAAAACGCAGTAGATATCTGTTTGACCTATGGCAGCGCCATCTAGCGGGCCAACCAAAGCGCCATCTGGTTTCCCCCTTCAAGCTAGACGAGTTTCGTTCTTTGTAGTTTTGTCCTTTGATGCTTATTTCGTGAAATATTTGGCCCGGTCACTATCAATGGACCACCCTGTATAGTCCTCGCAGCACTAGATATGTGTCGAGGGGTCGATCGGTCATCCACCATTGCCAGTGGTCACGAATCAACTGGCCCCGCACACATTTACCTGGTATGTCATCATAGCGCCCTCAGTGGACTGTAGTCACTCTCCGAACTGGTGTACAAAGACGGGCCTGGATCCCCGCAGCACAAAGGTGTTACTGTTTCTGGCCCCAACCCGCTTTCCTGGTTGCTGCCGTGCTTTTTACAGCCATCTCTAGACTCTTGGATTACAATAACATATGTATGATCACATGGTTTGCCATAATATCATATTATTTATAGCATAGGTCTCGATATCAGCCACATAGCAGTATGCTACTGATAGTTTGCACTGCATAATTCCGAAGATAAAGAGTGCAAATTATCTCTAAAAACCTGAAACTTTAGGGAGGTGGATCATTCTGCAAACAACTGAGTAACTAGACACTTATATCACCCACGAAGATAATTACGCGGAAACTCGAAAAAATAGAGGAAACTGGTAGTTCCACTCGTATTTTTTTAACGAATGCAAATATCAATTACATAATGAGCGAAACATCAGAAATCCCCCCTCCTGATGGCTCTGGCTCTGGAAATATGAAAATGTGTACTATTCTTATGACTGGACATATTTTCCATGTATAAAAATCTTTCACCCCCTTACGGTTATCGCAGTCTTTTCCACGTCAAATCGACACATTCCTTACGACAGGACAAAGACATTTTCTTTCCACAGTTTCTACCACACATCCCCTAGTAAGTATAATACTTTTCCAATAACTGAATGCTGGTGATGCCAAACAATATTGAGTGAAAATCTCTGAAGGGTCGACATGTTTCATTTATTTTTCTTGCGAGTGGCACCAGTGCATCTTAGGGAAAGAGAGAGATGTAATCATATCATAAGCAACCAGCTATTAAAAAACACGATCCCAACGACTATGTTACTGTCACCCAGGTCTTTTTTGTATCAGCACACGCGAGTACCACTAACGACATCTATGTTAAAAACTATACAAGCTTCATAAATCGAGGTATGGTATTGCTTCCTGACGAAGTGGACTTCCACACAAATACCATGATATTGAATACAGATGGTCGTCGCTGGGGTGTGAATTAACAAACTGAAAGCGTGGCTACACTTCGCCAGCGGCGTAAGCTCGTAATAAAATCACCGAATTTAGAAAGTGATTTGCCTAAGGAGCATGGAATGAAGTCGATGTTTGCAGCTCACTCATGCTGCTACTAGATATTTCTCCGGTATTTGTAACTCACTCTATCTCGATGCCAAGCTAGAGGTTCTGAGATATAACCACTGGGTTTCAGGCGAGGAAGGATGATGGTTCATTGCGAATGATCACAGACAGTAGACGGTATGCTATGCGACGAATCACTTTTAAAAAAATGCAACACTAGATTGAGGTCGTAAGAAATGTACAAAATCCTATGACAAATACACTGGCTTTTCAAATCTATAGTGTTACGCTTTTTGGTAGAAATGCCATATGTGATTTGGAAACAAGTCTTTCCTTTCAACCACATACCAGCGTTGGATCCTATGGAGATGTCTTTTAATGATTACAGCCACTAGTGAATCATATTCATGGCATTTTTATATCTCGAAACTAGTGACCCTTTTCGAACCTTTCTGCTACAGTACAACTCCAATGCTGTTTTTTGGACAATTCCCCTACATCTTGTAACTTTTTCTCAGTCTCTGCCCCGCCATCCCCACAGCTATGTCCATATCATCTTTTAAGTCGGAACTGAGCAGAAGTCGGAGAGTGCCATATCTACCTTCTGCAACCTGTAGAGAAACACGGTGAACTGAGTTAATGCAACAGGATCGTCTTTTCATCACTCGGAAGTGGGAACATGTTCTCATAGCTCACCCAACAGTGCACAATGTGTAATGCCAACGCCATACGAAGCCTTCTGCTGCAACAAGAGGTAGCAGTACAAAAAGCAGTAGAAACAGTTATGGGAACTGCGACAAGGACAAAGATTCTGCTACTACACTGCGATGTTTTTCCAAACGACATGCAGGTACTGAAATCTGAAGGAGATCTGCATCCCTCAGGGTGCATTCATATCTGTCACCCAAACATTCTCTCAACCATAGTTATTTTTTACTGTCCAACAGAGAAGAAAACTACGAACTATAAAAACTTCGCTAGCATCACATGGTAGAGAACTCAGTAAGATATTACCACATCCCTCTAACCCCCCCCCCCCCCCCCCCATGAACCGTGGACCTTGCCGTTGGTGGGGAGGCTTGCTTGCCTCAACGATACAGATAGCCGTACCGTAGGTGCAAGCACAATAGAGGGGTATCTGTTGAGAGGCCAGACAAACGTGTGGTTCCTGAAGAGGGGCAGCAGCCTTTTCAGTACTTGCAGGGGCAACAGTCTGGGTGATTGACTGATCTGGCCCTGTAACACTAACCAAAACGGCCTTGCTGTTGTGGTACTGCGAACGGCTGAAAGCAAGGGGAAACTGCAGCCGTCATTTTACCCGAGGGCATGCAGCTTTGCTGTATGATTAAATGATGATGGCGTCCTCTTGGGTAAAATATTCCGGAGGTAAAATAGTCCCCCATTCGGATCTCCGGGCGGGGACTACTCAAGAGGATGTTGTTATCAAGAGAAAGAAAACTGGCGTTCTACGGATCGGAGCGTGGAATGTCAGATCCCTTAATCGGACAGGTAGGTTAGAAAATTTAAAAAGGGAAATGGATAGGTTAAAGCTAGATATAGTGGGAATTAGTGAAGTTCGGTGGCAGGAGGATCACGACTTTTGGTCAGGTGAATACAGGGTTATAAATACAAAATCAAATAGGGGTAATGCAGGAGTAGGTTTAATAATGAATAAAAAACTAGGAGTGCGGGTAAGCTACTACAAACAGCATAGAGAACTCATTATTGTGGCCAAGATAGACACGAAGCCCACGCCTACTACAGTAGTACAAGTTTATAAGCCCACTAGCTCTGCAGATGATGAAGAAATTGATGAAATGTATTATGAGATAATAGAAATTATTCAGGTAGTGAAGGGAGACGAAGATGTAATAGTCATGGGTGACTGGAATTTGACAGTAGGAAAAGGAAGAGAAGGAAACGTAGTAGGTGAATATGGATTGGGGCTAAGAAATGAAAGAGGAAGCAGCCTGGTAGAATTTTGCACAGAGCATAACTTAATCATAGCTAACACTTGGTTCAAGAATCATGAAAGAAGGTTGTATACCATATTTTAAACTGTAAGACATTTCCAGGGGCAGATGTGGACTCTGACCACAATCTATTGGTTATGAACTGTAGATTAAAACTGAAGAAACTGCAAAAAGGTGGGAATTTAAGGAGATGAGACCTGGATGAACTGAACGAACCAGAGGGTGTACAGAGATTCAGGGAGAGCATAAGGGAACAATTGACAGGAATGGGGGAAAGAAATACTGTAGACGAAGAATGGGTAGCTTTAAGGAATGAAATAGTGAACGCAGCAGAGGATCAAGTAGGTAAAAAGACGAGGGCTAGTAGAAATCCTTGGGTAACAGAAGAGATACTGAATCTAATTGATGAAAGGAGAAATAACAAAAATGCAGTAAGTGGAGCAGGCAAAAAGGAATACAAACGTCTCAAAAATGAGATCGACAGAAAGTGCAAAATGGCTAAGCAGGGGTGTCTAGAGGACAAATGTAAGGATGTGGAGGCTTATCTCAAGAGGGATAAGATAGATAATGCCTACAGGAAAATTAAAGAGACCTTTGGAGAAGAGAAAACCACTTGCATGAATATCAATAACTCAGATGGAAACCCAGTTCTAAGCAAATAAGGGCAAGCAGAAAGGTGGAAGGAGTATATAGAGGGTCTATACAAGGGCGATGTTCTTGAGGACAATATTATGGAAATGGAAGAGGAGGTAGATGAAGATGAAATGGGAGATATGATACTGCGTGAAGAGTTTGACAGAGCACTGACAGACCTAAGTCGAAACAAAGCCCTGGGAGTAGACAACATTCCATTAGAACTACTGACAGCCTTGGGAGAGCCAGGCCTAACAAAACTCTACCATCTGGTGAGCAAGATGTATGAGACAGGGGAAAATCCCTCAGACTTCAAGAAGAATAAGGTAATTCCAATCCCAAAGGAAGCAGGTGTTGACAGATGTGAAAATTTCCGAACTATCTGTTTACTAGGTCACAGCTGCAAAATACTAATGCGAATTCTTTACAGACGAATGGAAAAACTGGTAGAAGCCGACCTCGGGGAAGATAAGTTTGGATTCCGTAGAAATGTTGGAACACGCGAGGCGATACTGACCCTACGACATATCTTAGAAGAAAGATTAAGGAAAGGAACACCTATGTTTCTAGCATTTGTAGACTTAGAGAAAGCTTTTGACAATGTTGACTGGAATACTCTCTTTCAAATTCTGAAGGTGGCAGGGATAAAATACAGGGAGCGTACAGAAAGCAGGTGGCATTTACAAGAGTCAAGGGACATAAAAGGGAAGCAGTTGTTGGGAAGGGAGTTAGACAGGGTTGTAGCCTCTCCCCGATGTTATATAGTCTGTATATTGAGCAAGCAGTAAAGAACACATAAGAAAAATTTGGAGTAGGAATTAAAATCAATGAAGAAGAAATAAAAACTTTGAGGTTCGCCGATGACATTGTAATTCTGTCAGAGACAGCAGAGGACCTAGAAGAGCAGCTGAACGGAATGACAGTGTTTTGAAAGGAGGATATAAGATGAACATCAACAAAAGCTAAACGAGGATAATAGAATGTAGTCGAATTAAATCGGGTGATGCTGAGCGAATTAGATTAGGAAATGAAATGCTTAAAGTAGTAAATGAGTTATGCTATTTGGGGAGCAAAATAACTGATGATGGTCGACGTAGAGAGGATATAAAATGTAGACTGGCAATGGCAGTTAACATCGAGTTAACATCGAGTATAGATGTAAGCGTCAGGAAATCAATTCTGAAAGTATTTGTCTGGAGTGTAGCCACGTATGAAGTGAAATATGGACGATAAATAACTTGGACAAGAAGAGAATAGAAGCTTTTGAAATGTGGTGCTACAGAAGAATGCTGAAGATTAGATGGGTAGATCACATAACTAATGAGGAGGTATTGAATAGAATTGGAGAGAAGAGAAATTTGTGGCACAACTTGACTAGAAGAAGGGATCAGTTGGTAGGCCATATTCTGAGGCATCAAGGGATCACCAGTTTAGTTCAAATGGCTCTGAGTGCTATGGGACTTAACTTCTGGGGTCATCGGTCCCCTAGAACTTAGAACTACTTAAACCTAACTAACCTAAGGACATCACACACATCCATGCCCGAGGCAGGAATCAAACCTGCTACCATAACGATCGCGCGGTTCCAGACTGTAGCGCCTAGAACAGCTCGGCCACCCCGGCCGGCACCAATTTAGTATTGGAGGGCAGCGTGGACGGTAAAAATCGTAGATGGAGACCAAGAGATGAATACACTAAACAGATTCAGAAGGATGTAGGTTGCAGTAGGTACTGGAACATGAAGAAGCTTGCACAGAATTGAGAAGCATGGAGAGCTGCATCCAATCTGTCTCAGGACTGAGGACCACAACAACAACAGGCTGAATCAGAGCGCACAGTATTATACACACGTGTATCGTCGAGCCAATATTAACAGCAAAAGTTCGGTTTCGGGGTTTTGTTTCAGTTGTTATTCTTACCATGGAAACAATTAATTACTGAAGTTAGTTTGTTATTAAAAGTCACAGAATATTTTCTGTGAAATTTGTTTACTTAGTTTCGGGTATTAAAATTCGTGACATTCTTTTTTGTACGACACTGCGGAAAAATAGTATTCCTGATTACAGAACTGACACCGAAAGTTAAATTTTCTGCCTCCAATTCGTAATTTTTCCGAGCACATTTTCTCCTTTCACATTTCCGATTTACTCGCACATTTTCACTCAGAATTAGAAGAGATTTCCGTAGCTACAAATTTAAATTACATTTATATACATAAATATAAATCTCAATACATTTGCAGTTTTCATTATACTTAATTATAACAATTTTGTACAAAGAAAACAGTGTATAGCACACTTCCGTAATGTGCCATCGCTAAGATCGTGCCCTACATTTCACGCTTGTTTCACAATGAAGTTCTTCCAGCGGTTTTATTTCAATGTACAGTTTCCTTCATCCCAGTACAAGCTCAAAACGACACATTACTTGTCATTGCTGTCTTAAGAAATATATTTGATTTCACACCCGATATTATTTCCTAAAACTGGGAGTAGTAATTATGATAAGCGTTGCATAACGTTCTATTACAATCAAAAGCATTTGGGATATAATGAAGCAAAACTGTCGTCATTAAACAGCTCTGAGCACGCACGTGAGCCCGCGGGCAACTGTTCATACGACCTCGTAGCATTCCCATTTTCTCGACTGTAGCTGTGAAAGAATTGATATACCAATCGCATGAATCGTGAATGAACGTGAAAAGGTTAAATATACTGAGAAAAACATCAGCGCTATGATGCTCTCATGGAATAAGAAACTGAAAAAATAGTAATAAACATTGATTTGCAAAGCAGTGACGAAGACACTTATCAGGAACCCAAGACCACCACAGTTAGCAAATTATATGATGCTCAAACAAAAGAGAGAAAACTGATATGCCATGAAATTACAAATTCTACTTCAAATACCATGCAATAATGAGTTATTGTAATGTATGTACGTTTCATGTAATTTTATTTTGTATGTTTGTTGAATTTCCATTCACTTCACTTTAAAACATAAGCCTAAGTAGTATAATGGTTTGTACATTGAGAATTTCTGGTGTCGGTAACGTTGCGACATGAAGCGGTGCCCTCAGCTCTCACCTTCCCTGATGTTTCCACACATTTCAACAACTAGAGAGTAGCGCTCTCGCATGTAAACCACAGTAAGTCATGCAACGCGTGGTATATTATAACACTGTCAATAGCACTTTGCCTGATCTTTCTTCAGTATATGTTTGAATCACATTGTCGAAGTCTGGTTGGCTTGCCAAATTAGTTAAAAGTGCCAATGTCCCCAAAACTGTGAGTCGTTGTTGATGCACAATTGACATAGACAGTTCTTAACGCAATCCACAGTGGTGAATGAACTTTCTCCTTCAGCTACAATCACTGGAAGAGTGCAAAAGACGCCCAAAGCTACACATAATGTCTGAAATAAGATTAAAATTTTAAGTTTGTGAATTTTATTCAAGAGATCTAATCCTTCCAAAATAATGTCTCTAAACTTCGAAGTATAAATTGTTTTCAAGTATGCAGTTTCTTTTTCTAGATCTGTTGTGGCATCACTGTGGTATCTATTGATAAGTAACTTCCATGTCTCAGCGACAAGATCGTCAGTCATATCAGAGTATTTCCATTTAAGTCCAAATGGGCTATCTAAAGTTTTCATTCCTTCATATTGGGTTCTCAAGATAGACACTAGATTGTCAATAATAGCATAAGAAACATTTATCTTGAATACTTCTGAATTCACATTTGTCTGTTCACTCTTGGTTTCATCACGATAGGATTTCCTTTTCTTAGTATGTGCATCCAGAAATTCAAGATGAATATTAATTGCCCTGCCAACAACTTTGAATTCAGAGAGAATGGTGGCCCAATTTTTCCAAAGATATTTTAGGTCATTGAAAAAGCTCTCAACGTTTCTTACCTCAACGACAATGATAGTATTTCGAACTTATAGTAATTTGCTTCTGTAGCCACTTCGTACCAACAGCTTTAGCCAAACTGAGGCCATGATTAAACTCCTGAAAGGTTTCACATAATCCAAAACGTTCCATGTACAGAAAGTATTTCAGATGACAAATTTCACTTACTGAGAGTTTCAAAAGCAACGGCAATCTTATCCAAGTGAGCTGCAATTGGTCTTGCAGCATTAATCCGAGCACTTCAATGGGTGTCAGACATGGAATATACAAAATTTACAACCTACTACCTCAGAATTTGCCATCGTTGTGGACTACAACCGAAAAGCTGTTGAATCACTCGGGAAAAAGTATGGCTCTCGGCTGCCATGTAGTTCACATTATTTAGGGCTACGACAAGCAAACGGAGAAAACCCTTCAAGAGGATTTTGCTTAAGAAAATGTGTCTGAGCATCACTTGCGTTGTCATGACCTTTTCCGCGGCACTCACTGAAAGTGTTTCACAAATGCCGATCGAATTAAATGTGCAGTAGTAACTCCTATTTTCTGCTTACAATCTATGAATTTCAAAAACCGTTCATTTATTTCACATTTATCAATTTACTTAGTGAAGTAAATGTAACGCAAGATGAATGGTCTCTTCTCAACATGATTTTAATCAGGAGTTGCATCAACCGTAATTGAATAACACTTCGCATTTTCTCTCTGTTCGAAGATGCACTTCCGACAGGATGGACACAACTAGAAATAAAGTCATTCTGGATATCACTAGGCAGATAATGCACTTATAAACGTTTCGAGTTTCATGATCGTCTCTGACCATATTAGTGTGTTTTGCAAGAACTGAATCGTAGTGATTCATGAGCTCTACTATTACGAGAAAACTTCCACTTTTCTGAGACGAACTTCCGAAGGCCAAGCTTCTTTGACAAAGAATAATGCTGCATCAAGTAATCGTTTTGGTATATGTTTCGAAACATTGGCTTCATTTTCAGTCTTTTTCTTGATTCGTTGGAATATAATACCAGAGCGTTTCAACTGAATTTCAAGGTTTCGCCATTTCAAGTAATATTCTTTATGAAGAGTGCTAGATTGAGGTTCTCGGATTCTGCCATACAATTTCTCCCTCTTTAACTTATATGAATATCCTGATTTTGAAGAAAAGTACGAACGCCACATTTTACAACCTCTTCTATTTCCTTAGTTGTAGAATTTTAAGTGCTTTAAGTTCCACCATCAAAACCGTTGTGAACACTAATAATTGGAGCACCAATGTTGATGTTTTAAAAGAGTTTAAAAATATACTTTAAACGTTAGGAACCTAATTCTTAAAAAATGCGCTATAAAATGAATATTGAATATGAAAGTGTTTGAATTAATTAATACCTTAAGCATTAACTTAAATTTTACCTCAGAGTATGAGATGTGACACAAAATGTTGAAACTGGTTTTTTTTCAGCATTGGTTGCAGTATTTTCCGAAAACATTTTTTTTTCATTTTAGATGCAATAAATGTAGCAGTTTCACCACAGCTGCCAGTCAGCACTATCTAACAGTGTGGCAGCGTGGTAGTCACCCACTACGCAGCGAAAGGCTTATTGTTGAGTTGTCGCTTTAATTTCATTTCATATTCACTGCTACAACCAAATATAACATGTGAACATGAAAATCACTCTTACGAGCATCTGCGAAACCTTGTTACTTCCGTGCGTCGTTTCCGTCTCAACGGGCGTTCAAAAAGTAGCACGAGCTGGAAATGTTAGAACCGCGCGAGATCTTGCCCTGCAACCTTCCAGTCCTCGCGGCAGCGATGCTGCTTACCCCTTTGCTTTATGCGCAGCACATTAAAAATTTATTAATTTTAAAGTAGCAATCTGATATCTTCCAACTGAGCATCCAGGGAGATCGAAACCCTTGAGAGACTACAACAAACAAAGCCTATGTTCGTCTGTGAAAATGGACTCGATAAGCAACCTGAGCTACCAGTAATCGGAATCTTTCATAATACTGTGTGCGTGTTGAATGACCGTCTGTTTCATTGTCATTTAAGCCTTCAACAGATCGTTACATGAAATACTTAAAACTAACGTTTGGATAAGCTGTCTGACTGCATATTTGAATATGAAAAACTACAAGAACAAATGAACCTGTAACAATGAATACCTAAGCTGTCTGACTGCAGTATTTGAATAAGAATTTATAAGTGATACAGAATCTGGCTTTTGCAACAGAATTTATTGGGTTAGACTACATGACATGCTGTGATGTGTCAGTGTCTCTGTTTTGGCCCTAAGTTTTGCACTCACCTCGTTAGATGACTGATATTTTCCAAGTAGTTTACAGCAATTCACAGCAGCATGCAGCAACAGCGGGGTTCGATTCCCGGCGGGGTCAGGGATTTTCTCTGCCTCGTGATGACTGGGTGTTGTATGATGTCCTTAGGTTAGTTAGGTTTAAGTAGTTCTAAGTTCTAGGGGACTGATGACCATAGATGTTAAGTCCAATAGTGCTCAGAGCCATTTTTGAAAATCTCATTATGAGCAATATAGGTTGACAAGTATTAATAATGGCGAAATGCCTGACAATTACCTTATAAGTATAAATAATGCCTGAGTGCCAGATTAACGAATTATTTCAAGTTCAAAGTTACATCAACATTTAATGAGCACATCATATTTATGAATTAGATGTGTAGAATAATTATTAGTCTTTGGAAGCTTCTTTAATTGACAAACAAAACATGGGATTATTGCAAACTCGGACTAACAGTCACGAGTCTAGCCATGCAATTGCGCTTTACGCTAAGCTTGCGAATTTTACTTTGAATTCCATCTTCAAGAGTAGTTAAGCCATCTAAATCTCTGTTGGTCATATCAATGAAATCAGGCCTTGAGTTTGGTAAGATCACCGACGTGAGGGCAGCGTGACACGTTTTCTGTCTCCGAGCTCTCGATCAACACTACTGAAATTTTTACTCTCGCAGACAGATCTCGCCTCACAACAATGCTTAGAATCGGCATCAGATTGTTACTATCGATATCTGAGTGCTTATTTATTTCCAATCTTACACAATACAAAGGAGAGCATCAAGTTGGCTGTATTGTTTTCGATACTCAATGTAATATTTAATCAATGTACGAGTAATAGAGAGTTCTGACACATTCCTCGCACGCTTCATGACGCTTCGTTCTCGGAGATTTTGACCCCCCCCCCCCCCCCCCTCTCTTCTGCCCCTTGTCGGGCCTACAGCTGTTAGAACATAATTCAAACCAATACTAACAGAAGGGGTTTAGCAGATGTAAATGGTTAAGTTCAAACTCGATTTTCATAACTTCCGACTCCGACTTCAACGTACCTTTGAGTTCTCTTGACAACACCACGTGTTGCCTTCTGAGTTCGTCTCTGCATTCTTGTATGATGGTAGCGCCATTCATAATCCGAATGATAAATTCGTCTCTTGTGTTTACTTTTCTTTGTTGACTTCGTCTTTCAACCATCCCCACAAGCAAAAATCTAAAGGGATAAGGTCCAGGGACTTCGATGGTGTGTTATAAAAGAAAAAAAATGAATAATACGTCTATGAATGGAAAGAAACTTAATTTAAAGTATATTACAATTGCGTTATTAGCAATGTTGTGCTTGTACGATTTTTGGCTAATCGGACTTCCTCTCTTACATTTCAACTGTAGATGCAGGCAGCAGAGTTCAATGACACCAGTGCATGTCAAAAATAAGAAAATCCTCCTTACTTGGTTCCACTTCGCTTCAATAAAAAATACTTAATACTGGTATCAAAACTTCTCTTATTTCGCTATATATATGATACAAAACACTCGCAATACTTCATACTTAAAGCCGTACATCTTCATCGACCTTCTACATACGAGAGAGAGAGAAAAAAACAAAATTATGTATAAAGAAAAATGAATGATGATTTTTTTTTTTCATTTGTCCGCGCCTTACTGCACATTCATAATTAATGTCTTTGCCGACGCTTATAATCGATCGCTGTTTCATTTTTTGTTTTAATAAATTTTAACTTTACGATATCATGTACCTACACAAAGGCCAAGAAACGTGACTATTTCTATCGATTCTCTTTCCGCCGAATGTTAGGTTTAGATGATATGTCACTTGGCGACTAGAATTTGGAGCGGCCCCGTCATGCTGGAAGAACATACACATCCTTGCAATCAAAGGAACCTCTTCAAATGCTGGAAGCGCCTTTTCAAGAAAGACAGGATAACTGGTTCCTAAAGGACCATGTAGTAACACAACAGGTCCAGTCAACTGATTGTGAATTATATCACACCATTCATTTTCAAAGAAGTCTACATCTACATCTACATCTATACTCCGCGAGCCACCTTACGGTGTGTGGCGGAGGGTACTTATTGTACCACTATCTGATCCCCCCTTCCCTGTTCCATTCACGAATTGTGCGTGGGAAGAACGACTGCTTGTAAGTATCCGTATTTGCTCTAATTTCTCGGATCTTTTCGTTGTGATCATTACGCGAGATATATGTGGGCGGTAGTAATATGTTGCCCATCTCTTCCCGGAATGTGCTCTCTCGTAATTTCGATAATAAACCTCTCCGTATTGCGTAACGCCTTTCTTGAAGTGTCCGCCACTGGAGCTTGTTCAGCGCTGACTAAATGTCCCCATGACGAATCGCGCTGCTTTTCGCTGGATCATGTCTATCTCTTCTATTAATCCAACCTGGTAAGGGTCCCATACTGATGAGCAATACTCAAGAATCGGACGAACAAGCGTTTTGTAAGCTACTTCTTTCGTCGATGAGTCACATTTTCTTAGAATTCTTCCTATGAATCTCAACCTGGCGCCCGCTTTTCCCACTATTTGTTTTATGTGATCATTCCACTTCAGATCGCTCCGGATAGTAACTCCTAAGTATTTTACGGTCGTTACCGCTTCCAATGATTTACCACCTATGGCATAATCGTACTGGAATGGATTTCTGCCCCTATGTATGCGCATTATATTACATTTATCTACGTTTAGGGAAATCTGCCAGCTGTCGCACCATGCATTAATCCTCTGCAGGTCCTCCTGGAGTACGTACGAGTCTTCTGATGTTGCTACTTTCTTGTAGACAACCGTGTCATCTGCAAATAGCCTCACGGAGCTACCGATGTTGTCAACTAAGTCATTTATGTATATTGTAAACAATAAAGGTCCTATCACGCTTCCCTGCGGTACTCCCGAAATTACCTCTACATCTGCAGATTTTGAACCGTTAAGAATGACATGTTGTGTTCTTTCTTCTAGGAAATCCTGAATCCAATCACAAACCTGGTCCGATATTCCGTAAGCTCGTATTTTTTTCACTAAACGTAAGTGCGGAACCGTATCAAATGCCTTCCTGAAGTCCAGGAATACGGCATCAATCTGCTCGCCAGTGTCTACGGCACTGTGAATTTCTTGGGCAAATAGGGCGAGCTGAGTTTCACATGATCTCTGTTTGCGGAATCCATGTTGGTTATGATGAAGGAGATTTGTATTATCTAAGAACGTCATAATACGAGAACACAAAACATGTTCCATTATTCTACAACAGATTGACGTAAGCGAAATAGGCCTATAATTATTCGCATCTGATTTATGACCCTTCTTGAAAATGGGAACGACCTGCGCTTTCTTCCAGTCGCTAGGTACTTTACGTTCTTCCAGCGATCTACGATAAATTGCTGATAGAAAGGGGGCAAGTTCTTTAGCATAATCACTGTAGAATCTTAAGGGTATCTCGTCTGGTCCGGATGCTTTTCCGCTACTAAGTGATAGCAGTTGTTTTTCAATTCCGATATCGTTTATTTCAATATTTTCCATTTTGGCGTCCGTGCGACGGCTGAAGTCAGGGACCGTGTTACGATTTTCCGCAGTGAAACAGTTTCGGAACACTGAATTCAGTATTTCTGCCTTTCTTCGGTCGTCCTCTGTTTCGGTGCCATCGTGGTCAACGAGTGACTGAATAGGGGATTTAGATCCGCTTACCGATTTTACATATGACCAAAACTTTTTAGGGTTCTTGTTTAGATTGTTTGCCAATGTTTTATGTTCGAATTCGTTGAATGCTTCTCTCATTGCTCTCTTTACGCTCTTTTTCGCTTCGTTCAGCTTTTCCTTATCAGCTATGATTCGACTACTCTTAAACCTATGATGAAGCTTTCTTTGTTTCCGTAGTACCTTTCGTACATGATTGTTATACCACGGTGGATCTTTCCCCTCGCTTTGGACCTTAGTCGGTACGAACTTATCTAAGGCGTACTGGACGATGTTTCTGAATTTTTTCCATTTTTGTTCCACATCCTCTTCCTCAGAAATGAACGTTTGATGGTGGTCACTCAGATATTCTGCGATTTGTGCCCTATCACTCTTGTTAAGCAAATATATTTTCCTTCCTTTCTTGGCATTTCTTATTACACTTGTAGTCATTGATGCAACCACTGACTTATGATCACTGATACCCTCTTCTACATTCACGGAGTCGAAAAGTTCCGGTCTATTTGTTGCTATGAGGTCTAAAACGTTAGCTTCACGAGTTGGTTCTCTAACTATCTGCTCGAAGTAATTCTCGGACAAGGCAGTCAGGATAATGTCACAAGAGTCTCTGTCCCTGGCTCCAGTTCTGATTGTGTGACTATCCCATTCTATACCTGGTAGATTGAAGTCTCCCCCTATTACAATAGTATGATCACGAAACTTCTTCACGACGTTCTGCAGGTTCTCTCTGAGGCGCTCAACTACTACGGTTGCTGATGCAGGTGGTCTATAGAAGCATCCGACTATCATATCTGACCCACCTTTGATACTTAACTTAACCCAGATTATTTCACATTCGCATTCGCTAATAACTTCACTGGATATTATTGAATTCTTTACTGCTATAAATACTCCTCCACCATTGGCATTTATCCTATCCTTGCGGTATATATTCCATTCTGTGTCTAGGATTTCGTTACTGTTCACTTCCGGTTTTAACCAACTTTCCGTTCCTAATACTATATGCGCACTATTTCCTTCAATAAGAGATACTAATTCAGGAACCTTGCCCTGGATACTCCTGCAGTTTACCAATATTACGTTAACTTTTCCTGTTTTTGGTCTCTGAGGACGGACGTTCTTTATCAACGATGATAATGTCCTCTCTGGTAAGCCGTCAGGTATTTTATCGTTTCGCCCAAGGGGGGGTCCCTCTAACCTAAAAAACCCCCGTGTGCACGCCACACGTACTCTGCTACCCTAGTAGCTGCTTCCGGTGTGTAGTGTACGCCTGACCTGTCTAGGGGGGCCCTACAGTTCTCCACCCAATAACGGAGGTCGATGAATTTGCAACCATTATAGTCGCAGAGTCGTCTGAGCCTCTGGTTTAGACCCTCCACACGGCTCCAAACCAGAGGACTGCGATCGACTCTGGGCACTATGCTGCAGATATTAAGCTCAGCTTGCACTCCGCGTGCGATGCTGGTTGTCTTCACCAAATCAGCCAGCCGCCGGAAGGAACCAAGGATGGCCTCAGAACCCAAGCGGCAGGCGTCATTCGTTCCGACATGTGCTACTATCTGCAGCCGGTCACACCCAGTGCGTTCGATAGCTGCCGGAAGGGCCTCCTCCACATTACGGACGAGACCCCCCGGCAAGCACACCGAGTGCACACTGGCATTCTTCCCCGACCTACCCGCTATTTTCCTGAGGGGCTCCATAACCCGCCTAACGTTGGAGCTCCCTATAACTAATAGGCCCGCCCTCTGTGACTGTCGGGACCTTGCCGGAGAATCGGCCACTGGCCCAACAGGCGAGGCATCCTGTGGTGGCTCGGAAACGATGTCATCACCACTAGGAAGCACCCCGTACCTGTTGGAAAGGGGTAAGGCAGCTGCCACGCGGCCAGATCCCACCTTCGCCTTTCGGCCAGGCACGCGCGAGCCCACCACTGTCCGCCATTCACCCTGGAGTGATGGCTGACCGGTAAGATGCTCACTGCCGGAAGGCGCAGCGACATCAGGGGTTCCATGTGATTCCAAGGCCACCGAAGTAGGCATAGGTCTCAACCACAGTTGCCCCAACGCCACTACGAGCCGACGCCTGCGCCTCGAGCTCGATGAGCCTAACAGACAAAGCCTCCACCTGCCTCCGAAGAGTGGCCAATTCTCCTTGCGTCCGCTCACAACAACCACAGTCCCTACACATGACTATGTTTCCCCTACTCTATACGGTGACAAATTCCCAAGATAATCTTCTGATGAGCTACTCTGATAATCAAGAAACACTCACTGAAATACGAGACGCGAAAACTACGCTAGGTTTTCCCAGAAAAACTATTTAAAAGCTAAGCGCAGCAAATAAGTACAAAAACGCTTTATACAAACAGTACTCGCTGCTGCTGGTGCTCTCGCTCTGGCTGTCACAAGACAACTGCTGATTCAAGTGACTAGTGGCTAACGGCCGCGAAACAAACAAAAGACGGTTTTAGGGCGCTTTCTGTTCTAAACGATCAAGAAAACACTAAGAAATCTAACACGAAAACTACGTAAAGTTTTATCAAGAACTGTTAGTTACTATGCAGAGCAGATAAACACAAATAGAATCCCTTCCTTAGTGGAAGGTCGTAAACAAAATGCAAAATAAACGCTTTATAGAAACAGTACTCGCTGCTGCTGGTGCTCTCGCTCTGGCTGTCACAAGACAACTCGAAAACAAGTTTCCACAATGGCAAGTGGGATTTAATCCGATAACCGGTGTGAGTTACGAGTGTTATTGATACTGTGGCGATTGGAAGAGGATCACCGGTAAACTGTATTAATGGGATTACTCCGCGATTTGCAATTATCCAGTGACAAAGTCCGAATCGTCTAGCTCAATTCCTTCTTGAAGGAGTGTTATCTTTTTAATGACTTTCTCCTCTTGTTTGCCTGCTAGCGATAACTGCACATTACAACAAATGAGAATCATTGTTCTGGTAGTATGAGGTCATCTTTGCCTATGTGTTGACAGCCTGAGGTATATCTCAGAATAACAAGTTGAACCTGATACTTCCGTAAATACAAGGTTATTCAGAACGATCTAGACACTTTCAAGTGATCGTACAATTTTTGTATTGAGGTAAGGTATTATATATTAGATGTATGGGTATGTTAACTTATGAGGTTTCTTTGTTTGAGTGATCTTCAGCAACATGGCTGCCCGCCCAAGGAAACAACGGAGATGGCGTTTTGCGTACTTCATGGCGCTGTTGTATAGTGATAATTTTATTTTTCAACAAGATGATGCTGTACTGCACTTTCAGAATAATGGTCGTGAATTCTTGGATACTGAGCTACTACGATGATGGATCGATCGTGTAATCTCCGGGTACTGGAGCGGCCCCCACGTGTGACTTTTACCTGAGCGGTTACGTCACACACACAGCTTCCGCACCTCCACTTCCCCACAAGGCTGCTACCTTACGAGCACGTATCGGTCATCTGTGACTGTGGACTCAATTGGACGGTAGACAGGACGAGTGCCTTGTGTCAAACGGTTCAAATATTGAACTTTTGCGAACATGACTCAAAACATTTCTTGAGTTACTGTTTCCATACATATAATCATATAGCGCTGAACCTCAATACAAACTTTTTTACAGTCGCTTGAAAGTGCGTAGGTTATTTTGGATAAGTCTGTATGATCGGCTGCTCTTTCCGCGTAATACTATAAGATGCTTCACGCGTTTCGGTTGCAGTAACAGACGCTTCCACAAGTGGAAATTTCTTCCTGCTGAAGCTGTTAGTATACAGAACGCCCTCAAAGACAGGAATGGCACGTATGCTCGTCCTGGAGCGCGAAATATTCGCGGGAAGGAACTCCCTGAAGTGTAGAGGCGATAAATGTAAATGTCGTGTGACTTGGGCCCCCCGTCGGGTAGACCGTTCGCCTGGTGCAAGTCTTTCGATTTGACGCCACTTCGGCGACTTGCGCGTCGATGGGGATGAAATGATGATGATTAGAACAACACAACACTCAGTCCTTGAGCGGAGAAAATCTCCGACCCAGCCGGGAATCGGACCCGACCCTTAGGACTGACAGTCTGTCGCGCTGAACACTCAGCTACCGGGGGCGGACTGTAGAGGCGGTAACTGGCATTACTTCGATGACGTTTTGTGAAATGACACGAGGAGTAGAACAGGATTTAAAACCAGTAGATCCATGTTAGTTGAGATTTCGCTCTATACAGGTTGTTTCAAAAGGAATGTCAGATATTTTAGGAAGTGGTAATATTGATTAATTCGAAGGAGGTGAGTCTGGTGGAAATAATAAGGACAGAAGCCATAAATATGTAATGTCCGTCATATTCTTGTATGTAGAACACCGATACGTGTAGAAATTTTGCGGGTGCTTGTCGAAGCAGTAAGCTCTACCAATAAATATATTCCAGTTCATCCACACTCTGTTCATTTGGAGGTTTAAATGAAACATGACTATTGTGCATTGCACCAGTTTCACGCAGTTTAGTGAGAACACGAGTAAGCAGTCTAATACCCCGTAGTCAGGAAATCGTTTACCGCTTTTTCCACAAACAGTTACAGTGATTCTATTACTAAACGCGTGCACAAGAAGCGTGTCGTCATACTCAGCATTTGTAAATACCTGCGGCATACTCAAACAATGCAATAGAATTTATCAGAACATCACAATTATAGTTGAGAAATTCATTTATACAAACTCACGTACAACTTCACGACTTGAACTTCAAAACAAAAAAATAAGTATAAATTAATTCATGGCAAACGAAGTACCAACACGCAAAATGAAAATATATCTCTGTAACATATAGCTATTGTCTGTACTGCCATATCCTAAAATATCTAATATTCCACTTGAAACACTTGGGATAGAGCGAAATGTTAACTGGCGTGGATCTACTAGTTTTAAATCCTTTGCTGCTTTCTGTGTCCTGCACAAAACGCCATCAACGTAATATCAGCCGTAGGCTTTATCCGTCAGGGAGTTTATTCCCACGAATACTTCTGGGCTCTAGGATGAGCATAAATATCACTGCCGCCTTTGAGATTGTTCCGTATAAAAATAGCATCAGTAGGAGAAAATTTCCACTTATGGAAGTGCCTGTCACTGCCATTGAAACGTCTCAAGCATCTTAACAGTATTATGCAGAAAGAATTACCAAACATACGGGGTTATTCAAAATAATCTAGCGACAGCGCTCTAACAAACATGTATGAAAAGGCAGCACGCAGAATCGCGGCTTGGGGGGGGGGGGGGGCTTTGTGCTCGTTTCGTGTTTGAGTTAGGGACAGGAGGTAAGCAGTTTTTAGCTTAGAGCTTAGCCCGGACCAGCGGCCATTTTTTAGGCATTCAAACATGTCTTACTATAATTGTGTTACAGTGTATTAAGCAAGGTTTGAACGATGGAACGGAGCTGGCCCCCAGACAAACTCTGACAATCGATTAATTCATTTTGCAAAAGACATTAATTTGGCTAAACTTAATGCTCGGTTAACGGCAACATTTGCATGTGTACCGTTTGGATTTTGCATGAATACATGCAGAAAATACGTTTTTCTGGGAGGTTTTTGAAGCGCGTCGCATCTTTACTTTAAACTTGAACTACGGTGTTCAAATTTCGCACCAAGGTAGATAAATGGATCAAGTCAAAAGAATTTTTTAATCCAATAATCGTCATCCGCTGCCGAGATACAATGGTTTAAAAACGAGCTAATTGTAGCAAGTCAAATTCATTCTTACGTGAACTGAATATGCGGAAACGGTTTAAACCTTGAAGAGAAAACAAACAAAAATGCATTCTTATGATAAAATTGAGTACTCGCTTTCAAGAATCTAGCTTCATTCGGAATTTACTGGCAAAAAACACTTTATCTGTTTTTTTTTTTTTTTTTTACAAACACCACTTCTATGAAAAAACACCACTTCAATGTTTAACGTAGGCGATTCATTTCAAATTTTTTAAGAAGATAGAGAAATATATGTAATTAATGGTCGTACTCTGGTTTTCTGAAAGTTGCCACGATATAAGCAAGGCTGTTAGAAAGACAATAAAAAACCTATACCTGATCAGGTCTCCCGCATCAACGAGAATGTACATCGATTGCCAAGCTATAGATATCTAATGTCAAAATTATGGCAGGGTAAAAGCTGGGCACCACAATGGAAAATCCTCCTACCATTGCACCAAAAAAATGAATATGTCCCGGGCATAGATAGAGATGTAAAACAAGGGAACTAATTTTTCAACAACAAAAAAAAATGGTTCAAATGGCTCTGAGCACTATGGGACTTAACTTCTGAGGTCAGCAGTCCCCTAGAACTTAGAATTACTTAAACCTAACTAACCTATGGACCTCACACACATCCATGCCCGAGGCAGGATTTGAACCTGCGACCGTAGCGGTCGCGCAGCTCCAGGCTGTAGCACCTAGAACCGCTCGGCCACTCCAGCCGGCAACTAATTTTTCAATTTATCTTATAGCTTCAAAGACATTTAAATCAAAACATGTTTGTTCCTGGTGGGATGACATCACGTATCATGTGAGACCTGAGCTTCTCCTGGCGTATACAACTTTCAAATAACTTCCGGGAATTCAGCCAGGTAACACTTTCAGCGACCGCCGATATTTCGACGGGAGAACATCTCGCCATTTTCAAGGCAAACTGCAACGGACAGTCGACATGCAAATTTAAAACCTCGGTTCTCCGACTGATGCAGGAAAGATAACATTCACACTGAACACTAGTGCCACCAAAGATGACCAAAGTCACGAGCTATCGATAGTGAGGCTACGAACTCGCAGGTGAGGTAGCATTGACTCTGTCCCTCTGTTTTTTTGACAAGGGAGAGAGCCGGATTCCAAACAGAGTTTAAACAAAAACCTTCCATCCCTGTTAACATGATTGCTCGCTAATTTAATCACAACTGCCTCCTTAGTAACACTGTCCCAATAGTTGGAGGTGCATGCCAACATTCCGGTGTTATTGTATAACATGGGGTGACCAGTATCCAAGCAATGTTCGGCAATAGCAGATCTACTTAGCTGCTGTAATCGTGTGTGCCGTTTATGCTCAGTACATCGGTCGTCCACGGTCCTGATAGTTTGACCAATATTTGTCATGCCGCAGCTACAAGGAATGCGATATACACCCACCTTACGCAAACCAAGATCATCCTTAACAGAACTCGAAAGCGCTCTAATTTTAGATGGAGGTCGGAAAACACATTTCACACCGTATTAGGTGTCACCTAAGTCTACTGCCTTTTAGCCTTAAGTAGGAAACACTTCCAACAAGATTTGTCGTATTTTACGGAAATACGATGTGTAATGTGTTTTCCGACCTCCATCAAAAAATTAGAGCGCTTTTGAGTTCTGTTAAGGATGATCTGGGTTTGCGTAAGGCGGGTGTATATCGTAATCCTTGTAGCTGCGGCATGACACATATTGGTCAAACTATCAGGACCGTGGAGGACCCATGTACTGAGCGTAAACGGCACACACGATTACAGCAGCTAAGTAGATCTGCTATTGCCGAACATTGCTTGGATACTGGTCACCCCATGTTATACAATAACACCGGGATGTTGGCAAGCACCTCCAGCTATTGGGACAGTGTTATTAAGGAGGCAGTTGAGATTAAATTAGCGAGCAATCATGTTAACAGGGATGGAAGGTTTTTGTTTAAACTCTGTTTGGAATCCGGCTCTCTCCCTTGTCAAAAAAACAGAGGGACAGAGTCAATGCTACCTCACCTGCGAGTTCGTAGCCTCACTATCGATAGCTCGTGACTTTGGCCATCTTTGGTGGCACTAGTGTTCAGTGTGTGTGTTATCTTTCCTGCATCAGTGGGAGAACCGAGGTTTTAAATTTGCATGTATGTCGCCTGCCCGTTGCAGTTTGCCTTGAAAATGGCGGGGTGTTCTATAGCAGAAATATCGGCGGTCGCTGAAGGTGTTACCTGGCTGAATTCCCGGAAGTTATTTGAAAATCACGTATCATGTTACTTTACTTGACACGCGGCATTACGTGTCATGCGTACTGATACCAGCAAGTTAAAGAGCGCGAAAATGTCTAGATATCTTGATTTAAATGTCGTTCAAGTTGACAGATAAGATTCCGTCTTTTACATCGCTAACTCTGCCCAGGACATATTCGGTTTTATTTTGTGCTACGATAGGAGTATTTTTCATTCTGGTTTGATTATACGTATGGAAACAGTAACTCGATTAGTTCTTTGTCTCATGCTCACAAATGTTCAATATGTGAACCGTTAGTCATACGGTACACGTCCAGTCTACAGTCTTATTCACTCTACGCTCGTCGCAAAGTGTCCGCATCGACGAGAGTCACGGCTCTCTGATAAGTCCTTGTAAGTCAACGGTGCAGTGGGTAAGTGGTGGTGTGAAAGCAGTGTCTCTGATGTAACCCCGCCAATAACATTCACACAGTGTCACGTCTGGAGAATGTGGGAACCGTGCAATCAACTGGATATTCCAGCTGGTGCACGACCTATCCAACATAGTACTACTGTAGCTCAGTGTCCAAGAACTCGCGAACATCATTATGGAAACGCAGTGGAGCACCAACCTGTTGAAAAACCAAATTATTACTCTCATCTTGCAATCGTAGCAGGAACTACGCAAAATGCTTTCTCCGTTGGCCGGGCAGCCACATTGGCGCACATCACTGTAACAAAAATAACTTCCTCAGTTGCCATTTCCATACATATAACCAGTACAAATAGTTTGACAATCACTTGAAAGCTACGAGACCATTTTCAGTAACCCTGTATTTATGCAAGCAAATCAGGTTCAACTTATTCTTCTGAGGTATAAACCAGGTTGTTAACATATCGCCATAGATGATCTCATGCTACCAGAACAATGGCTCTCATTCGTCCTATTCTGAAGTCGTCGCCAGCAGGCAAACAAGAGGAAGAAAGTCATAAAAGAGATAATAACCAGTTCGTTCATGACTACTAGCACAAACAAGTAGCTGAATCTCAGCACGATGACACCATTCTAAGCTTACGTGGCTGCTAAAACACATCACGTGGGTTCGCTTGTGATAAGATAACACCGGCGCTCTTCTTCAAAACGTGTTTGTCCGGCATCTCTCTCTGAGACTGTAGCTATAACTCGTACATCGCCGGCCGGGGTGGCCGAGCGGTTCTAGGCGCTACAATCTGGAACCGCGCGACCGCTGCGGTCGCAGGTTCGAATCCTGCCTCAGGCATGGATGTGTGTGATGTCCTTAGGTTAGTTAGGTTTAAGTAGTTCCAAGTTCTAGGGGACTGATGACCTCAGAAGTTATGAGCCATAGTGCTCAGAGCCATTTGAACCATTTTTGAACTCGTACATCCAAAGAAGCAGCGTAGCGAGTATACACTCGGGTTCAAACCTCGAACATCCATTCAGCTTTTCTTTAATCTCACTGCAGTACTGCACATCTGATAACATTTTCTTTGCCGCGAGCTCAGATCACAATGAAACAAAGACTTGACACTCGCACTGGAATCGATGTCTTCCTGCTGCATAAGCCATCTGGAGTATCTAAGGACCCAGCAGTGTGGACATACGTTCTTCTGTCCTACTCTTCCTAGGGGCAGAAACAGTTTAGGAGCTCTCCTGCTGGCGGTAACGCAGAGCGCGTTGGAACAAGCGAGAGGTTCCTGAGGCCGATGACGGCGGACTTCACGAAGTGAACGACTAACAAAAAACAAAATCCAGAGAATAGCGAAGTCGCTGCAAATGTACGCAGACAGTCCAGGGAGCAATCCGAATCAAAACTTAACAGAGGCAACGTTAAAACATTATTATAATAAATGGAGCGTAAGAAGGCTTCAATGAACTAGCGAGACACTGCCTGGCGAGTATGGGCCGTGGTATTTGCAGGCAGCCCCGCGACACGCTTGCGGCTGCGGCAGCGCCTCGCACTGGATAAGCTGCGGCCGGAGTACGACTGCTATTCGGAAAGTAAGGTCCGACCGTCAGCGAAATGGAAATCACTGTAAAAAGCACATTTTTTTATTTACATCAGTTAGCTACACATTCCAGCTACTTCTGTACACAGTCACTGCTCCGACTTCGACATTTGTCGTAGTGCTGTACAAGCTTTCCAATACTCTCGTCATAGAAGGCAGCCGCCTGTGATTTTCGCCAATTCTGTACGCTGGTCTACAGGTCGTTGTATGGGCCAAAATACAGTCCTCGTGGCCAGCGATTCATGTGAGCACAGATCGTGGGAGCACGTACGGGCTGTATTGTGGGTGATCAACACTTCCCATCGAAAATGCTGTAGGAACGTCTTCAGTTGCCACTGCAGAGTGCGAGCGAGAATTGTCATGAAGAACGAAATGCATGAGAACGTATTATGTGGTCTGCGTGACATCTGGCGAAATTTCTCACCCTCTTACTTGACGGGAGGCACTATTTTCTAGGAATCTTTACATCCTCATGGTGCGCTCAGAACTGAAGAGAGCGACTTGACGTGGTTGACGGACGCACTAGAGAGACTGTCCAATATATTTGTGCAAAATTTCATCGGATTCTCACTGTGGTTTTCATTTCGCGCCCGATCGGACCTTACTTAGCGAATAGTCCTCGTATGCAGTGGCGTATCCAGAGGAGGAGGGGGGTTGCTACTGGGTTCCAGCTCTCAGCTCTGAACAAACACGTGAAGGTTTAACAGCTGAGTTACTTAAAATCGAATCGAAATGTCAAAAAGTCTGTAAAAACACAAATTTGTGAGCATTTACAACCTATTTTTTCCCGTCATGAAAATGCGTTACAGAATCACGAAGCAGCCATAAAGGAACTGCAAACTATTGTTCATGAAAATCACGACACCTTGAAAGCTAAAATTGACTCAGTTGCATCTACCGATTCGGTTACGCAACTTGCAAAAACTCAGGTAAACTTAAAGGACACAGTAGATACGATTTCAACACAAACGGACACTCTGAAACTTGGTTCAGAAAAATACACTGAGGAAATCAGTTCACTATCGGAGAAAGTAGCCGAACTTTCGGATGAGCTTACTAACTTATCTACAAAGGTAGATGATGATCTGAATGACACAAGACCTGTAGCCTTCACTGACACAGAAGAGTATGAACAAATTAAGAAATTCAAACAAAATCAGAATCAAATTAATACGCAACACAAAAGAGAAATCCGGGAAGTACAAGGTCAGTTGGCACAAGTAATACAAGAATTACATATTTCAGAGGACACTCGCGCTCCAACACGGGAAGAGGGACTTAGAAATACGGAAAAGCCGCTAAATAATAACACAGGGCATTTCGGAAATTATGAAAGTAATTGGCAATGTGCACCGAATTTTGAGACGGAACCGCCGACACGACGTAACAATGACCAATATGCGAATCGCCGACACGATGATTTTGACTATACGCTGTTCATTACTACACGTAAATGAAAAACATTTAAGAATTCCGGAAATGACATTCATCCACAAGCCTGGCTTCATCAATTCTCTCATTGTTTTCCTCCCAACTGGTCGTTAGAGCACAGATTAGAATTTATGTGTGGCTGCTTAGAGAATGAACCAGCTGTAAGAATGCTATCGGTCATTCACGACCGTCACAGTGAAGGAGAATTTTATCATGCCTTCCTCTCGGCATATTGGTCTCAAACTACACAAGACCGAGTAAAACATAGCATCATAATGATGAAACATTTCGAACAATCTGAATTTTCCAGTCTTGTGAAATATTTTGAACATGTTGCAGAAGAATCAGTACCTGTCAAACCCATACAGCCCCTCAGAACTCATCCGCATTTGCTTAATCAAATTGCCTGAACATTTACGACATATTATTTTGACAGGACGTTGCAAAAACGACATTGAAGCTTTTCAGGGACTCTTACAAGAATTGGAAATTGACACTGACAATCGCGGGATGCGAAAACAGAAACACAACAATTACAGGTCACATCCGTCACAATTCCGTGATGAAAGAAATAATTACTGGACACGACAAAGCTATTCTTACAATTCAAATCGTGACCAGAACAGACACCACCCGTATGACAACCATTGGGAGAGTAGTAATAATTACAGAGAAAAATCACCTCTCCGCGGTAATGACTATCACAGAGACAATCAGAGAAACAGACAATATGGGAACCAAAATAATTATTATCAAGAGAGACAGAACAATTTCAGACGCAATGGTCCACCGCGCAGTTACGATTCCGGGAGAAATTCTCCACCACATGACCAACAAATAAGAAACTATAGAAACTACCGAAATAACCACAGACCTGAATTTCATCAGAACTGGCGAGATTCAAACAGGGCAGGGCCTTCTCGTCACGGTGAATTTGTAGAAGTTAGGTCTCCTAATCCTAATAACGACGCGCACCAACAAAGAGACAGACAATGACTCGCACCGCAGGCAGCCACGGGCGCCGGCTGGCTCAGAGAAAAATAACATAGACGCTAACCTTGAGAAAAATTCCAGTATTCTTTACCGACGTATACCGCATGATAATTGCGTTCAAGTTGAAACTCTTGAGTACTATGAAGAGTAAAGAATTGCACCACATTTCACATGTAAAACCGTTTATTGAGAGATAATCTGTTTTTTTACCTTAGTCTTCGCTATTAAATTTTTCACTTGACATTACTAGTACTCTTTGTCACACTTAGAAACTGTAACATGCAACTATGTTTTAAAATTAACTATCTGGTCTAGAACCTAGGGAACATATTTAGACAGTAAGTACGATTGCATTGTTACAGTGAACAGACGACACAGTGTTATTGTGTGTGTACATTCTTGCTTGTTAGTTGCACGATTACGTAACGACTATAAGGCTTACATACTTAAAACATATACTGGTACTGCTAATGAGATTTTAATGCAACATTTTGGTTTACTTGAAAATACATTCTGGATTTAAAGTACTTTCTGAGAGATACCAGATGACACAGTGGTTAGTTTATGTGACAGCTACACGATTATATCACGACGCTACTGAGTGAGAATTTACATTGTTGCTTTTGCGGTGTATCTGTTTTATATCTGCACAGTTTTTCTGTATTATTCTGGAAAGTAAAACATGTTTTAGTAGTAACTGTTGTGGTATAGCTACAATGAGACAGCCTTTTTCGTAGCACAACAATACATTACAGTATAGTACTTTCTTGATCACGGTACTGTAGGTATTAACTACGATATCTATACGCAAAGCATTTCACTTTTGTTTATTACGAGGTAAGTACATTGACTTCTACAGAACTTTGCTTACGGAGGATGATAATTACTACACTTAGCACTATTTTACTGTTAAGTAGTGACAGAGATTATCTTACAACAAGACGCACAGTTTAGCGCTGCAGTACACATATTTGAGTGATTAATTTTGTACTTAAAACATTTATTTTTAAAGATTTTTGGAATTACAATGAGACAAAGGTTTTCCGTGATACATTTCATTCCATTGCTGTAATCTGTATAATTACATTGGTTTCTCTGACAGCTACACGATTATATCACGACGCTACTAATATGTGACACAATTTACATTGTTGCTTTTGCGGTGTATCTGTTTTATATCTGCACAGTTTGTCCGAATTCTTCTGGAAAGTGAAACATGTTTTAGTAGTAACTGTTGTGGTATAGCTAAAATGAGACAGCCTTTTCCATAGCACAAATATATGTTGCAGTATAATTCTTTCTTCATCACAGCAATAAGCGTAATAACTACGATATCTATACGCAAAGCATTTCACTTTTGTTTATGATGAGGTGGGTACATTGACTTAAGCAGAACTTTGCTTACAGAGGACGATAACTACGACACTTCCACAGAATTATCTTATAGTAAGACGCACATTTAGCGCTACAGGAAACGCATTTGAGTGATTAATTTTGTACTTAAAACATTTATTTTTAAAGATTTTTGAATTACAAAGATACAACGATTTTCCTTGCTACATTTCATTCCATTCCTGTAATCTGCAACACCTGAGGGTACAATTACTTTAATCCTAATGGGGTACACGCCTACTTTGTGTACCATGTGTCTGGCAAGCACAAGGAGCCCTAGCTAATATGGTATCTGCTTATACAACTTTACACATCGCTACCATATTTCTCTAACACAGAATTACACAGCTATCTGATTATTTAACAGAGAAAGAAACATTTTTTTACTACATCAGTGACAGATGTTTACGCAATTACGTTTTTGAGATTTGGCTGGGGTTTTATGTTATTATTACGTCAACGATGTGTATTATGGTGTTGAGGTATGTTTACGATCAATGAGCTGATGCCATATGAGGAATTTGATTATGCTACTTATTTATAATGTTGAAATATTGAAGAATTGTCAACGAATATGTATATGTGTAGTAAGGTAAGGACTAATGAGTAGAGGGTAAGGACTCCGACTTGTGGAAAAAAATGTTGGAAACCAAGAATCGTACTTTAAGAATTATGAAATGTGTGTACATGTGTGAATGTATCACAATGTCGGCGAAAATTTTTTGGACACTGTTATATTTATAGGATTTTGTTTCTACACATTTGTAACGCAAATTCTCGACCTGTGAAATTTTTTGTATGAGACTGTCACTGTAGTGCAAACAGCTGTTGTAAATATTTCGGTAAGAAAGGTAAGTGACCATGACTTAATGCATTGTGGGCGCCCAGCTGAGCGATAGTCACCTGAAAAAAGAAAGCCATTAGGTGGAGAAAAAAAGAGGCCATTATCCTCGATATTGACATTTCTTTGTAGAAAGCATCGCAAATATGACACGCTCAAACTTGGAAACACATGATTACACTGTGGAGCTCTTAATTTATGATATTTACTCAAATGCCTAATGAAATGATGAGAAATATTTTATGTCTGTACACCTGATTATGACTACTGTCTTTCCAGTTGAGAGATTTTATATATATATATATATATATATACACTCCTGGAAATTGAAATAGGAACACCGTGAATTCATTGTCCCAGGAAGGGGTAACTTTATTGACACATTCCTGGGGTCAGATACATCACATGGTCACACTGACAGAACCACAGGCACATCGACACAGGCAACAGAGCATGCACAATGTCGGCACTAGTACAATGTATATCCACCTTTCGCAGCAATGCAGGCTGCTATTCTCCCATGGAGACGATCGTAGAGATGCTGGATGTAGTCCTGTGGAACGGCTTGCCATGCCATTTCCACCTGGCGCCTCAGTTGGACCAGCGTTCATGCTGGACGTACAGACCGCGTGAGACGACGCTTCATCCAGTCCCAAACATGCTCAATGGGGGACAGATCCGGAGATCTTGCTGGCCAGGGTAGTTGACTTACACCTTCTAGAGCACGTTGGGTGGCACGGGATACATGCGGACGTGCATTGTCCTGTTGGAACAGCAAGTTCCCTTGCCGGTCTAGGAATGGTAGAACGATGGGTTCGATGACGGTTTGGATGTACCGTGCACTATTCAGTGTCCCCTCAACGATCACCAGTGGTGTACGGCCAGTGTAGGAGATCGCTCCCCACACCATGATGCCGGGTGTTGGCCCTGTGTGCCTCGGTTGTATGCAGTCCTGATTGTGGCGCTCACCTGCACGGCGCCAAACACGCATACGACCATCATTGGCACCAAGGCAGAAGCGACTCTCATCGCTGAAGACGACACGTCTCCATTCGTCCCTCCATTCACGCCTGTCGCGACACCACTGGAGGCGGGCTGCACGATGTTGGGGCGTGAGCGGAAGACGGCCTAACGGTGTGCGGGACCGTAGCCCAGCTTCATGGAGACGGTTGCGAATGGTCCTCGCCGATACCCCAGGAGCAACAGTGTCCCTAATTTGCTGGGAAGTGGCGGTGCGGTCCCCTACGGCACTGCGTAGGATCCTACGGTCTTGGCGTGCATCCGTGCGTCGCTGCGGTCCGGTCCCTGGTCGACGGGCACGTGCACCTTCCGCCGACCACTGGCGACAACATCGATGTACTGTGGAGACCTCACGCCCCACGTGTTGAGCAATTCGGCGGTACGTCCACCCGGCCTCCCGCATGCCCACTATACGCCCTCGCTCAAAGTCCGTCAACTGCACATACGGTTCACGTCCACGCTGTCGCGGCATGCTACCAGTGTTAAAGACTGCGATGGAGCTCCGTATGCCATGGCAAACTGGCTGACACTGACGGCGGCGGTGCACAAATGCTGCGCAGCTAGCGCCATTCGACGGCCAACACCGCGGTTCCTGGTGTGTCCGCTGTGCCGTGCGTGTGATCATTGCTTGTACAGCCCTCTCGCAGTGTCCGGAGCAAGTATGGTGGGTCTGACACACCGGTGTCAATGTGTTCTTTTTTCCATTTCCAGGAGTGTATATATATATATGCTCATTTCGTTTAATATCTAGTTAGCAGCTCCACTGCAGCATTGGTTAAAATAAAATTCTATTAAGCCAGTTTTATTACTGATTTATTTTTCTTTTTGCTGCACATTGCTTCACATTAGTGATAATGTTGCATTTGCTTTGCTAATTTATATTTATTGCTGCTTGCTTTGCCAATTTGCATTTTTTGTCATTGCTGTTTGTGTTAATTGTTTTGTGCTGCTGCATTGCCTAGTCCCTTAGTTTAGCATCTGAGCTCAGCAGATTTAAGTTAGCTTAAGAGGGGAAAGGCTATATAAGAGAATGAGTTGTGATGAGGAAGAAATGCATTGACAAGGTATAAAAAAAGTGAAATAAGAGGAAACATCTATGAAATGAAGTTTTGGGTTGGATTGCTGTACCAAATGTTACACTGAAAACAAACCCTGTCCTTTCCTTTTGTGTTATTCCGCTAAGTGTTTATGTACCTTTGTGTATTTGCGTTTTTTCTGTCTTTATGTGTTTAGCTAATAAGATTTATGTTGTAGAATTTTTCTAGTACTAAGTTACATTCACTATGATGAGGAATACTGTTATCCTCAAATACAATTTGCCTTAATAATATGTTATTTACTTTGTAAAGATGTTTGGACATTATTTTCTAAAGCTATTCTGATCTTTTATGTATTTACATATATCATAATTCCTGTAACACTGATGTATATGTCTTTTTCTATTCTTTTGTAGGGCCTGTGTTACTACAAATGTTATCTGTACTGTTATGTTCTTTAATGTTGTATTTTGTACCTTTGTAATTGTATTCTTATGTTGTAAATTTACAATTGTATGGGCACCAGTTCTTCAAATTAAGTTTCAGTTCAGTGCACACATTTCTGTTGGTCATAGTATATGCACAATATGTGAAAAAAGGGACTGTTAGTGCTTGCATGTGTGTTAATAATTCAGCAAGGGACTGGTTAACAGCATTGCTGGTTCTAAGGACAATTCCAAAAACTTTGTGAGTGCACAAGTGGTGGTTTATGGACTTGCTACATTGTCTGCAAGACTCTTTGACGGTGATTGTGCACCTACACAGTCTCTACAAGGACTGCTGTGGGTCTGCATCTTTGATGGCCCACCAATACCATTATTTCTACAAGGACTGCAGTGGGTCTGCACCTCTGGTGGCCCACCAATACCATAATCTCTACCAGGACTACAGTGGGTCTGCTCTGTGATGACCTACCTACCAATATTCTTCAAAACTTCGACTGGCTCTACTGTGGGTTTGCTCTGTTGTGGACCATTACCTGTCTGCATGTCAAGAGTCAGCATTATCTTTCTGTTGAAAGGACAACACTACTTCTTCAAGACTGCATGGAAATCCACTACTTCCGTGTGTGTTTTCTTTTACTGCTCAGACTTTGTGCATAAAATTGTAATTAATACTGTGATGAATGATCAGGACTGTCTTTATGGACTGAGAAAATTTTAGCTTTTGACCAACATTGTATACATAAGTGTGTGCATTTGATTTCTTTGATATTGTAATTATGAAAATTTTTTTCAAATCTGTGTTGGCCGCTGCCCAAAACAATTTGTAAAATTTTTTTGTGGGGAGCATAGGGGCTATGTAAGTAGGCTGTTTAGGTTTTTATGTTGTTAACGTCACCTAGCGCTCTGTATGAAAATCACTGACTGTGCTGTGTGCAGTCTGCGGCTGGATGGCGTTGTTGGAATTGGCTATTGTAGTGTTTGGCAGTTGGCTGTTAACAGCACGTAGCGCAGTTGAAGGTGAGCTGCCAGCAGTGGTGGATGTGGGGAGTGAGGTGGCGGAGTTTTGAGAGTGAATAATCTGGACGTGTGTCCATCAGAGACAGTAAATTTGTAAGACTGGATGTTATGAACTGATATATATATTATGACGCTTGAACACTTTTAAGGTAAATACATTATTTGTTCACTATCAAAATCTTTCATTTGCTAAGTATGCCTATCAGTAGCTAGAGCCTTTAGTAGTTTGAATCTTTTATTTAGCTGGCAGTAGTGGCACTCGCTGTATTGCAGTAGTTCGAGTAACGAAGATTTTTGTGTGGTAAGTGTTTTGTGAAAGGTATAGGTTAATGTTAGTCAGGGCCATTCTTTTGTAGGGATTATTGAAAGTCAGATTGCGTTGCGCTAAAAATATTGTGTGTCAGTTTAGTGTTGATCAGATTAGTCCGCAGCTCGTGGTCGTGCGGTAGCGTTCTCGCTTCCCACGCCCTGGTTTCCGGGTTCGATTCCCGGCGGGGTCAGGGATTTTCGCTGCCTCGTGATGACTGGGTGTTGTGTGATGTCCTTAGGTTTAAGTAGTTCTAAGATCTAGGGAACTGATGACCATGATCAGAATAGGAAAAGAGCGAAATGTCTGAGTACGTTCAGTTCTGCTCAGCTGCTTAAAAATCAAATAACGTAAGGGGTTTATCAGCACAGTAATTCATAAATTTTTCTAACGGGACGTTTCAAACTCTATAGCTAGTATTGTCAGAGTGCCGATTTGTTAGTATGCTGTTTAGTCGGAATTCTCTTTTACATTTTGCCACTAGATGGTGAGAGCGTTCAGATTATCGATAGTCGATATTTCAGTCTGTGTGTACATCGGCAGTTATCGAATTTTGAGCTTCATTTCAGTACAAAAATGACGCTCGATAATTCTGCTGCTGCCGGCCGCGGTGGTCTGGCGGTTCTAGGCGCTTAGTCCGGAACCGCGCGACTGCTACGGTCGCAGGTTCGAATCCTGCCTCGGGCATGGATGTGTGTCGTGTCCTTAGCTTAGTTAGGTTTAAGTAGTTCTAAGTTCTAGGGGACTGATGACCACAGATGTTAAGTCCCATAGTGCTCAGAGCCATTTGAACCAATTCTGCTGCTACCTTTACGTGTTCTGACATCTTGCTCCGTAATATTTCATATTTTTATGTACTGTTGTTATTTAACATTGTTTTGTGTTATTTTGTCTGTAAGTTAACTTTTTCAGCCGAAGTAGAGGATTTAGACGATAAAATTCACGAGCTATTGGAAAATATTAGTAATAAAGTATTGTAATGAAAGCACAAGCAGTTTGGAAAATTACAATGCTGCTCTTACTAGAATTTTGAATGAATCAAGGCTCCCTTATTCAAATGTTGTGTTACGAAGACGTGAGTACTTGGGACAGATTGTCATTTCTTCTTCAGAAATTGTGTTTATTATCTCCCTAAATAATAATAATAGTAACAATAACATTTTACTGATGTCATTTACGTACATTTTATGAATATTAGTGTTCTCTCTTGACGTTAAGTATAGTGTTAGGCATAGGGAAAAAATACAGTTAACATTTTGTAAGAGAACCTTTTTATTTGGTGTTATAAACAATTTTAAGTGAAGAACTATAAAGACCTATTTATACCATATGACCGTTTAGCATTCCTCAATACAAAATGACAGGCAACAAAAGCATTAAGAAAATACCATTGTTCACTCAAGAAAATTTTGATGCGTCTCTATGATACACTACTGGCCATTAAAACTGCTACACCACGAAGATGACGTGCTACAGCCGCGAAATTTAACCGACAGGAAGAAGATGCTGTGATATACAAATGATTAGCTTTTCAGAGCATTCACACAAGGTTGGCGCCGGTGGCGACACCTACAACGTGCTGACATGAGGAAAGTTTTCAACCGATTTCTCATACGCAAACAGCAGTTGATTGGAGTTGCCTGGTGAAACGTTGTTGTGATGCCTCGTGTAAGGAGGAGAAATGCGTACCATCACTTTTCCGACTTTGATAAAGACCGTAATGTAGCCTATCGCGATTGCAGTTTATCGTATCGCGACATTGCTGCTTGCGTTGGTCGAGATCCAATGACTGTTAGCAGAATATGGAATCGGTGGATTCAGGAGGGTAATACGGAACGCCGTGCTGGATCCCAACGGCCTCATATCACTAGCAGTCGAGATGACAGGCATCTTATCCGTATGACTGTAACGGATCGTGCAGCCACGTCTCGATCCCTGAGTCAACAGATGGAGACGTTTGCAAGACAACAACCATCTGCACGAACAGTTCGACGACATTTGCAGCAGCATGGACTATCAACTCGGAGACCATGGCTGCAGTTACCCTTGACGCTGCATCACAGACAGGAGCGCCTGCGATGGTGTATTCAACGACGAACCTGTGTGCACGAATGGAAAAACGTCATTTTGTCGGATGAATCCAGGCTCTGTTTACAGCATCATGATGGTCGCATCCGTGTTTAGCGGCATCGCGGTGAACGCACAATGGAAACGTGTATTCGTCATCGCCATACTGGCGTATCATCCAGCGTGATGGTATGGGGTGCCATTGCTTACACGTCTCGGTCACCTCTTGTTGGCATTGACGGCACTTTGAACAGTGGACGTTACATTTCAAATGTGTTACGACCCGTGGCTCTACCCTTCATTCGATCCTTGCAAAACCCTACATGTCAGCAGGATAATGCACGACCGCATGTTGCAGGTCCTGTACGGGCCTTTCTGGATACAGAAAATGTTCGACTGCTGCCCTGGCCAGCACATTCTCCAGATATCTCACCAACTGAAAACGTCTAGTCAATGGTGACCGAGCAACTGGCTCGTCACAATACGCGAGTCACAACTCTTGATGAATTGTGGTATCGTGTTGAAGCTGCATGGGCAGCTCTACCTGTACACGCCAACCAAGCTCTGTTTGACTCGATGCCCAGGCGTATCAAGGCCGTTATTACGGCCAGAGGTGGTTGTTCTGGGTACTGATTTCTCAGGATCTATGCACTCAAATTGCGTGAAAATGTTATCCCATGTCAGTTCTAGTATAATATATTTGTCCAATGAAAACGCGTTTATCATCTGCATTTCTTCTTAGTGTAGCAATTTTAATGGCCAGTAGTGTATATTATTATGACTTCAGACCACTCTCCAGACCAAAATCCTGAATTCGCCTCTGATCCCGAGCATCTTTAAGCAGTGCAGGGAATCCGAATCAGTGTCGGATACTAAACAAAGCTCAGCTGTAATATATTTCAAAAGTAGCGTACATTTCCTTGGGAACTTCAAACACAATTTCAGACTGATATGTGGAACGTTTCTTGCAAATTTGAATTCTGTACTGATAACTGACGTAGTGTAATCTCGACTGCAAATAGTCTTTAACATTTACTATCTTTACCCACTTGGTCCAATCACGACTTTGAAAGGTGGCTACACTGAGCCACAGCGCCAGAGATTGCGAAAAAGAGTTTTATTCCGCCGCCTCCACTGGCAGTGCTTATCGAGATGAGGCAGTAGAGTGCTTGTTGAGAAGTAGTAGGAGTCAGTCGTTGTTGAGATGTTGTAGTAGGGAGTGCTTGTTCCATGTTTTATGCAGTTGTTTGATGGGCTAGACAGCAGATGTTGTTCGAATGGAGATATTGTAATGATCAGAGTGCTTTTCGTCAATATATATGAAGGTAAAAAAATTCCCTTTTTTTAATTATTTCAATGTCTTAAATAATGCGTCATTACAGGTTCAGTCAACAAAGCATCTGGCTTGTGTTCTTGTATTAGAGTGTAATTCTGGTTTCCTTACTCAATTATAGTATTTTTATTTTTTTTTAATTACTTCAGTATAAATGATTTTTAAAATTTCTTGTCTTATTGAAGAAGAACCGTGCCAGATGTGTACGTTGAATCACACTTCCACACACAGAACAGTTACACTTGTGCTTTGGTTTCGTACGTTTTATAGTTGCTGGGGACTTAATTAATTAATTGTGTTAACGGAAATTTTCTTTCATTCTTTGTTGTTATTCTATGTAGTCAGATTGCGTACTAAAACTAGTCAGGGCCAACCGTTTACGAGACTTCGTAATCGGACTTACAGCTACTAAAAAAAAAAACATAAAAAGTATTTGCATCCTTTTTAATTAAGCCCCCATGCAACTTATACTCCCATAACTGACAATTTCTCCAAGAACATTGCGGGGTACTATAGCTTCGAGAAGAAACGTAACTACGCTGTCCGATCCAGAGGACTGACCACTCGTTGCCAGTGACTGCCAGCTGCCTCAACCTCTGCGCTATCAATCGTTGGACGACGGTATTAGAGTGTCGTTTTATTAGCTACTACAATGATCTCACGGACGTTAATACTGGTTTTCGAAACAAGGGGTAACTAGTCCAAAAAACCCACTCGCAGGACGCGAAATCATTAAAAGTTGATGAGTGGGAGGGGGGGGGGGGGAATTTTTGCCTTTACATTACTGCCTATACCTGTTTGGGAAGTTAAAGTACATATGATTTTTAAATTCATGCAATGAAAACATTGCCACTTTCAAATTAAGGATAGAGAGCTTAAAATATGTCAAACTAAAATAAACTTACCTTAAAGAAAGACTTTGCTCTTTCCTCCTGCACTTTAGCGAGTAATACTGATCTGCCGAATGATATCTGGAGGTGACCCATCCATACGTGTCGGTAAAGGCAGCACACAGATTCAGTAGCGTCCCATTAAGTTTAATTGTCACCAGAGACCGTAAAGTTATCACAAACAGAACTTGACTTGCACTCTCCCCGCCGGTCGTTGTGGCCGAGCGGTTCTAGGCGCTTCAGTCAGTAACCGCGCTGCTGCTACAGTCGCAGGTTCGAATCCTGCCTCGAGCATGGATGTGTGTGATGTCCTTAGGTTAGTTAGGTTTAAGTAATTCTAAGTTCTAGGGGACTGATGACCTCAGATATTAAGACCCATAGTGCTAAGAGCCATTTGAACCATTTTGCTCACTCTCCGTTGTGAGACACCAGTGTCACCATCCAAACCAAGCAACCCAGCTGCTTTACATACGTCGGGATAACCGTACAATCCCCTTTCACCCCTAGTTTTATTTTCTTCAGAAACTGAGAATCGTCCGCATCTCGTGGTCGTGCGGTAGCGTTCTCGCTTCCCACGCCCGGGTTCCCGGGTTCGATTCCCGGCGGGGTCAGGGATTTTCTCTGCCTCGTGATGGCTGGGTGTTGTGTGCTGTCCTTAGGTTAGTTAGGTTTAAGTAGTTCTAAGTTCTAGGGGACTGATGACCGTAGATGTTAAGTCCCATAGTGCTCAGAGCCATTTTTTGAAACTGAGAATCACTACTTCACGCGAAGGAAACCTTCTTCCAAATCATCTAGTGAACCTTGAATTATTTTGTCAAATGCTGTTTTCTCCTTCCTCTTCAGCTTCAGGTTTACGGTATGTTAAACAACTCCTTTGCAAAGACTCAAATAAGGATCGTCCCTAATAGGCATTTCTGTAAGAGTTTGTGTTATGAATTACTTTTATTTTGTATTTTACTGTAAGACATTCTTTTTTGCATTGTTGTAGTAATTAGAGACCCAGTATTAGAACATTTTTTCTCAGTGAAGGAGTGTTATGAAGAGCTGCCAGTTTACAATACAATTTACTTAATAATTCACGGCTTTCAGATTCTAAGTTTAGGAACCTCATGATGCAACGAAAAACTTTGGACATTACCAGCAAAGCATCCTTCTCATTAGAAATTCAACAAATATGAAGCAGCTTTCCAACTTTCGGATAACCCATGACTCCTATAGACGCCACACTATTTGTAATTTTTGCAGCTATATGTCGTTTACTGAAAATTTTACGAAGTTCACCTAACCAGCCGTCGAAGTGACAAATAGTATGTACTATGCTGCTCAAAAGTATCGGAAGGATCTGAATTGCGTTTCGCCTCATTTGTATGCAGCACACATAACGTAAATGTTGTGATGTATCAAAATAAAAGTGATGTGGTTATTCAATGGAAAAGTTGGAATTTGACATTTCACTTACTGTTTCATCAATCACAATTGGCGTAAAAATCATGGATTGACCATTGTCATAAAATATTGCATTATGAAATGTGAATAGTCTTTACTTGCAGTTTCGCGTGGTTTGAAGCAGTCACAGCTACAGTGCTATTGATTAAGAAATTGCATTATCGTCTTTCTAATTACTTCATAACGATCATACCCGGTCGTGAAGTTATTATTATGACAAAACAATTTCCTAAGGGACCAGAAAGTTCTTACGAGCGCAAAAACAACTGTAACATCACACAAAAGGGAAATTCATTATTAAAGCTGATGCAAGAAGATGATAAAACAGTTTTCTTTTTGTCAATGTAACACGTACATTGGACTGCTGATCTTGGCGTCTGTAATCTTAGCAAAATGCTTAATTAAAATGAAAATAATACTGAGGAGATGATAGGAATGAGCATTGCTAAATGATTCAATATTTCCAGACAAATATTTATTATAACTAAAACATATATCGTACCTTATGCTTAGCACTACAATGACGGTAGATTTTTATGTCCGTTCCATGTCCATTGAGCGCTCTTTTATGTAGCCATTGTCCTTTTGAGTCGCCCGTGCGTCGTCACAATAAGTTATAACAGTTCTTCTTTTTTTACACTTCACTCTAACTTAGACGGAACACGTTTTTATACATTTAGTAAAAAGCCTCCCGTGAGGCTCACAGGCAAGTGACGACGAATATTTTAGCTGTCGCTGAACTTTGCGTTGCACCTATTGTCGTAGCCTTGACTTCTTTTTACACTTGTTGTATAACACTACACCACTAATACACACTGAATAGTTATATTATGCACCTCGCACTTTAGTGTGCATCTTCACACAGCATTCGTGCTCAGTTCCTTCGTCGATTGCGTTCATTTACAAACAATCAAATTTGCAGGTTTCCTCCATTGGTACGGAAAGACTTATATTCTACTATTTACAAAAGATCACTTGCGAGTTAATATTTACAATTAATGGTCACTCCTTTTGTTAAGTCCAGTGAACAACTGCTTTATGAGTGGACTCTTTATATCTCAAGTTTTACTTTCACTAGTGAACCTAAAAATATTCTTTCAAACTTTCTTTTAAGGGCTCATCTCCTCATTATGAAAGCTACAGATTTCGCAACACTCGTTGCATTTATTCTTTAGTGCACCCAAGATCATTTTCTACTGTCACGTAGCATATCTACTACTTAACGAATACGCATTTAACGCTGAACCTTTTCTTTTGTGCTTTCCTTTGTGCTTGCCAAAACTTTTATATTTGAGGGCAGACTGGATAGCAATAGGTCTCCCTCTTCGCTTCATGTACTCAGCAACCGTTCTCTGAAAAAAAAAAAAAAAAGGGTAACGCGTGTCTACTATTTTTCGCTGGGTTTACGCAACCTGTCCATAACAAATATTACCAAAGCTAGCGAAGTTCATCGCGCTACGGGTCTCATTTCTCGTAAGCACTGCTTTGCCTCCAAGCACACGTGCCTTCTACAAGTCGACCCTTGGTCTGGGTTAATGAACCAGGATCAAAAGGAACGGGCACAAGGAAAATGGATTTCATAAGAGGGGTGTCTTAGGAGACATTTTTGCAATAAAATCTGCATGTAAATAAAATTATCATAATAAACATAGACAAATATATAAATGTTTAACCTCTTTCATTACAGCATGCTTTGCTACTTCTACATCTTACTCTCGTAATAGTTAGTATTAAGTTTAAACATCACTGCATTGCTTGTTCTTTAGATTAGCCTTCAATTAGGGTATTGAATGGTCGCTAGATTACACTACAAAACTTCCGAAGGTCTTTACTTGGACTTATTTATGATACGGGGGGGGGGGGGGGAGGGGGGCTTGCTGTGTGGTTAATTAGTACCTTGATTCTACTATAATTAATTCGTCAGCTAACATTCCTCATATACTCTTTAGATTGGGTTCAGATCACAGGGAAACAGTTTACTTTCATGGCAATTAATGGCCTCGTGGTGTACTTACGCTACATTATTCATGCTTCATGGTTTGCCTCTCTTTGTACTGTATTTCAACTAACTTAGTTTACTACCGCTTATCGTCTCCTTGCGTGAACACATGTGGGTTACCACTTGTTTCCTCATTTAACAGCACGGTTTAACCGAACTTTAAGCTAAGATATTTCCTTCACTCCTCTTCACTGTCTGGACGTTTTGAACAAGTATTCTTTTTTAACCAGGTAATTTGGGCTTTTACAACAGAACTCCAAGTACTTAGATTACTAAATATAAATCTATAAATCTTCTTGTACCTTGAGAGAAGTACTTATTTACGCACCCTCCTCCATTTCTCACCTTTACATATTTATATAGCTCCGGGAAATCACCTCGCAAGCATTTTTTTATACTAACTTAAAGTTAAATTGAAATTCTTGCTGCAACCTTAATCTCCTGCTTCAGCTTGTTGAAGAAATATCAGTTCAGAGTCCATCACTATAAACAATTTTTCCATACTTAACATTTAATACTTAAAGTTTCCATGTAGCAACCGTTACCATATAGTCAGTGCGCTGTTCAACACAATACTTACCATTAACAGTTCACACAAGGAAATTTCCAGTACGCAAGAGGCAAGAAACCAAAACAGATTCTATCTGCAATTGAGGCTGTGTCTGTAAACTAACTCTCTGTTTCAATAGACCAATCGCTCCCGATTTGTAGCAATCCTGAATCGGCAATGACAAATCTTTTGAAACAGAAGACACCTGTTTGAAGAGACATTATGACATGACATTGATGTTTGCTCCTGTATCAACAATGGCGGTGACAGGAATGTTGGCAATAAAAATCTTAATCGAAGCCTGGACCTCTTCATCATAAATGTCATTAATCTCTTGAGCTTCTTTGTCAGGTGCAAGGTCATCTCGTAAGTCGGTCTCATGGTCGTACTGAATCGCATTAACATACTCAGAATCAGAGTATTCGTTAGTACCCCCACTCGAACCGGCAGCGACCTCTAGGAGGCTGAAACGCGGTGCCTCTAATTTTCCGCAGGATGTTTAGTCTGTTTGTCGTTCATGGCCTTAAGTGTTTGTTCCGTTTCATATTGGTGCTGGTTATGTGGTACAAATGCCGGTGTAAAGGGGTCAAATCCACTGGGTGCATTCACTTGTGAATAGAATACTTGAGACGGCTGCTGACGCCCGATCTTATGGTTGCCGGCAAAACCATTTCCTTGTGAAGGAAAGTTCGCATTTGATTCCGTTTGAAAATTGTTCCGCGGTCCTCTATCCTGTGAAAAGTTGTTCTGATGTTGTGCTGGGTGGCCTCCGCCTTGCCCATGCCACTTGCTATTTTCCCACCTATAACTTTGATTGTACACTGGTCCATTTGAAAAATTACCACTCGTTTGTGGAGAATTTCCATGCGGCTCAGGCGCAGAATTAAAGGGCCGGTTGCCATACTGCTGTTGTACCTGGTGGTTATAGATTGGGTGGTATCTCCGCTGATTACTGTAATTGGTTTTCTGTTTCCGTTTAAAGTTATTGCCGTTTGTGTTTTCATAACGGCTGGCAGGTTGGTACCAGCGATCGCAGTAGCGCGCTCTCTCCTTCGGCGCATTGTTGTCCGCGTGCGATGCATTCTGCTAGCTGCCAGGGAAGAATTTGCCGCTGCCAACCTTGGAGCGCACATCCTCGCTAATTAAATCTAAGGAATCCAGCACAGAAAGGAATGCATCCGTGTCTTCTTCGGACACATTTACTAGTTTCTCTCTAATAGACACGGGGAGTTTGCGTTTGAGAATCATAATTACGTCCTTGGAAGTAATCGGAGAATCCCAGAATTTAATTTTTGCTAGATACTTCTCAAAGTATCGCCGGAGACTTCCATGTTTCTCATTGAAAATTTCCGCACCATACATCTCCTTCCTTAATCTCTGCTGTACCCCATTACTCCAAAATTTTGCCAAGAACATTTTCTCAAACTCTTTATAATTCCTACACGTGTCTACCATTTCCGTTCCCCATAATGCTCCATCACCGGAAATAAATCCAGTGACGAACTGAATGCGCTGTCTGTCTGCCCAGCTACTGGGAAATATGCCGGAAAAATTCTTTAGGAACACGATCGGGTGTATTTCTCGCTTCTGCGGATGAAAAACAGGAAAAGTGCGATGCTTAATCATACTTTACTCTTGCATTAAACTCACAATTGTGGGCGGATCATTTATTTTCCCCTCTTGGGGCTCAACAGAACTGTTGTTTTGCATGTAATCAGGCGGTGAACCATAAGGAGTTGACTGACATTCGTCACCGTTTAAAGAGTTGTTCCCTATAGTTTGCGTATGCGTGTGCGAATTTTCTACCCAGTTACTCAGCATTCTGACTTTGTCCACTACTTGCTGCTTCCACTCGGGAAGATACCCGTGTAAGTGTCCGAATCTGTCCCAATTCAGACACCACTGTGTCTCCCGACTTACCAGGAGCAGCTAAGATTTCAAATGTTACATCCTTGACAGTCTCCCTAAGCTCCTCCCTGACCTTCTTTTCGATAAAAATATCTTTACCCTTTATCCATTCACCGTAGTGTTCCGACAATGCCTTCGCGTGTGCTTTCACGGTGTTCTTAACCTGTTCGTCGATATTGATTGAGTCTATCTGCCTCGACAGATCCTCTACTACACCTTCAATGTCAGATACCGCATTTCTAACTGAGTTTATTTCTTTGGTAGCTGCCTGAATTTTTGTGTTTAATGTTCCAGATACTTCAGCTATTTCACTTTTCACCTGTTTCTGCATTTTCTGAATTTGATCGCTGATCTCAATTTGCACCTCACCCAACTGGGTATTTAATTCAGCCGTAATTTCTTTATGCAGATCTGTTTTGATTGTGCCTAGCTATGTTCTTACTGATTCGCTTACAGCATCTAATCAGGCGTTAACAGTCTAATTTTGTGTTTATATAGTCTCATTTACTGCGTCAAACTGTTGTTTCAGTATTTCCATTAACGCACCGAAGTCATTTGTAGCTCCAGCGGCAAGAGTTTGGACTTTAGGGTAGGGTGACCAGACGTCCCGGAAAACCGGGATTATCCCGGTTTTCATCCCTGTGTTCCGGTGTCCCGAAAATTTGTTTCGGGACCCTCAAAAATCCCAGAATTCAGTTTTTAAATACATTTTGTGAAACTTTCTCAATTTTTTGGGATTTCGCTATATTAATGTACATACAACACAAGAAATTAATATATTTTAGCTTATTTGTCTAAAACCTCCATTGTCCCATCCAATCACAGTATCAGTATTGATACACTCAGGCAATAATTTACTTTGAGCGGTACTTTGGCCAACAAGTAGTAAGTTGTACAGGGTTATTACAAACGATTGAAGCGATTTCACAGCTCTACAATAACTTTATTATTTGAGACATTTTCACAATGCTTTGCACACGCATACAAAAACTCAAAAAGTTTTTTTAGGCATTCGCAAATGTTCGATATGTGCCCCATTAGTGATTTGGCAGACACCAAGCCGATAATCAAGTTCCTCCCACACTCGGTGCAGCATGTCCCCGTCAATGAGTTCGAAAGTATCGTTGATGCGAGCTCACAGTTCTGGCACGTTTCTTGGTAGAGGAGGTTTAAACACTGAATCTTTCACATAACCCCACAGAAAGAAATCGCATGGGGTTAAGTCGGGAGAGTGTGGAGGCCATGACATGAATTGCTGATCATGATCGCCACCACGACCGATCCATCGGTTTTCCAATCTCCTGTTTAAGAAATGCCGAATATCATGATGGAAGTGCGGTGGAGCACCAGCCTGTTGAAAGATGAAGTCGGCGCTGTCGGTCTCCAGTTGTGGCATGTGCCAATTTTCCAGCATGTCCAGATACACGTGTCCTGTAACGTTTTTTTCGCACAAGAAAAAGGGGCCGTAAACTTTAAACCGTGAGATTGCACAAAACACGTTAACTTTTGGTGAATTGCGAATTTGCTGCACGAATGCGTCAGGATTCTCTACCATCCAGATTGGCACATTGTGTCTGTTCACTTCACCATTAAGAAAAAATGTTGCATCATCACTGAAAACAAGTTTCGCACTGAACGCATCCTCTTCCACGAGCTGTTGCAACCGCGCCGAAAATTCAAAGCGTTTGACTTTGTCATCGGGTGTCAGGGCTTGTAGCAATTGTAAACGGTTAGGCTTCTGCTTTAGCCTCTTCCGTAAGATTTTCCAAACCGTCGGCTGTGGTACGTTTAGCTCCCTGCTTGCTTTATTCGTCGACTTCCGCGGGCTACGCGTGAAACTTGCCCGCACGCGTTCAACCGTTTCTTCGCTCACTGCAGGCCGACCCGTTGATTTCCCCTTACAGAGGCAACCAGAAGCTTTAAACTGCGCATATCATCGCCGAATTAGCAGTTGGTGGATCTTTCTTGAACTTCATCCTGAAGTGTCGTTGCACTGTTATGACTGACTGATGTGAGTGCACTTCAAGCACGACATACGCTTTCTCGGCTCCTGTCGCCATTTTGTCTCACTGCGCTCTCGAGCGCTCTGGCGGCAGAAACCTGAAGTGCGGCTTCAGCCGAACAAAACTTTATGGTTTTTTTTACGTATCTGTAGTGTGTCGTGACCATATGTCAATGAATGGAGCTACAGTGGATTTATGAAATCGCTTCAATCACTTGTAATAGCCCTGTATTATTGTAACAGAGCTATGAAACCGTCCGATTTTCGCGCCACTTACTCATACACTCATTGTCAGAACAGTGTAGAAGTTGACGTTTTGTCAGACAAACTGCAATAGTTTTTTCTCATATTTGTGGTATTGTTGCTGCAGTACTGTGAAACGCATTGCCGAAACGTGCCTGCAAGTTCAGTGACTGTTATTCCAAGGAATGGCATTTCATTAAGAAAGGTCGTTTTGATTACGAAGCAGAGTGTTCCGTATGTAACTGTATTATTAGTATAAGTCATGGTGGACGTTCCGACATAGCTGATCACATCAGGTCAAAGAAACACATTAACAGATACAGCGCACCGAGCTGCAGTAAAACTCTACAAAATTATTTTGTGAAACATCAGTCAAGTAAAGAGACAGAGTTCGAGCAGCCGAGCTTACACTAGCCTACCACACGGTAAAACATCACCAAACTTATAGGTCTAGTGATTGTACTAATAAGCTTAACAGCATTATGTTTGATGATTCTTCCATTGCAAAAAAGTTTAGTTCAGCAAGAACTACAGTCTCAGCCTTAGTGAAAGCAGTTATTGCTCCCCAGAGTGTAAAGGAAAGCCTTGAATACATCAAAAAGTCTTCTTTCTACGGCATGTCCACTGATGTCAGCAATCATATGGCCACTAAAATATTTCCGTTTGTTGTTCAGTTTTTCGATATTAATCAGGGAATTAAGACCAAACTTTTGAAGGTGAGTTCCTTACCTAATGAAACATCTGACGAAATTTCAAAATTTTGTATGAATACCATCGAAATGTTTGATCTTGAGAAAAATAAGTGTGTGGCATTTTGTGGAGATAACACCAACACAAACTTTGGTGGTTTAAAAAGGCAAGGCAAATGCAACGTATTTACCAAATTAAAGGCAACATTGCATGAAAACATTGAAGGCATAGGGTGCCCTGCACATGTTTTACACAATAGCGTGCAGACATCTGCTGACAGTTTAAGCTGTGATGTTGAAACTATCGTCATGAAGGTATACTCACACTTTTACATATATATTGTTAGAACAGAGAGGCTTAAGGAGTTCTGTGATTATGTGGGAACTGAATATATCAATGTAATGTATCACTCGAAAACTCGCTGGTTATCACTGTTTCCAGCAGTTGAAAGAGTAATCCGCCTGTTTGAACCGTTAACAGAATTTTTCCTAAATGAAGACAAAGCCCCCAAAATATTGGTTCAGTTTTTCAGTAACCCTTTAAATGAAGCCTACTTATGGTTCATTCACAGTCAGCTTAGCACTTTGCAGCATGGGGTAAAGGAAATTGAGGGAAGCACGAAAAGTGTAATAGAGGTAAATGATGTTTTGAAAAATACTCTGGAAACTGTTACTAAGAGGAGAGAACAGCAGTTCATTTCTTTTAATGTTAAATCTGTCCTTAAAAGAGCAGAAGTATCAGAAGCAGCCGAAAGGAGTTTTAGAGAAGAAGTTAACAAGTTTTATGACACTTGTGTAGAATATCTCAGCAAGTGGAGCGCCTCATACTTACCTTCATTGCCGGTGTTTGATTGGAGGTTACTGAAGAGAGTGCCAAAATGGGAAAGTGTTGAAGAGACAGTTTCTTATTTGAAGAGTAAAGAGATTGAAATCGATGATTCCATTCTCTTTGATCAGTTCGGCATACTGACAAATTTTGTTGAAGGAAGTCTCCACAAGTGGAATGATAAAAAAAACACCATTGGAATGTCATGACAAGTGGGTGAGTTTTTTTAAAAGCTGTGGCTCTTAAGCATTACTCTGAGTTGGTAATAATTGCAAGGTATTTATTTGCAATCCCAGCCCATAATGCCAATGTGGAAAGAATATTTTCGTTCATGAATATCCAGTGGACTGATGAAAGAAACAGAATGGAGGTGGACTCTCCTGAAGCAATCCTGCAGATCCTGTATAACTACAAAATGGATTGTGCCGAGTTTTAACACTGTGTCTCAAAGAACAAAGACATGATCAAGAAGACTGGAGGCAGTGAAAAATACCCTTTTCTCCAAGGACAGTCAATTCCATCTACAAGTGCTCAGTAATATTAAAGCTCATGTTAATATTAATTGATTAAAAGTTGAATGGCTGTAAAATTTTGTAAAGTCGTAATACATTTCCTTATTACTGTATACGTTTATTAAATGTCATTAATTATACAGATAATCTAGATTATAACAATCTTTTGTATCTTCTTATTAGTTATAATAATCGGGTTAACAAAATGTATCAACAAAACATTAATATTTAAAATTAAGAAACCTGGGTACATGTGGAATGGGGTGTCCATTGGCACCCGGGTGAATGTGTCCCGGTTTTCACCGAAAATAATGTGGTCACCCTACTTTAGGGTCACTTTCCCCTGTTACAGACATAGTTCAGTTTCCACACGGGAACCTACCGTTCGCGATCGTAAAGGGTATGGAATACTGTTAACGTCTTCACTCCCGTCTCCTGTTGTCACCTGTGTATGTTTACTATCTGCCAATTTCGTCAGTAAATAACGTGCTATGCAAGGCTTTCGTCGTTTGTCAGTGACGTGGTGAGTCCGCTAAGAGCACCACTCTCGCGTGAGCAACAAATAAAATTTTATCTGGCGAGAAGACAAGATGGAACCTAAACGTTTCAGACAAATGAATGAAGATGCTCTTCACCGCAAGTTGCACACAATATCCACCATGTTGAAAATGTAATACAGCTATTCTAACAATGGAGGAAAAAATTTCTATTATCAGACTACGAATAATTTTACTTTGAAAGATAAAATAAAGCAGATTTTCTATAACGGGAAGGAGATTGAAAGGACATGGATCGACTTGGAAAAACAACGTCGCTACTGAAGCACTACACTGCGTATGTAAAATTCTGACTTACTTTTTGATGCCTTGATTGTTGTCTCAGCAAATTCACGTCTCTTTTCTTTTCCTTCCTCTCGGTAATTAAACTGCGTTATCAACCAGCATATTTTCCGTCTTTCTCTCAGAGGGAGATGTGCACATGAAACGACAGAACATTTATTAACACAAGCACATCGAAAATTTTCCAAGTATTTGAACTAATTTTTTGGTCAGGTCCCTGTTCGGGCGCCAAGTGTGATGTAACAAAATAAAAGTGATGTTATTCAATGGAAAAGTTGGAATTTGACATTTCACTTACTGTTTTATCAATCACAATTGGCGTAAGAATCATAGATTGATCATTGTCATAAAATATTGCATTATGAAATGTGAATAGTCTTTACTTGCAGTTTCGCATGGCTTGAAGCAGTCACAGCTAAAGTGATATTGATTAAGAGATTGCATTATCGTCTTTCTGATTACTTCATGATCGTAGATACGATCATACCCGGTCGTGAAGCTATTATTATGACAAAACAATTTCCTAAGGGACTAGAAAGTTCTTACGACCGCAAAAACAACTGTAACATCACACAAAAGGGAAATTCATTATTAAAGCTGATGCAAGAAGACGATAAAACAGTTTTCTTTTTGTCAATGTAACACGTACATTGGACTGCTGATCTTGGCGTCTGTAATCTTAGCAAAATGCATAATTAAAATGAAAATAATACTGAGGAGATGATAGGAATGAGCACTGCTAAATGATTCAATATTTCCAGAACAAATATTTATTATAACGAAAACATATATCGTACCTTATGCTTAGTACTATAATGACGGTAGATTTTTATGTCCGTTTCATGTCCATTGAGAGCTCTTTTATATAGCCATTGTCCTTATGAGTAGCCCGTGCGTCGTCACGATAAGTTATAACATTTCTTCTTTTTTTACACTTCACTCAAACTTAGAGGGAACATGTTTTTATACATTTAGTAAAAAGTTAGATCAGACCGCTACAAATCTGCGTCCGTCTTACTTTAGAAAAACAGTACAAGTCTTTAGCGCTCAGGGCTTCATTTGTTCCCCAGCGAACAAAATAGTGAAGGATCGCATATCTATCCGTATTTCTCTGTTTATATTGCTTCCCAAAGACGACTAATTACATTATTTAGAAAATTCCACTGTCGCTATGCGACGCATTATTATATTTTAATCATTCTATGTACACAATTATTTGCCTACTGGCTGAAAGTATTAACTATTTGCTGTTTTAAAAAGCCAAAAGTAGCGAATATCACAATGTCCTCGTTTCTGTACAGTCGTTTGACTGTACAAAATGTTCACCATAAGTGACCCTAGAAAACAGTGCTCTGTATGACGATAGCTCCAGGTGTAAATTAATATCACGATACTACCAATGTCAGGGGACACCTAAGACAGTCCTTAATGCTTGTAAACTCAAATTTGTTACAAGAAGAGACACTAGTGAAGTGTAACCATTGTGATTAGTACCTGATACAAATAATGACTGTAACTCTAGAACATCAGTCATTCTTGTATTCTTGTTCTCTAAAAGATTCTCCAACCATCTATTAACCGTCGTTCACTTGGCGAGTTCTTTTGATATGCTGATTAATGAAATAGCCACGTATAGAAACCATTATTAACAGTGTCAAGTCCACTAGCGAAAACTCACGGTCAACAACATATCACTAGTAATTTCACTATATTCATAATGGCACCTTGATCTATGTGTAGTTCGAAAACCACCTGTCGTTCTTATTACCTAACACAAAATAACATCAAAAATGAAAGTTACTCGTATGTCGTGAGACTCGACCACAATACTAATCGTCATTGCTGACTAACTATAAAGTGACATGATACAACACATTTTTAGCCACTGTCAGTTAGCATATCTGAACTTTAAATCACAAGACGAAAATTATTGTACTGGGCAAGGACAACTACCCAGAAAAGAAACTGTCGTCCCTGTTAACTAACCAGGAAAGTTTTTTATTTTATTTTTTTTATCTTTTTATTTATTTTTTTCCTGGTTTCAAGCGGCCCGCCACGAATTTCTCTCGTGTGGCAACCTCTTCATCTCTAGTTGTAGTTTCTACGTGGAATTACCTGCCTGGACTAAAAACATACATTTAATAGTCAGATGACAGAAAAGTGAAAATCGTTCATAATATTTAATTGAGATACTAGGACAATATCAAGTGAAGTAGGCTAATTCTGTGTCACTCCACGAAGTATCTCGGCTATCAGACTTTGTCTACAAGTCAAATTCCAATCATCCTCGCAGCGGGAAGGAATTCATTTCCACAGCCGATGAGTTTCTTAAGCGGCTAGCAATTCAGGAGTAAAGCTTGCACTTCAAAAGCGGAAGCATTGCGCATACTGGCAGATACCTGAAATACGGAAGACGTAAGAGAATGTATGTAATTCAACGGAAACCATATACATTACGGACAATGGAAATGAAATGGATGGGTTTCCTCTTCACAACTGTCAGTATTTTATTTCTGTTTTAGTTTGTAAATTAACAGAAGATTTATATGAGAACTATCGAAGAGTAGTTGTTAGACTCGGCTGCTAAGCTAATTTTAAATAGGAAAGTAATTAATTCTCTTTCTAACGAAGGCTAAAAGGTAGAAAGTCGTTAAATAGAAAGAAATTAAATAAGTAGCCTAGAATGATGTTTACACACAGCAACCCACAACAACATCTGAGGATACGATGCGATGGCATAGATGGGCTTACTACTTACCTGGTGTAAAAGTATGAAACCGGAATTTCCGTATAGTTGGTGCTAGCAGTCAGGGTAGGGCCCGTGAGACCGCGTCTGCAGCGTCTCCTGCTTCCTGTAACGGCTAAGACGAATGTCAGCACACAGTAACCCAAGTTCCATAAGTTGGTATCTTTTTCAAACCTATAAACATGTCGAGTTTTGTGCCTACGATTTGCGGACAGCATTGGTTTTCTGTTATCACTTGAAGGCAACTGCTGGAGAATCGCATCGAATGCTTGTCGAAGCTTTCGGCGAACATGCACTTGGGAAAACAGTGTTTCGAGTAGTTCAAAAAATTCAGAACTGGTGATTTTGACGTGAGAAACGACGAGCGCTGGAAACTACCGAAAAAGTTCGAAGACAACAAACTGCAGGCCTTATTGGATGAAGATGATACCAGAACTCAATAGGAACTCGTGGAACAGTTGAATGTGACGCAGAAAACCGTTTCTCTTCGGTTGAAAGCTGTGGGAAAGTACAGAAAATGGTAAAATGTGTTCCGCAGGTACTGAATGAAAGACAGCAAGCAAATCGAAAGACCTCTTGTGAAATGCTGCTCGCCAGATACAAAAGAAAGTCGTTTCTCCATCGATAGTGACAGGTAATGAAAAATGGATATGTATTGAGAATAGTAAGCACCGTAATCATGGGTGAATTCAGGCAAACCATCGACATCCACAGCAAGACCAAATCGCCTTGGAAAGAAGTCAATGCTCTGTGTTTGATGGGATCAGAAGGGTGTCATCTATTATGAGCTGCTAAAACCTGATGAAACCGTTAACACTGATCGCTGCCAGCAGCAAATTATCGATTTAAATCGAGCATTACGCGAGAAGCGACAGGAATATAGAAAAATGCAACAGAAAGTCACATTGCTCCATGATAACGCCCCATCATACACAGCAAAACGGGACAGGGAAACGGTCGAGGCGTTCAGTTGGGAAATACTAGGGCATGTGGCTTATTCGCCAGACTTGGCTCCGTACAGTTATCATCTATTTTCAACACTGGGACTTGGTCTCGCTGAACAACGCTTCAAATTCGTATGAAGATGTACGAATAAGGCTCGCTGACTGGTTCACTTCAAAAGAAGAACTTTTTTTTTTTTTTTTTTTTTGTGGCTTCGCATTCATAGTCTGCCGGAGAGATAGGAGAAATGTAAAATAGCAATGGAGATTATTTTGAATAAAATATTAGTTATGAGTTTCAAACAAGAGACGTGTAATTATTGCAACCAAATTCCGATTTTATACTTCTACACCTGGTAATCATAGCAATACGCCCTATGCTTATACCTTTCTGTAAACGACTTAATTTCTTCTTAGCAGACAGACACGTTATTTTGGAGCTCATAAACAAGAGCTACAGATCCTCACAGTAGCATGCATCTGATACATCTACACCATTCCGCCCACCCCGAACATCCATAGTGGGTTTCTCATAAATTATGATCCCACACGCAGAAACATAACACAATTTTGTTTTCTTTCCGTACTCGAAATAAATTTGACAATTCCCTACGGATCTCAGATTTCTGTCTTGCGAAACTTGTGTACTACCGTATATAATTATCAAGTCTTGCATCCCTTTGGGCGCTATCTTCGAAACAGGCCCTGAATTAGTTTATGATCTACTCATTTTCACCAACCAGACATGTAAATACAGTATTATCGGCTTTTGTATCACCCAGTAGCCTCTGTTCCTAAAACACTGTTCTATAAAGTAACTCCCCTACCGTGAATATTACCTTTTCTGCCATTTTCAATTAATGCAATGGAGTCAACCGATGAAACAACAGAAAACCGTTCAAGGCTAATTTTCAGCGCGTTTGCTCTTTATATAGTTGGGTAACATGATCTTACATGAATTACTTTGTCATTCACATTTTTATTCATTCTTCATTACTAGTTGGGCTTTCGGTTAGTAAAATGGTGAATGCCTTTTCAGGCCATGATGCACAAATTTTAACACTTAAACGCCTTTGTACTCAAAAAAAATATTACATATAATTACAAACTATATAGGAAAGCTAATCCAGTGGCAATAGGGAGTTTTTTAAACCTCGTTAAGGAACATGAGTGGCAGGATGTTTATAGTGCCAATAACATAGATAACTAATATAATGCTATCCTCAGCACATTTCTCATGCTCTTTGAGAGTTTCTTTGCAATAAAACATACTAAACAGGGTACTAGCAATGAAAGGCAGCCTGGTTGACTGCCTAGTGGGATAAGGAAATCATGTTGAACAAAGTGGGAATTATATCAAAATGTTAAGAGTTGTCACAAGCAAGCTACAGTAGCCCATTACACACAGTATTGTAAGGTGCTTAAAACTGTTATTAGGAAGGCAAAGAGTATGTGGTACGCAAATGGAATAGTTACTCACAGGATAAAATTAAAACCATATGGTCGGTTGTGAAGGAAGTGCCTAGTCAGCTGCACAAAGTCGACAATATAAAGTCAGTTCATAGTAAAAAAGTTTCTGTTTCTGATAAGTTAGATGTATGTACAGTATTTAACAATCATTTTCAGAGTATTGCTGGTGAATTAAATAAAAACTTCATTTCTACAGGGAATCATATAACTCTCTTGGAAAATTCCTTTCTGAGAGTGATGTCTAAAATGCTCCTCTGTGATACTGACAAGAGGGAGGATAAGTCAATAATTAAATCACTGTAGACTAAGGACTCATGGATATCATGCAGTACCTAGCAGGATATTAAAGCACTGTGTTGCACATGTTAGCCTTGTACTTAGCCATATTTGTAATTTTTCCTGTAAGAGTGGTCAGTTTCCTGAGTGATTAATGTAGTCTGTAGTAAAGCCGCTTTATAAAAAGGGAGAAAGGGATAATGCAGACAATTTTAGACCTATTTCTATGTCATCAGTGTTTGCTAAAGTTATTAAAAAGGCAGTGTATGTCAGGATAATTGAGCATTTTGCGTCACATAATTTGCTATCAACTGTACAGTTCGACCTTAGAAGTGGTTTAACAGCTGAAAACGCTATATTCTCTTTTCTCTGAGCTACTAGTGGATTAAACAAAAGGTTTCGAACGCTAGGCATCTTTTTTTGATTTAACTAAGGCGTTTGATTGTGTTGATCACAAAACACTGCTTCAGAGGTTGGCCCATTATGGAATACGTGGAGTCGCTCACAACTGGTTCAGCTCTTACTTTAACAACAGACAGCTAAAGATCTTTATTCACTGGTTTGAGAATGGCTGTGATGTGTGATGTGAGTGGGCTATGTCAAACGGGGTGGTGCCTGGGAATCAGTGTTGCGGTGACTCCTTTTTCACATAAATGATATGCCCTCTGGTACTACAGGTAATACTAAAATACTTCTGTTCGCTGATGACACTAGCTTGTGTAACGTCCCCTTAGAAAAATTAATGAGTTACTGTGCTGATAAACTTCTTATGTTATTTGATTTTCAAACAGATGAGCAAAACTGAACGTACTCAGACATTCACTAAAGTGACACACAATACTTTTAGCGCAACGCAATCTGACTTTCAGTAATCCCTAAAAAACAATGGTCCTGACTAACAATAACCTGTACCTTTCATGAATTCTTACCCCACAAAAATCTTCATTACTCGAACTACTGCAGTACAGCGAGCGCCAATACTGCCAGCTAAATAAAAGATTCTAACTACTGAAGGCACTAACTACTGATAGGCATAGTTAGCAAATGAAAGATTTTGATAGAGAACAAACAATGTATTTACCTCAATAGTGTTCAAAAGTCATAATATATATCAGTTCATGACATCCAGTCTTACAAATTTACTGTCTCTGTCCAGATCAGCCGCTCTCAAAACTCCGCCATCTCACTCCCCACATCCACCACTGCTAGCGGCTCACCTCCAACTGCACAACGCTACGCGCTATTAACATCCAGCTGCCCAACACTACAATAGCAAACAACAATGCAAACCAGTCACAGACTGCACACAGCACAGTCAGTGATTTTCATACAGAGCGCTACGTGGCATTACTAATAAAAAAACTTAAACAGCCTACTTCCATAGCCCCCATGCTCCTCACAAAAAATTTCACAAATTGTTTTGGGCAGTGGCCAATAACGATTTGATAAAATTTTTCATAATTACAATAACAAAGATATCAAATGCACACACTTATTGATACAATGTTGGTCAAAAGCTAAAATTTTCTCACAGTCCATAAAGACAGTCCTGATCATTCATCACAGTATTAATTACAATTTTATGCACAAAGACCGAGCAGTAAAAGAAAATGCACATGGAAGTAGTGGATTTCCATGCAGTCTTGAAGGAGTAGTGTTGTCCTTCCAACGGAAAGATAATGCTGACTCTTGACATGCAGACAGGTAATGGTCCACAACAGAGCAAACCCACAGCATAGTCAGTCAACATTTTGAAGAATATTGGTAGGTAGGTCATCACAGAGCAGACCCACTGTAGTCCTGGTAGAGATTATGGTATTGGTGGGCCACCAGAGGTGCAGACCCACTGCAGTCCTCATAGAGATGGCCAGCAGCCATCTGTTGCGACTGTGTAGGTGCACAATCACCATCGAAGAGTCTTGTACTATATAGCAAGTCCATAAACCACCACTTGTGCACTCACAAAGTTTTTGGAATTGTCATTAGAACCAGCAATGCTGTTAATCAGTTCCTTGCTGAATTATTAACACACATCCAAACACTAACAGTCCCAACTTCTCGTCTATTGTGCATATACTATGACCAACAGAAACGTGTGCAGTGAAATGTAACTTAATTTGAAGAACTGGTGTCTATACAATTATAAAGTTACAACATAAGAATACAATTACAAAGGTACAAAATACATCATTAAAGAACCTAACAATACAGATAACATTTGTAGTAACAGGGGCTTTACATAAGAATAGAAATAAACATATACATCAGTGTTACAGGAATTATGACATAAGTAAATACATAAAAGATCAGAATAACTTTTCAAACATCAACTTCACATGTGAGCATTAAAACGAAACAGAATAAATAGTGTCTAAACATCTTTACAAAGTAAATAACATTATAAATGCAAATTATGTCTGAGGATAACAGTATTCCTCATCATAGTGAATGTAGCTGAGTATTAGAAAAATTCTACAACATATGTCTTACCAGATAAACACATAAAGACAGGAAGAACACAAATACACAAGGTACACTGACACATAGTGGAATAACACAAAGGACAGGTCAGGGTTTGTTTTCAGTGTGCATTTAGTACTGCAATCCAACCCAAAACTTTATTTCATAGATGTTTCCTCTTATTTCACTTTTTTTAATACCTTGTCAATGCATTTCCTCCAATTCCTCACAACTCACTCTCTTATGTAGTCTAACCCCTCTTAAGCTAACTTAAATCTACTGAGCTCAGATGCTAAACTAAGGGATGAGGCAATACAGAAGTACAGAACAATTAACATACACAGCAATGACAAAAAAATGCAAATTGGCAAAGCAAGCAGCAGTATATCTAAATTAGCAAAGCAAATGCAACATTACAACTAATATAAGGCAATGTGCAGCAAAAAAGAAAAATAAATCAGCAGTAAAACTGGCTTAACAGAGTAATACAAAGTGAAATTCAGTAGCACTATGCCTGGCAAACACCAGCAGCAAATGCAATAACTAATATCTAAACATGACAAACCCACAAGCAGAAAAAATAGTACACTAAAGACAACAATGCAGATAAGGGAAAGGTCTATTCACATCTTAATGTATATGTAATTAAAGTGGTGCACCACAACCTATTCTACAAAAAAAATTACCAAGTACTTGAAAAGAAAATTATGAATGCAGTTACTGTTATTAGTCCCTTCTTATTGTTCTTTCCTTTCCAAGTGCTCCTTTTTCGAAGAATGTGAATCATAAAATTATTATTTAATAGATCTGTTGACAGAAAGTGTTCACATTAGCAAATGCATTTAATTTTATTTTATAAAACCAGTGCTGCAACACAGCTGGAAAACAGATATCAAATGAAATAACCAACTATGTAAAGCAAAGCATAACAATATCATTCAATAGTCATGTGGCATTTCATAAGTTAGTAGAAATTCTCTCAATTCTCGTAGAAAGACACTTGTCATAATCAGGTGTGCAGATGTAAGAATATTTCCCATCAATTCATAAGCATTTCAGTAAGTAGCACAAAGTACATGCTCCACAGTATAATCATATGTTTCCAAGTAATAGCGTGTCATGTTCGCGATGCTCTCTACAATGGAATATCAATAGCGAGGTTAATGGCCTCTTTTTTCTCCACCTAATGGCTTTTTATCCAGGCAGGTGGCACAGCTGGGCGCCCACGACGCATTACGTGAAGGTCACTTAACTTTCTTACCTAAATATTTACGACAGCAGTGACAGTCTCATATAAAAAAATTTCACAGGTTGAGAATTTGCGTTAAAAATGTGTAGAAACAAAATACTATAAATATAACAGTGTCCAAAAAATTTTCGTCAGTATTGTAATACATTCACGCATTTACACACGTTTCATAACTCTTGAAGTACGATTCTTGGTTTTCAACATCCTTTTTCACAAATCAGCGTCCCTAACCACTACTCATTATTCCTTACCTTATTACACATATACATATTCGTCGACATTCTTCAATATTTCATCATTATAAATATGTAGCATAATCAAATTCCTCATATAGCTTCACCTTATTGATCATAAACATACCTCAACAGCATAATACACATCGTCATCGTAAAAATAACATCATAACACCTCAATCAAATCTCAAAAACCTCGTAGCTTTCTGCAATATTGTCAAAACCTAAAAAAAATTCTCTGCTCATTTCAATAGCGTCGTTTACCTCAAACGTACTTTAAAATTCATGATCCCATATCAAATACATCATTCAAAGCTCTCATAGTATCAGAATGGTTCCTAAAAAATATGAACAGTTCACACAGTACAGACAAAATACAATTTCATAAGTGTGAAGTTATCCAACTGTATAAGTGCGTAAACATCTGTCACTGATGTAGTAAAAAAAATGCTAGTCCCTCTGAGTTAAATGATCAGATAGCCGTGTAATTTATGCGTTAGAGAAATATGGTACCGATGTGTAAAATTGTATAAGCAAATACCATATTAGCTAGGGCTCCTTGTGCTTGCCAAACAAACGGTACACAAAGTAAGCGTGTACCCCCCTGGGGATTAATGTAATTATACCCTCAGGTATTACAGATTACAGCAATCGAATGAAATGTATCACGGAAAACCTTTGTATCATTCTAATTCAAAAATCTTTAAAAATAAATGTTTTAAGTACAAAATTATTCACTCAAATACGTGTCCTTTATCGCTAAATGTGCGTCTTGCTGTAAGATAATTCTGTGGAAGTGTCGTAGTTATCGTCCTCCGCAAGCTAAGTTCTGCAGAAGTCAATGTACTTACCTCATCATAAACAAAAGTGAAATTATATGCGTATAGATATCGTAGTTATTACGTACATTACCGTATCAATAAAGTACTAAACTGTAACGTATTGTTGTGCTATGAAAAAGGCTGTCTCATTGTACCTATACCACAAAAGTTACTACTAAAACATGTTTTACTTTCCAGAAGAATTCAGAAAAACTGTGCAGTTATAAAACAGATACACCGGAAAAGCAACAATGTAAATTGTGTCACACATTAATAGCGTCGTGATATAATCGTGTAGCCGTCAAAGAAACCAAATACTGAGTCATCTTTAATCTCACAGAAAGTACTTCAAATAAAGAATGTGTTTTCAAGTAAACCAAAATGTTGCGTTAAAATCTCATTAGCAGTATATATTCTAAGTATGTAAGCCTTATAGTCGTTACGTAATCGTGCAACTAACAAGCAAGAATGTACACACACAGTAACACTGTGTCGTCTGTTCACTATAACAATGCATTTGTAATTACTTGTTTAAATAAGCTCCCTATGTTCTTGACTGTATAGTTAACTTTAAAACATAGTTGCATGTTAACAGTTTCTAAGTCTGACGAAGGGTACTAGTAACGTGAAGTGACAAATTTTATAGCAAAGACTAAGTTAAAAAACAGATTATCTTTCAATAAACGGTTTTACATGTGAAATTTGGTGCAATCCTTTACTCTTCCTAGTACGCAGAGTTTCAACTTCAACGCAATTATCATGTGGTATACGTCGGATTCTGTAAGGTCCATTGTAAACCAGAAAGAATTTGTGACTCAAGTGTTTCTTCTTATATGACAATGAATGAGCTTTAACGAGAACTTTCTAACCAATATACAGTTTCTTTGCATTTGCTTTACCGTCTAGTTTTCTCCTTTTGCCTGCAGCAGAATTTATATTTTTAATAGCCAAATCAATTATGTCTTTGTGTCGAAGTTTACGTGTATTCGGAAAAGGTGCAAGCTCTCTGATTCTGTTCGGCGGTTCTTCATTCTTCAGTACAAGAATAGGTAGGTGGTAAAGCAGTAGAGTCATGAGGCATTTCATTCAGCACGTTTTGAAATAAGTGTAAACATCTGTCCCAATACTGGTGCTTTCTGTGACAGTAAAGTCTGCAAAGTTTATTGATTTCTTTCATAATCCGTCCAGACGGGTTACAGTGTGGTGAGTACAATGAAATAAAAACAGGTTTGATTTTATGATTCCGAAGCATGCGTGACCAAACAGCAGACCTGAATTGCGGTCCGTTATCTGAAATGACTTTACTAACGTGTCCAACTTCACGTAAGAAATTTTTAACAAAGGCGTTGGATACATACCGTCCAGTGGCTTTACGTAACGGTGTGAAAGAAACAAATTTTGAAGTAAGCTCAACAGCGACTAGAACGTACAAAAATCCATTAGATGTTCTGACAAGGGGTCCCAAGAGATCAACAGCAGCAAATTCTTTTAATTTAGAAGGAATGATAGGAAACAACGGAGCACGATGTGAGATAGTAGATGGTTTGTCGCCATATGTAACGTCCCGTTAGAAAAATTAATGAGTTACTGTGCTGATAAACATCTTATGTTATTTGATTTCCAAACAGATGAGCAAAACTGAACGTACTCAGACATTCACTAAAGTGACACACAATACTTTTAGCGCAACGCAATCTGACTTTCAGTAATCCTTACAAAACAATGGTCCTGACTAACAATAACCTATACCTTTCATGAATTCTTACCTCACAAAAATCTTCGTTACTCGAACTACTGCAGTACAGCGAGCGCCAATACTGCCAGCTAAATAGAAGATTCTAACTACTGAAGGCACTAACTACTGATAGGCATAGTTAGCAAATGAAAGATTTTGATAGAGAACAAACAATGTACTTACCTTAATAGTGTTCAAAAGTCATAACATGTATCAGTTCAAGACATCCAGTCTTACAAATTTACTGTCTCTGTCCAGATCAGCCGCTCTCAAAACTCCGCCATCTCACTCCCCACATCCACCACTGCTGGCGGCTCACCTCCAACTGCGCAACGCTACGCGCTGTTAACATCCAGCTGCCCAACACTACAATAGCAAACAACAACGCAAACCAGCCACAGACTGCACACAGCACAGCCAGTGATATTCATACAGAGCGCTACGTGCGTTACCAATAAAAAAACCTAAACAGCCTACTTACACTTGGTAGTAAAGAATTTTGCGTGCGACATTGGCTTTGTTTCAAATACTGCAGTTCATGACATAAGTTCATGGCTTGTAGAAAATAAACTAACGCTAACTCACAGTAAGACTCAGTTTTTACAGTTTATAACACACAATTCGACAAACCCCGACCTTTTTAATTTCACAGAATGGGCATACGATTAGTGAAACTGAACAGTTCAAATTTCTCTAGGGGTTCAGATAGATAGTAAACTAACGCGGAAAGCCCACATTCAGAATCTTGTTCAGAGACTTAATGCTGCCACTTTTACTATCTAATGGTATCTGAAATAAGTGATCGTTCGAAAATTAGTCTGTTTTGCTTATTTTCATTCGCATGTTCATATGGTATTATATTTTGGGGTAACTCTTCCCATTCTCACAGAATATTTTTGGCTCAGAAACGGGCAGTTCGAACAATAAGTGGTGTAAGTTTACGAACTTCTTGTCGACCCCCGTTCACTAGTCTGGGCATTCTGGCATTGGCCTCTCAATATATATGTTCTTTACTGTCGTTTTTTATTAACAATATCAGCTTATTTCGAAGTATTAGGCCAGAAATCCAATCTGCATTTGGATCGCACTCCTTTAACTGTTGCGCAGAAAGGTGTGCAGTATACTGCTGCATCCATTTTCAGTAAGTTATCACAAGCATTCAAAAATCTTACCGAGCGAGGTGGCGCAGTGGTTAGCACACTGGACTCGCATTCGGGAGGACGACGGTTCAATCCCGCGTCCGGCCATCCTGATTTAGGTTTTCCATGATTTCCCTTGATCAGTCCAAGCAAATGCTGGGATGGTTCCTTTGAAAGGGCACGGCCGACTTCCTTCTCCATCCTTCCCTAATCCGAGCTTGTACTCCGTCTCTAATGACCTCGTTGTCGACGGGACGTTAAACACCAATATCCTCCTCCTCCTCCTCAAAAATCTTAGCAGTAATCCACGCGCTTTCAGATCGAGGCTGAAGAGGTCCTCATGGATCACTCCTTCCATTCTGTAGAGGAATTCCTTGAAAAATTAAGCTGATTCTTGTGTTATACTATTGATTACGTTTACTTAAACTTATAGTTTTTTTATTCATAAACATTTTATTTTATATGTTATTACTTTTATGTTGTAATTTCATGTATTGATACGTTCCATGACCTTGGAGATATGCTCCTCAATTTGGTCCTACGGAACTAGACGTGTAAATAAATAAATAAATTACAGTAATAAATCACCACAAATGGTTGCAGATTATACTTGGAGTACCGACTCCTTTTTATCAGATTTTGTGACTGGGAGTTCTCCTTTTACTCTGAAAATAGAGTGAACCGCAAAGGCAAAGGAAAATAATATCACCTGAGGTGAACATCAAATGCTTCCATCTTCCCAACTGAACATTCAAAAAGTAGCGAAAATAAGCGACATAAGACTTTTGTTGCTGTTGTTATTTGTTCAAGGAACGAACAAATAACAACTGCAACAATAATATTATAGTAATAATTAATTAAGTTCGGTGCATTTCAACATTAAGCTGATGATTTTAAAAAATTGTCTGTTCAGTCTACACAAAAACTCAAGAGATTTTCCTAAGACGACGTTAATGAATATCACTCTGGTTATTTTCAGCTTCATTAGAGAAGGGACAATACAAATGACTTTACATATTCCACTTTTTCAGCGCTGCTCCACCCTATGGTACAAGTTCAATTCGGATCAGCAAACAAGCGCGATATTACAGAGCTAGTGAAGCGTCGATTCATAAAGCGAAATATAAGAGAAATTATAAAAATTTACAACTAAAATGACTTTCTTGCAGTCATAAAATTAAATTGCCACATTGTCACTTATTACATTCAGAATGTTTCTTCAAAATTACAAGAAAATAACGTATTCATTTGGAAGGATAATTCAAGCGTAGTTCCAAAAGTAAGTAGACGATCACAAATTTGCCAAAGAGATCTTGTGACATTTGAAAGACCCAGCTTTTCCAACAGCAGAAATCTATTTTCGTATGACTCTCAAAATCTGATTCTATTGCTGCTATCCAAATCTTGCTAGACGCCTGGGCTCCCTGGCATCAAACTGAGGGCGGGCTTCATTCATTGCACCTACAGAATACGTTACTGAGTTTACATCGATTCTATCTGATAATTGCCACTATCTGACTTTGTATGATATTATAGAAACATTGTTAATATAAATTAAGTATCCTGTGAGTTACGCAATTTTGTTATTATACGTTTCTATGTGTAACTAGAAGATATAATTGCGTCATGATAATTTCAAAGTTGGAAGCTCTTCGAAACGTTTTTGGAATGAGCGGCTTCTCTGGTAAGGGCAGTTTAGCCATACTTCTAGCATTGTAAAACGTCGAAATCGGCCAGCATCTTGGCTTTTGGCAGTTTTTCTCAGAAACACGTCATGTAAGGTAGAGCCAGTGCTTCGCAAGTGAGCCGTATGCAGAAAAGAATCTGAAGAATTGCATTATACAACTGTAAAAGTTCATAGAATATGAACTAACAGTAACAAGTAAACGCCAAAACGTCAGTTACCGTAGACATTTTGGTACTCAAGAATTACTGGCGATACATATCCGTTCATCTTATTGTTGCAATAGTAGTTCCTCGTGTTCGCAGGAGTGGATAGACATGTAATTCGTCAAATGTCACTATTTTTTCACTTTTTGGTACTATACAATCATCCGATGAAAGTTGCCTAATTTTGTCAAAGGCGGATAGAACTGTAATCCACAGTGGGTTAATTTATTTGTCCCTTAAGACGCTATAAGTGATTTGCGAACATTAGTTTTGACATCTGTGTGATAGGACATTAATGTCGGCGTATCTAGAGTCATTGTTTTATGACAGCGCTACTCTACGTAAAAATGAACATAAATCAAAGTGCAACGCCTATTTATTCAAACTACTGCTCATTAAGATTCATAACAGTGAAAAAATATTGCAATGAACTGGTTGCTCATTCAAATAATTACTGGTCAATAAAATTCAAAGTAGCTAAAAAGATAATGCAATAAACTAATTGTTAAACTTATCATAAACACATAGAACAATAACTCTTATTTCAGTTGACAACAGGCGATACTATTTAATCTGGAAATATCTACAGATTTAAAATATTAAAATTATCTGAAATTGTTAGTGTTGTAGGAGGCAGTCTTTAAATATGGTATCGCAGTCTTCTTTACGAGAACTTTTTATTTGTAAAGACCGTAGGAGAAGATACATCGAATACTAGTTTCGGCGAGTTAAATGGCCATCTTCAGATCACATAATAGGAACCCGTGTCTACATCTACTACTGAACAATCGTGTTTATAATTTCAGAGTCAAAAATTGTAGTTTTGAATTTTCGAGTTTGAAATTGAAAATACACTCCTGGAAATGGAAAAAAGAACACATTGACACCGGTGTGTCAGGCCCACCATACTTGGTCCGGACACTGCGAGAGGGCTGTACAAGCAATGATCACACGCACGGCACAGCGGACACACCAGGAACCGCGGTGTTGGCCGTCGAATGGCGCTAGCTGCGCAGCATTTGTGCACCGCCGCCGTCGGTGTCAGCCAGTTTGCCGTGGCATACGGAGCTCCATCGCAGTCTTTAACACTGGTAGCATGCCGCGACAGCGTGGACGTGAACCGTATGTGCAGTTGACGGACTTTGAGCGAGGGCGTATAGTGGGCATGCGGGAGGCCGGGTGGACGTACCGCCGAATTGCTCAACACGTGGGGCGTGAGGTCTCCACAGTACATCGATGTTGTCGCCAGTGGTCGGCGGAAGGTGCACGTGCCCGTCGACCTGGGACCGGACCGCAGCGACGCACGGATGCACGCCAAGACCGTAGGATCCTACGCAGTGCCGTAGGGGACCGCGCCGCCACTTCCCAGCAAATTAGGGACACTGTTGCTCCTGGGGTATCGGCGAGGACCATTCGCAACCGTCTCCATGAAGCTGGGCTACGGTCCCGCACACCGTTAGGCCGTCTTCCGCTCATGCTCCAACATCGTGCAGCCGGCCTCCAGTGGTGTCGCGACAGGCGTGAATGGAGGGACGAATGGAGACGTGTCGTCTTCAGCGATGAGAGTCGCTTCTGCCTTGGTGCCAATGATGGTCGTATGCGTGTTTGGCGCCGTGCAGGTGAGCGCCACAATCAGGACTGCATACGACCGAGGCACACAGGGCCAACACCCGGCATCATGGTGTGGGGAGCGATCTCCTACACTGGCCGTACACCACTGGTGATCGTCGAGGGGACACTGAATAGTGCACGGTACATCCAAACCGTCATCGAACCCATCGTTCTACCATTCCTAGACCGGCAAGGGAACTTGCTGTTCCAACAGGACAATGCACGTCCGCATGTATCCTGTGCCACCCAACGTGCTCTAGAAGGTGTAAGTCAACTACCCTGGCCAGCAAGATCTCCGGATCTGTCCCCCATTGAGCATGTTTGGGACTGGATGAAGCGTCGTCTCACGCGGTCTGCACGTCCAGCACGAACGCTGGTCCAACTGAGGCGCCAGGTGGAAATGGCATGGCAAGCCGTTCCACAGGACTACATCCAGCATCTCTACGATCGTCTCCATGGGAGAATAGCAGCCTGCATTGCTGCAAAAGGTGGATATACACTGTACTAGTGCCGACATTGTGCATGCTCTGTTGCCTGTGTCTATGTGCCTGTGGTTCTGTCAGTGTGATCATGTGATGTACCTGACCCCAGGAATGTGTCAATAAAATTTTCCCCTTCCTGGGACAATGAATTCACGGTGTTCTTATTTCAATTTCCAGGAGTGTATTATTGTGACAAAGCGTCGTGTTTCAGTAGTTGATGGAGGCACTACTTTCGGTTGTGTGATCTGAAGATAGCCATTTTACTGGTTAAACTAGACATCGATGTATCCTTCCTTGCGATCTTGGCAAATAATAAGTTGTCGTAAAGGGATTACAACACTAGATTTAACATACTTACCACAAACATGAATTCTTTTGTAGTTTTCATTGTATTTGCAACACAACAACTGAAGTTTAAGTCCGATAATTGTAAGTCAGATTATTCGTTTTATGCTATCCTCATGAGATGTCCTCTGAAATTCACCTTCTCTGGAATTTCGTAAACAATAGTAAGAGACTTCCTTCCAGTGTGAGCAATATTTGTGTCATTCATTATACAAAATTATTATTCATGACACAAACTGCGTAAATATATCATTATTTACATGAAAAACCATTCTCGTGAGGTCAAGGTTGTCTCTACGTATGCTGTGAGGAATAGTATAATCTACAGTACACTGCTTACGTAATACAAACTGAATGGCAACTAAGATCTGTTAGTATGCACTACTGTTAAACATTTTTGGAAGTTTGAAACAATAACGGGCAGCACTTGAATACTTCCCCGTCACTGCATCAGTGGGACCACATACACACCACGACTTCGTCAACGCTTGCGACCGCGATTGTAAGCTCGCAAAGTAAGTCGCCAAAAGAGATCAAGGGGCTGTGAGGACATTAGATGGCACGTCTATTTATCGTTTTGGGTTTGCTCTATTTGTTGACCTCAATTTTTTCAGTACAAATGAGCTAATCAATAACATTTGCAGACTAGTTTTAGCGGTTTGGGATGGTCTAACACTTCGGGGATTCAGATCAAGCAGTTTTGTCTTTCTGCCAGCGACAAGTCTTTCTTAAGACATCTCTTTAGGATGCCTAAAACTGGGTAATATATTCATATAACAGAACATTAATTTGCGTTCAGAATCATATTTGATGAGAAATGCACAGCCGAATTGCGGAGTGCACAGTAATGCGATAACCCGTCACTATTATCATCTCGACAACGAAGTGGCAATCTGCTGTGAAAGCTGTTAAACCTTCGAACGTAAAGGTGTAAGCACAAATCATACTGCTTTGTACCAGTTGCGACATAAAGTCGCGCATGAACCATGCAGCCAGTATGTGGTACACTGAGAATTAGCATCTCACCACTTTATTCGGTCGCAAACAATGACAGTTCATTTTTCAAAAATTTGTTTGTTTACGCGTTTTAGGCATACTCCAGCATCAGAACGTGATTTAAAATTACCTAGTACATGGTGCCGTGTCACATGATTTCAGTCTTAACGTTGGTGCTGAACTGAGATTGAAATGGCAAGAGACGAACTTATGGTTTGTGATTAAATCTGTTTATATCGTTTAATACAAGGGACATTCGATAGTTAAAGAGAAATATTGATTTAGAAAGAAACTGCGAATCTTTACAAAACGAGACTTTTACTACTTCTCAACATAATACCCACCAATATTGATACATTTCTCCCAACAATGAACTATTTTTTTAATATACCTGATGAAATGAAGCCTTTGTTTTGTTGGTAGAGCCTCTTTCCCAATCATCACTGTTCCAGCCTTTGTCTTTTGGACTCTGGTTCAAAATGGCTTCATCACACGCTAAAATGTTGTTGAGGAAAGGGTCACACTCACTTTCATTGCATTCTTTTAAGACTGTACACTTTGAGTCTTGATTCCCTGTGTTGTTGCATTAACTCTTTCGGGACTCGCCTGCACTACTTTTGCTGTGCTTGAACTTGTTACTGATGACTAGAGACCGGATTGATGCATTTGCATGTTGCATATGCATTTGCATATTTGGCTCCTTTCCACCAGTTATTGCATACTTTAACTAAAAACTAGTGACGATGAATATTTTCGCTCTGTGTTTACAATATTTTAAAAATTTAGACGGGAAATCTCTAGCTCGATATAGTTTTGATGTCTCACAGATTGACCGCGACCTAGAACTGCGTGCGATCGCTAACCGAGAGGCCTCTGTCTAGCGAAATCATTTCAGAAGAGAAACAGGAACAGGCAGACAGAGTCAATGCTCCTGCGCCCGCGGTTAATCCCCTCCGATGCCATTACGTAGGTGTCGGCAAAATTAAATTAAATTACAGATCATAGAATGAAGCTTTCACGACCGGATGAGATAGTTGCTGGTAAACCTTTCGGGATGTAAGGTCGTAGTCCAAGAAACTCCTGTTTCTGACGTTTCGTCCAGGACTGCGCAGGACATCCCCAGAGTCGCTCTTCCGCTCACAACGACTTTAACATCTCGAAAGGTTTACCAGCAGCTAAATTAAACTACGCAAACTTCTAGTCGCGCGCCCATTGTTTCAGTTTAGCTTTCTGCTTACTTGTACACGCGTAGTGTGTAACGTGTTGTGCGCCGTGCCGCCCGAAAAAAGGAATGTCGTTTCGTGGATAGCTGAGCCACTATTTGTATCAAGTACTAATGGGAGTGGTTACACTTCACAAATGTCACGTCTTGTAATAAATTTGAGTTTACAAGCATTAAGGATTGTCTTAGGTGTTCACTCACATTGGTAGTATCGTGGTATTAATTTACACTGGAGCTATGGCCATACAGAGCAGTGTTTTCTAGGGTCACTTACGGTAAACATTTTGTATAGTCAAATGACTGTACCGAGGTCCTGTTGGACAGTTATGTGGGCTGTATGCAAATCAGAGGAAACGTAATTCAGGTCGTTCAGATACTTTTAAGCATGATAGTACGTCAATAAAAACTTGTTCAGAAAAATGACCCGTCCTATGAGCGATACAATGTATACTAATCAGGTGCGGATATATCTTTCTCCTAATTCTAGTTCTACCACCGTCTTTTTTCTGGTAAATACTATCGCTCCATCTGAACCAAATCCTACAAGCCTTTACTTATGCATTTTCATGTCTATGCCCTCTTTTGAGAAAGATGGATACTTTTTCCTCAAGGCACATCTTCCACAGGTACTGTTTTACAAAAGCAGCAGCGCAACATATAAAATCAAGTGTTTTTTTGAAAAAACTATCGGTTGCCTCATCCACAGAAGCGGTAAAAAAGTCAGTCAATTTCAACAAGTTAACTAATTTTAAAAGCAATTTTTCCATAATAAAACTAGTCCTTATTGCTGCTGTCTTACCTGTATGAAGGTGTATTCCTATATCTACACCATTTGCAATTTGTAGATGTATAAGTCCTGGACGGTCGTGAAAATTACCCTCTCTTTCTGCAGCCACATGAACTGATCGTAACACCTCAACAGTTGCATCTTATTTTTGCTTCCGATTTTTTGAATAGAGCTCACGAGCTTTTACTGCACATGTTTCTAGAAACTACTTTTTTGCATATTTTTTCCTGGTGCACACAATCCGAACAAATAATAGCGTTTTCGTGTTTATATATGGTGGCAAGCTTTTATTTTCTTATTGTTCTTTGCTATAACGTCTCTTGACCATGGAAATCACTAGATCAAGTTGTAATTTTTTTTACACACTCGCTTAGAATGTTTAACGCAAGCACTATACAGGATCACTATACTGTCTTAATCACTAGTGTTAGTAAACCTTAACCATAGTTTATTTTTCTGACAGGTCTTGTAGGTTCACCTTCGTCGTGGCTTAAAACTTTATCTCTATACTCATTAAAAGATAAATACTGGACCTTCGATTTCGTTTCATCACTTCTACCTATTTTACTTGTATGTTCCTGCATATTTTCACTTGCCGAATCTTGTGATATCATCCAATCTACTGATGGTATATTAGTATTAGTATCATCACGTTTGAAGATCTGGGTAATTAATCTACCTTTTGTACGTTTGATTGCACCCGTTTCTGTGCTCACGACTCTGTTTCAATACATGACTGGCAACAGTCATTTCCAGTGCGGAGTTTCCAAGGGTATAATCTCAACCGCCATTCTGTATAACATTATCAGAGCGAATTCAGTATTTCCAATCGACAGTTGCTTATCTTTTAAGAATTTGATTGCTATTCTTAAAGTTCATTGCCTTAGTATTAGTTATCTACTGAAAAATTATTCTTGAAATGGAAGTATTTTAGAAGCTTACGTTTTGCTGTTTGCCTTGTCGTAATTAACTGCCCCCCGGGATATCTTAGTGGGGGGAGGAGGGGGGGCAGGGGGGGGGGAGATCCAGGGATAAAATAGTTGGTGGGGAAGAACTCCTACCCACCCACCCCCTACCAAACGCTCCACCCCCAGGGGATTTCTCAAGCTGCCCAGCGGCGAAAGAAATATTCCATTTCTCCCAGTTACAAACACACCAAATCTTTTCGAGAGTGTCACCAATCAGACGTGGATTAGCGAACACGATGTTACTACAGGAACAATAATCGCCAGAGGCAAAAGGTTATCATTAAAGCTAGGAGGTTGTTTGTGTTTGGTCGAACTTATAGAGAGTCCTAATCAATTTATTTAAAAGACAAACTGAGAGCTTTTAGATCAGGTCTGGCAAACGCCGAACAGTTGTTGTTAAAGGTAAAAGATGCTATAAACCGTGGTACGGGTACATCTATATCTACATCTACATCTACATGTCCGCCTGCTTAGTTGGGTGGTAATGTGCTTGACTCCCATGCAGCGGGGCCTGCGTTCGATTCCCGGCCGGGTTGGAGATTTGCTCCGCTCGTGGACTGGGTGTTGTATTGTCCTCATCATCATTTCATCCTCACCATCAGCGAGCAAGTCACCCAATGTGGCGTCGACTGAAATAAGACTTGCACTCGGCGGCCCAACTTCCCCGGACGGGGCCTCCCGGCCAACGATGTCATGCGTTCATTTCATTTTACATCTACGTGATTACTCTGCTATTCACAATTAAGTGCCTGGCAGAGGGTTAAATGAACCACCTTCAAGCTGTCTCTCTACTGTTCCACTCTCGATCGGCGCACGGGAAAAACGAGCACTTCAGTTTTTCTGTGAGAGCCCTGATTCCTCTTATTTCATCGCGATGAACATTTCTCCCTGTGTGGGTGGGTGCCAACAGAATGTTTTCGCAATTGGAGGAGAAAACTGGTGGTTGAAATTTCTTGAGCAGATGCCGTCGCAAAGAAAAACGCCTTTGTTTTAATGATTGCCACTAATTCACGCATCATGTTTGCGGCACTATATCACCTATTTCGCGATAGTACAAAACGAGCCGCCCTTCTTTGAACTTTTTCGATGCCACCCGTCAGTCCCATCTGATGCGGATCCCACACCGCTCAGCAGTGCTCCAGAACAGGGCGGACAAGCGTGGAGTAAGCAGTCTAGTAGACCCGTTACAACTTCTAAGTGTTCTGACAATGAATCGCAGTCTTTGGTTTGCTCTAACCACAACAATATCTATGTGATCGTTCCAATTTAGGTTATTTGTAATTGTAATCCCTAAGAATTTAGTTGAATTTACAGCCTTCAGATTTGTGTGACTTACCGCGTAATCGACATTTAGCAGATTTCTTTTAGTATTTACGTGAATAACTTCACACTTTTCTTTATTCAGGGTCAATTGCAACTTTTCGCACCATACGAATATCTTATCTAAATCATTTTGCAATTCATTTTGGTCATCTGATGACTCCATAAGACGGTAAATGACAGCATCATCTGCAATCTAATAGGGCCACTCAGATTGTCTCCTATGTCATTAATATATATCAGAAACAATAGAGGGCGTATAACACTTCCTCGGGGAAGTAAACTAATAAAAGACGACAAGGACCCGTCCTGGTTCAATGGTGCCATTCGTAGAACGTTGTGGAAACAGAACTGCTACAGCATCTCTTTAAAAGAAATTTCAGGGTAGACAAAAGCTAATAACAAATTGTGCATCTGTAAGAAGGCGCACGAGTGAAACCTGCAATAACTTTCAGTCAGATCCCAGGGAAAAATTTATCAGAAAATTCTAGAAAGCTCTGGTCATACGAAAAGTCAGCGAGAGGCTCCAAATCTTCCATTCAATCACTCATGGATCCATCTGAATCGACAATGAAAACAGTCAAAAAGCATAAATTTAGAGTTCCGCATTTAAAAATGTTTTCGCCCAAGAATGTTTGAACGCCGCATAGATTACCAGTATCGATATAATGACCCTTGGTACTGCAAAACATTTAATACTATTTTAAGCGAAGAAGATACCAGGCCCTGATGGAATTCTAGTTAAATTTTACATTGATATACAATCGTTTGTGCATGTCAATGGGAAAGAGCACAAGTCACGTTTACTAAAAGAGTAACAGATCAAGCGCACAGATTTATAAATCAATATGGCTGCTGTGCGTCTGATGCGGGATCCTAGAGCACATTCTAAGCTCAAAAAATATGACGGCCCTGGAATGAAGGAAGCTTCTCTTAAATAATCAGCGCGAATCCTGAAACAAACCATCCGTTTAAAACACTGCTTGTTTATTTATATATGATATGTTGCAAACAACAGAAACAAGTGTACAGGTAGACTGAGTCCTCCTGAAAATCCGTAAAGTGTTCGACACTGTACCATGTCGTCCAGGACTAACCACGACACGATCTCAAGGAGTATTTTCGCAAATATGTGACTGGCTCGAGGTATATTTGACTAATAAAAACCCAGCGCGTTATACTGGATGGTGAATGATCCATAGAAACGAAAGTAACATTATGTGTGCCCGAAGAAGGCGTAATAGGATCTGTTTTCAATATACGTAATCGGTTTATCAGACTAGATCAGTAGTACTATAAAATTGTTCGCTGAATATGTAGTATTTCCGCTTGGTTTAATGGATGTTGGTTATGTAGATATTTATTTATTTATTTATCGCTTGACAGTTTGACATGTATGGTACATTGGACATTTAAACTACTCTAGTTGAGGACCTAAGGAAAGAAGTACGTCAATTTTTATGTACATTAGTTATAAAATAGATATAAAATACGTAGTAAAACGAACAGCACAACGTGTGACGCAATAGACTGTAAAATGACCAATAAAATTAAGCTGTGAGAGGAGACAATAAGAGGAACATTAGATTGTACATTAACATGAGCAATTGAATGAACATTAAAGCCAGTTGTAAATAGAACATTAAAAAGAACAATAAGATAAGTATTTAGAAAAACAGTGACATGAACACTAATCTTACACTGATAAAGTTGACTGAATTAAGAAACATAGCCAGCAAGAATAATCATCATACACTCTAAGACTAAAACAAGTCACATCAAGAAGGAATTATCCTAATGGGACGAAAACCAGTAGAAGTGATGTACATGTAGAGACAAACAAATGATTACAATTTTAGAAAAAAATTGACGATTTGTTCAAGAAAAAGAGCTCCATAAATTGAGCAAGCCAATAAGGCATTGGACCACGTTTACCACTTATGCAAGCTATTCAGCTTATCATTAATTGCTAGAGTTGCTAGATGTCCTCCTGAGGGCTATCGTGCTAAATTCTGTGCAACTGGCGCGTCATATAGCCAAAACCCCGACCTGGATGGAGGGCCCTGCCCATACTGATCCAAATGTTCTCAATTGGAGAGACATCCAGCGACCTTATTGGCCAAGGTAGGGTTTGGCAAACACGAAGACAAGCAGTAGAAAGTCTCGCCGCGTGTGCAAGTCAATTATCTTGCCGAAATGTATGCTCATGATTGCTTGCCATGAAGAGCAACAAAACGACGCATAGAACGGGGCCCAATTCAAAGCGGGACTAGTCATTTCTACTCCAGTCAATGAGATTTCAGGCCGAAGACCTCTCTGGAGACGCTCCGGACGACGGAAGGATACCAACCTGACTGTCGCTCGCCATACGACCCGTCAACCAGGCGTGATGGTTCTTTTCATAGAAGAAGCCCTTTGGTTGCCATAGGCGGCAGCCATACAGCACAGTGGTACGTCGAAGATCTCTATTTCCTATTTTGTTGCCCTTTGTGGCAATCCATCCTGGGCTTACATTAAAGCAACACAATACCCGCCTGCATATGGCGAAAGGCTCCGCTATTTGTCTCCGTGCTTGCCAAATCATAAACCCTATCTTTTTCAGTAAGGTCGCCGAATCCATTCCCGATTGAGAATGTTTGGATCTCTAGGAGCAGTGCGCTCCAGTCATCTCGCAGTTTCACGATCTAACGAGCTAGTTGGACATAATCTGGCACAATATCCCTCAGAAAGGCGTACAACAATTCTATCTACCAATGTCACGCCGAATAACTGCTCGAATAAAAGCCAGAGGTGAACCAACTCGTTACTGACTTTTGAATAAATCATCCAATTTTCCTGAAATTATAATCATTTGTCTGCCTCTAAACGTACACCCATTCGAATAGAATAATTTCTTCGTGTTTTTTTAGTATATATTAAATTCTAAGCCATAAACCAGCCAGCCGGGAAACTGCAGCATCGTTCAGTTCATTGAGATCAGTTTTTTTCTCGGATATGCTCTGACGTTGCAGTCACTCACACCACGATCAGTTGTCTGACGCAGAACATCACAGTCACACTGAGGGCTTGAGGATTTGCCCCATTTATAAAGAGTATAATGGCAGACTCCATGTGATGCACGAATCCTGTTAAGAGCTTTCCACTGTCATCGGGGAAGATCGAACCCAGTCGGTCTTTGTGTGGGGTCAGAAGTGGTCCAGTGAATCTTCAAGCTGTCGGCGCTCAAGTCTGTCCACCACTGTATCACGATGTTAAAGTCTGTGTCTAGAAGTTGCTCGGCTAAGACTAGTGGGGCTATCCTCTTCAACTGACAGACCAACAAGCCCTTTCTAGCAAGAGGTGATGAGGCAGTGTGCCTCAACACGGGTAACCATCCACTGATGACACGCATCGTGTTGTGAGTGTGACATCTAGTTTCATTACTTGGCTGTTCTTCAACCACACAGACGAACAGAATTCCGCGACGGAGTATAAATGTCCTAGGGCAGAATCTCTCAGTGTTGTAGCATATGTTCCCCACTTGCTGCCACATAATTTACACAGGACATTGTTGCGCGTGTTGACTTTATCTGCCGCTGCTTTTAGGGGTTCCCTAAAGGCCAGCACGCGATCCAGTGTGACACCAAAGTACTTAGTAAACCGATTATAGGGAAGTAATTTATTGCTGAAGCACACTTCTTGGAACAAAGCTCCCCCAGTAAAGAGTAAAAACTGTACAGTTTATGATTACAAGATTAGTACTGACATCTTAAGCATGACACAGCATGTAAGGATTCATGGGTAATACTAGAAAACACAACTAAATGGGAAGATTACATAAAATCTGTATCACGGAAGGCAAATAGAAAACTTAGATTTCTTGGAAGGGCTCTGGGAACGTGTAATGACTATGTAAGGGAAACCGCATACAAAGCACTACTGCAACCACTTCTACAATACTGCACCAATATCTGAGCCTTATCCAGTAGGCATGACTCACTAATCGAAAGAATTCGAAGATACGCTGCTAAGATCATAACAGGTAGATATAATCCCAAACGAAAGTATTACAGAAACTCTGCGGGGCATAAATGGGAATGCTTGGGAAACAGACGACGTCGTTCTCGTGATACCCTGTAGAGTAAATTTAGAGAACCAGTACCATTGCGTACCTTGCGCAGGGATCATGGAAAAAGATAAGAGAGATTAGAGTATGTGTGGAGGCGTACAGACAATTATACTGCCTTGGCTCAACGTGCATAGGAAACAGGAAAGAAAATTCACATTAGTAAAGTAGCATACCCTCCGTTATACACTTGGCTTGCGACGTATTTATGCAGACACAGATGTGGATTCAGAAGAGGACCAGCGACCTCAGTGTGATACTCATGCTGGTTGGCTGCTCAAGTATGACGTATCATTAACGCCTTATGCTGAGTCACAGTGTAATTATATAGTGTGACTATGGCACGAGCTGGTATAGTGTAGTGTAGGTTCTTATCACTGAAGGAGAAAGTACGGAGGGTGAAATCCAGTGTCTCTAGAAACAGCACCACAGGGCTATCGACTTAATGTCACTAGCTGACTGATACATGTACACGATCTGTGTCGCCTGCTTCACCCCGGGAGACACTGGTAAGAAGTTGGAGATCCACAACAAATCGTCGGCGAACAGTCTGGTGATGAGGAACTTTATGTATCACGTCTTCAATTCTTGACGCCGAAACACTTGTCATTAAAGTAATTTCGCCAACAAGATGTGAACTGACCAGTCTCGAATCGAGCGATAACCTGCAGGCGTACGTTCACAGCCACGACTATAGAAGCATGTACCATTTGAAGCCTAACTCATCTTGGTTTGCTCACAGTCCTGTTAATACTTCATTATTTCCATATATCAACATTTCTTTAATGCATTTCGTCTACTGCAACAACTTCATTTCCAGAAGTAGAAGTAATTTTCTTGTTGACCGTAAAATTTTCTCTCTCATCATACGTAAATCTATTTTAAAAAATCACAAAAATGCTTCCCTGCCTCTGGGTGTCGTCCTTTCTTCTCGTATGCATTGCGTAAACTATATGTGTTACAGCAATATGTAACATAGTAGTGGACCCCAAAATAATTTTGTGATGTGTAACATTTTTTATCCTTCAAGTCAGGAAGCATAGAACAGTCGTAACGTTAGAAAACTGTAGTGAAATGCAGTAAGACCCACAAAGGATCGACGTTTAGTGCAGGGTTTGGCAGAAGACATTATAAACAAATGTAACGGACTGTGCATAAATATACGAAAATCTCCGTTCTGGATAATTATACGATTGCCGGATAATCGCTGATAGTAGGACCATATCTGGGAGTATGCGTACGCAACGGTTTAAAGTGAAACTACCACGTAAATAATTGTAGGAAAGCCGAGTGTCTGACTGTGATTCATTGCAAGACTCTTCAGGAAGTGAAGTCCATCCACGTTGGTGGTGGTTACAAAACGCTCGTTCGAACAATGCTTGAATATAGAGGATAACAACACTAATGGAGCTGCATGGTTATTTGATTTAAAAAGCACGACCGGTTTCGTAACATTAGTCACAACATCAGGTGAAGTCCTGAATAGAAATAAACCTTGAAACAATACCAGGAAGTGACAGCTTTGGATAATAAGAACGTCGGATTATTGCCAAAACGGCTGACTGCAAGGTATATAAAATCTGACAATGACCAATACTTACAGTTACTACATGATAGTGCAAGACAACTTTCCCGCGATTCTTAGAATTTCACTCCATTTTAAAAACCATGTCCAGCCCAATATAGACTAATCTAGATGGGGGCCAACAGCCGAAACCTGAAAAGAAATACAAATAAACTTAAAGTATGCTGCGGTGGGCGGATGGGGGAGGGGGGCCAAGGAAAACGCAGGAAAAACGGAGAAAACCAAAGAATTTACGACGGTAATCCCAAAAGTAAGTCTCCTATTTTTTTATAAGTACATAGACCTGTTCATTTCTACAATGCTTTACATCAGTTTACAGCTTGAGCATTTAGCTATTTTTCGATATAATCCCCATTTCTGTCGATGCATTTTTGCAGACGCTGTGGCAGTTTTGTATGCCCATGTCATACCAGCTCGCCGCCATGCTGTTCAGAAAGTTATGAACCTCTTCTTTCACCTCGTCGTCGGAGCTGAATCGCTTTCCGGCCAAATGTTCTTTTAACCTAGGGAACAGGTGATAGTCACTGGGCGCCAAGTCAGGGCCATAGGGTGGATGGGTGATTATGTTCCGCTGAAACTGTTGCAGGAGAGCAACGGTTTGCCGAGCGATGTGTGGGCGAGTGTTGTCATGAAGAATGTGTACGCCCTTGCTCAACATTGTTCTTCTTCGGTTATGAATTTCCCGTTTGAGGTTTTTAAGAGTCTCGCAGTACCTGTCAGCGTTAATTGTGGTCCCACTGGGCATAAAATCGACCAACAATACCCCTTTCCGACTCCAAAAAACGGTTGTCATGACTTTACCGGCAGACTGTGTTTGTTCGAATTTCCGCGGATTTGGCGAAGAAGGATGCCGCCACAGGCATGATTGTTGCTTGGTGTCGGGTGTAAAGTGGTATGCCCAGGTTTCTTCACCCGTGACAATTGAGTCCAAAAAGTTGTCCTGTTCGGCTGCAAGGCGGTGAAGAAATGCACAGGAAGCATCAACTCGTTGCCGTATGTGGTCCTCAGTCACCATGCGTGGCACCCATCTTGCGCACACTTTCCGGTAGTTTAATGTTTCCGTTAAAATTGTGTGAGCGGTGCTTCGGGAAACCTCAGGAACTAACGTGCAGAGACCATCCAGGGTGATCCGCCGATCTTCACTCATGGTTTGCTCAACTTTCAACACGGTCTCCTCAGAAAATGACGGTCTCTACTCCTTTGTTCGTCGTGAATTTCGGTCCGACCAGCTGCATACTCTCTACACCACTTACGAACATTTTTGATATCCATGCACGACTCACCACACACTTCCGTCAATTGGCGATGGATGTCTAGCGGCGCAGTGCCCTTTGCGTTCAAAACCCGAATAACTGCCCGCAATTCGCACTTGGCGGTAACATCCAACGGGAGCTCCATTCTCAACGCTGCCAAGCCAAGACAGCGCCTCAGCGCGGTGTGCGCATGTTTACACACAGCGCTTGAAGCACTCTTCATAACAGTGTGACCAACTGCCACACAAACAGAGTTCTGTACTTATAAAAAAAATAGGAGACCTTACTTTTGGGATTACCCTCGTACTAGTTGATCAGACGAGTTGAGCAATTGGCAGCACCGCGGCTGATCGCAAACTATCGCGGAAATTTAATTGTGGGCCACTAGACAAGTGGCTGATACGCAGAAGAGCTAGGCGGACTCTTGAGTAAACTGAAGGAGGTGGAGCGAGAAAGATAAATAAAGATTCAAATGGTTCAAATGGCTCTGAGCACTATGGGACTTAACATCTGAGGTCATCAGTCGCCTAGAACTTAGAACTACTTAAACCTAACTAACCTAAGGACATCACACACATCCATGACCGAGACAGGATTCGAACCTGCGACGGTAGCAGTCGCACGGTTCCGGACTTAAGCGCCTAGAACCGCTCAGCCACCGCGGCCGGCATAAGGAAAGGGGTTATTGAAATCACCTCCCTCAGGACTTTGTGCTGCATTATCGGCGACGGGAATTCGGACCCGGGCTGTGCTGCTCACTAGACAGTTGTATTAACCACTGCGCCACCCGGACACAGTGTTTATCGCAACTGTGTGGACTGTCTCGGCACGCCTCTCGACTCACATTCCCACCCAGTGGCACCTATCCGCAGCCCCTGTCCATGTCCTTCATGCTCGCTACTTAGAGATTTCCGCAGGAAGTCGAACGTAAAAGTGCATCCGCTCTGAATGTAGTGGATCCCTTGCCCATGGAGGTGAATCAATTATAAGAAAGCGTGATGTCTGTTGTTCCGGACAAATCTGAAAGAAAAGACACTATGCATTCTTATAATAGACTCTGAAACTACAACTCCGTCCGAACAGATCTTGGTAGGCCCAACGGTATCGACCGGCCGCCGTGTCATCCTCAGCCCACAGGTGTCACTGGATGCGGATATGGAGGGTTATGTGGTCAGCACATCGCTCTCCCGACAGTTTACGAGATCGGAGCCGCTACTTCTCAATCAAGTAGCTCCTCAGTTTGCCTCACAAGGGGTGAGTGCACCCGCGCTTGACGACAGCGCTCGGCAGATAAGATGGTCACCCGGCCAGTGTTAGCCCAGTCCGACAGCGCTTAACTTTGGTGATCTGACGGGAAACGGTGTTACCACTGCGACAAGGCCATTGGCAATAGGCTCCTGAGCGTGGGAAAAATACTAGGAATTGAGTGCACACGAGATTACTTCAGTATAACTTGTTAGTCTATAAAACGCAAAAGATATGGTGTTGTAGTTTTCTTGTGGAAAACTGTTTATTTGCCAAAATCGCAAATGCAATGCAATGCAATGGTGGATAACGTATACAGGGTGTTACAAAAAGGTACAGCCAAACTTTCAGGAAACATTCCTCACACACAAAGAAAGAAAATATGTTATGTGGACATGTGTCCGGAAACGCTTACTTTCCATGCTAGAGCTCATTTTATTACTTCTCTTCAAATCACATTAATCATGGAATGGAAACACACAGCAACAGAACGTACCAGCGTGACTTCAAACACATTGTTACAGCAAATGTTCAAAATGTCCTCCGTTAGCGAGGATACATGCGTCCACCCTCCGTCGCATGGAATCCCTGATGCGCTGATGCAGCCCTGGAGAATGGCGTATTGTATCACATCCGTCCACAATACGAGCACGAAGAGTCTCTACATTTGGTACCGGGGTTGCGTAGACAAGAGCTTTCAAATGCCTCATAAATGAAAGTCAAGAGGGTTGAGGTCAGGAGAGAGTGGAGGCCATGGAATTCGTCCGCCTCTACCAATCCATCGGTCACCGAATCTGTTGTTGAGAAGCGTACGAACACTTCGTCTGAAATGTGCAGGAGCTCCATCGTGCATGAACCACATGTTGTGTCGTACTTGTAAAGGAACATGTTCTGGCAGCACAGGAAGAGTATCCCGTACGAAATCATGATAACGTACTCCATTGAGCGTAGGTGGAAGAACATGGGGCCCAATCAAGACATCACCAACAATGCCTGCCCAAACGTTCACAGAAAATCTGTGTTGATGACGTGATTGCACAATTGCGTGCGGATTCTCGTCAGCCCACACATGTTGATAGTGAAAATTTACAATTTGATCACGTTGGAATGAAGCCTCATCCGTAAAGAAAACATTGGCACTGAAATGAGGATTGACACATTGTTGGATGAACCATTCGCAGAAGTGTACCCGTGGAGGCGAATCAGCTGCTGATAGTGCCTGCACACGCTGTACACGGTACGGAAACAACTGGTTCTCCCGTAACACTCTCCATACAGTGACGTGGTCAACGTTACCTTGTGCAGCAGCAACTTCTCTGACGCTGACATTAGGGTTATCGTCCATTGCAGGTGTCCTCGTCGTTCTAGGTCTTCCACAGTCGCGAGTCATAGGCTGGAATGTTCCGTGCTCCCTAAGACGCCGATCAATTGCTTCGAACGTCTTCCTGTCGGGACACCTTCGTTCTGGAAATCTGTCTCGATACAAAAGTACCGCGCCACGGCTATTGCCCCGTGCTAATCCATACATCAAATGGGCATCTGCCAACTCCGCATTTGTAAACGTTGCACTGACTGCAAAACCACGTTCGTGATGAACACTAACCTGTTGATGCTACGTACTGATGTGCTTGATGCAAGTACTGTAGAGCAATGAGTCGCATGTCAACACAAGCACCGAAGTCAACATTACCTTCCTTCAACTGGGCCAACTGGCGGTGAATCGAGGGAGTACAGCACATACTGACGAAACTAAAATGAGCTCTAACGTGGAAATTAAGCGTTTCCGGACACATGTCCACATAACATCTTTTCTTTATTTGTGTGTGAGGAATGTTTCCTGAAAGCCGGCCGGAGTGGCCGTGCGGTTCTAGGCGCTACAGTCTGGAACCGCGTGACCGCTACGGTCGCAGGTTCGAATCCTGCCTCGGGCATGGGTGTGTGTGATGTCCTTAGGTTAGTTAGGTTTAAGTAGTTCTAAGTTCTAGGGGACTGATGACCACAGCAGTTAAGTCCCATAGTGCTCAGAGCCATTTGAACCATTTTTTTGTTTCCTGAAAGTTTGGCCGTACCTTTTTGTAACACCCCGTATATGTAGTAACAACAATTCTTGAAGTGTGTGTGTTCTAAAAATCTCTTTAAACGTAACATTTTAGCGATGACTCTGGATCATTATAGCTTAATCTATTTTATCTTAACAGTTTGGAATTACTAACATGATTGTGTCAAAAGTCTCGCTTTAATAGCCGATGTAAAGCAGACGCTGCTTTCTGTTATGTGGTATGTACCCTTAAAACTATGTTACGAATATTGGACTGCAGCCTTCTGTATACTTTCATATCTGAAAATAGCCACTGAACTGGTCGAAGCTAATAATCATTGCATCCTTCCTTGCCATCTTGGCAAATAAAAAGTTTTCCGAACTACAACACTATATTTCCAGATCACCTCCTGCAACAGTGACAATGTCAGGTAATTGCAACAGATACGATTGACAGAGGAAGTAGAGAAGATCCAAAGAACAGCAGCGTGTTTGGTTACAGGTTCATTCAGTAACCATGAAATAATCACGGACATGTTCGTCCAATGCCAGTCGCAGATGCTGCAAAAGGAGCATTAACATTTCGACGTGGTGTACTATTAATATTCCGAGAGCTTGCCTTCCTAGAAGAGTCAAGAATTATATTTCCTCCTGCATCGTATATCCCACGAATTTAGGCAGAACCATTCCATCTGACTGAGAGACTTACAAAGAATGGTTTTTCTCGCGCACCATTTGCGGCTGGGACAGGAAAGAGGGAAGAGACAAAGATGCACAACGTGCTTTCCTCTGCACATCACGAAGTGGCCAACGGAGTATAGACGTACCTGTAGATGTAGATGCACATGGAGATACAGACATATGTGCGTCCTAACTTGTCAGTCGCAGCGAATTTGTTCAGAGATCAGATGTGGCCGAAAACGCATACATATTGTAGTATATATATATATATATATATATATATATATATATATGCTCTGTCGTGCAAACAAATGTAAACAAATTAAAAAAACTTGTAACCGAATTATAAAATTTCGTAAGAAACAGACAAGGCCATACGCACAGATATAAAAGAAAAACACCATCTTGTAATAATTTCTATAATTGCCATTTTTTACATCGATATACTATGAACAACAGTTTACGTTCTCAAAAAACCAATACCTTGAAAATTATTTGCTCTTTGGTCATCAAATGTCATCAGAAAAAATTTCCATCCTTGACAACAGCAACGAAAACAGGATGTCATATTTCACAAGATACACTGAAAGTTAGTACCATTTGCTCGCATGCACATGCTGCATCTCTTTGCCATCGTTTTAAGCGTGCTTCCAAAAGTTTAAGTATCTTAAGAATATTTCTTTCTTGATCTGTGAATCTGTGGGCGAATTAACTATTGCTACTACAGTGTTCACTACAATTCAGTGATTTTCTGTTGTAAATATAGAATTGCGCAAGATGTAGACTTGATTCATGCGATAGTAAATTTCGCAACAGGACACCTACTATAAAAATACACTACGCCGATTACATCGCCCACCTCATCTGAAAATGTATCGGTTTAACAAAGACCGTGCTGAAAGAAGCTGCAGGACCAGGGACCATATCCCGACAACCCAGGAGCAAGGCAGATAATGCAGAATCCCGTGCGTTTAGGACCTTGGTGTTATTGCGATAAGACTGACCACGTGACAGCCGCTGACAGTGCAATTTATGCTGAGTCCGCTCCTCATTTTAGCCGTGACTCTATTCAGCACAACATCCGCTGTCCTTGCCCGACGTAACTCTTTTTTACGGCGCAGATTTCAGCCGCTGCACATGCTGAGAGACAACCTAGTTCCAGATTCTCGCTTGGATTTCTGGCGAACACAATACCGTTCGATACTACAGTATTGTACAAATAAAGCGTCTTTGGCTTTATTTTACAGTTACAAATAAATTGTGAAGTTAATCTTCAGGTTTTGGCGGCGCAAAGACTGTTCCATTAAGTTTCGGGTGTGCAGCTGCAAGAATTCTCCTTCTTCTTCTAATATTTCGGCCGTATAACATTCAGCCATCTTCAGAGTGAGCTGCAAGACTGTCGCTCTAGTTTTTTTTATTTACTTTTTTTTATTGAGTTTCAATTCCCCCCGAAGGGGGCGGGCTGGTAGCAGCTTACTACGCTGCTCTACAGCCTACAGACTTTTTTTTAAATAAAGGAAGAAGAAAGAAACAAGGAAAAACAGGCGATAAAATGGTGATTTAAAGTGTAAAATGGCGTAAAATTGCGGAAAGTTAAAACAGAAAGCAAAAGGGGTTGGCAATGTAGATAAAAGACACAGGAAGCAGACAAGTAACATAGGAGACACACAATTAAAAAACATGGCGACAGTCTGGTTTCTGTTCGCAAGAGATAAAAGGCACACCCAGCGACAATATGATGGCTGTTCGCAACAAGTCCCAAAAAACACAACACGGAACACTCACTGTAAAACACGCACTGTAGAACACTCACTGTAGAACACTGCACGAAAGTGGCAGCACAAAGACTACACTCCCGAGCCAAAGACAGATGGGGGGGGGGGGGGGGGGGACCTGCAGGAGGGGGAAAAACAAGGAGGGAGGAAAGGAAAAAACGAAAAGGGGGGGAACCAAGGAGGGAGAAGACTAATAAAGGGGGAGAAGGGCAGACGCGAGAGGGAATGAGAGGAGGCAGAGGAGGGAAATGGAAAAGGATGTGGGGGAGAGAAGGGGGCAAAGAGAGGGGAGGTGAGGAAGAAAGAGGATGGAAGGGGGGGAGAGGGAGCCCGGGAAAAGGACAGAGGAAAGGAGGGGGAGTGAGGATCAGAGTTGATAGGAGGGGTTAATGGAGGGAGAGAGGGCAACATCCGAGAGGGGGAGTTGATGGAAGCCACCTTGGGAAAGGAGATGTAGGGTGTAGAGGTGGAGGGTAGAGGGGACACAACGGTGAAGACGTGGCAGGGGGCGGGGATCAGAGAGGAGAGGAGCTACCAGGGGGTGAGGGGGTTCAAGACGGCGGGAGGTGTAGAGGATGCGGATATGTTTGAGGAAGAGGAGCAGATGGGGGAAGGGAATGAGATCATAGAGGGTCCGCATGGGGGACGGGAGGCATATACGGAAGGCGAGGCGGAGTGTATGACGCTCAAGGATCTGGAGGGACTTACAGAATTTTGGGGGGGGGGGGGGGGGCAGATATCCAGGCAGGACTGGCATAACAGAAGATGGGACGGATTAAGGATTTGTAGGTGTGGAGGATGGTAGAGGGGTGCAACCCCCATGTCCGGCCGGAGAGGAGTTTGAGGAGTCGGAGGCGGTTGTGGGCTTTGGATTGGATTGAGTGGAGATGAGGGATCCAGGTGAGGTGACGGTCGTCGCTCTAGTGCTCGCTTCGTCCCTTTACACTCGTGTTCCGCGCACCTGCGCATGCGGCCACAGATGCAAATGAGCGGTACACGACTATAAAGGGACGAAGTGAGCACTGGAGCGGCAGTCTTGCGGCTCACTCTGAAGATGGCTGAACGTTATATGGCCGAAATATTAGAAGAAGAAGGAGATTTCTTGCAGCTGCACACCCGAAACTTAATGGAACAAATTGTGAAGTTAATTATATGAAATGTTACAATACTCGCTCGTAAGCAACTCCCCCTCAGGTGTAAAAGCGTAAACAAAACGTTAAAACTTGTTAATTTTTTTCGGCGGCTTCAAGTGCTGTTTCCTGGCGGTTGTGCATAGGAGAGGTCATTAGGCAGGGATGGGCGTCTGCAGCGTGAAGCCCATCTCATCTACAAGCATAGGATCGTGAAGCTTCGGCCACAGTTCGGCTCGACCCCTGAGTACTGTCACCAGGGTGGACTTGCTTGTGTCAGTTGTTCGACATCATATGCTGCGTGCTGGACCAATAACAACACGCAGGCATCTGTTACCCCTTGCAATGACCACAAACGACGAATGCCGGAGACCACAACGGGCAGCTGAACTGCCTCGTTGGCATGCTGAAAGTAGAATCCCTCCGCTTCTGCTTGTTATTCAATGCCGCCCGCATACGTACTATTCGCTACCACGATAAACGCAGTCTGCTGTCCTATATTTTCCTTTTAAACCATCAGCCTAGTTTGATACTGTTCTCCATCTATTCCTATATTGTGCCAAGATTTCATCTTCGTATAGGTAGTACACTCAACATCCTCTATACTGAAGTGCCAGAGAAATTGGTATAGGCATACTGATCAAATACAGAGATATGTAAACAGGCAGAATACGGCGCTACTGTCGTCAACGCCTATATAAGAGAACAAGTTGCTGGTGCAGTTGTTAGATCGGTTACTGCTGCTACAACGGCAGGTTATCAAGATTTAAGAGAGTTTAATCGTGGTATTATAGTCGGCGCACGAGTGATGGGACACAGCATCTCCGAGATAGCGATGAAGTGGGGATATTCTCGTACGAAAATACCACGAGTGTACCGTGAATATCAGTAATCCGCTGAAACATCAAAGCTCCGACATCGCTGTGGCCGGAGAAAGATCCTGCAAAAACGGGACCAGCGATGACTGAAGAGAATCGTTCAACGTGATAGAAGTGCAACGCTTCCGCACATTGCTCCAGATTTCAATGCTGGGCCATCAACAAGTGTCAGCGTGCGAACCATTCAACGAAACATCATCGATATCTGCTTTCGGCGTCGAAAGCTCACTCGAGTACCCTTGATGACTGCACGACATAAAGCTTTACATCTCGCCTGGGCCCGTCAAGACCGACATTGGACTGTTGGTGACTGGTCGGACGAGTCTCGTTTGAAATTGTATCGAGCGGATGGACCATGCATGTCAGCAGAGAACAGTTGAAGCTAGCGGAAGCCCTGTAATGGTGCAGGGCGAGTGCAGTTGGTGTGATATGAGACCCCTGATACTTCTAGATACGACAGGTGACATGCACGTAAGCATCCTATTTCATCACCTGCATCCATTCATGTCCATTGTGCATTCCGACGGACTTGGGAAATTCCAGCAGGAGGCGTCCAGAATTGCTACAGAGTGGTTCCACGAACACTCTTCTGGGCTTAAACATTTCTCCTGGCCACAAAACTCCCCACACATGAACATTGTTGAGCATATCTGGGATGATGATTTCCACGGGTTTGCAGCCGGGTTCCATCGTCCTGACGACAACACGATATTTCGGCGGATCATCTGGCCGCCTTCTTCAGGTGAGATTGAGTGCACAATCACGCCGGAACTGAAGAAATCTCTTTTTTTTTTTCTTTATTGTAATTTTAAACACCTTATACAAAGGCGGTCTGTCAACAGCATAGTACGCCGCTCTTCAGCCTTGAGTTTGACAATAAGCATTACATAGAGGTGGCACAGAGAAAACAGTCAAAACGGTGGGCAAAAAATGTAGACACTAAAAAACAAAAAAAAAACAGGGAGCCGTTCACGCTGAATGAGAAACATCACTAACACTAGTTGACACGGCGCACATAACATGGATGATGGCGACAGCACACGTGAACGGTGGTGGCGTGACGGCGAACAAACACTGAACACAAACGAAGGCACACACACGAGACACTGATGGCGATGATCTCCGGCGCGCGAATGTTCACTAACCGTGTAGGAGTCCGGGGACCTGAGAAGAGAGGAGGAGGGGTGGTGGGAGAGGGAGAAGGGAGAGCTGATGCCACGGGCATGGGAGATAGGGGAAGGGAGGAAGGGGCAGGGGAAGCCCAGGGGAAGAGGGATGGAGGGAGGGGACAGGGTAAAAGGAAAGAGAAGGGAGGGAGGGTGCCTAAAGGAAAGGACACAGGAAGTGGGGGGGGGGGAGAATCAAAGTTGATAGGAGGGGTAGATGGAGGGGAGGAAGACATCATCAGGGAGGGGGAGCTGGCGGAAGCCACCTTGGGAGAGGGTAAGGAGGGTGGAGAGATGGAGACCGGGTGGGACGTGGGAATACAGGCGCGGCAGTGGGCGGGGGTGGGTGAGGAGGATCGAGTTTGTGGGAGGTGTACAGGATCTGTATCCTTTCAAGGAATAGGAGGAGGTGGGGGAAGGGGATGAGATCATACAGGATCCGTGTGGGGGAGGGGAGACGGATGCGATAGGCGAGGTGGAGAGCATGGCGTTCAAGGTTTTGTAGGGATTTATAAAAGATAGGGGAGGGCGGAGATCCAGGCCAGATGGGCATAACAAAGGATAGGGCGGATGAGGGATTTATAGGTGTGGAGGATGGTGGAGGGGTCCAGACCCCACGTATGGCCGGAAAGGAGCTTGAGGAGACCGAGTCGGGACCATGCCTTGGCTTGGATTGTCCGGAGATGGGGAGTCCAGGAGAGGCAATGGTCGAGGGTAACGCCAAGGTACTTAAGGGTGGGAGTGAGGGCGATAGGACGGCCATAGATGGTGAGATAGAAATCAAGGAGGCGGAAGGAAGGGGTGGTTTTGCCTACAATGATCGCCTGGGTTTTGGAGGGATTGACCTTGAGCAACCACTGGTTGCACCAAGTGGTGAACCGGTCAAGATGGGATTGGAGAAGGTGCTGGGAGCGCTGCAGGGTGGGGGCAAGGGCAAGGAAGGCAGTCTCATCGGCAAACTGGAGAAGGCGGACGGGGGGGGGGGGGGGGGAAGGGTGACGGCGGCGGCATGTCCGCCATATACAAAAGGTACAGAAGGGGGGAGAGAATGGAGCCTTGGGGCACACTGGCAGAGGGGGAAAAAGGTGTAGGAGTTGGTGTTATGGATGTTGACGTAGGAAGGACAGTGGGAGAGAAAGGAGCCGATCAGACAGACGTAGTTAATGGGAAGGTTTGGAGCTTGAAGAGGAGACCAGAATGCCATACGCGGTCATAAGCTCGTTCGAGGTCCAGGGAGAGGAAGATTACGGAGCGACGGAAATTAAGCTGGTCGGAAAGGAGATGAGTGAGGTGAAGGAGAAGATCGTCGGAAGAGAAGGACGGCCGAAAGCCACACTGGGTAACGGGAAGGAGGCAGTGCTGGCGGAGATGCTGGTGGATGTGGCGGGTGAGGATAGATTCCAGGACCTTGCTGAAGGTAAGGCTGATGGGATGGTAGGAGGAGACGGCAGACGGCGGTTTGCCAGGTTTAAGGAACATCAGGATACGGGAGGTTTTCCACAGGTCGGGGTAGTAACCGGTGGACAGGACTACATTGTAGAGCCTGGCCAGGGTGGAGAGGAAACAGACAGGAGCTTCACAAAGGTGACAGTAGGTGACACGATCAAGACCAGGAGCAGTGTTGCATTTTGTGCAGAGTGTAGCAATGAGATCCTGTGTAGTGATAGGGGCATTGAGTTCCTTGTGTGCAATGTTGTCCAAGTACTGGAAACCAGGTGCGAGGGGAGGGACAGAGGTGTCAGTTCGATCGCGGACATCCGGGAAGAGGGAGTAATCGAACTGGGGATCATCGGGGATGGAGAAAACATCGGAGAGGTAGGGGGCAAAGTGATTGGCCTTACTAAGAGTGTCGGGGAAGGGGTGATCATCATGGAGAAGAGGATAGTAGGGGGAGGGTTTAGTTCCGGTAAGGCGACGGAAGGCTGACCAGAACTTGGACGAGTTGATAGGTAGAGTAGCATTTAAACGGCTGCATGTCTGTAGCTGCGAGCAAATTACGGATGTGCCACTGGAGTTGCCGGTGGCGTCATAGTGTGTCCGGGTCACGTCAGCTCAGGAAGGCACGGTAGAGATGGCAGGATACACGGAGGTGGAGGACAGCCTGTGGGGGTAAGGTAGGATGGTGGGGGTGGACGGCGACAGTAGGGACATGGGCCTCCACGGCCTCAGACAAGGTCTGCTGGAGAAAGGAGGTGGCATGCGTTACATCGTCAGGGTGGTGGTAGGTGAAGGGGTGGCTATCGACCTGGGTGGAAAGGGTATCCCGATAGGCATTCCAGTTGACACGGGAATAGTCATGCACGTACTTAGGGGGAGGGTCATTGCGAGGGTCGGGGTGGGGGCGACGACCGTCTGAAACGGTGAGGAGGACAGGGAGATGGTCGCTACCAATAGGCTCCAGGACATCCACCGTTATGCAGCCAAGGAGGTCGGGGGAGAAAAGGATAACATCAGGTTCAAAAATGGCTCTGAGCACTATGGGACTCAACTGCTGTGGTCGTCAGTCCCCTAGAACTTAGAACTACTTAAACCTAACTAACCTAAGGACATCACACACATCCATGCCTGAGGCAGGATTCGAACCTGCGACCGTAGCAATCGCACGGTTCCAGACTGCGCGCCTAGAACCGCGAGACCACAGCGGCCGGCGATAACATCAGGAATGGAGTTGGATTCGGGACAGGTGTGCCAGGGGATGGGGATGAGGTCGCCTTGAAGGGAGGAGAGGAACCGATGCCACCGCCGTAACTGGGCGGCGGAACAACTATGGAGGTTGAGGTCGGCGGCGATCACGTAGGAGGAGAAGGTACGGTCAATGTGGGAGAGGAAGTCGAGGGAATAGGGGCGTTATGGCGGACATAGATGGTGGCGCAGGTAACGGTAAGGCCGGGGAACTAGAGACTAAGGATCAGGTGTTTGGTGGGGTCGGGAAGGAGAGGTAGGAGCCGAACGGGGATCTGGCGGTGGTGACCAATGGCAACTCCACCACGCGCAATCGGGAAGGGATTATTGGAGCGGTGGAGGAGGTAGGACGAAGTGTGGATGGTGTGGTGGGGTTGGAGGAAGGTTTCATTGAGGAGGAAGGCATCCACGCGGCGGGTGGCTAGGGTGTGCAGGAAGAGGTTCTTGTTGGCGGGAAGGGAGCGGATGTTGTTGAAAAGGATACAGTGCTGTTGCGCCATGTCAGGGACTTAAACGAGGGTGTCAAGACGGCAGAAGTTGAAATGGGTCTGGTTGTTGGAGTAGGTGGCGTACATTTTTAGTTGGAAAACGGAACGCGCGGCGAGGGATATCTGTTGGAGGGTGTGCGGGCGCTGAAAAGGATGAACATTCTGAAGGACGATGGTGAGGAATCTGATGATGTCCTCAGCGGTAGCGGGCGGGTGAAGGGAATTGCCGGGAGGGGTGGGGGCGTCCAGAGGGCGGACAGGAATAAAATCGGACGAGTTCGATATATGGTGTTCACACTTCCCAACGTGTGGGCTCAGAACAGAAGCAAGATATTTGCCCAAATTATAAGTAGGGGCGCCCAGATTACTAACGATCGGACGAAGAGGTGCCCCAGATTTATGTACCATGGGTAGACCATACAACCTGGGTGGTACTGCCGCCCCTGGCTGAAGTTTTTTAATGATATCCTCAGGCAATGAGCTCTTCTTAATAAGAGAGATGGTCTTCCGCTCTATCCAGTCAATGCCTGACATCTCTATGCCCTGGAACATCTGACCTTCTGGTGAGCTTTGATGTTGTTTCACTTTTTACTCAGGTACATTTGGAGGGGTCTTTATTGCTAATTGGTCAGCTCTTGGATGACAAAACTAGTGAGCTGTGTCGCCATGTATTGACATCGACGTATTTTTTATTTAATGAAGCAATTTTTGGACAAACTGACGATGTGGCTATGGGGAGTCCTCTTTCCCCTATTGTCGCCAATCTCTTTATGGAAGATTTTGAGCATATGGCACAGAGGACATCTTCTCTTAAACCAAAATGTTTTTTGAGATACGTGGATGATATTTTCATTGTTTGGCCACATGGAATGGAATCTCTTCATGGATTTTTAGATCATTTTAACTGCCTTCATCCACGAATCAAATTTATGATGGAAATTGAAAAAGATGGCAAATTACCTTTTTTGGATGTCTTAGTACATAAGAAAGAAAATGGGACTTTGGGACACAGTGTATACCGAAAACCCACGCATACGGACCGCTACCTCCATGCAACAAGTTGTCATCCACAACATCAACGCTTGGGAGTTTTACGCACACTGGTCAACAGGGCTTATGCTGTTTCGGATTCCGATAACTTGAAACAGGAGTTGGATCACCTTATGGTTGTTTTCAGGCAGAATGCGTATTCTGATCACCAAATTACTCGTGCTTTTCAATTTGGACCCCCACGAGAACCAACGGCGGACACTTCCAAATCAGTTGCTTTTACACCCTTCGTGGGAAGTATTTCTTCGAAAAGTTCAAGAATCCTCAGCAAATATGATATTAAAAGCGTCCTTATGCCTTTGGCCAAAACTAGATCCCTTCTAGGATCGGTTAAAGATGATTTGGGACTGAGGTTCAATGGCTCTGAGCACTATGGGACTCAACTGCTTAGGTCATTAGTCCCCTAGAACTTAGAACTAGTTAAACCTAACTAACCTAAGGACATCACACACATCCATGCCCGAGGCAGGATTCGAACCTGCGACCGTAGCGGTCTCGCGGTTCCAGACTGCAGCGCCAGAATCGCACGGCCACTTCGGCCGGCTGGGACTGAGGAAGCCTGGGGTATACAAGATTCCCTGTCACTGCGGAAAGGCCTACATTGGACAGACTATTCTTACAGTCCAAGATCGATGTGTGGAACATCAACGGCATATACGTCTGCTCCAGCCCGAAAAATCAGCCGTTGCTGAACACTGTCTTAATGAAGGGCACAATATGGCGTTTAAAGAGACGCAAATTATTGCCTCAGCTTCCCGTTACTGGGATTGTGTATTGAAAGAATCAGTTGAAATGCGTCTGTCTGATGATATTATTAAGTAAGACGTGGAATCCTATTTTATCACAGATAAAACAACAACGGTCTGGTTTCCGTCCGCTTGCATTTTAATTTTGCGATTCCTCGCTTTTGACAGTTTTCACCGCTGGCGCCGCTGCAATTCTTCGCCTCACAGAGGGCAGCTCTTCCGTTGCTCGCGCACGCGCAACGGCCAGTGCCCGCGGTATAAAGGAGCCGCCGAATCTGACAAGGGGAGGCCGCCAATTGTGAAATTCAGATTCGATTCATACTGCGCATAATAAAAGCTCATGGCCAGAGGTGTAATGTGGCAAAGCACCAAGATGCACTTCTCAGCCGTTGTCGAGAAAATCGACAGTTAAAAGAAACCGTTGCAGTGAAATACTCTCTACGATTAATAATTTTCTACAGCGTCATAGCGCAGCGGTAAGCGCTGGGGTTCGTAATCCGAAGGTCGCCGGATCGAATCTCGCGCCATGCAATATTTTTTTATTATTAGTTTTTTGCAATTCATATATATATATATATATATAAACTATTAATGAATTGCTTATGCATGTTGGTGAAGGCGGATCGCTCTCCAATTGTACCGCCTCCATTTTTCCGTTTGTTTATTTATTTATTTATTTATTTATTTATTTCTTGTTCCGTAGATCCAGTTAGTGAGTCAATCACAAGGATATGGAATGTGTCAAATTGTACAGGTTTCAATTTAAACTTACAATAAATACAAGGGCAATTCAATGGCAAATTGTACATAGTTTATGTAAGACATACTATAAATACAGTAACAGATACAATGTCAGCTAGATAACATAACTACCATTTGACAGAAAAAGGAGTTTTAAATAAAGGTTAAAGATAAGAGCACAAAGTTAAATCAGATATTAGGCCTACAAGAGTAAATACATGTACAGCCAATCTGTTGTTACAAAAAGTGTGCTAATGCCCAAATGCACAATAAAATCAATTGAACTACTTCTAGACACAATAAGTTTAGTGATGGTATACATTTTCTTTCAGGTATTCATCCACAGTATAATAAGATTTCTCTGTCAGGTAATCTTTGAGAACTTGTTTAAATTTTGGCAGTTCTGTATGAACACATTTGATATGTAGTGGTAGAGCATTGAACAGCTTAATGCTGGAGTAGTAAACTCCTTTTTGTACCAGAGTGAGACGTTTCATTTCGAAATGTAGATTGTTTTTGTTTCTGGTGTTATAACCATGGAATTTACTGTTGTCTTGGTAGATGGAATAATTTTTGCACACAAAGGTCAGCAAGGAAAAAATATACTGTGAGGCAGTTGTTAGGATACCTATCTTCCGAAACAAGTGCCTGCAAGAGTGCCTTTGATGGACCCCACACATTATTCTGATTGCTTTTTTTTTGGATGGTGAAAACTTTTTTTGCAAGTGGTTGGTTCCCCCAGAATATGATAGCATATGACATCAATGAGTGGAAGTAGCCAAAGTAGGCAACCTTAATAGTGTCAACTTCAGCCACTGAAGAAATTACCCGTAATGCAAATATTGCCGAGCTAAGTTTTTTACATAGATGAAGAATGTGAACTGACCAATTACATTTACTGTCTATGTAAGCACCCAGGAATTTTATGTCTTCAACTTTCTGTATTGGTTGATCTCTACATTTTATGTTAATTTCATCGGGATTACTTTGTGATGTATGGAACCTCATATAATGAGTTTTATCTGCATTGAGCGAGAGACCATTTGAGGAGAACCAATTTAAGATGTCATTAAAAACAGTATTTGTAGTTTTTTCAAGATCATGATCAATCAAATCGTCAATTAGAATTGTGGTATCATCGGCAAACAGGGTAAATTTGCTGTTTGTCTCAGAACAAAGAGGAATATCATTAATAAAGATGAGGAAAAGCAGTGGGCCCAAAACGGAGCCTTGAGGCACACCACACGTTATCGTGCCCCATTCAGACGAGGCAGGTTCTCCAGAAGAGCCATTTAGCATTACAGTCTGCTTCCGATCCTGTAGATATGATTGTAGCCACAAGCCAACAGTACAAACCATAGTATTCTGCCTTTTTCCAAAGAATTTGGTGGTTTACACAGTCAAAGGCTTTCGTAAGATCACAAAAAATACCCACTGGAGACATTTTTTTGTTAATGGCTTCCAAAACTTGGTTGCTGAAAGAGAATATTGCCTGTTCAGTACAAAGACCGGCACGAAAACCAAACTGATTTTTGCTTAAGATACTGTGGAAGTTGAGATGGTCTACAATCCTCCTGTGCATGAGTTTTTCTAGAATTTTCGAGAAGATAGTTAATAGGGATATTGGGCGATAGTTTGTAACAATGCTTTTATCCCCTTTTTTAAAGAGAGGAATCACTACAGCCAACTTAAGTCTGTCAGGGACAACCCCATCTTGTAGGGATGCATTGTAAATGTTGCATAAGACGGGACTAACAAATTTATAACAGTGTTTCAGTATTTTACTAGAAATATTGTCCACACCAGTAGAATTTTTATTTTTTAATGATCTAATTACTCTTATGACTTCGCTTACAGTAACTGGAGGTAAGGATAACTGTGGGATTCTGTTGCTAATAGCTTTCTGTAGGAGGGACAATGATTCTTCCATAGAACCATTACAGCTTGTCTTCTCTGCTGCTCTCAAAAAGTGGTTATTAAATATTTCTGCAACCAACTCAGGTTTCTTTATGATACTGTCCTCTGTATTAATCTCTACCTGAGACATGTTCCCTGTTGTCCTGCCAGTTTCCCTCTTTATTACATTCCATATAGTTTTAATTTTATTTTCTGAGCTTTCAATTTCTGATTTTATGCACATACTTTTAGATTTATTTATAACCTTCTTGAGAATGCTACAGTAAAGTTCGTAGTGTTGTCGTTTCTGTAGATCATTACAAGTCCTGAGAGAACTGTATAACATCCTCTTTGTTCTACAAGATGTTATTATCCCTGTAGTGATCCAAGACTTCTTGGCATTGCCTATATGACTATTTCTAACTACTTTTTTGGGAAAGATGGACACAAATACAGACATGAATTCATTTAAAAATGAATTGTACTTTTTGTTTACATCTGTTTCCCTATAAACTCGGCTCCAGTCTATCTCTTTTAGGCTATCATTGAATTTTTTAAGGCCCTGTTCATTTATTATCCTAAAAGATTTCCAAGAATGCTCGGAACTGTTGCACACACTGATATAATTGAGCCTAAGCAATTGACCACCATGATCAGAAAGGCCAAGGATTGAATGTACAGTGATCTCATTGCATTTAGACTTATCTATAAATATGTTATCTATCAGACTTTTACTGTTAACAGTAATCCTAGTTGGGAAATCTACTATTGCCATCAGATTATAAGACTCCATTAAATGTACTAAATCAGCTTTACTATTACTCTCATTTAGGAAATCAACATTAAAGTCACCAGTAATTATCAAGTTCTTGGACTTTGAGTACAGTATGGATAATAAAGAATCTAAGTGTTTAAGAAATACATTCAAATTCCCTGAGGGAGATCTATACAGTGCTAACACTACAGCCGTGAAGTCATTTACAGTAATCTCAACACCACATACTTCAATTTGTTGCTCTATACAATGGCTCTTTAAATCTAATGCATTCTAAGATATGTTGTTTTTTACATAAATTACCACTCCACCTTTTTCCATGATGGTTCTAGAGTAAAGCGCTGCCTGACAGTAACCACTTAGCTGTAACCTTTCAATATCTTTCACATGTTAACAGGGTGTACCGAAGCTGTCCCGTCCGCACTGATTTTCGACGATGTTATAAGTTGCGCTAGGGACCGCATCTACCTTCTTTCGAAGTTAGCAGGCAACTACGGTGTTATGGGGCGGCTCGTTTCGGCCCATTCATCTGTCCTTCAAGTGTAACGAGCGAGTAACGGAGTTTATATTTCATATCTGCCACAGCAAGTTTGTGTTCGTGGGGTCTCTATTCTAATTCGAACGTTTGACTTACGCTATACGTATTCGTTTCTACGTCTTCCGTTAACTATACGTGGTTAACATTATGAAGACAATTAATAACATTTGTGAAATACAACTTTGTTTGCGGAAAACATAATGATGTTCGAAGTCGCCAGTTTTTCCAGTATATATATATATATATATATATATATATATATATATATATATATATATATATATGAATTACAAAAACAAATACTAATAAAAAGTTGCATGGAGGGAGATTCGATCCGGCGACCTTTGGCTTACGAACTCGAGCGCTTATCGCTGCACCACCACACTGTAGAAAATTACTAATCGTGGAGAGTGTTTCACCGCAACGGTTTCTTTTAACTGTCGATTTTCTCGACAACGGCTGAGAAGTGCATCTTGGTGCTTTGCCACATTACACCTCTGGCCATGAGCTTTTATTATGCGCAGTTAAACAGAGAACCGACTCGTGGCGATAACATATTAGACCTTCTGGTGACAAACAGACCCGAACTATTTGAAAAAGTTAACGCAGAACAGGGAATCAGCGATCATAAAGCGGTTACGGCATCGATGATTTCAGCCGTAAATAGGAATATTAAAAAGGGTAGGAAGATTTTTCTGTTTAGAAAAAGTGACAAAAAGCAGATTTCAGAGTACCTGTTGGCTCAACACAAAAGTTTTGTCTCAAGTACAGATAGTGTTGAGGATCAGTGGACAAAGTTCAAAACCGTCGTACATAATGCGTTAGATGAGTACGTGCCAAGCAAGATCGTAAGAGATCGAAAAGAGCCACCGTGGTACAACAACCGAGTTAGAAAACTGCTGCGGAAGCAAAGGGAACTTCACAGCAAACATAAACATAGCCAAAGCCTTGCAGACAAGCAAAAATTACGCGAAGCGAAATGTAGTGTGAGGAGGGCTATGCGAGAGGCGTTCAATGAATTCGAAAGTAAAGTTCTATGTACTGACTTGGCAGAAAATCCTAAGAAATTTTGGTCTTATGTCACAGCGGTAGGTGGGTCAAAACAAAATGTCCAGACACTCTGTGACCAAAATGGTACTGAAACAGAGAATTACAGACTAAAGGCCGAAATACTAAACGTCTTTTTCCAAAGTTGTTTCACAGAGGAAGACTGCACTGTAGTTCCTTCTCTAGATTGTCGCACAGATGACAAAATGGTAGATATCGAAATAGACGACAGAGGGATAGAGAAACAATTAAAATCGCTCAAAAGAGGAAAGACCGCTGGACCTGATGGGATACCAGTTCGATTTTACACAGAGTGCGCGAAGGAACTTGCCCCCCTTCTTGCAGCGGTGTACCGTAGGTCTCTAGAAGAGCGTAGCGTTCCAAAGGATTGGAAAAGGGCACAGGTCATCCCCGTTTTCAAGAAGAGACGTCGAGCAGATGTGCAGAACTATAGACCTATATCTCTAACGTCGATCAGTTGTAGAATTTTGGAACACGTATTGTGTTCGAGTATAATGACTTTTCTGGAGACAAGAAATCTACTCTGTAGGAATCAGCATGGGTTTCGAAAAAGACGGTCATGTGAAACCCAGCTCGCGCTATTCGTCCACGAGACTCAGAAGGCCATAGACACGGGTTCACAGGTAGATGCCGTGTTTCTTGACTTCCGCAATGCGTTCGATACAGTTCCCCACAGTCGTTTAATGAACAAAATAAGAGCATATGGACTATCAGACCAATTGTGTGATTGGATTGAGGAGTTCCTAGATAACAGGACGCAGCATGTCATTCTCAATGGAGAGAAGTCTTCCGAAGTAAGAGTGATTTCAGGTGTGCCGCAGGGGAGTGTCATAGGACCGTTGCTATTCACAATATACATAAATGACCTTGTGGATGACATCGGAAGTTCACTGAGGCTTTTTGCGGATGATGCTGTGGTGTATCGAGAGGTTGTAACAATGGAAAATTGTACTGAAATGCAGGAGGATCCGCAGCGAATTGACGCATGGTGCAGGGAATGGCAATTGAATCTCAATGTAGACAAGTGTAATGTGCTGCGAATACTCAAATAGATAGATCCTTTATCATTTAGCTACAAAATAGCAGGTCAGCAACTGGAAGCGGTTAATACCATAAATTATCTTGGAGTACGCATTAGGAGTGATTTAAAATGGAATGATCATATAATGTTGATCGTCGGTAAAGCTGATGCCAGACTCTGATTCATTGGAATCCTAAGGAAATGCAATCCGAAAACAAAGGAAGTAGGTTACAGTACGCTTGTTCGCCCACTGCTTGAATACTGCTCAGCAGTGTGGGATCCGTACCAGATAGGGTTGATAGAAGATATAGAGAAGATCCAACGGAGAGCAGCGCGCTTCGTTACAGGATCATTTAGTAATCGCGAAAGCGTTACGGAGATGATAGATAAACTCCAGTGGAAGACTCTGCAGGAGAGACGCTCAGTAGCTCGGTACGGGCTTTTGTCAAAGTTTCGAGAACATACCTTCACCGAAGAGTCAAGCAGTATATTGCTCCCTCCTACGTATATCTCGCGAAGAGACCATGAGGATAAAATCAGAGAGATTAGAGCCCACACAGAGGCATACCGACAATCCTTCTTTCCACGAACAATACGAGACTGGAATAGAAGGGAGAACCGATAGAGGTACTCAAGGTACCCTCTGCCACACACCGTCAGGTGATTTGCGGAGTATGGATGTAGATGTAGATGTAGATGAATCTGAATTTCACAATTGGCGGCCTCCCCTTGTGAGATCTCTTCAGTTCCAGCGTGATTGTGCACTCAATCTTACCTGAAGATGGCGGCCAGATGGTCCGCCGAAATATCGTGTTGTCGTCAGGACGATGGAACCCGGCTGCAAACCCGTGAAAATCATCAGTACTTGATACGCCGGGAAAATCTACGTTATCACATATCTAGGGTGCCTTGCAACGTGCTGTTCACAAGAGAATCGAACCCCTCGTACTCTTACGGATTTATGGACAGCCCTGCAGAATTAATGGTGTCAATGCCCTTCACCACTACTTCAGACATTGAAATGAAACGTCGCGTGGCGAGGGTCTCCCGGCGGGTAGACCTGAGCGCCTGGTGCAAGTCTTTTTAAATGACGCCACTGCAGCGACTTGCGCGTCAATGAGAATGACATGATGATGATGAAGACGATACAAACACCTATTCCCTGATCGGAGAAAATCTCCAACCCAGCCGGGAATCGAACCCGCGCCAACAGTCACCACAGCACTCTTGAACACCCGACAAGTCATGCAGTTTCCGAAATGCTTGTGTCGAGCCTCCGGGCTATCACAATCTGCCGTCGGTCAAACTCATATACACTCCTGGAAATTGAAATAAGAACACCGTGAATTCATTGTCCCAGGAAGGGGAAACTTTATTGACACATTCCTGGGGTCAGATACATCACATGATCACACTGACAGAACCACAGGCACATACACACAGGCAACAGAGCATGCACAATGTCGGCACTAGTACAGTGTATATCCACCTTTCGCAGCAATGCAGGCTGCTATTCTCCCATGGAGACGATCGTAGAGATGCTGGATGTAGTCCTGTGGAACGGCTTGCCATGCCATTTCCACCTGGCGCCTCAGTTGGACCAGCGTTCGTGCTGCACATGCAGAGACGACGCTTCATCCAGTCCCAAACATGCTCAATGGGGGACAGATCCGGAGATCTTGCTGGCCAGGGTAGTTGACTTACACCTTCTAGAGCACGTTGGGTGGCACGGGATACATGCGGACGTGCATTGTCCTGTTGGAACAGCAAGTTCCCTTGCCGGTCTAGGAATGGTAGAACGATGGGTTCGATGACGGTTTGGATGTACCGTGCACTATTCAGTGTCCCCTCGACGATCACCAGTGGTGTACGGCCAGTGTAGGAGATCGCTCCCCACACCATGATGCCGGGTGTTGGCTCTGTGTGCCTCGGTCGTATGCAGTCCTGATTGTGGTGCTCACCTGCACGGCGCCAAACACGCATACGACCATCATTGGCACCAAGGCAGAAGCGACTCTCATCGCTGAAGACGACACGTCTCCATTCGTCCCTCCATTCACGCCTGTCGCGACACCACTGGACGCGGGCTGCACGATGTTGGGGCGTGAGCGGAAGACGGCCTAACGGTGTGTGGGACCGTAGCCCAGCTTCATGGAGACGGTTGCGAATGGTCCTCGCCGATACCCCAGGAGCAACAGTGTCCCTAATTTGCTGGGAAGTGGCGGTGCGGTCCCCTACGGCACTGCGTAGGATCCTACGGTCTTGGCGTGCATCCGTGCGTCGCTGCGGTCCGGTCCCAGGTCGACGGGCACGTGCACCTTCCGCCGACCACTGGCGACAACATCGATGTACTGTGGAGACCTCACGCCCCACGTGTTGAGCAATTCGGCGGTACGTCCACCTGGCCTCCCGCATGCCCACTATACGCCCTCGCTCAAAGTGCTTCAGCTGCACATACGGTTCACGTCCACGCTGTCGCGGCATGCTACCAGTGTAAAGACTGCGATGGAGCTCCGTATGCCACGGCAAACTGGCTGACACTGACGGCGGCGGTGCACAAATGCTGCGCAGCTAGCGCCATTCGACGGCCAACACCGCGGTTCCTGGTGTGTCCGCTGTGCCGTGAGTGTGATCATTGCTTGTACAGCCCTCTCGCAGTGTCCGGAGCAAGTATGGTGGGTCTGACACACCGGTGTCAACGTGTTCTTTTTTCCATTTCCAGGAGTGTAGTTCGTACGCCTTCCCCATTCTACACATTGATAGCGCGTTCACTGATACTACGAGTACATGCACCGTGCGTGCGTCTGACTAGCAGTCATGCCTCGCCGGGTGACGCTGTTATCTCCTGGATGTGTTTATGTCGAAGTAGGTCGATGGTCATGATGTTCTGGCTGACCATTGTGTTGAGGCAAACCTTAACAGCAATCCCGAACATCATGGTTGTTTTTCGAACTGGGGGTACTGCTTATAGTTTAGCAACTTCGTACGTCGTAATTAAAACTGAAAAACTATCTCCGTCATAAGGTCCAGAAGACTGTGTAGTGACGACCGTCCGCCGTGTCGTCCTTTGTCGTGTGGTCCCATTCAAATGCGGTATGGAGGGTCACCGCTCTCACGACCTTGGAGCCGCTACTTTTCAGTCAAGTCATAATTAAGCAGGATAATCTCCGATGCCTTCTCCGTGGAGCGACAGGTATTACTGCTTCACTCGTCTGCTGGTTCACCTGCCTTATCTCCAGGGACAAATGTACATTGACGACCAAACTATCTCCCAGATACAATTGAAAGCTTCGGAGGTAACATCAGCTAACTTATACGTGTGTTCTCAAAGATAGTAACATCATTGGGGGAGTACTTAAAGGTCAGAGAATATATTTGGCTAAATACAGATTTATAAATGGTGGGTCTGGCGAGACGTCCTACGAAACATTAGTAAATGCTTCCTCTGAAAACTACTTATAACAGACAGCTCAGAACGCTACTCACGACAAAAAATACAATACTTGTAATGACAACAAATTTAACAGACCGCTTTGTGGATGTTCACACGGAAACTGGTATCAGGGACCATGAGGTGACTGTTACCAAAGTACAAACAGCAATCGAAACAGAAAGATTTACATCTTCAGCAAACTACGTAAATGGACAGTAGTGTCACATCTCAAAGAGGAACTCAAAATGCCGACCGGAGTGGCCGGGTGGTACTAGGCGCTACAGTCTGGAACCGCGCGACCGCTACGGTCGCAGGTTCGAACCCTGCCTCGGGCATGGATGTGTGTGATGTCCTTAGGTTAGTTAGGTTTAAGTAGTTCTAAGTTCTAGGGGACTGATGACCTCAGAAGTTAAGTCCCATAGTGCTCAGAGCCATTTGAACCATTTTGAACCCAAAATGTTTGCATCTAGACAGGACCATGCAGATGGCTTGTGGTTCAAGTTCAGAAAAATAATTGTCCATGCACTGCATAGATATGTATGTTAAAGAACAACTCGTGATAGGACATAGTCTCCGAAGTACACAGTTACAGTAAAGAAACGTCTAAAGCAGAGGTTCGCAAACTCTTGTTTGTCACGCCCCCCTTCTGCCGAGACGAAAACTTCCATGCCCCCCCCTAAAAAAAAATAGAGATTTTTATTAATTATCAAGAAAGTATTGAAAAATTTGTGATGGTGACGTCATGTAACATGATGGGCTGTTAATGCATCGAGTCGCAGCTATTACGTCATCAGTCTAGTCTAGTGATATTAAGCCACTCCTAAAGTAAAGAAAGTCCTTGGTAAACAAGGAAAAATATTTGCGACCTTTGCAGATTAGTTAATGCGGGCCATTATTTTGAGTGTAGCTTATTCCTTTCACTCATTATCAAAAATAGTCACTCAGTCACGGTGTTAACGAACATCACTGATTTGTACGCCTATAGTGCTCCCCATTGTCATTGCGCATAGGTTGGCATTTATGTCAACGACGACAGTTACCGAACGGCGACAAACGCCCAGTTTTCAGAACCAGATAAAAAATAAAAAATAAGTTTTACGAAATAATTTTGCAGACTGCTCAGAACTTTAAAAAATATGAATAAAATAACTTTCTTACCTTGATCACATTCCCTTGCTGCACACCATTTCTTCGCCAGTATACGATTTTAGGACTACTCTTCGCTTGCCATATCTAGGATAAACTTTCGCTGTGTCTTCATTTATATTTAAATCAGATTCACTATGTTTATTTTATATTGTTTCTTCGAAATAGTTTTTATAATTTTACAGTTTTACCTACATGTAAGGATAGTTAGGAGAAAAATAACAAGTTCTCTTATAATACACTCCTGGAAATTGAAATAAGAACACCGTGAATTCAATGTCCCAGGAAGGGGAAACTTTATTGACACATTCCTGGGGTCAGATACATCACATGATCACACTGACAGAACCACAGGCACATACACACAGGCAACAGAGCATGCACAATGTCGGCACTAGTACAGTGTATATCCACCTTTCGCAGCAATGCAGGCTGCTATTCTCCCATGGAGACGATCGTAGAGATGCTGGATGTAGTCCTGTGGAACGGCTTGCCATGCCATTTCCATCTGGCGCCTCAGTTGGACCAGCGTTCGTGCTGGACGTGCAGACCGCGTGAGATGACGCTTCATCCAGTCCCAAACATGCTCAATGGGGGACAGATCCGGAGATCTTGCTGGCCAGGGTAGTTGACGTACACCTTCTAGAGCACGTTGGGTGGCACGGGATACATGCGGACGTGCATTGTCCTGTTGGAACAGCAAGTTCCCTTGCCGGTCTAGGAATGATAGAACGATGGGTTCGATGACGGTTTGGATGTACCGTGCACTATTCAGTGTCCCCTCGACGATCACCAGTGGTGTACGGCCAGTGTAGGAGATCGCTCCCCACACCATGATGCCGGGTGTTGGCCCTGTGTGCCTCGGTCGTATGCAGTCCTGATTGTGGCGCTCACCTGCACGGCGCCAAACACGCATACGACCATCATTGGCACCAAGGCAGACGCGACTCTCATCGCTGAAGACGACACGTCTCCATTCGTCCCTCCATTCACGCCTGTCGCGACACCACTGGACGCGGGCTGCACGATGTTGGGGCGTGAGCGGAAGACGGCCTAACGGTGTGTGGGACCGTAGCCCGGCTTCATGGAGACGGTTGCGAATGGTCCTCGCCGATACCCCAGGAGCAACAGTGTCCCTAATTTGCTGGGAAGTGGCGGTGCGGTCCCCTACGGCACTGTGTAGGATCCTACGGTCTTGGCGTGCATCCGTGCGTCGCTGCGGTCCGGTCCCAGGTCGACGGGCACGTGCACCTTCCGCCGACCACTGGCGACAACATCGATGTACTGTGGAGACCTCACGCCCCACGTGTTGAGCAATTCGGCGGTACGTCCACCTGGCCTCCCGCATGCCCACTATACGCCCTCGCTCAAAGTCCGTCAACTGCACATACGGTTCACGTCCACGCTGTCACGGCATGCTACCAGTGTTAAAGACTGCGATGGAGCTCCGTATGCCACGGCAAACTGGCTGACACTGACGGCGGCGGTGCACAAATGCTGCGCAGCTAGCGCCATTCGACGGCCAACACCGCGGTTCCTGGTGTGTCCGCTGTGCCGTGCGTGTGATCATTGCTTGTACAGCCCTCTCACAGTGTCCGGAGCAAGTATGGTGGGTCTGACACACCGGTGTCAATGTGTTCTTTTTTTTATTTCCAGGAGTGTATGACGTATTTATTATAAAAATATTATTTCCACACACAAATGGCAAGAAACAAACAAATAAATCAATGTGAAGGATGAGCTTGCATATTTTTTACAAGATTTTGAATTCTTGGCTGAATAGTAGAAACTGCGCAACGTAAATCATTGGCAATACTGAGTTCGCTTCTAAGCTTATTTTTTATTGCCACTACCGCTGAAAATGCTATTTCGCACAAATAAGTGCTTGAAAATGGTAAATACAGTTTCAGTGCTTGTTCTGCTGCGCTGGGATACACCGTGAGATATTTCATCCAAAATAAAGGCTTATCCATCTTCTCAAAGTCATACTTCGCTGCAGAATAATTTTTAATTTCTAAGACTTCCTCTTGTAGTCTGTCTGGCAACACATCCACGCCAACGTGAAATGGATCCGTCGCTAACCTATAATAAATTTTATCATCACAACTGTTTGGGAAGAATCGTTCGAATTCATCAATGAGGTGCTGCAAATGGTTCGATATTTTACTCTTAGTATTAGTATCCTTAAAATCGTTGTGAAATCGGGCTTCTTCCAGGATTTCAAACAAACTTGGAAAGCAGGAATAATTGCAGGCTAAAATTTTACGTTTCCATAGTTGCAACTTATCAGTAAACGCTTCGATGGCATCCCAATGAAAAATTATGTTTGAGTCTCCACCTTGTAATTCCAAATTCAATGTGTTTTAAGATATCTGAAGATAAGCCAATGCAACATGAACACCAGGCTTTCTAAATTCCACATACAATTCAGTTTGTTTGTTATTTCCCAAAAACTGCATCACTTCGTCTCGAAGTTCAAATAATCTTCCTAGCATATTTCCTTTTGAGAGCTAGCGTACTTCTGTATGAAATAAAAGTGTTTTATACTCTGCTCCCAAGACTTCACAAAGAGCCGTAAATAACCTGGAATTTAACGCACTCTTTTTAATATGATTCACGATTTTGATGCACAATTTCAAGACATCATTGAGTTCCTTTGGAAGTGTCTTAGCTGCCAATGCTTGACGGTGTATTACACAGTGGATAGCAGTAACACTAGGGTTTTTTCCTCTGACCATCTGCACGAATCCTGAGTGACATCCAAGCATTGGTGGGGCGCCGTCTGTGCATACGCCTATCAGTTTCTGCCATGATAACTCATTTTTACAAAAGAATTCAGAGACGGCTGCCATTATATGAGTTGCTTTTGAAGTTGTCTTTAAGTCTGTAGAAAACAGCAACTCTTCTTTAATTGCTTCATTTTCTATATAGCGAACGAAAGCTAGCAGTTGGCAACAATTCGCAACGTCGGTACTCTCGTTTAACTGTATTGCGAAAAACTGCAATTGTTTGACGGCCGTAACTAATTGATTTTGTATGTTTTCGACCACATCATCAATCCGACGTTTCACAGTATTGTCAGAAAGCGGTATTTGTGCAAGTTTTTGTTTACTTTCTGACCCAAGAACAATATCAGCAGCTTTCAACAAACAGGGTTTGACTAGTGTCTCTCCGATAATATGAGTTTTCTTGGTCCTTTAAATAAGTAGCGATAACTCATACGAAGCTTCCAGTACCTTTTCTGATGTCTGAGCGAAGGATCCAGCAGTGTCCAACTTCATCCGTTTCAAATTATCACATTTTGCAGCAAAAAATTCCTTCGGATTCTCTTTCATGCACCATGCTTTGCCCACAAATGGCGTTCCAGACGAGAAGGTCTCATGGTACCATTGCTCAATACTTAATAGCAAATAACACATTGCGGTTGGTCAACACCATTTTTTTGTATAGAAGCAAAACCGTATTTGATATAATCATCATTATGTTAACGTTTTTTCACGACACTCATGGTGAAGTAAAAAGAAAACAAGAAGTTAACACTATAATTTCGCACTAACACTGATTTTACAGAGGCACAACTGTGAAAGATTCAACGCAATTTCAGCAAAAACCAATACATCAGATGTGTCAACAACTGCAAGCAACCAACTGAAATAAAGGAAAGCTACTGTCATCTGTCGGCACCACAGACGACTGCCTGTGAGGAGTGGGGCGAAGAACGGGGAAGCCCAGCCGCAGCGCAGGTAGTCAGTGCACTGTCTGTCTGCGACCTGGTGGCCGAGCAGGGCTCTTGCTGGGAGAAACGGGCTTTTCCCGGATTAGGGCGGAAACAGCCCACAGGCACCCTAAGAATTTGCTACCTGTTCTGCGGTGCTGTTCTGAGGAGTGCAGCCTGGGGTTTTATGCGAAAATCGTTTTCGTGCCCCTATCTTTCGTTACTTATAAACGAAACATTATAAGTTTTGAGATAACATCAATGAATTCGTTGTCAAATTTCACAGTAATTACGTAAGGTCATGGAAACACCTTACACATCGCTGGAAACTGTGCACAGTGCCAAGCAGTTATCTCTGTACTCGTACCAAAAGAAGCCATTGTCGCAGCAAAGAACGTACACTAATTTCAAACGATATTATGCCGTATTTCAAAAAGGCAGAAGCAAAATAACTGTTTTGTCAGATAAGTAATCCGAATGAAAGAGCTGTAGTACTGACCGTTCGAAAAAAAAAAAAAGCCTCACTAATGGACTTCATTGTCTACCTAGCTGGGTTATGTTTCATTGTTAGCACTCACGACAATGTTTCCAGAACGGCGTGAAGTACTCTGCTCAGAACGAACACTTGTACTAGTTTCACATTCACGTCGTGCACATTTTTCTGGTGACAAAGGGCATAACCGCGGCGTCCAAATTACGAACCCAACAGTTCATTTGAAACGTATACAGTCTGTTAAAGTCACTGTAATCGCATCACATGGGGATCCCCGGGTTGACAAGGTAATAAAACGGCATTTTTGCAGTTACGCAGTGTAAGTGATTATTACTCCAATGAACATAGCCTACTGCGGCTAAAATTTATAACATGATTACGTTCAGTTCATGTGTACAAATGTGCGGAATAGTTAATACCTGACTTTTCTGTTTTCCAATTGTCAGAAGAAAGTTGTTTACAAATCTGATGTACTAGAATTAACCCATATCGCCTTCGTAATTTTGAGTTTCTGTGTGTGACATTCTAAACGTGATCTTCAAAAGCTGTATGTTCTAGGATAGGTTATTGAGATAGGATTGCGGGAAGTGCGACGCCAAACGATTGCATTTAGCAGCATAATCTATCATCAATACCTACACATTCATTTTTATTAAAAAATCTGTATTAAAAAGAAATATTAGGTTTATACCGCTAACTCCACCCGCGCCGCCCTTGCAACATCATCACGCCCCCCCCCCCCCCCCCCCCCAGGGGGGCGTGCCCACCAGTTTGGGAACCTCTGGCTCTAAAGAAACAGCGAGTACCGCTCAGTAGCTGGATAACAAAGCATAGGACTCTACGTAGAGAGATTCTGAAGGAATGGACTTGTCTGTCGATAGCGAAATACGTGCAGGTTCCAACGACTATCTTAGCAGAATGTTATCGAAGGACCCTGCACACAACTAAAAGAATTTCTCGTCATATTTAAAGCTGTTAGCGTTATTTAAGTTAGCGTCCAGATTCACGGATGAGAGCCGGCTGGTGTGGCCGAGCGGTTCTAGGCGCTTCAGTCTGGAACCGCGAGATCTCAACGGTCGCAGGTTCGAATACTGCCTCGGGCATGGATGTGTGTGATGTCCTTAGGTTAGTTAGGTTTAAGTACTAAGTTCTAGGGGACTGATGACCTCAGATGTTAAGTCCCATAGTGTTCAGAGCCATTCATGGATGAGACAAGAAGTGAATATGAGCGTAACAAAGCAAAAGTAGAAAAGCAGAAATGCTGAAGTCAGTTCTCTCTCTTTCCTTCGCAAATTAATATGCAGGAGTACTGTCCCAGTTTAATTCTCACACCCTCGCAAAAATGAGCGATATGGGTATTAGTGTCAGTAGCATTAACAAAAAGCTGAAATCACCGAAACTGAACAAAGCTTCAGGGTCCAGTGCAATCGCTATTAGATTCTATACCGAATTTCCAGGTAAGTTATCCCATGTCTTAACTATAATCTACCGTGTATCTCTCAAACAAACAATTATACCTAAGAGTTGGAAGAAAGCACACGCCACGCCCGTCTATGAGGTCAACAGACGTCGTCATCCACAAAAATACCGACCAACATCCTTGACTTTTATTTGTAGTTGCATCTTATAATATATTCTGAGCTCAGACGTAATGAAGTACCTTGAACGGGATTATCTCCTCGATACCAACCAAAATGAATTACGAAAAAATCAGTCATGTGAAACCAAACTCGTGGTTTTCTCACGTGACATAGTGACAGCAACATATCAAGACAGTGAGGTAGCTGCAGTTCTTCTTCACTACTGAAAATGATTAGGCTCTGTACCAACATCAGCACTTGTTAACGAAAGTACGATCATGTGGGATAACAAAATTTATGACAGAAAGAACTCCACAAAACTCAAAGACATAATATCCAATGAGTACATTATCACGAAGTGACAATCTGAAACAATCAATTCATGCACACATAACCGGGTTTAACAAAATATTAGGTTGATACATAAGTTCGTAGCGTTTCTGTTTTGAATGTTGGTATTCCGGTTGCTACGGGTTTATTTATCGATTGTCATTTTTTATCTGTAGTTCACTTTTGCTATTTGAGTTCATATACTGTCTTTTCTCATTTTGAGAGAGTGAGTCGAGCTGTGGAAAATGGCATGCCAAATGAAGAAATTGGAACATTTCCGACATTTTCATCTGTCTGAGTTCAGTAGACAGGTATCAGCAGAGGAAGCGGCCATAAACATTTGTGCCGTGTAGGGGGTAATGCCATTGGACAGAGCAGGACAAGAAAATGGTTTTCTCGTTATAAGGATGATCGTTTTCGCATTATTGACTCTTCACATTCAGGAAGGCCTTCGGGGTTTGAGGAAGATCTTTTAAACGCATTAATCCACAATAACCCGCGTCAGTGTAATCGAGAACTAGAAAATGAACTGTGATCATTCCACCATCGTGTGACATTTGCAGGCAGCGAGAAAGGTTCAAAAATGGGGTGTATGGGTACCGCATGCTCTAAGCAAAAATCACAAAACTCAGTGGTTGGCCATATGTGCTTCTCTTCCTGTTTGTCGTCAATTGGCTCGTGAACGATACCGACCATTCCAATGTTGTATCGCTACTGGTGACGATAAATGATGTATTTATGCTAACGTAAGGAAAGAAAAGGGACAGTTGAGCCCAAACAAATCACCAGCTCCCCGTACAAAGACGTGTGAGCATCCACAAGAGATAATGTTATGCATCTGGTGGATCAGCGACGGTGCGGTGTACTGCGAATTGCTTCCCCGGCGTGTAACCATCAATGTTGACATTTGCTGCCAACGACTAGACGTGTTGCAGACATAATCCAAGAACAACGGCCAGGAAGGCTGTGTGAAGTAATGCTACTCCACGATAGCGTCCGCACCATTCTGTTAGACTGACAGAAAACACTTTACAGGGGTTGCGGTGGGAAGTCATTCCGCACCCACTTTATTCACATGAACCTGCGCTCTCAGATTTTCGCCTTTCCCGCTCACTATCCAACAACCTTAAAGGAATTTCCTTTCCGAACAAAAATGCTCTCCGAACATGGCTCTACGAGTTCTCCACCTCAAAACCAAGTGATTTCAACAGTCGCGGAATCAAAAAGTTACCCCAGCATTGGAAGACTGCCGCAAATAGTGTAGAAGAATATATTATTGAAGGCTACAGTCTCTGTTATGTGTATCTGTTCTGGTTACTAAAGTTACCGAAAAACGCTACGCGCCTGTGTTCCAATCCAATATATAGTCATGAAATGGAGCGATCACATAGGCTTCGTCGTCGGCAATGCAGGTGGTAGACTCCGATTCATTGGTAGAATACTGGAAAAATGCAGGCAGTCTACAAAGGACGTATCCTAGAATTCTGCTCAAGTGCGTGGGGCCCATACCAAATAAGCCGCAAAGGGAATATTGAACGCGTAAAAAGAAGAGCAGTAGGAATGGTTTGCCGCAAAATAGCAGACACATGCAGTGCTCAGAATGAAACGCAAACGCCACTCCGCCATTTGTTAGAGTCTATGTAGCTATTGAGTTTGTGTCAAAAACTTTTGAGTGTCGAAGCTGCTGAACGGTGTAACTTTGAGTATTGGTTTTTTATGCCAAGGAGTAATATTACCGTATTAACAATTAAATAGTGTAATGTAGATTGTATCTTAATGATGAAAATTCGATCATTCAAACTGGTTTCTGTTTCCTCCTTGTTTTAATATGCAATGTCGGTCGGGAAGTATAGACCGTGCCAAATCGAGTAGTGTGGACCAAATAAGGGATTGTTTGGTTTTGTTTTTACGGCACAACGCCAAGATTGAATAAGAAGCGTACTGGTGAAGGTCGAGACTGAAACGGAAAAGTGGATTCAGGTGTTCTCAGAGCAGAAATAACCGAAAGTGCAGCTGCAGATCGTTTTAATGTTCCTAGAAGTACACCGCAAAGAAAATAAAAATCGTTCTAAGAAATCAGCAGAAGTTACGAACCTTTAAATGGGGTTTTTCAAGCCAACATTTGAAGGAAACTACGAGAAAATGCTTGTAGTAGACATGAGAGATTTAGATTCTAGATTAATGCCAATACCTAAGATAGAGTTTCAAAATTTGACAGAAAATTTAAAACTGCCTCACAGATTTGACAGAGAAAAGAAATTGGAAGGTAAAGATACTACCAAAACTTCATGAAGAAACACCCAGAAGTTCCTTGCAGGAAACCTCAGTCTCGTACATGTTTTATCCGTTGTGCCATGTTGAATGACCCACAAGTTGAAAGGCTTTTTAAGCAACTGTTCTTTCATTACCTTCCCCTTTTGATATACGAAGAGATTAATTTGTGAACTACAAAAAACTTCTTTGTTTAAAAATCTACATTTTGTTACATGGCCCTTGCTACCCCACACTTTTCGTAGTATTACTTTATTTCAAAACAACAACAAAAGCTGTTTACCAATTTCCCCTACAGCAGTGGTACCCAACCTAAGGGGTAAAATAAAATTTTCAAAGGGGTGAAACCCAGAGGGTTCGGCTTTGTTTCTGTCACGAAAGTAAATTATTTTTAAAAGACCGTTAATACAATTACCATTTCAAAAGACTGCAATATTGATTACATAAATTATCAAATAATTAATATTTTTATTTTTTGCAAATACTAGCACTAAGGCGTGACACCATGTGATGGAGATTACAGAATGTGAAACGTAGGTATGAACAACTTCTTCCTCACACAGTTCACCCACTGTATACATACTTTGTCCTTTGTACCATGCATCTACGACAGTAAAATTGAGACGCATACGCCACATATGCTAAGCTTAAATATCTCATGAAAATGCTTTCTCCTTACTCAAGGTAGTTCCTACAATAGATCACAAATTATTTCATTATTTACTTCGCAACAGATAAACGAAAAAATGGTTAGCACAACACAAGGGAACTATATAATGGCTACTACACTGCTGTATGGACTACCCAGTATTATTATTATTATTATTATTATTATCATTAGGTGGTTACATAAGTTCGTTGCGTTTTTGTTTTGAGTGTTGCTGCTCTGATTGCTATGGGGTTTATTTATCGACTGTCATTTTTTATTTGTATTTCACTGTTGCTATTTGAGTTTACAAATTGTTACTGTGGAGTGAGTGGAGATGTGGACGCTAGAAAATGGTGTACCAAGTGCAGAAATTGGAATATTTCCGACATGATCCTCTGTTTCAGTTTAATTGAGGGGTGACCGTAGTGAAGGCAGCCAGAGACGTATGCGCGGTGTATGAGAATAATGCCACTGGACAGAGCACGGAAAGAAAACGTTTTCTCGTTTAAAGAGGGATCGTTTTAACATTAATGACTTTTCAAGTTTAGTAAGGCCTTCGGAGTTCGATGAAGACCGTTTAAACGTATTAATCCACAACGTTTCATATCAGTGCACTCGAGAACTAGCAAATGCGAGGAACTGTGCTCATTCCGACATCGTGCGGAATTTTCGTGCACTGGGGAAGGTTCAAAAGTCGGGGGTATGGGTACTGCATGCTCTAAATCAAAATCACAAAATTCAGTGAGCGGCCATATGTGCTTCTCTGCTTCCTCGTCTTCAACTGGCTCGTGATAAACACCACCACTCCTATCCTTCAAGTTACTGGTGACGAGAAATGGTTCAAAAATGGTTCAAATGGCTCTGAGCAGTATGGGACTCAACATCTTAGGTCATAAGTCCCCTAGAACGTAGAACTACTTAAACGTAACTAACCTAAGGACATCACACACACCCATGCCCGAGGCAGGATTCGAACCTGCGACCGTATCAGTCCCGCGGTTCCGGACTGCAGCGCCAGAACCGCTAGACCACCGCGGCCGGCCGAGAAATGGTGTCTTCATGCTAAAATATGGAAAATAATGAAACTGTAGAGCCGAAACAAAGCATCCAGTCCCCGTACAATGACCTGCGTGCATCCATAGAAGATAATGTTATACGAGGGCTATCCACAAAGTACATTACGTTTTCGTTTCTGTCCGTTAGGGGCAGGGCTAGCGCGGCCATCTTGGTGTCATGGCATTCCGCCGCTCAGTCGGCATCCTGCCGTGCTAGTGAGAGGTTCGTGTTGTACTCCGTTCAGTTATTGTGACAGTTTGAAATGTCAGCGTTAATTGAAAATGCCGCGAAGTGTGAAGTGCGTGCTGTAATAAGGTTCCTGACTGCAAAAAACTGTACACCGATAGAAATCTCTAGGCAGCTTTGTGAAGTGTATGGGGACAACATAAGCACTGAAGGTGGAGTGCATCAATGGGTCATAAAATTTAAAAATGGCCGAATTAACGCTCACGACAGAGAGCGAAGTGGAAGACCCAGCATAGTTACTGCCGAACTTGTCGAAAAAGTCGATGCCGCGGTCCGTGAAAACAGTAATTTCCCAATAACGGAACTCTCTATGAGTTTTCCACAAATTTCACGAAATTTGTTGCACGAAATCATTACCGAAAAGCTTGGTTACCACAAAAAATGGTTCAAATGGCTCTGAGCACTATGGGACTTAACATCTATGGTCATCAGTCCCCTAGAACTTAGAACTACTTAAACCTAACTAACCTAAGGACATCACACAACATCCAGCCATCACGAGGCAGAGAAAATCCCTGACCCCGCCGGGAATCGAACCCAGGAACCTGGGCGTGGGAAGCGAGAACGCTACCGCACGACCACGAGATGCGGGCGGTTACCACAAGTTTTGTGCAAGATGGATACCAAAAATCTTGACAGAGATTCACAAAAATCAGAGGATGGCTGCAGCGTTAACGTTTTTGGACGCTTACGAGGAAGATGGCGACTCATTACTCGATCGCATCGTTACTGGTGACGAAACATGGGTTAAGCATGTGAACTGCGAGACAAAATTGCAGTCAATGCAGTGTGGGCACACAAATTCCCCCCAAAAACCCAAGAAATGCATGCAGACAATGTCGGCAAGGAAGGTGATGGCGACTGTCTTTTGGGACAGAAAAGGTGTGATTTTTGTGGATTTCCTGGAAAGAGGCACTACAATAAACTCTCAAAGGTATTGCCAAACTCTGCACAACCTCAGAAGAGCAATACAAAACAAGTGCAGGGGAAAGTTGGGCTCATAGATCTTGCTGATTCATGACAACGCCCGGGCCCACATGGCAAATGCCACTCGTGAAGTTCTCGAATCTTTTAAGTGGGAGTTGTTTCCTCATCCACCGTACAGTCCCGACCTGGCACCGAACGACTTCCACTTATTCCCAGCAATGAAGAAGTGGTTGGCTATGCAGCGTTTTGATGATGACGCACAGCTTCAAGAAGAGGTAACCACGTGGTTGAAGGCGTAGGCGGCCGAATTATACGACGAAGGAATTTCCAAGCTCGTCCATCGCTGCGATAAGTGTCTTAATATAAATGGCAACTATGTCGAAAAGTAGTATTTAAGTGCGGCTCTCATCTGTATATAATAAAAAAAATTTCCAATACTTTATTTATTTTTAATTCCAAAACGTAATGTACTTTGTGGGTAGCCCTCGTATATGTGGTGGAACAGAGATGGTATGGTATACTAAAGATTGCTTCCCCGAGGTGTAACCATCATTGCTGACACTTATTATCAACAAATGAGACATCTTGAAGACGCAATCCAAGAGCAACAACCGGGGAGATTGCGTGAAGTGATGCTACTCCACAATAACTCCAGTCCACATTCTGCAAGACTGTCAAAAAGCACTATACCGAGGTAGTTTGGGAAGCCATTCCGCACCCTTCTGATTCACCTGACCTTGCACCCTCGTGTTTTCACCTTCTCCGCTCACTATCGAATAATCTTCAAGGGACTTCCTTTACCGGAAAATACACTCCGAAAATGGGTAGACGAGTTCTTAGCATCAAAACTACGTGATTTCTACAGTGACGGAGTCGATAAGTTACCGCAACGTTGAACACAGTTGTAAATAGTGAGGAAGAATATACACGTATCAAAAAAAGTTTTTCATCACCTCGGTTCTGAGAGTTCCGGAACCTGTACAGAAAATTGGAACAGAGATCAATATAAACATCATTTCCGCCCTTTTCATTGTTCATGAAAACCACACATTACCTGTTGTACCACCATACAGCGAGACCTTCAGAGGTGGTGGTTCAGATTGTTGTACACACCGGTACCTCTGATACCTAGTAGCACGTCCTCTTGCATTGATACATGCCTGTATCCGTCGTGGCATACCATCCACTAGTTCATCAAGGCACTATTGGTCCAGATTGTCCCACTCCTCAACGGTGATTCGACGTAGGTCCCTCAGAGTGGTTGGCGGTTCACGCCGTCCATAAACAGCCCTTTTCAATCTATCCCAGGCATGCTCAATAGGGTTTATGTCTGAAGAACATGCTTGTCTCTCTAGTCGAGCGATGTCGTTATCCTGAAGGAAGTCATTCACAACATGTGCACGACGGGAGCACGAATTATCGTCCATGACGACTAATGCCTCACAATATGCTGCCGATATGCTTGCACAATCAGTCGGAGGATGGCATTCACGTATCGTACAGTGGTTATGGCGCCTTCAATGACCACCAGCGGCGTATGTCGGCCCCAAAGCAGCAGGGAACCTCCACCTTGCTGCATTCGCTGGACAGTATGTCTAAGGCTTTCAGTCTGACTGATGGCATATGCGACACTCATCGGTGAAGAGAACGTGGTGCCAATCCTGAGTGGTCCATTCGGCATGTTTTGGGCCCATCTGTACTGCGCTGTATGGTGTCGTGGTTGGAAAGATGGACCTCGCCATGGACGTCGGGAGTGAAGTTGCGCATCATGCAGCCTATTGTGCACAGTTTGAGTCGTAACACGACGTCCTGTGGCTGCACGAAAAGCATTATTCAACATGGTGGCGTTGTTGTCAGGGTTCCTGCGAGCCATAATCCGTAGGTAACGGTCATCCACTGCAATGGTTGCCCTCGGGCGGCCTGAGTGAGGCGTGTCACCGACAGTTCCTTTCTCTCTGTATCTCCTCCATGTCCGAACAACATCTCTTTGATTCACTCCAAGACACCTGGACACTTACCTTGCTGACAGCCATTCCTGGCACAAAGTAACAATGCGGACAAGATCGACCGTCTACGCATGGTTGAACTACAGGCAACACGAGCCGTGTACCTCCTTCCTGGTGGAATGACTGGAACTGATCGGCTGTCTGACGCCCGCCGTCTAACAGGCGCTTCTCATGCATGGTTGTTTTCGTCTAGGGGCGGGTTTAGTGACATCTCTGAACAGTCAGAGGGACTGTATCTGTGATACAATACCCACAGTCAACGTCTATCTTCAGGAGTTGTGGGAACAGGGGTGATGCAACACCTTTTTTTATGTCTTTATTATTGATAAGTAATATCTCTGCTATGTGTATATCCTGTGTTTATTAATCTTATAGATAAGCGCTACGAACTTATGCACCAACCTAAAAAATAGACTATATAATAATAATGAAAATCCACGCACTCAAACTGTTTCCGCCATGTTTTAATGTCTGGGGAGATTAAAATCATTGTGGGGAGTCATCAGAATTTACGACACCACAGTTACGTTTGTTCACACCAATATTTGAAGAAAATGACGAGGAAATGCTTGTAGTAAACATGAGAGAATTAAATGCCAGGCTATTGCCACTAACTAAGACCACAAACACTAACACTACCTAAGACCACAAAGTGCTTCATTATTTACTTCACAACAGATAAACGAATAAACTGTCAGCATTATTATTATTATTATTGCCTTTGTTATTATCAGTGACAGTGGTGAGAAACGGGGATTGGCAACCTAAAGTCTTCCAATTTCTGCCACTTCAAAAGTAACCAATCCAGCAAACATCTGATTTACCAACAATAAGTATTGTGCACACATGATAAATTGGTTGACTTCAAACGTGGATAGTGGAGCGGCCCAGAGGAAGCATGTTTCGTAACAATCGTCTACTCTCAATGTGGCTAGTTAGCTTTCTCTTCTAAGGAACTCAGGCAAGTGCGAATTGTTTCATCCTTCTATAAATAATTGTTGCTAGAAATAAGCAGACCAGTTATCTCAATGGATCATTAGTTCGTGGTTCAATAAAATATCTACAAAAATTAAATGTTATTCAGCTTTCGTCATTTTAAAAATGAAAGTATTTGAGGAATTTTTTTTTCATTCTCCATGTTGGTTTATTCAGGTGTGACGTGAGAGGCAGGGGGTGAGGGGGGTGGGGTGGGAGGGTTACAAGCTGATATCTGACAGCACTCAGGGGCAATTGTCTCAGAAAGATTGGAGACCACTACTTTACATTGTGTCCCAGAATGTTTACCCTGATTCTAAACAGCTATTACTATTTTATTCCAAATAATTAGCTGAATGTGAATTTCATGACGTCAGCTCCAATGGGTGTAGATGTATTAACCCTATTGTGACATACAGAAATTTGTGCCGGACCGGGACTCGAAGCTGGATAGCTGAAATGGTTAAGGCAACCACTCGCGATTCCGGCACAGCTTTTCGTATGTTATGATTGACAATACCTCTACGCCCATAGCAGCCGAGGTAATAAAATTCGCATTCAGCAAATACTTTGGTATAACATTCATACAGCTGCTGAGAGTCAAATCTTCCTATTACTGCCTGGTTATGTCATATGTCTACGACATCCTGTGTTTATAGTTTGTTGACAGATTCATTCAGTTTCCATGGTAATGCGTTTCAGTTCCTGAATCTGTCCTTGAGAGGGCCACTATTGACTAAAGCGAAAAAGCGCGGCATGACTGTAGATAAGCGCGCAATCTGTTGTATGGAAGATTGAGACGAAATCTCCAGTCAGGGTGCAACAAAGGTTCGGAGCAGCTTATGGAAAACCTCCACTAGATATCAAGCCGATTAAGACATGGATGCATTTCTTTTTGTTGCGTGTGCGGTTGAAAGGAAAAAAAGCAGCCGGCGACGTCTACGGACACTGTCGAAAGTATCCGGACAGTGTTTTTATAATCACCATCCAAATTAGTGAGGCAATCGTCCCGCCAGTTTCGGATACCTAAGAACACAGTGCACGGAGTGTTACGTATACTATGCCAAATGTGCGCTTACGAAACGCAGATACAGCAAGAACTGGAATGAGGTGAGTACGAGCAACGAGAATAATTAGCTGATTACGTGTTATTCCACAACAAATGGAATGTATATTTCTTACAGCTAAATAGTATTTTCAGGTGAAGCAACGTTTCGTTCAAGTAGCGGCATGCGACCGTCTTCGTTTGCTTGGCCTCGGACGAGGCTAACCATATGTAACTGTACTCGGGTTTAAATTTTGTTTACTCTGGCTTGCTTTATCTTTGGTGCAGTTCAGGGTAAAAAATTTAAAAAATTAAATCGTAGCAATAAAATCTGAATGTCCACTGTCTATAGTAGAGCACAGAGTCCTCTCTACAGAAAGACAGAACAATGGGCCACCTCAATGTATGGCTGGGCTTAGATATACTGGCTACACCACGTCTGAGGGACCAAAGTGAATGTTCCTAGAGTTTCAGTTTAATCGTAGTCCAAATAAATGCAGACAGGAATTACTAATCTAAAATCATGTACCCACTCATAGCAGTTTAAGTATTACAAAGAACTTGTTTTATTACTTTTCGACACTACAAGTGAAATTAAAGTTCACAGTTCACAAATTAAATCACTGTCCTCCCGATGGTTTGTTTACAAACGACGCTATCGTCAAATCGTGGTAACCTCCGAAAAACTTTCCACAGAAATGTTATCGTTCAACCAGCGCCACTTGAGAATACATGTCCCACACTGTATAATCACAAAAAATATACAAGTCTAACTTACTAGCAGGGTGTAACTGCAGAAATATATTAAAGTCCACGTGAATTTGAACCACACGAAAATTATTTTAAGTTCGCTTGTGCACAAAAATATTCAGTGTCCAGCTCACAAGCTGAATGCAACTACAAGGCGGTCTACGTTCAAATGAGTTGTCAGTCGCGAAAATTTCCAAGTTCACTTGTGTAGAAAAATATTCTGAGCTCTCGCCAACGACACTCCACGAAAATATTTCAAGTTCGAAGTGAAAGAACTATTCCGTCATCCGCGAAATGCAACTATCTCACCGCCCATGTGGACCAAACCATCGAAGATCTTGCCTCATCAAGGCCCTGTAGTCTGTCGGTAAACTGAAGAGCGAACGAGCGAGTCCCCACTCTGACTACCCTCCTACGTCACAGGGCGCTTCTACAGGCTGTTTCACAACGTAATACCGTCCCTGCCGTGGCGCGCGCTTTAAATCTGTGGCGACGCCGTGTACAGATATGTCCCAGCTGCTTTCTTTTTTTTAGACAAATGCGTTAAGACTATAAGGAAAACAAAAGACGATAGCTTCTTCAAAACACCACATTATAAAGTAAATAATATTAACATAAGAACGGAAGTCAGGATTGTACTACAAACATAGAACCGAATGCCTATTCATGTGAATGTATGTTCGTCTATTGCTATTCGTAAGACGAACCCCATATGGTGCAATCAGTCTGTACAATTTAAGGCTTATTCTTACTATGTGCTTCTACTAAAAGGTAGAAGTTTTCTTTGAAGGGCTGCATTGAAACTTAACAATTCTTGCAACACGAGGAGTGTTTAAAAAGCAACCAGAAAATTATAATTTCGTATGTTGTATTAGTCCGATTTGCACAACTTTTTGTCACTGTCTTCGTAAACATGTCTGAAAATATCTGTACAGTGTTATGCATATTGGGTATTTACTCTGTCAGCTGTCAAAAAGGTTACATGTGTTTTAGTAGCATCAACTATTATTTGTTTTGTATAAAAATAGACTAGAGAATCTGTGCTAAATTTTACTATAAGAATGGAATAAAGTGTGTCAAATTTTTAGAAATGTTAATATTGCTTTTGGTGAGTCTCTTATGAGTAAACCAAGAGCGTACTAGTGGTATAAACATTTCAAAGCAGGCCTTAAAGGACGGCAGTTTTACAAGCATGGATGAGATTGAAAATGCAAAGTTAAGAGACCCATAAACTATCCCGAGGAAACAGTTCCTAAAGTGTTTCGGGAATTGGAAAAAGCACTGGCATAAGTGTATAGTATGTAATGGGGAATATTTTGAAGAGGACAACATTGCTGTAGATTAACAAGTAAATTTTTGCCAAAAAATAAAAATTAATATGTGAACGCACCACGTATGTCAAGCTTGTTACGTAGAAGTCCAGAACCAGTACACATGTTTCGAAAGAAATTTCAGCAGTGTTTAGAGTAGCTATTGCACACGTGTTTTAAGCATTATGTCTTAGAATCAGGTGAATAGTAACCGAGATAGAGTTTTAGTGGGAGAATACATTAAAATGCTGCTATTCCATAAGCATCAAAGGTTTTACGTCATTGAATCACGTTCACTAGCGGAAAGTTAATTGATTTTACCATGAAGTTCTTAAATTATTCCTGATTTGTAGAACTAGTGATAAAGATATTAATCGCTTTGGACAACATGTGACTGTATTTATCTTGGAAAACAGTGTAGCACTTTTACTACCATGTAGTACATTTCTACCAAAAGAAACTTTATAATGTATGAGCAGAATCAAGCTTGAAAGGACACAGAACGTACTTTTTTAAAAAAAATTATTCATTGCCTGTTTACATGCATCGTATTTTAGAGGTCATCATAAACATTATCAGTGTCATTACCATCGTCGTCGTCGTCATCACTTTCTAAATTAATAACTATGGCGTCTATTATGTCTTCAATAATCCTGTCCTTAACCCCGTACTCTCTTTCAAGTTTCTCCACGTGGAGGCAGTATGCACTCCAATTATCTTGAGTTACGTTTCAAAACCTGTAACAATTGGGGCAAGTGTTTCTATACGCTTTCTTTCGGTTACTGCAAAATTTAGTTCGGAATAAAAAATGGAAGCTCAGAAATGGATACATACTTCTTTCACCAACTGCAGCAACTTCGTCATGCAAATATCTCCAAGAATATTTCTTCCTCTGACGAAATTGGATTTAAGTCACAGTTGTATGGTGGATGTCACAGCACATAGTGTCTATGAGGTTCAAGTATTTTATTACTTTCAAATACTCTGTCTTCCGGCTTATGTTGTTTAACGAAATCAAATAATTTTGTTTTTCTCATTGACAAATCAGCTACCGCCCTATTTTTTAATAACCATTCAATCATTTCGCTTTTATTCGAGAACCTACTTGGAGCTTTGTTACGCTCCTTGTTGTGATATGAAGCGTTGTCCATAACAATAACACAGTTCGGTGGCAGATTCGGAATTACTTTAGTCGATATCGAATTCGAAAAATTTTCGTAATACATTTTCCCATGGTAGTCTCCTGTTGCACATCCCGCTTTATAAATCAACTGTGCGTTGGGTAAGAACACATCTTTGATCCAATATTGACTACTATAATCCTACTGCTAGTGCTAACATTGTCCATAATGCCATCAACGACAGGGCCCTGCCATCATTTTCTGTAAGTAATGTTGTTGTCCACCCAAGTTTCATCAATATAAAATAATTTTCTGCCTATCTCCCTTAATTTCCTCACTTGGATCGGGTACTTACATCGCTAGTCAATTATATCCGTTCTTTCTACCAGAATCTTTCGTTTAGTTACAGATCTTTTCCAGGTAAATCCCATTTCACGCAGAGTCTTGTGTAAAACATCTGTCTACCGAGGAAAATGTTTTTTTTTTTTCACTGGAGTAAGTAATTTCCGTATATAACCACGTGTGCCCCTTCCAAAATGGTCGCCGCTCTCATAAACCTTCGTACTGGCGTGAATCAAAAGAAATACGCTGTATTACCTTAAAATATTAAAAACGATAATTTTAACATTTCATATATACCGGGTGATCAAAAAGTCAAAATAAATTTGAAAACTTAATAAACAACGGAATAATGTAGATAGAGAGGTAAAAACTGACACAGATGATTTGAATGACATGGGGTTTTATTAGAACCAAAAAAAAAACCACCCCATCTTGCTAGACGTGTGAAAGATCTTTTGCGCGCGTCGTTTGGTGATGATCGTGTGCACGCCGCCACTTTCGTCATGCTTGGCTTCCCAGGTCCCCAGACCTCAGTCCGTGTGATTATTGGCTTTGGGATTACCTGAAGTCGCAAGTGTATCGTGATCGACCGACATCTCCAGGGATGCTGAAAGGCAACATCCGACGCGGATGCCTCACCATAAACTTCGGACATGCTTTACAGTGCTGTTCACAACATTATTCATCGACTACAGCTATTGTTGAGGAATGATGGTGGACATATTGAGCATTGCCTGTAAAGAACATCGTCTTTGCTTTGTCTTACTTTGTTATGCTAATTATTGATATTCTGATCAGATGAAGCGTCATCTGTCGGACATTTTTTGAACGTTTGTATTTTTTTGGTTCTAATAAAACACCATGTCATTCCAAGCATGTGTGTCAATTTGTACCTCTCTATCTCATATTATTCTGTGATTTATTCAGTTTTCAAATTTATACTAACTTTTTGATCATTCGGTAAATTATACGTCAAAGGGACAGCCATCTGTGTGCAGTAATGTGAATTCGTTCCTTTACCTGTCTTTCAAAGCGCTCCACCGAACGCAGTATCTTGGGTGGCCGTCAACACACGAATACCTGCCGGTCGCGACTGAGTGTTCCTGCCTATACTCAGACCCGAACTATTTGAAACAGTTAACGCAAACAGGGAATCAGCGATCATAAAGCGGTTACTGCATCGATGATTTCAGTCGTAAATAGAAATATTAAAAAAGGTAGGAAAATTTTTCTGTTTAGCAAAAGTGACAAAAAGCAGATTTCAGAGTAACTGATGGCTCAACACAAAAGATTTGTCTCAAGTACAGATGGTGTTGAGGATCAGTGGACAAAGTTCAAAACCATCGTACAATATGTGTTAGATGAGTATGTGCCAAGCAAGATCGTAAGAGATTGAAAAGAGCCACCGTGGTACAACAACTGAGTTAGAAAACTGCTGCGGAAGCAAAGGGAACTTCACAGCAAACATAAACATAGCCAAAGCCTTGCAGACAAACAAAAATTTCGCGAAGCGAAATTTAGTGTGAGGAGGGCTATGCGAGAGGCGTTCAATGAATTCGAAAGTAAAGTTCTATGTACTGACTTGGCAGAAAATTCTAAGAAATTTTGGTCTTATGTCAAAGCGGTAGGTGGATCAAAAGAAAATGTCCCGACACTCTGTGACCAAAATGGTACTGAAACAGAGGATGACAGACTGAAGACCGAAATACTAAATGCCTTTTTCCAAAGCTGTTTCACAGAGGAAGACTGCACTGTAGTTCCTTCTCTAGATTGTCGCACAGATAGATATCGAAATAGACGACAGAGGGATAGAGAAACAATTAAAATCGCTCAAAAGAGGAAAGACCGCTGGACCTGATGGGATACCAGTTCGATTTTACACAGAGTGCGCGAAGGAACTTGCCCCCCTTCTTGCAGCGGTGTACCGTAGGTCTCTAGAAGAGCGTAGCGTTCCAAAGGATTGGAAAAGGGCACAGGTCATCCCCGTTTTCAAGAAGGGACGTCGAACGAATGTGCAGAACTATAGACCTATATCTCAGACGTAGATCAGTTGTAGAATTTTGGAACACGTATTATGTTCGAGTATAATGACTTTTCTGGAGACTAGAAATCTACTCTGTAGGAATCAGCATGGGTTTCGAAAAAGACGATTGTGTGAAACCCAGCTCGCGATATTCGTCCACGAGACTCAGAGGGCCATAGACAAGGGTTCCCATGTAGATGCTGTGTTTCTTGACTTCCGCAAGGCGTTCGATACAGTTCCCCAAGGTCGTTTAATGAACAAAGTAAGAGCATATGGACTATCAGACCAATTATGTGATTGGATTGAAGAGTTCCTAGATAAAAGAACGCAGCATGTCATTCTCAATGGATAGAAGTCTCCGAAGTAAGAGTGATTTCAGGTGTGCCGCAGGGGAGTGTCGTAGGACCGTTCCTATTTACATTATACATAAATGACCTTGCGGATGACATCGTAAGTTCACTGGGGCTTTTTGCGGATGATGCTGTGGTATATCAAGAGGTTGTAACAATGGAAAATTGTACTGAAATGCAGGAGGATCTGCAGCGATTTGACGCATGGTGCAGGGAATGGCAATTGAATCTCAATGTAGGCAAGTGTAATGTGCTGCGAATACATAGAAAGAAAGATCCCTTATCATTTAGCTACAATATAGCAGGTCAGCAATTGGAAGCAGTTAATTCCATAAATTATCTGGGAGTACGCATTAGGAGTTATTTAAAATAGAATGGTCATATGAATTTGATAGTCGGTAAAGCAGATGCCAGACTGAGATTCATTGGAAGAATTCTAAAGAAATGCAATCCGAAAACAAAGGAAGTAGGTTACAGTACGCTTGTTCGCCTACTGCTTGAATACTGCTCAGCAGTGTGGGATCCGTACTAGACAGGGTTGATAGAAGAGATAGAGAAAATCCAACGGAGAGCAGCGCGCTTCGTTACAGGATCATTTAGTAATCGCGAAAGCGTTACGGAGTTGACAGATAAACTCCAGTGGAAGACTCTGCAGGAGAGACGCTCAGTAGCTCGGTACGGGCTTTTGTTGAAGTTTCGAGAACATGCCTTCACCGAGGAGTTAAGCAGTATATTGCTCCCTCCTACGTATATTTCGCGAAGAGACCATGAGGATAAAATCAGAGAGATTAGAGCCCAGACAGAGGCATACCGACAATCCTTCTTTCCACGAACAATACGAGACTGGAATTGAAGGGAGAACCGGTAGAGGTACTCAAGGTACCCTCTGCCACACACCGTCAGGTGATTTGCGGAGTATGGATGTAGTTGTAGATGGATGTAGATGTAGAGTCGCTCGCCACTTCTGTGGGGCTGTACGCTCACAATTGTCAGCGGACATAAGGTGACCATACTGGCCAACGAAATGTCAAGAGTTACAAGGGAGATCATAAATGATAGCCCGAAGACGAATTTGTTGTGTGCACTAACGCCCGACAAAGTCATCGCCCCTTCTACTTCTTCCGTTACTACTTGTGTGTACTTGGACAAGCTTTAAAATTATACTATACCTCGATTCTGTGAACTGTTCAACTAGACAGAGCACCACGTTTCTATAAAGAATTTCTTTATTGGTGCACTGGACGGGATGGTCCAATCCCATGGCCATTGTTATCGCCAGATATTACTCTACTGGATGTTTTCCCCATTTTGCGATATGTGGCGCACCTGTACCGGATGCCCCTGGACCAGGGGCATGTAAGGGAAGCAGTGGTTGGGAAGGGAGTGAGAGCAGTTGAACGGAATGGACAGTGTTTTGAAAAGAGGATAGAAGATGAACATCAACAAAAGCAAAACGAGGATAATGGAATGTAGTCGAATTAAATCGGGAATTAGATTAGGAAATGAGACGCTTAAAGCAGTAAACGAGTTTTGCTATTTGGGGAGCAAAATAACTGATGATGGTCAAAGTAGAGAGGATATAAAATGTAGACTGGCAATGACAAGGAAAGCGTTTCTGAAGAAGAGAAATTTGTTAACATCGAGTATAGATTTAAGAGTCAGGAAGTCGTTTCTGAAAGTATTTGTATGGAGTGTAGCCATGTATGGAAGTGAAACGTGCACGATAACGTGTTTGGACAAGAAGAGACTAGAAGCTTTCGAAATGTAGTGCTACAGAAGAATGCTGGAGATTAGATGGGTAGATCATATAACTAATGAGAAGGTATTGAGTAGGAATGGGGAGAAGAGAAGTTTGTGGCACAAATTGACTAGAAGAAGGAATCGGTTTGTAGGGCATATTCTGAGGCATCAAGGGATCACCAATTTAGTATTGGAGGGCAGCGTGGAGGGTAAAAATCGTAGAGGGAGATCAAGAGATGAATACACTAAACAGATTCGGAAGGATGTAGGTTGTAGTAGGTACTGAGAGATGAAGAACCTTGCACGGGTTACAGTAGCATGGAGAGCTGCATCAAACCAGTCTCAGGACTGAAGACCACAACAACAACAACTGTACCGGATACATGGACTTTGCTTGATCCCATCATTCAAACTGTTAAAAGTATCGGCCTGAAATGCTACAGAATGTGTCGTTTTCATCATAAAAATAGTAACCACTTTAAATCATGGTTAAGATTCCGGTAAACCCTGTGTTACAGCCTGGGAACCACCCTCTACCATGCACTACACAGTGGACTATAATATATGGACGTAGATGTAGATGTAGACATAGATGAATGCAAAAATGATTCATCTATATCTAAATCTACATGATTACTCTGCAATTCACAATTAAGTGCCTGGCAGAGGGTCCATTGAATCACATTTAAGCTGCTTCTCCACCTCTCCACTCTCTAACAGCGGGCGGGAAAAACGTACACCTAAATCTATCCGTGCGAGCTCTGATTTCTCTTACTTTATTGAGATGATGATTTCTCCCTGTATAGGTGGGCGCAAATAAAATAGATTCACACTCTAAGGAGAAAGTTGGCGAGTGAAAGTTCATGAGAAGGTCCTGCCACAGCGAAACACGCCTTTGTTTTACTGAGTGGCACCCCAGTTCGTATATTATATCTGTCGCACTCTCTCCCCTATTTCACCATAATACAAAACGAGTTGCTCTTTTCTGAACTTTTTCGATGTCCTTCGTCAATCCTATCTCATGTGGATCCCACACCGTACAGCATTATTCCTAAAGAGGGCGGACAAATGTAGTGACAGCATCCTGTTTAGTAGACCTCTTACGTTTTCTAAGTGTTCTGCCAATAAATCGCAAACTTTGGTTTGCTTTCCCCACAACGTTAGCTATGTGATCGTTCCACTTTGTTATTCGTAATTGTTATTCCTAAGTATTTAGTTGAGTTTACAGCCTTTAGATTTCTGTGATTTATCTAGTAACTGAAATCTAGCGGATTCTTTTTAGTGCTCAAGTGGATGACTTCACACTTGTCATTACTTAGAAGTACTTGTCACTTTTTGCGCCATACCGATATCTAGTCTAAATAATTTTGCAATTAGTTTTGATCATCTGATGACTTTACATACTGTAAATGACGGCATCATCTGCAAACGATCTAAGACGACTGCTCGGATTGTCTCCTAAATCATTTACATAGATGAGGAACAACAGATGGCCTGTAGCACTCCCTTGGGGAACGCCAGGTATTACTTCTGTTTCACAAAATTACTTTACGTCAAGTTATTACCAACTGTGACCTTTCTGACAGGAAATCACGAATCCAGTTACACAAATGAGACGATACTTCATAGGCAGGCAATTTAATTAGAAGCCACTTGTGATGAACTGTGCCAAAAGCCTCCTGGAAATCTAAAAATATGGAATCTGTTTGACGTCCCCTTAGACAGCACTCATTACTACGTGGGAATAAAGAGATAGCTGTGTTTCACAAGAACAATATTTTCTGAATCAGTGATGACGTAATTCAGCCGACTGGGTATTGGTGTTACCTGGGCAACTTTCCAGTCTTTGGGTAGGGTCTTCCCACAAGCGAGCGGTTGTATATGATTGCTAAGTATGGACCTATCGCACCAACATATTCTGAAAGGAGCCTGACTGTTATACAATCTGGACCGGAAGCCTTGTCTTTTAAGTGTTTTTAAGCTACTTCGCTATATTGAGGCTATCTACTTCTAAGTTATTCATGTTGGTAGTTGCTCTTGATTCGAATTTTGGAATATTTAAATCGTCTTATTTTGTGAAAAATTTTTGGAAAACTGTGTTTAGTAACTTCGCTTTAGTGGCATTGTAATCAATAACCAACATTGTTGTTGCGCAGAGAGGGTTTTGACTGAGTCTTACCAATGGTGTTCTTTACATACGATCACAATCTCTTTGGATTTTCTGCCAGATTTTCATTCTGGAAACTATTAAAATCCTTTCGCATTGAAGTTTGTGCTAGATTTCGAACTTCTGTAAAACTTGGGGATTTTGCATTCTTTTAAATTTGGCAGACTTTTTTCGTTGCTTCAGGAATTGTGATCTGACCTATTTTGTCTGCCATGGGGGATCAGTACCATCTTTTATTAATTTATTTGGTGCATATCTGCCATCGATATTATTTCTTTGAATTTAAACCACATCTGGTCTACGCTTACGTAGTCAGATTGGAAGGAGTGGAGGCTGTCTCTTAGAGAGGTGTTCAGAGAATTGTTATCTGTTTTCTTTTTTTTTTCAAATAGACGTAGTTCACGTTTATGTTTTGTGGATGTGGATGTTACGGTATTCATTCTAGCTATAACAACCTTGTGGTCACTAATCATCTGTCATGATGCTCCTTATTTGGTCAGGATTATTTGTCGCTTACGCTGTGACCGAGCGGTTCTGGGCGCTTCAGTCTGGAACCGCGCGACCGCTACCGTCGCTGGTTCGGGCATGGATGTGTGTAGTTCTAAGTTCTAGGGGACTGATGACCTCAGATGTTAAGTCCCATAGTGCTCAGAGCCATTTGAACCATTTGTTGCTTAGAGGTCAAAGATGTTTTCACGATAATTTACACTTCAAGTCGTCTCCTGAACTAGTTGTCCAAAATAAATTTCCTGAGAAAGCATTTAGTACGTTTTCGCGCGACGTTGATTGCCTACCTTCGACTTTTGACATGTATTTTCGCTAACAAAATGGTTCAAATGGCTCTGAGCACTATGGGACTTAACTTCTGAGGTCATCAGTCCCCTAGAACTTAGAACTACTTAAACCTAACTAACCTAAGGACATCACACAAATCCATGTCCGAGGCAGGATTCGAACCTGCGACCGTAGCGGTCAGCGGTTCCAGACTGTAGCGCCTAGAACCGCTAGGCCACACCGGCCGGCTTTCGATCGAGGGTAGATTGATGTCACTACCAACCACAATTCATTCTATTTCCGACATGCAGCAATACAGTATGTTGTTCTCTGTAGTACATATGGCAATGTTTACGAACACTGATGTAAACGGAGTGATTTGGCAGTAAATTAGTACCGTATCAGTGAAGAATGAGTTCATCGCGATAAGCGTCTCTTATCATTGGACGCCACTGGAGATACCTCCGCCGTAAGGACCGTACTCGATGCGAGTACTTGCGCGGAGATATCAGAGATGTTCACGGCACCGTAGTTGGGCGCGTCGTTAAGTAGAGGGAGAGCAACGGCGAGGCCCCAAACACGAGGCCGGCAGTCGGCGGCGCGCCACGGGCTCCAACCAGCGGCAGCAGCAGCAGCAACAGCAGAGAGGTCCACACAGCGCCCCCACCATGGCCGAAGACGCAGCAGCGGCCGTGCCTCTGAAGCAGGACTGCGAGAAGGAGAAGGAGAAGGAGGACAGCGAGACCAAGCCACCCGCAAAGTCAGGTACCTCACGCGGCGCGACAGGAGACCAACACCCCTGAAAACTGACTGCTCGCTTCAGTGTGCAGTAAAATATGTATGTTAGTCGGGAGAAATGTTCCTAATAAAGGCAGAGACTCTGTCGAAGCTACCTGTACGGTACCCATTACAACAGCCCACGTTTGGCGGGGTGAGAGTACATCTACAGTCCGCAGCTCGTGGTCGTGCGGTAGCGTTCTCGCTTCCCGCGCCCGGGTTCCCGGGATCGATTCCCGGCGGGGTCAGGGATTTTCTCTGCCTCGTGATGACTGGGTGGTGTGTGATGTCCTTAGGTTAGTTAGGTTTAAGTAGTTCTAAGTTCTAGGGGACTGATGACCACAGATGTTAAGTCCCATAGTGCTCAGAGTCATTTGAACCAGCCAAGTACATCTACAAAAGAGAAACACCCCCCCCCCCCCCCCAGGGCAATATCCTAAACGGTGAGTTCTTAGTCGTAGAAAAGTATACACACATAGGATAATTTGCCCTGTATCACTGAGTCAGTGATACATGAAAACATAAGCATAACGAAAGAAAGGGAGGGGATTAAATGTTGTATTCGGGGAAGAGCCGGCTTCAAACTGCCTATCGTCGATATTGATATTCTGCAGTTTATCTAAATAAATTTTCACACAGCCCATGCAGAAAGATCTACTACTTGGCACCCAAAGTCATTTGGGGAATCCTTCGGGCCGCACGGGGTTAGCCGAGCGGTCTAGGGCGCTGCAGTCATGGACTATGCGGCTGATCCCGGCGGAGGTTCGAGTCCTCCCTCGGGCATGGGTGTGTGTTTGTCCTTAGCATAATTTAGATTAAGTAGTGTGTAAGCTTAGCGACTGATGACCTTATCAGTTAAATCCCATGAGATTTCACACACATTTTAACATTTTTTGAATCCTTCCGTATGTAAAACCAAGTTGATCAGATCACTGTTTGGAGCCAGTTCATTACGAGTAACAGTTCATTTTCGTAAGCTCTGGTGTGCAACTTCTCGTTTGATAATTGGAAGCGACTGACCGTCAACAAATCACAGGCTGATATTTACAGTAATCTGCATGTCCACTGCAATATACAGGATTTTCCTAGTAATGTAGAGACCCCAAAAATTTCATAAATAGTTCAAAACATGGAAATAAACATTAGAATGCCATTGGGCAAGTTACCTGATAATACTCGCAACTATTCTGTCCACCGTGATACAGAGATCACTTTTTACTTAAAGTAAGCACGCATTTTGTTGATCAGCAGTCAAGGAGGTGGAAAATTTTTATAGCCAAATTCGCATTCGTTAATATTTACTTCGATGACCGGCTTCGGCAGATGAAACTGTCATCTTCTGATTTTTAAAAAACTTTTGGTTATAAATCGTGTTCTGTTATGAGCTTATTACTCTTTCCGTGTCGCCATTATAATGGATAATATACAGCACATTATACACACGTTTGTCAAAAGTAAAACCATATACAGAGAAAAAACAGCACGTTGTGCAAAAAGGCATGTTCACACACGCAGCACTCTGCTCAGGATTGTTATTCCTTACAATGCACGATGTGTAGCAAAGTGCAACTTGCACACATGTTTACGTTTTACTACATGTTGTGCGTAGTAAGGAATAACAAGCCTCGGTGGAGTGCTACGTTTGTGAACATCCCTATTTCCACAAGGGCCTAGTTTTTATCTGTGTATGGTTTTACTTTTGATAAAAATAAGTATAGTGTGCTGTATATTGTAACCATAATGAGGAAATGGCATCGGTAATAAGTTCATAATGGAACACGATTTATAACAAACATTTTTTGAATGTCAGAAGGTGAGAGTTTCAGCTGTGAAAACCGTCTGTCAGTAATAAACGTTTATTAATGCTATCTTGGCTATAAAAGTATGTTAAAGTTAAATATAGATCGCTCTTTTGCCCTTCTCAATATCAGAAACTTCGATCGAAAACAGGAGTGCACTGACACAATGCTTGTTAAGGTTTGCAGAGGAAATTTTCGAAACAAGTGCCGGGCAACACGTTAAATGCAATGAGTAGGAATCAGAACACATTGAAGTTTCACCAGTGGCATCACCTATTAATGGCCAAGAATGTATAAAACTAACATGTAACACATTAGCCGTTACCCATTATTGAAGAGCTCCACTACAGAAGTTATACAATGCATAGTTCTAAAGTGCCACTAAATGAGAACGTGCTTCTTTTATATATAATAATGCTTATAAAGGCTGCTTCTGTGGCTACAAGTTTAAGGTATAAATCAAAAAAACTTTGTATTTAGTTACGAAACTTTATTTTTATTAATTACAACCCGTTTCGGAGGCACTGTTCCATCATCAGGAGACACAATGAGTGAATGAGAAGTTCAAATACTCAGCTCCCGAGAAGAATGCAATTTACCCACAAAATTATAGAAGCATTGATGTCCGCAGTCCTATACTGCTGAACTAAGAAGTTAATTTATCACCAAACCGTGGAGAAAATCTTTCGAATTGTGTCGTAACTAATACACTTCAGCGACCAGTTACAAATTTTTATCTTAATTTTCCAGTTTGTATTTCCATTTTTTTCTGTCAGTTACTTCAGTTGGGCCTATTTCACAGTAAAAAGTTACAAAGACAAATCGAGTAGCAAACTATCAGCACAGTTGTGTACCATCGCATGAAACCTGAAGCGCTTATATTACGTGGTACCACGAGCTGAATGCTATACGTGTTGTCTAAATTTGGTAGATTTTTTGTTGTATGTAAAAAACTTATATATCTATTATGCGGAGTTCCTTACAACCTCCTTCTGTATCGGTTCGTTACCTTATTTGAACACACGATTGACAAAATGCTTCGTGGCAGTGGGATCGGTAACGTTCGTTGTCACCACGAGACATGACACGAACTGAGACAAGTGGCCGGCAAGTAGTAATGGGAAAAACCGACCGGTTAGTACCGATACCGGTATTTGAGTTCTGAATAACCAATACTTTTCTGTATTTGTTTCGTCTGGGTTATAATAGATTTTTTCATTGTTTGTTAATAACGGGTTAAAAAGCCAGCGTATCAGTTTTCCCTAACAGCAGTGTTACAATTTTTGGTTTTTAAATAAAAGATTTTTTTAAAAAAACGAGTAAGGTTTTTTCGCTTAATTTCCAACGCTCTGAAATACTGGATTATTATAGAAAATGGGAAACACGGTCAGTGCTATCTTAATAACAACGCCAACAGTTGGAATTTAGCAACAAACACCTGGCATAAAAATTAGTACAATACTGCTGAGACAATAATGCACCTATTGCGTGTGGATTTGCCTATTAGACTGCACGGCGTACTTGCAGTACGCAAGACTTGTCCCCGCCTGGTCTCACGGTAGTTTGCCGCTGTCGCCCTCGGACATTGATTATATTGCACAGTGGCACCATCCTTAGCTTGAAAGTATTTTAAGAAGTCTGGCAACAAATGAAGTACAATGTTCCATTTGCTCTCAAAGATTAAAAACTGGAGGAGGTACGACAAACTTGCGACATCATATAAGAAGGAAACATCCGCAATATTCCTTGGAAGAGAAGATAAATTTGATTTCTGTACCTAAAATTTTATTGAGTTGAAGTAGTCTTTGGTTAATAACTGAACCCTTATTTTGTGGTTGCTACAGGGTGAAAAATCAATACCATCCAAAAGTGACGATGCAGTAAAGTCACCTTTCGCCCTCGTTGTCACCTAGCCCGTCTCCTTCACCTTCCCAATCTTTGCTGGAAACAGTGAGACTTATTTCTGCCACAGCCTCAACCACATATTGTCCGAAATCTCCTACTCCTTCACCTTTACTAGAATTTTTCCATGTCTACATCTTTTACTGGAAACAATAGTAAAAAAACCCAAAATCAATTATTTCAGAAACCGGTCATTTTGAGCAGTTTTATGTCAGGTTGAACCGGAGATGAAAAAAATGGTATATCCGAAAACTGTTTATTTCAGCGATAACTGCCATCCCTGCGGCATATACGTTGAAATTACCAGTCGCGCAGGTGTGGAATTACCAACCGCGAGCTTTAGTTCCATCGGATGGTAAAACTAGCTCATATTTCGTAGGCATTACTAATAATTTAGATCAGTTAACCGATTAGTCGGGTAATGAATCCAAAGTGTAGCGTTAGTACCACAGTGATCTACTACGTGTGCTCTTACTGGGGTTACCAGACATTCCTCTTTCGCCTTGCTGAGCAATTGCTCTCCCGTTCTGACGTACCTTGGGAAAGTAATGCCGCAAGGGAAGTCTCGTTGAGGATGAGAAAGAAAACCCGCAGATACACGGAAAAAACTTATGGCAAAATTAGCCGCTGATCTAGCAATCTACACGTACCTATTATACTCGTAACCATCAGAATGTAACAGAAATACGGCAGCTTGCACAGCTGATACAAGGGCTGCGTTGCTGCGAGCGGCGTTGCAGCCTGATAAATGTTACCTCAATTGACACGGAAAATGTCGTTTTGAGCATACAATAAGAACGCATTACAGCCGTTGTTATCGCTTGAGTGAGCGGCCAGCAGCTTGTAATTTCTTTTACAAATAAAAGTGACATTCTAAACAAATACATTATCACATAAAAGTGTGGTACAGGGCAAGAAGAGGATATACAATATCAGTTACTGGTCTGTCATATACTGAAACTAACGTCTTTTTTATTGTTTCTGGTAGCTGTAATAATTAGCAAGGTCAAAAAGTACACCTCGAGGGTAGCGTTGCGCAAACCTTTCAAAGGTTCCTGGAAGTCGCAAATCATTTACATATCACGCACTATACTTTCAATGTGTACAAATATAACCCGTGTAACATGCAATATTATAGCGTAGCAAGCTGTCTGCTTTATGAACCAAATGAATACACTTATTGGTTAAAAACAGAACTCGCAGAACGAGATAGTCCGTTTGGAATCCTTGACTACCCATTCTGATACGTGCTCTGTATGTTTCCAAAAATCACGACATATTTTCCCCCCATAATCGTGTAACTAAAGTACAAGTCAACACGATGTTGAACTATCAGGAAAACGGCAAAAGGACTGACAAAAATGTTCTACTTGCGGCTTCTAGATTACTCGAAGCTCAGCATAACTTTAGGGTGACAATTTAATTCTTTCCTCAATGACCGGCACCTTTCAGATTTAACGTGTTAAGCAGGTCAAAACTAAGATATTTATGACGTGTTTCGTATCGAAGTACATATTACAAATGGAGACGTTACTATGACCATTTAAGCTTCTAAGTAAAACCATCACTGAAATAAGTCCGACAGATGTTTCTTCTTCTTCTTTCTTGGCTCTACAGCTCATGATGAGTCTTGGCCTCTTCTACAATTTCCTTCCATCTCTCTCCGTCCTTTGCCAATATTCTCCAGTTTCTATAGCCCATCTTCCTAAGATCTTCGATTACTCCATCTTCCCATCTGGCTCTTGGTCGACCACGTCCTCGCTGCCCTCCCGACTTTCCTTGTAATATTCTGTTTGGTACTTCTGTATCGTTCATGCGAGCCACATGTCCCGCCCACCTCAGTCTGGATGATTTAACTATCCTTCTGATGGGTTGGTCTTTGTATATGGTATACAACTCACGGTTGTATCTCCTCCTCCATCTTCCTCTTTCACAGATTGGGCCGATATTTCGTCTAAGTACCTTTCTTTCAAATGCATCCAGTGTTTCAATATATTTAGTTGTTAATGTCCAGGCTCCAGAGGCATATGTAAGCACTGGTCGTATAAGTGATGTATATATAGTTAATTTCGTGGTACGAGTCAGGAGCCTTGAGGATAGAAGTCTTGTCAGGGCAGGGCTCTGTTGGCCAGTATTAATCTCTGCTTAATTTCAAAGGAGGTATCATTTAGATGTGTAACTCTGACAGATGTTTAAGCAATATAAATTTATACATTTATGCAATATAAATTTTATACGTGATTCTATGTGGACTTGCACTGGCGGTTATAATCAATTCTTAGACACGCAAATCTTCGAAATGGCGTGAAATAAAAGGATCTGCACCAGACGGTCGAACAACCCCAGACAGGGGTCGGCGGGCCATTATGCCATAAGATCACTTAATTTTCCACCACTATCTCTCTTCCGTGTTCGAATGACTCCTTGATGTACAGCCTTAAGAATTTCTTTCAAATCTCTATGAGGATAAGCCGGCAGGGGTGGCAGAGCAGTTCTAGGCGCTTCAGTCTGGAACCGCGCGACCACTACGGTCGCAGGTTCGAGTCCTGCCTCGGGCATTGATGTGTGTGATGTCCTTAGGTTAGTTAGGTTTAAGTAGTTCTAAGTTGTAGGGGACTTATGACCTCAGAAGTTAAGTCCCATAGTGCTCAGAGCCATTTGAACCATTTTCTATGGGGGTAAACATCTTCTCCGCCGTAATTTCCCATTTCTAAGTCACCAGACAGTATTCTACAATCCTGTATCAAGTTGCGGTGTTTCCTCCTTTTCCGTCGCTCGTAGGCAGACATAGTGTATAGATACCGTTCTGCAACTGGTGCGCGATGTAAATTACAGTACTAGCAGTGACGCATCACTGAACTAGAGACAAGAGCAGATAAGTGGCCACATCTGTTGACACTGGGATAACACTGTCCTCCGCAAGCTGTGCAGCCAGATCAAAGTCAGGCGTCGAGGCACGTGGACACTCACATACACTGAATAACATTTGTTTTAGCTATCTGAAGCACAAAAACTCACCTTGGAGCAGCTGTACTAGGCTTCCTTGCAGATGTATAGATGCAGGTACACGTTTTCGTGAACAAGTAACTAAGTTAGGAAAAGAGGTACCTGCGAACGTTTTGTTAAAGTCAATAATTAATTTACACTACTGGCCATTAAAATTGCTACACCACGAAGATGACGTGCTACAGACGCCAAATTTAACCGACAGGAAGAAGATGCTGTTATATGCAAATGATTAGCTTTTCAGAGCATTCACACAAGGTTGGCGCCGTTGGCGACACCTTCTACGTGCTGACATGAGGAAAGTTTCCAGCCGATTCCTCATACACAAATAGCAGTTGACCGGCGTTGCCTGGTGAAACGTTGTTGTGATGCCTCGTGTAAGGAGGAGAAATGCGTACCATCACGTTTCCGACTTTGATAAAGGTCGGATTGTAGCCTATCACGATTGCGGTTTATCGTATCGCGACATTGCTGCTCCCGTTGGTCGAGATCCAATGACTGTTAGCAGAATATGGAATCGGTGGGTTCAGGAGGGTAATACGGAATGTCGTGCTGGATCCCAACGGCCTCGTATCACTAGCAGTCGAGATGACAGGCATCTTATCCGCATGGCTGTAACGGATCGTGCAGCCACGTCTCGGTCTCTGAGTCAACAGATGGGGACGTTTGCAAGACAACAACCATCTGCACGCACAGTTCGACGATGTTTGCAGCAGCATGGACTACCAGCTCGGAGACCATGGCTGCGGTTACCCTTGACACTGCATCACAGACAGGAGCGCCTGCGATGGTGTACTCGACGACGAACCTGCGTGCACGAATGGCAAAACGTCATTTTTTTCGGATGAATCCAGGTTCTGTTTACAGCATCATGATGGTCGTATCCGTGTTTGGGGACTTCGCGGTGAACGCACATTGGAAGCGCGTCTTCGTCATCGCCATACTGGCGTATCACCCGGCGTGATGGTATGGGGTGCCATTGGTTACACGTCTCGGTCACCTCTTGTTCAAGACACTTTGAACACTGGACGTTACGTTTCAGATGTGTTACGACCCGTGGCTCTACCCTTCATTCGATCCCTGCGAAACCCTACATTTCAACAGCATAAGTCACGTCCGCATGTTGCAGGGCTTTCTGGATACAGAAAATGTTCGACTGCTGCCGTGGGCAGCACATTCTCCATATCTCTCACCAACTGGAAACGTCTGATCAATGGTGGCCGAGCAACTGGCTCGTCACAATACGCCAGTCACTACTCTTGATGAACTGTAGTATCGTGTTGAAGCTGCATGGGCGGCTGTACCTGTACGGCCATTCGAGGTCGGTCTGACTCAATGCCCAGGCGTATCAAGGCCGTTATTACGGCCAGAGGTGGTTAGTCTGGGTACTGAATTCTCAGGATCTATGCACTCAAATTGCGTGAAAATGTAATCACATGTCAGTTCTAGTATAATATATTTGTCCAATGAATACCCGTTTATCATCTGCATTTCGTCCTGGTGTAGCAATTTTAATGGCCAGTAGTGTATTAGAGCCATACTTTTTTTCAAGATATGTTTACTCACAGACTCACGAAATTGTTAGCAATACTCATGGCTATTCAAAACCTTATCGCTCAAACTTTCTGCAAATCGCTTGCATGAACCATTCTTAGTAATACTTTTCCTCCATCAGTAATATTGGTGTAAAACCCGGACTGAAATTATGCGCCTACTGCATCCACATTTGCCCCTTTGTGACTTATGTAAACTGATTTACAGAGTAAAAAGTAATGAAATGAATTAAATGCTCTGAAATGAAATGAATAAATCAATGTAGATGAAACATGCAATGGCAGAAAATGATATCAGTGCAAATCTTTCACTTACATCAAAACTGCAAATCAAATTTGTGTCTAATTACATACGGGCTTCATCGAAAACGTCACATTTCAACTACATTTGAACCTTGGAAATGTCAGTCGATCTGAGTGCCATATATCACATTTGGCATAAGAATCAAAAACCAGTTATCTCTTTCCGTGCATAACTCATTTCTGTGTAAGAAATTGAGAAGATATTCTGATACCATCTCAATTACTGCAACAAATAATGAGACAAATAAAAAGTAAATATATTGTTAGATGACCCTTTGATTGTCACCTACGTTGAGCGAAATGAGACATCAGGATGACAGTAGATTTATTTCTCCATTCTGAACCTTGGCCATACTACATCAGAAGCATCTTGGAGGACGCGTCCAGTTACCTCTCATGCGAAAAAATAGACGTCCAGCATTGCTGACAGCGCAAAGAACGAGGCTGACTGTGACATCACTCGAATGCCATTGTCTGTGATGTCTCCGGCTGCAACTGTCCAACTGTGATGACAGCACAGCTGACGATTCCGCGGAGGCAGCCCTGACCTCCCTCCAGCAAAAGGGTGGCTCTCTGCTTTGGAAGCAGCCCTCTCATGACTCAGGGCAGACTACCCCATCTCGTGGTCAAACAGTGGACTCTGTACTGCATTCCAGGATGTCGATCTGCGTATCATAGGCTCATGATGTGGGCTGCGATAATGAGATGAGAATATTTCAGTAGTACACGAATAGCTGAGTACTTATACACGTGCAACAGAGCACCAACAACACAGCAGAACTGAAAACTTGTTTCGTAAAAAAAAAAAAAAAAAAAAAAAAAATGTAATTAGAACCTTTAACATTTCCATTCTTCACTTATAATAACTAGAACAATATTCCATACTGAACTCAGTGATGGCTTGCAGCCACACATTCGCATCTATCTAGGAAACAGTTTGTGGACTCGTTTTCTCTGGAACGCTTTTACTTTCAGTATTGTGGCAATTTCTGCTATTGATTGTGATACACCCAGTAGAGTGTGGGCAGAATAATGTGGCAGATAAATGCGCAATCTGCAGGACGCGTGTGGGTAGAGAGTAGTGGTGGGAGTTGTGGGCTGGCAATGTACAGGAAATGTCGAGAGCTGGAGGGGTAGTGCCGTTCTAAACTGAGGTCTACACTCACAGTTTTTGTAAATATTCAGTGGAGTCCCTCTAAGCCCACACTTGCATGGTGACCATCAAAAAAGACCTGCTGTCACCTCTGCTTGGTTAGTATCATCTAGAGGATCTTTTGGGTTATTTAAAAGGAAGAAACACAGAAATTTTGATTGCTGGTGACTTTAATACAGATTTTCTAATGCAGTCTTTCAGTAAACATATACTGCAGTTAGTAATGTTGTCTTTCAATCTAACTCACACTGTAAATTTCCAACTAGGATCACTAAATCCTCAAGGACAGCCATTGATAACATTTTCATAGACAAATCAAAGGAACAAAATCATAACATAAAACCTGTTATAAATGGACTATCAGATCATGACATGCAGCTCCTTGTTTTAGATGTAAATTCTAAGCAGATTATCAAGACTGCTAAATCTGAGTACAGGAGAGTAGTCAATCAACAAAAAATTGAGTGTTTTAGAAAACTGCTCAAAGATATGAACTGGAAAGATGTTTATAGTGCTCATGACATGAATGAAAAATATAACACATTTATGAACAATGTCAGTTACTCAAATCAAACAGAAGTCTATAATAAAACCATGGATTACACAAGGAGTAAAGATTTCCTGTAAGACAAAAAGGAAAATGTATCTGTCGACCAAGAATAGCTCCAATGCTGATGATTTAGCTAAATACAAGCAATACTGTAAAATATTAAAAAAAGTAATTCAGACATCTAAACAAATGCACTACGAAAAGAAGATAGCAATGCCAGGGAACAAAATAAAAACAATATGGGATATAGTGAAAGAGGAGACTGGTAGAACCAGAAAGGAACAGGAGCAAATAGCAGTAAGGGTAGATGACACATTAGTAACCGATGGGCATAGTGTGGCAAATCTATTTAACAAGTACTTTATATCCGTTACTGATAGAATGGGATTGTCAGGATCAGTAAATAATGCCCTTGAATATCTGAAACTAGCCTTTACAAATAGTTTCAGGTACATGAATATGTCACTCACTTCACCAAAAGAAATAACTTCCATAATAAAATCTTTAAAAACAAAGCATTCTAGTGGTTACAATGAAATATCAACAAAGTTAATTAAGGCATGTTCTTGTGAGTTTAGTAGAATACTGAGTTACTTGTGTAACCAGTCAATTATAATTTCCTGACGCTAAAATATGCAAATGTTAAGCCTCTATTCAAGAAAGGGGATAAAGAGATACCATCAAACTACACACCGATTTCACTTTTGTCAGCATTCTCAAAAATTTTAGAAAAAGTTATGTACATGCAGCTTCTCAACCATCTGACCACAGATAACATATTATCAAGAACACAGTTTGGATTTCTGAAGAGTTCTGATATCGAGAAGGCTGTGTACACCTACAGTGAAAATGTACTTAATTCATTAAATAACACATTACAAGCAGCAGGTATTTTCTGTGATTTGCCAAAGGCATTTGATTGTGTGAACCACAACATCCTTTAAAATAAATTAGAATTCTATGGTGTCATGGGCAGTGCTGCAAAATGGTTCAAGTCATACCTCACTAACAGGAAACAAAGGGCGTCAGTGCAAGGGACTAGTGAATTAAGTCATCAGTCATCATCAGAATGGGAAGAAATTACATGTGGTGTCCCACAAGGATCCAGCTTAGGGCTATTGCTTTTTCTTGTGTACATTAATGAGCTCTCATCAGTTATACTGCCAGAAGCAGAGTTCATTTTGTTTGCAGATGACACAAGTATTGCAATAAGTAGTATGTTGAGTGTAGTTCTAGAAAGATCTGCTAATGATATTTTCATGGATATTAATAAATGGTTTAAAGCCAACTCACTGACATTAAACTTCGAAAAGACTCACTATATGCAATTCAGAACCTGTAAGAGGTTTCCACCCAGCATATGCGTAAAGTATGAAGAAGAGCAGATACAAGAGGTTGACAGTCTTAAATTCCTGGGATTACAACTTGATAATAAATTCAGTTGGGAGGAACACACCACAGAACCGCAGAAACGCCTTAACAAATCTGTATTTGCAATTCGAGTGTTAGCAGACACAGGCGACATAAAAATGAAAAATCTTGCATACTTTGACTACTTTCATTCCATAATGTCATATGGTATAATATTTTGGGGTAACTCTGCAAATCAAACAAAATTTTCAGAGTACAAAACCGTGTAATACGTATTATTTGTGGAGTAAATTCACGGACGTCCTGTAGAAACCTCTTCAAAGAACTGGGTATACTAACTACTGCCTCTCAGTATATTTATTTCTTAATGAAATTTGTCCTAAATAACATATCTCTTTTTCCAACAAACAGCTCAGTTCATACATACAATACCAGGAACAAAAATGATCAGCAGAAGGACTTAAAAGCACTTACTTTAGTTCAAAAAGGGGTCCACTACTCAGGAACACTCATCTTCAATAATTTGCCAGCAAACATAAAAAAATTAGTTACAAATAAAGATCAGTTTAAAAGGAGCCTGAAATACTTACTAGTGACCAACTCCTTCTATTCCACTGACGAATTTTTTAATAGAAACAAATGATGTATTGGATATATTCATACTATTTGTATTGTTATTTCAGCTTAAAAAAAAAAAAAGAAAATTGACATGTTCCACATTCACGAGGATCTCCTCAGCACGAATCTATGGAACGAAAAACGAATCTAATCTAATCTAGTATCTAAAAAGAATTCCACTAAAAATGCAACAAAAACAGCGATCACTTTTCGACAGGTTTGTTAACCATTTGTAACTTTCAGGGAAGCGTCTTGATGTCGTGAGCGACGAATTTTAAGTAAAATCCAAATTTTTCTCATTTTAATGTTAAAATTTGCTTCTTTTGCCAAAAATCAGCGCAGTTTATACAATGATATCTCACTAACATGTTGTGCAGACGCAGTGGCAAGGAATTTTGAATCTGTGGTTTATTAAGTGAGAACCTGAGAAAAAGTACTGTCAATAGCTTACGAAAAAGTACATCCTCAGTACAAAAATAAACCTAGAATATCTTCGCTTATGCTGTTCAAAATCCACAGATTTCTCGTTTAACAAGCTGTCGATGGCCCTTAAAAATGACATTCAGAAATGCCTGTAGTTAGTAAAGTAACATGGTAGATACTGAAGTTTTGCATAATAACCACATTGCAAAATACTCTCCTATTTGCGTGCTATCATTTACCAAAGTCTCATTTCAATATTTCATGAATCTACATGTGTTTATCATGGCGTCATGTTAGAAGGAGACATTTGCGCTAGAAACTTATTTCCTTCAGATTTCGTCCCACTAATGATAAGCTACCGCAAATTGTTGATTTTTAAATTAGTTTTAGTGTTAGTTCGCGGACAGGTGTCCTTCCTGTCAGCTCAATACTCAGTTATTTGAAGAGATGCAAGTCGTATTCGCCATGAGAAAAACTAAAATTAATATTAGGTTTCAACGTCCATTCGACAACAAGCCCACGAGAGAGGCTCGATACAAGTTCGGTTAAGATAAGGATGGGAGAAAAATTGACTGTAGCCCTTTCAAAGGAACCATCTGGCATAAGTCCTAAAACATTTTGGGAAATATTGATGGCTGGACACAGATGTAAACCCAACTCATGCAGGATGCGAGTGTTACCTCTATCATTGTGCCACTTTGATCGATGTGTGCAGCATTTATATGCGAATTGGATCGACTTCTTCTATACTGTGTTATGGAAATGGGAATGGAAAACCAGCCAGGAATTTGCCATTTAAATCAGCTACAGGCACGAACACTATCATAGCGTTTTACCAAAAAGAAAAACATGCGATTTAACCATTATAGTTTTTATCTTCCTCTTTTGTGGTAAAAATAATTACGGCGACCATTTGAAAACGTTAAAACGAAACTTTTGGGTAAGTCGAAAGCTTCATAATCTTTTATTAGATTAGTAATATTGTTTGTTTATTTTCCAGGAGTTTCCTCGCCTATTGCAATCTGTCTAGCCATCTTATTTTCGTTCGAGTAAAGTCTTGTGTTTCTGGCACATGGTCAGGGAACATATCGGTACATATCCAAAAGAGGGAGGGGAGTGGGGGGGGGGGGAGGGGGAATTATGTAAAGAAATTTACAGGTTCGTCTGTCGCTAAGAGCGAAAGATATTTCATTAATAGATACTTACACTTAGCAAACATTTTCCATAACCGACACTATTCCATTTCAGGATAGGAGCAAATCAATTATTATTAATCAGAAGTTCTCATTTTCCAATTTGTTTTTTCAGCTAAAATGTAGGAAAATTCATCTCATAGCTGAAATTTACACATAACATATAATTGTAACGTCAAGACTCCTCCTCTCGCGCGAGGTAACCGCGTGGTCTTAGGCGCCTTGCTATGGTTCGCGCGGCTCTGCGCGTCGGAGGTTCTAGTACTCCCTCGGACATAGGTTGTGTGTGTGTGTGTGTGTGTGTGTGTGTGTGTGTGTGTGTGTGTGTGCGTGTGTGTGTTGTCCTTAGCGTAAGTTAGTTTAAGTTAGATTAAGTAGTGTGTAAGCCTAGGGACCGATGACCTCAGCAGTTTGGTCCCATAGGAACTTACCACCGCCAAGACTCCTCTTTGTAATATGTAAACATTACTTTAAAGATTTTAATGCTGTTTGAAGTGGGAGGGCATTACACTTAAAAGCCCTCAATTATAACGCTTTTGCACTAGTACTTCTTAAAGGTGAATGGCTGATGGATTTTTCCCTAGAAATAAAATTCTTGTTTCAGATATTTGATGAGCTTGCACTATCAGGGTTGGATCAAGAACTTTCCAATTAGTAGCTTGGCCATATTCAGACGAAATATGTAATTATAAAACAAAAATGAGCGACTAATCGATAATGTCTCCTTGTTTTGGAAAGATATAAAGAAATGTTGACGTAAAAGAAACTGCAGGAAAACATGTCCTTTTGTATGGGATTAACTGACCCATCATTACGAAACAATGACAAAAATAAACAAATTAAAAACGAGAATCTGCGAATAAATTAGATCTTTTTTCCTCTTAACATCATGATCACCAATCCTCAATGCACAGAATGTAGTTTGAGAGACGTGGGAATCATTTAATACTCCGAAAACGGAAATTAACTACATAAATGATGAAATTTAAAATAAAAGGTGCCCCTTTTATTTTTAACACGAAATTCACCATCCTTTATTGTGCAATCTTTCGTAGAGTTTCCCAGGGATGGGGGAAACGTGGGAGCCGTAAATATGGTTCTAACTCTCCCTCATGTCGCTAAATCACATTTCCGAAAAGTCTCTCAAGTACATTTCTAACATAGCCAGCAGCCTCGAACCGTCGACACCCCAACATGATTGATTGTCTCTGAGGACTTCACTGACTGTTCCTACGCCGATACTTATGAGTTTCTGAACAGTTGTTTTGGTGTGTGCAGGCTACTGTTGTCATGTACGCAGTGGATGATAGGCATCTTTTCTGCAGAATAAATTGATCAAAGATATTGCTTGCCCTCCTCCTAAATTTCTGTTATACTCATTTTCGCAGTTACTTTCGAGACGCCAGTGGCTTTTGCATTGTGGACAAATAGGCGACCTCATTTCTGAATACCGATAATATGGCCCCTATTTACATTAGGCAAAATAAAGCATCTTCGAAAAGAACTCCTTTTTGTTTTTCGCAGCAGTGCCGGAAATAGCGCCCGAAGTTCTTGTTTATTGACAAACCTGAGCAGGAAGGACTGTCCGACAACTGCGGTTCCAGCCGAAAACGGCTTTCGAGCGTTACTGTACGTAAGGGCCTGTTGCTTATGACTACAAGAACAAGTACAGTACTAAAAACGCAACATTTAACATAGCCAAAATCTAGTTACTCTTCCGTTTCGCACAGGAACATGTTATGAAGTAGCCAAGCCAAAAGTTCTGCAACTTAGTGGTAGTGGAGCTGCTGGTAACTGAGTGGCAAATACTCAAGAGTTGTCGCGCTACAAAGAAAGCAAACAATGACTGGCGTATTGGCCAGAGTAGGATACATACGCGGAATTTGGTTTTTCAGAACTTTCACGACAATCGTAAATGAGAGAAAATGTAGTTTTAATTCAGTAACGTCTCCTGAACTTGAAATCTCTGAATCGTTGTACAGTATTTCAAATAACCACACATATCATCGAAAAGCATTATTTGATTTTTTTCAGTCGGAAATAAAACAAGCGAGAAAATTACTTTCATTTTATTCTGTCTCTGTGTTAGTATTCTTTCACCGATGTTTCAGCTACTATACGCCAACCACGCCACAGATAGTTCCGACTTTTAATTTCGGGTAAATCACTTTCAGCTAGTCCGTGTGTTACATCTGTTTCATTTAGTGATACACCTAGCATCACGTAACTGAGAGTTCTCAAGAAACAAGTGAGCCTTGCTATTTGTGTGTTGCTTAAAGCACTTCAAACACAAATAAGTGTTCCCATTGTTCTGACAGGCCCTCACAGGCTTAACATAGCTTACGCCTGGCAGGTATGACCTTTTTCATAGTAGGGGCTTCCCGTCGTAAATCTCTCTCAGAGTGCACTTGAGTCTTGAAGCTTTGCCGGTACTCTTACTCATATTGAACTTAACATGTGCTGCACTCGTCGATATATCATATTCACCATTTACGAAATAGAAGCAAAAGTTAACAGTGAAGCAAAAAAGGACCGGAGGATTTGAGCTAAAATAACGATGCGTGAAAAGTCTAGAATGATTAGCTCCAGTTTTACTTTTCGCTAAAGCAAATTATTCTAGATTTTTCACACTTAAGGGAATATCAGAGTTTCGACGAAACGGTTAAAGGAAACAATTTTGAACATAGTTGCAACATGCAAGAATCATTTACTAAAACAGAGCTAGTCCGCCCGTTCCGATGCGTGTAAACCAAACTGCTCTCACTCTCTCTCTCGCGCGCGCTCTATGTATGTGTGTGTGTGTGTGTGTGTGTGTGTGTGTGTGTGTGTGTGTGTGTGCTTTATTTTATAAACAAATTGTAATTGTAATTCTTCCTGTATGAGTTTTTTTAATGACTGACAAAATATATAAAAAAAAAATGGCTCTGAGCACTATGGGACTCAACATTTGAGGTCATCAGTCCCCTAGAACTTAGAACTACTTAAACCTAACTAACCTAAGGACATCACTCACATCCATGCCCCAGGCAGGAATCGCACCTGCGACCGTAGCAGTCACGCGGTTCCGGACTGAAGTGCCTAGAACCGCTTGGCCACCGCGGCTGGTGACAAAATATATCAGTGTGCTTATTTCTGTAAACGGAAACCTACAATAACGGTCAATTTAACTTAGACGTAAGATAAATAGTCTAAAGACGACTTTGTAAATGAGCTGCAGAGTTACTCATGTCATGTGGCTGGTACTGACTGCCTGCGGTTAACGCCTTCTTTATACAGCCGAGCTGCTGCCAGCCATGATGTCGGTGGCTCCTAGACCGTTGTCATACCAGTCTTCATAGTCGAAACAGATACGCCGCACCCACTTCAACCTCGCGACCGAGTTTCACACTATACGCGTCTGCTGGCCGCTGTCTTCTTTTACCCTCTTTTGTGGTGTAATAACAGAAGTCGCTAGTCCGTCTGAGGACTGCGGTGCTGTAAAGCAATCTTGATGTATATTTTCTACAGCGCATTCTGTTATTACTGATTTTCCTGGGTAAGAGTGGACGCAGACATCTCTTGACATTGCTCAACCGTGAACGACCGAAAAGGTAATATACGAATTCGCGCGATATCTCCTAAGCGTTTTGTGTCCTGTTGTCATTCAGAGACTGCAACAGTTAGAAGATTTTCACAGAGATTTGGTGACTAGTTTACTACTACGTCTCTTCTGGGGACGGGTACCTCCCTTATTGAACTACAGAATGACAGAGAGCAATTCCCTTGCTGCGCTTCTTGACAGTGATCTGTCCATGGGTGCTTTTCAAGACGGAGTGACAAATCTCTCACACCTTGTGGCTATTTCACTCGAATTCTCTTTTAAGTAATTCAGTTATTGTCACAGGTTATATTCCAAGCTCGATTTACTAGTCTATTCATAACTGTGAAACTACATGTTGGATGGAAGCAGCAGACTGTAAGCAGGAGACGAAATGTTATGTTCATTATTGAGCTACCTGTCAGACAAGAAGAAACGGTCAGTAGTTTGCAGAAGATTCAATGAAGATTTCTGAAAAGGTTTTTATAGGAGAAATGAGACCGAGTCATTATTTTGTAGTTTGATTTCATTAGTTGATTATCCCACTCTCACGCAAGGTAGTAGGACCGTGACTGAAAACATCTTTATAGACAGGGCTCAAACATTTAAAGTGTACCGAGACAGAAATGGACTATCAGATCATGGTGCGCAACTGACGAAACTAAAGGATGTAGTAACTTACAAATCTGAAGCATGTTCATACAAAGTAGTGTGGCTTATTAATGGTACAAGGATACCATGTTTTAAGAATAAGTTAAACGAGATGTTATAGGACGAAATATATTTAGAAAGAAATGTAAAAAGTTAATTTGCGTCAGCAGATGAAATATTTCCAAAAACGTTATCCAGAAATGCCATTATAAAACCTGTAAGCCTTGGATGAGTGAGAGTATTACAATAACATGTAAGAGGAAAGGAAGAAAATTGTATTGACGAGAAAAAGTCAAGATCGGACGTTACTTACATTCTGCAAAAAGTACCGTAACATTTTAAGACAAGTTTTGAAAATGTCCAGAAATATGCACATAATTACAGAAATTAATAATGGAGATTAGATTAAAACTATATGGGATATTGTGAAACGTGAGTCAGAACAATTAGTCAGTGCATGAAATACTATCACAATTAAGGTGAATGACAATTTTGTTACGAGTATTTGTAAAGTTCCCTACTAAATGTAGTAACAAAAATATGATTCAATTATTCTGTTGAAGAAACAAGAGAATATATCAACAATGTCAGTACACAAAACCTTAAGCAGCCAGAAGCAGCACCTACATCTTTCACTGAAATTAACAGAATTAAAAAAGTTGTAAAATACAAAAGCTCATATGGTTTTGATAGAATTTCAGACATAATTTTGAAAACTTGTCCTAACTTAATAAGTAATGTCATTAGTAATATATGTAATACATTAATAGCACAAAGAATCTTTCTAGACAGATTATAATATGCCACTGTGAAACCTCTTCATAAGAAAGGTGACAAGAATAGTTAGATAATCATCGTTCAGTTTCCTTACTGATGCCTTTTTCAAAACTATTCGAAAAGGTAATGTATATGAGAGCAGTCACATGGTCAAATGGAAACAATTTATGTAACACATCACAGTTTTGAACAGAAGATTTATTCGACTGTTAATGCTGTTTATATACTCACCAAACAGTACAAACCTTAAATAATTAACTATAACTAGTTGGTATTTTGTCATCTTTCCAAAACATTTGATTGCATAGTTCATGCTATTCTCTTAGATCAGTTTTCTGGGATTGAGGGTTTCACAAAAAAAGGTGTGAATTACTCTCATCAAACAGAACGAAAAAGTTGTTTTGAATATTCCAAATAATGTTGATATCAGAGTAAACTATATTGGCTGGGAAGAAATGACAAGGTTTAATTTTGAGTACACTCTTATTCCTCGTACGTGTGAATGACCTTGATTTGACTTAATACTCACCAAGTAGATTTGGTACTTTTTTCGGATGGTATTATTGCTATGATAAATCTCACTAGAGACAAATCAACAAATTGCTAATGATGTTTTTCTGAAAGAATTATTGATTCATTCTCTGCAAATGGAGTGTCCTTTAATTTTGAGAAAACATAGTATACTCAGTTCTCTACGACAAACATAGTCATACCAACAACTGATGTAGTACATGAACAGGAATCATTTAACAAAGTAGAATTCTCCATATTTTTGGTGTACAGTCTGATGAACATTTGAACTGGAGGAAGCATATTACAGCATTGGTGAAACAAGGAAGTTCAGCTACTTCTACTTTTCATATGATTGCCAGTCTTGGAAACAAACGAATTAACCAAGTAACATATTTTGCATACTTCCACTTGCAAGTGGCTCAGAGAGTTAAATAAACTTACAAGCTCGCATATGAGTGTTAAACAATGAAATGTTACACAACACAGGTACGTGGTCTGGAATATTTTATTACCTGTTTCATCTCTGTCATTATTTTCTTGTTGCTCCAACCACCAATTACAGTTTGATCCAGAAATTGTTTATTAATTAGAAGCTAGATGAGGAAACATGCATACAATGGGGCCCACAATTCTTTGGTAGAGATCCAGATCCGCTGTCTTACGAAAACAGTGAAGCACTCAGAAGACACAGTCAAATGTCAACGTATCTTCATACACGCGCACACTGTACGCAGGTATGTAAATGATTAGAGTTGCAATTCTCCTGGATAGATAGAAAGGCCGCTAGAGTTCATTAGTGTAGTTCTGGTGCAATGTTGTTACCAGGCCTGGTAGGGTATATAAGGGGCGTGAACAGCGGCAGATGTTGAGTAATCACTGCAAAGAACTCTAGATGCGGCATAGTCGTGCAAGACAGTGTTACAAGCACCTGACTGTATTTGAAGGAGGGCTCATTGTGGGTCCACGTTTGGCCGACTTGTCGACTCATATAGCATCCAGATTTGAGGGGTATTTGGATGTGACAGTGGCCCGATGTTGGACTACATGGGAACCTCAGGGCATCCATTCTCCTCGCCAGCGTACGATTCGACTACGTCTGATCACCGTAAGAGAGGATCGCCGTATCGTCCACCAAGTACATCGTAACCCCTTCAAATCTGCGCCTGCTCTCTGAGAGCAAGTAATGGACTTCCTGCAGCAATCTGATCATACCGCACTATTGATGGGAGACTAGCAGCAGCCAGATAAGGAATTACATTCCCAAGTGCAGCCTGCCATTAACACCACAATACAGACATTTGGAGTGGTACCGTGATCGGGAAAGATGTACCTCTTGTGCGACAGTATCATTCTGCTATTTTCCAATAGGAAAATGTTCGTCCCCTCATGACACATGCTCTACATCCTGCAGTACAGAGGCACGCCTGTGGACAAAGAGGTCTCCAGATCCGTCCTCAATAGAATATGTGTGGGGCCAGCTAGGACGTAAACTCTGTCGCAGGATATCGACGACGAGTTACAACTCTTATGGGCCAGCTGACCTCAGGAGAGGATACAACGTCCCAAACGAATCACTTCATGCATCCATGCCAGAGAGGTACAGCGTCCTACGAATATGTGTTCTCATTCTGCCAAGGTATTTGTGGTCTAAATTTGACACTGGTTTGTGATCACTGAAATAACATCACATACTCTTTCAACACGTGAAGTTTAATTTCGTCTAATAACGTGGGCAATACTGTTCACAACTGGCTTGATCACACGAGAGATATAAATTGCCATTAGTACTTCTGCCATGTGGTCTACTTGCGGAATAATGCAAATAGCTGCGTAGTTCCGGCTTTCGATTACTAGCACGCAGTCACACAAAAATCACTGTTCACATAGTTTTGATACTCGGCACAAATTTCCCATTAACGTTGATTTATTCTGATGATTCTACTAATGATTTTTACGACTGTACGCGTAATCATTTCGCGGCACACTGGAGGTTGAACTTTCGAAACGATATGGGAGCAAAAGTGCTGCCACTCGTAACGATTAGCTACACATAAGTCTCCCTTAATTAGAATGGTCGCTGTATTATGATCAAGCTCACGTTTGTTAGTTCCATAGAAGACATGAGTCGACCTCGACGACATGACAGACGCGGAAATTACACCTTTCATAATACTTCATTGATACTAATACTGTTGAAACTTTTTTAAGGGCTACACCAACATTTGACTGTTTATTTCCTGTGTACAATCTACATTTCGGCTTTCACGTCATTATGAAGTACAATACTAAACACATTAATATGCAAATTGCAAAACAGTAAATAACTGATAAATTTTAAAAATTAAAAAAAAGTATTTGGTGTAAACTGATATTAAATTACGAGATATGCACTTACATTTGAGACATTAACGTATTTTACTGTGTATTGTGCAGGAGACACATTATTTCACCCCATTATCGAGCACAAAGCTAAAAGCAAAACATGCAAATAATAGGCCATAAAGTAAAAAAAAAATTGACTTAAGGTGATATACAATTACGAGAGATGCACTTACTTGTTAGCCCATTAACATTTTTTCACTGTGTACTGTGCGGGACGACATATACACAGTTCAACACATTTGCTTAGGGTGGCATAAATGGTACAGAATTAACACCTTGTTGGAATACAACACATTATCGTACAAGCATATCGTAGCATGGAAAATCAGCCCGAACCATGTAAACACAAGACTAGGACATGCCTTAATACGTAACAATGAAAGTGATGTCAAAGAATGTATAGAAGACGTTAGACATTAAAACGTAGAAGTATCACAGATATAAGCTTACCAGTGTTAGGTGTTATCGCACCGTATGTGATTACCTTTGGAGGCGACATTGTGTATCATCATCTTTGCATTTACATGTGAACATCAGGTCGTTAAGAATATGAAGTGAAATACGTTATGTAGCATGAATAAACTAAAGTCTCTAAGGAACAGACGAAAGAAAATTCAAAAGCCAATGAATCACACATAACGATAGATTAAGCGCCAATAATAACATAAAAATATAACAATATATAATTGCTATAAAATTGTTATATATAACAATAAGAGTAAAAAAACAGGAGGGTAGCAGGGGCGTTAGGAGGAGGAGAAGCAGCAAAACATACATGGATGGATATTTGATTGAGTGTTGAAAATGGGCAGATTAGAACGGGTTGAGGAGGTGGGAGAAGGCTTGGGGATGGGAGCTAGAAACTACGACAGTCGGAGCGTTAAAGAAGGAAAAGACTTGGGAGTGAGGGCACAAGAAACTACAACAGACACAATGATAAACAATGAGATGAAGAAAGAGAGGAAGGAGAGTAATCCATTGAATTTGTTTAGTATAATAATGATGGCAGTTGGAGGGAGATGATAGAAGTGTGGGAAAGGGCATATGACAAACTGGCAGGCATGTATAGTGAAGTGTAAGGAGACATGGCAGACGTATATAATAAAGTGTAAGGACAGGCAGGAAAAAAGAAGACAGAGAAATGAAGTGGGTTCAGAAAAAGAGGTGTGGGACACATGTGTGGATAGGTAAGAGGGGTAAACAAAGGGGAGGTGGAGGAAGAAATTGGGACTGCAGTCATAATGCAGCATCCATATGAAATATGATACAAGAATAGGAAAATACGTATTATCCACAATACACTTGTAGAAATGTAATAATGAATTACAAATTATGTAACATGGGGTAATTGCACATTGGTAGGTAAAAGCACCAAAAGCAAAAAACTTTGTTTCAACAAAGCCTAACCATCAATGTACATGTGTACTGTATGTTATTAACAACAGATACTACAAGGAAACTTACTAGGAGCAAATAATATTAAAAAATCTCCATCAGGTACAATGAACCGTAAATTATCATGGAGGCTACTTGTGTAAAAATTGCTACATGCTTCAGTTGTGAACAGTGCCAGAATTATTCATATCCAAGAAGATAATAAATTAAATGTAAAAATAGTGCCAGAATGAAGTCAGCAATAATTTAATACAGAAGTAGTAATAGCACATTTTGGATTGTCAGCTGGTAACCAAAATACATTGCTCAAACAGACTCATTTACAGAAACTTTTAAAGAAGTACGTTAATTCAGAAAACACATCTAATTGAGTTAGAAAATTTCTGAGCAACGCAGGATAAGTACCTCGAGATGTTTGTTACTGTGGCATGATAACATACGAGTTTAGATATTACAGTAGTAAATAGGTATGCAACATTAAAAGCACAGAATATTATACATTTGTTGTGAGTTGAAGAAAACATATTGTACATAGTGTCTATGAGAGGGAGAATTTAAAAATATGTAAAATGCACTTTACAAATGTTCACAACTGAAGCATGTAAATATTTTTCCACAAGTAACCTAAGGCTCATTGTACTTGTTGAGATTTTGTTAGTTCCCAGCTCCTAATACACATCCTTATAGTATTTAGGATCTACACTGAAGAGCCAAAGAAACTGCTTTAGGCATACATATTCAAATACAGAGAATGCAAACAGGCAGAATACGGTGCTGCGGTCGGCAACGCCTATGTAAGACAAGCGTCTGGCGCAGTTGTAAGAGCGGTTACTGCTGCTACAGTGGCAGGTTGTCAAGATTTAAGTGAGTTTGACCGTGGTGCTATAGTGGGCGCACGAGCGATGGGACACAGCATCTCCGAGGCAGCGATGAAGTGGGGATTTTCCCGTAGCACCATTTCACGAATGTACCGTGAAAATCAGGAATCCGGTAAAACATCGCTGCGGCCGGAAAATGATCCTGCAAGAACGGGACCAACGACGACTCAGAGAATCGTTCAACGTGACAGATGTGCAACCCTTCTGCAAACTGTTGCAGATTTCAATGCTGGGCCATCAAAAGTGTCAGCGGGTGAACGGGACATCATCGATATGGGCTTTCAGAGGCGAAGGCCCACTCGTTTCTCTTGATGATTGCACGACACAAAGCTTTATTGCTCGCCTGGGCCCGTCAACACCGACATCGCATTGTTGATGATTGGAGACATGTTGCCTGATCGGACGTGCCTGGTTTGAAATTGTATTGAGCGGATGGACGTGTACGGGTACAGGGAAAACCTCGTGAATCCATGGGCCTTGCATGTCAGCAGGGGACTGTTCAAGCTGGTAGAGGATCTGTAATGGTATGGGGAGTGTGCAAATAGAGTGATGTGGGACCCTTCATACGTCTAGATACGACTCTGACAGGTGATAGGTACGTAAGCATTCTGTCTGGTCAACCTGCATCGATTCATGCCCATTGTGAATTCAGACTGGCTTGGGTAATTCCCGCTGGACAGTGAGACACTCCATACATCCAGAAATGCTACAGGGTGGCTCCTGGAACACCCTTCTGAGTTTAAACACTTCCGCTGGCCACCAAACTCCCCAGAAATGAACATTACTAAAGACATCTAGGATGCCTTGCAACGTGCTGTTCAAGACATCTTCACTCCGCCGTACTCTTAAGGAATTATGAACAGCCCTGCAGGATTTAAAGGGTCAGTTTCCTTCAGTACTCCTTCAGACATTAGTCGAGTCCATGTCACGTCGTGTTGCAGCAGTTCTGCGTGCTCGCGGAGGCGCTACACGATAATAGGGTATACCAGTTTCTTTGGCTCTTCAGTGTACATCTATTGTTAATAAGATATGGTGTACGTGTACACTGAAGTAATCATGCATTGTTGGAATAAAGTTATTTTCTTTAGGTCTTTTTACCTACTGAGGAGCAATCTCCGCATTGTACATTTCAATAAGTATACGATGATTACTATATATTTCCCTATTCTTGTATCATATTTCACATACACACTTGAACACTAAAATGTGGCTCCACTCCCTTGATCTTCCTCTCCCCTTTCTTATCCCCCCCCCCCACTCCATCCCAACCCCTGTCTCATTCCCATTTTTCTTTACCTACCCCACTTCTCTTTTCATTTTCTCCTTGCCCTCCTGAAACGTTACTATATATGTCTGCCATGTCTCTTTATACTTCATCGTACGTGCTTGCCAATTTGCCTTCATATCTACCTCCCCCCTGCCATCATTGCTATAAGAGTTAAATCCAATGACTTACTCTCCTTCCTCCCTCTCTTGTTTATCATTGTGCCTGTTGTAGTTTGTCTCCTCACTCCCAAGTCTTTTGATTGTTTAATGCTCCGTCTGTCGTAGTTTCTTGCCCGCACCCCTAAGCCGTCTCCCACCTCCTCAACCCCTTCTAATCTGCCCACTTTCAACACTCAATCAAATATCCACCCATGTTTGTTTTGCTGCTTCTCCTTCTCCTAACGCTCCTTCCACCCCACTCTCCTCCAACCGCACCCCGTATATACCTGCTTCCAACACTACAATTCCTTCTTATCCATTTAATTAACTGTCATCTACAGTTGGGGCCCCCTCCTTTTCCAGCCTCCCCCTCCTCTCTCACCCTTCCAGTCACACTTTTCACCTTTTTTTCTTAATCTTGTACGACCTTTGCATAATAATGTCTTCTCCCATTCTTCTCCCTCCCTCCTCCTGTTTTTTCTCTCTTATTGTTATATTTAGTATTTTTATATTGTAATCGGCGCTTACTATTTCGTTTCGTGTCATTCATTGGTTTTTGTATTTTCTTTCGTCTGTTCCTTAGAGACTCTGGTATCTTCATGTATGTTCGCTTGCTTTATATTATTAACGATATTATTTACGACCTGATGTTTACATGTAAATGCAAAGATGATGATTCACAATGTCGCGTCCAAAGGTAATCAGATACCATGCTCGAAAAAAAAAAAAAAAAAAGAAAAAGAAAGGAGTTGTCATAAGGTAGCAAACGTGGAAGGAAGCCGACGTCCGACATCTTAAGTAGCCCAAAACATTAGTTTCGCCGCATTCATTGTTCTTTATCTATATTAACGACATAGGAGTAGCCCTCTTCGATTGTTTGCAGATGATGCTGTCATTCACGGGATTGTAAAGTCATGAGATGTCCAAAACTAATTGCAAAATGATTTAGATGAGATATCTGTTAGATGCGAAAAGTGGCAATTGACCTTGAATAAAGAAAAATGTGAAACTATTCATATGAGTACTACAAGAAATCCGCTAAATTTCGATTAGGCGATAAGTTACGCAAATCTGAAGGCTGAAAATTCAACTAAATACTTAGGGATTACAATTACAAATAACTTAAATTGGAACGATCACATAGATAATATTGTGGGTAGAGCAAACCAAAGACTGCGATTCATGGCGCAACATTTAGATCTACTAAAGAGACTGCTTACACCATGCTTGTCGGCCCTATCATGGAGTATTGCTGTGGGGTGTTGGCTCCGCGTCAGGTGGAACTGATGGATGATATCGAAAAAGTTCAAAGAAGGGCGGTCGCGAAAACATTCTGTTGGCACCCACCTACATAGGGAGAAATGATTATCACGATAAAATAAGAGAAATCAGGGATCGCACAGAAAAATTTAAGTCTCGTTTTTCCAGCGAGCGATGAGAGTGGAACGGTAAAGAGACAGCTTGAAGGTGGTTCAGTGAACCTTCTGCTAGGCACTTTATTGTGAATAGCAGAGCAATCACGTAGATGTAGATGTAGATTCCTACCTCTATGGTTCACCTCAGATACTTCCCTGTGGCGTCACTCCGATGTGCCCGTGCCCAGTTTCGTGTAGTTGTTTCATCAAAAATGCCAGCTTGAGTCCTTTATGGGTATACTAAACGATCCAATGGTAATCTAAAGGTTTTAGGAATCACATTTGATTCGTAAGTGGAGCCGCTCAAGCGATATTTTCTTACCTGAATTATTTTTGCACTGTTTACTTTCATTGTAGTGGTTCTGTTTCTGTCGTTTGACTTTAGGTTTGCTTTACTTTACTCAGTGTCCGTTCTTTTTCTTCTTTCCCGTGTTTTTCATTGCCTTCCAAATCGCAAGCGCACCGACGTCAGAGCCACACTCTATCACCGGTCTCGTACCCTCACAACACACGGCTAAGTAACCGCACTGATAGATGAAGCAGCATGTCATGCTCTAAATTCCTCCCGCCGATGGTTATTCATTGTTTACATTATTTACTCCCCTTTTAAAAAAGGTGCTGGCTAGAACACCCGGAGACCGCACTCATGTGTGTGTGTGTGTGTGTGTGTGTGATTGCCTGAATATGTGTATATACTTCGCTTCCTTTCTGAAGAAGGCTTCGGCTGAAAACTTATCTGAACACTCTTTTCGTCGTGCCTGCCTGTTGTTCGGTGTGTGAGTACCAATCTGTCCGTTTGTTCAAATGTGTTCAAATTTGTGTGAAATCTTATGGGACTTAACTGCTAAGGTCATCAGTCCCTAAGCTTACACACTACTTAACCTAAATTATCCTAAGGACAAACACAGACACCAATGCCCGAGGGAGGACTCGAACCTCCGCCGGGACCAGCCGCACAGCCCATGACCGCAGTGCCTTAGACCGCTCGGAATCTGTCGGTTTCACACTATAGTTATTCCTTCATAAAGTTTCTTGTGAGTAATCCATTGCAGTACTAAAGGAATAAGTATGTACGTAATTACAAAACCAGAAGAACCACGTCGCATTATGGTTTTCTGAAGCACAAACGGGGGTTCACAATCTTGCAACCATAAGTTTGGATCACTTACCCATTGAGATAAAATTCCTGAAAGCAGACAAAATAAAATTTGAAACTAAATTGAAAACGTTTCTCTTTGACAATTCCTCCTATTCCGCAAAAGACTGTCTATTAAAGTGTGAATCGTGATGGTTAGGTATTACTGACTAGCATCTGTATTTAATTTAAAAATATAAAAATTGATAAATGATCAGCAGGGAGACATAGCTACAAAAAAAAATTATGTCGGTGTATAATGACCAGCTGGTTGCTGTCTTCTTCTTTGTAAGAATTAACCTACATTAATTGTACACAGCCACGATCTCACCATGTCAGTTTTAGACAAAATAGCATAATGACTCGTTCTACATCATTAGGATTCATCGGACAAAGGATACATGGAAAATGAAACTAAGTAATTAAGTAAGTAACTAACTATTGGTACATCACGAAGCATGGTATACACTTATACATTTTCAAAACATCAAAACGTAATTCAAAAGGAAAAACCAAGCAGATGATCGAAGTAGACGAATATTCCAGTTGTGCTATGTTTGGTTATTCCTGAAAAACTGACGGAGTTCTCGGCGAGAAATATTCGGGGAAAAGGAGCAAATAGGTTAGTGTTGGAAAGGTGGGGCTACAGGTCATGCTTTCATTTGTAAAAAAATTACATACATACATGTTAAAACAAAATATCCGGTTTCGCAGTCTTAAGCGTTTGAGACCATTCCCTTAATCACATTTATAGCATCCCACAATGCTGGAAGATATTTAAAAATTATATCGTTTTCCTTTACCCTGTAAATTGCTATTATTGGCGACACACTGAATGACGCATCACAGGCAAGATTTTAAAGTGTGAAGATGTATAAACTACATTAAGCCTAATGCACTGACAGTCTAATAAAATAACAACTCTATTCTGCATGGAAGAATACCTCTACGCAGTTCTGTTTCTTTGACATTTCAATAACCGTCCACTTCACTGGTATGCCTTGCTTCTTTGCTCATTGCACACGTTTATGGGCGAAAAAAGAAAACTTAGGTAAGTTTTTTTTTTTTCAAACGTGAGCATTAAAAATGTTGTGCATACCAGCTGAAAGCTGAAAATGCGACGAACAAGAAGCAGTACCAATAAGCAAATAAGAATTGGTTTCGGAGTACCAGCTTCATTTGCTATAGATACAAATACGGTAAAAGCGGAATTTCATGGATTACGAAAGCGTATTTTCACGTCATAACCTTCTCTTCTTCTTCGTTATTCGAAACATATAAAGAAAAACAAGTTACATTAAGGAGGCGAAATGAGTCGTATTAATAGAGCAAATACGCATTCAAGAAGAGAAAAAGTTCGAAATTGCCTTCCTGACGCTTTGTAATTCATGAAAGCACCTTTTTTTGCCTCCAAGTCAAATGCGGTCCTATGACCCCTAACGCTGATAATCTTATATCTGTGATACTTCTACATTTTAATGTGTATGGCATGGAAGGAAAAAAAGAAGGGAGATGGCACTATAGACTAGTGCTGTACATTGTTTTGAAGCCAGAGTGGACTGGGCCTGCCACCAACTTAAACAGCCCAAACACTGGCATTGCTTCTTGTTCATCATTTATGTCGTGCTCGTGCAACAGCTGTTTTAAATACTAAAAATTACAGTGCTCACAAGAATATCATAGTGTCAGGAAGGAAATTTCGAACGTTTATCTGTTCTTGAATGCGTAATTGCTCTAGTAACACGACACATTCGGCTTCCTTAATGTAACTTGTTTTTCTTTATGAATTTCGAATAAACAAGAAGAGAAGGTAATGATGTGAACACGAAGCTTTCGTAATCCATGAAATTCCACTTTTACCGTATTTTCATCGATAGCAAAGGAAGTTGGAACTCTGAAATCAATGCTTGTTTGCTTACTGGTACTGCTTCTTGTTCGTTACATTTTCAGTTTTCAACTCGTATGCACAACATTTTTAATGTTCGCGTTCGCAATAATGTACCTACGAGTTTTTTGTTAACCCATAAACGTGTGCAATGAGGAAAGAAGCAAGGCATCTACCGTATCTTGTGCATGTCAGCAAAGTGAACGATTATCGAAATGTATTTTTTTATGAAACAAAAACGTTTCCACACATTCAAAGCACCAGATGTTGTTTTGGATACGACCACGAAAATCTATAGTCGCTCCAACGGTCGAAAGTGGGCACGAGCAAGTCAGAGTGACGTTACGGGGAAGTATCAGCGCGGTGAGCCATGGAGGTACAAATGCGGTGAACCCACACACACACACACACACACACACACACACACACACACACACACATACACATACACGAACTTAAATAGTGGTAACTATTTATTCACAACCGATACAAAAGAGTTACATGTTTGCACCTATTACTGTCCTTCAAAGTAGTCACCAGCATTGTGTAGAACCCGTTACAAGCGATGTGGAAGACGTAGTATACCGTTAGCAGAGCCTGTTCTGTTGATGGTGCGAATGGAACGGTCTATTGCCTGTCGAATCTCTGGAACAGTTCTGAAGCGAATCTTCTATGTAAACTGATTGCACTTCCCCAGTATTCTACCAATAAATCGAAGTCTACCATCTGCTCATTCCATTTCATATCCCTACGGAATGCTACACCCAGGTATTTGTATGAGTTGGCCGACTCCAATAGTGACTCTTTGATGTTATAGTCATAGGTTATCACGTTTTTTTTCTTTTTTTAAAGTACGTAATTCTACATTTCTGAATATTTAAAGCAAGTTGCCACCAACTTGAAATCTTATCAAGATCTAACTGAATATTTATGCAGTTTCAAATGGTTCAAATGACTCTGAGCACTATGGGACTAACTTCTGAGGTCATCAGTCCCCTAGAACTTAGAACTACTTAAACCTAACTAACCTAAGGACATCACACACATCCATGCCCAAGGCAGGATTCGAACCTGCGACCGTAACGGTCACGCGGTTCCAGACTGTAGCGCCTAGAACCGCTCGGCCACTCCGGTCGGCTTTATGCAGTTTCTTGTAGATGGTAATTCATTATAGATAACTGCATCATCTGCAAAACTCCTGATGTTACGATTAATATTGTCTGAAAGGTCATTAATATCCAACAAGAACAGCAAAGTTCCCAACACACTTCCGAGGAGCACGCCTGAAGTAACTTCTACGTACGACGAAGACTCTCCATCCAAGATAACATGCTGCGTCCCCCTACCAAAAATTCCTCAATCCAGTCACAGATTTGACAATAAGCGTAGGTGTGGTACTGATTAAAATGCTTTTCAGAAATCGGGTATTATTGTATCTACCTGATTGCCTTTATCCAAAGCTTGGAGTATGTTACCTGAAGCGCAAATTGTGTTTCACATAATCAATTTTTTCGGAATCCATGCTGGTTGTCATTAAAGAGGTCATTCTGTTCAAGATACTTCATTATGTTTGAGCTCACAATATTTCCTAAGATTCTACAACGAATCGATATCAAGGGCGGTAGTTTTGTGGGTCACTTCTACACCCTTCTTCTAGGCGGGTGTGACCTGTGTTTTTTTCCCAAGAACTGGGCACGGTTTTTCGTTCAAGGGATCTACGGTAGATTATAGCTAAAAGAGGGGCTAACTCAGCCGCAAATTCAGTATAGAATCTGACACGGTTTCCATCAGACCCTGGAACTTTGTTCAGTTTTAACGATGCCAGCTGTTTCTCAACACCACTGACCCTAATACTTATTTCATTCAACCTTTCAATGTTACGTGGATTAAATTTGGGCAATACTCCTGGGTTTTCCTTTGTAAGGGAACATTAGAAAACAGAGTTAAGCATTTCAGATTTTGCTTTGTTACCCTCAATTTCTGTTCCTGTCTCATTCGCCTAGGGACTGGATGATAACCTTGGTTCTACTAACAGCCTTTACATACCCCGAGAATTTCTTTGGGTTTTGTGAAAGATTATTTAGCAGTATTTTGCTATAGTAGTCATTGAAGGCCGCACGCATCACTCTCTTGACAGCCAAACGTATTTCACTCAAAATCTCTCTACCTACAGCCCTACGCTTTGTTTTATACCTATTATGCAGTAATCTCTTTTCCTTTAGAAGTTTCTTTGGAGTGACTGTATGCCATTGAGGTTCCTTCCCATTATGAACTGTTCTACTAGATACATATCTATCCAGTGTGTGGTCAATCCGGCAGGCCGGGGTGGCCGAGCGGTGCTAGGCGCTACAGTCTGGAACCGCGCGACCGCTACGGTCGCAGGTTCGAATCCTGCCTCGGGCATGGATGTGTGTGATGTCCTTAGGTTAGTTAGGTTTAAGTAGTTCTAAGTTCTAGGGGACTGATGACCTTATAAGTTAAGTCCCATAGTGCTCAGAGCCATTTTGTGGCGAACCATCCTTTTAAATTTAAGCCATAGTTCCTCTACAGACTCCTTCTCTGTGTTGAAAGTTAAAGTTCCTCATAGAGATTTGACACTACTAATTTTTTATGTAGTTTACTGAACATATATATCTTTCTGCTTGTTTTAGTTGTCTTTTGTACTTTGGTCATCATTATTGCCACAATTGCGTCATGGTCACTGATACAAATGTCGATGTGGACATCCTCAAATAGGTAAAATCTATTTGTTGCCATTAGATCCAATATATTTCCATCATGAGTGGGGTTCATAAGTACCTGCTCTATGTAGTTTTCAGATAAGACTTTTAGTAATGTTTTACAGGATGTCTTAACCACGCCCACCACTAACAAGACTAATTTTCCCAATTTATTGTTGGATGATCATGGTCTCCACCAATGATTACAGTAAGATTGGGGATTTAACGTAGAAGTGAACTAAGGTTACATCAGGAGATGAGTCCGGTGGGCGATAGAAGGACCCAGTTACCATTTAATACTGACCCCTGATTCTGGGTCGTGCCCGAGCAGTATCACATGCAGCTGCAATTTCTGTTTCGGTGGATTTGAGTTCCTTGTCTATTACGACAAATGCACCACCTCCATTTCCCATAAGCCTAACCTTTTGATGTACACTTAAATTTTATCCAAAAATCTTACTGATGTCCATTTCAGGTCTCAAACAGCTTTCTGTATTTAGTATTATGTGAGATTCACCGCTTTTCAGGAGCGCTTCAAACTCTGCCACTTTGTTACGAATGCTTCGGCAGTTAACCTTTAGGTTTTTGATACTCTCACCTTTGGGAGACATTTCTTTCGATCTTTCACTGATGCTTCTAGGTTTCCTACAGCTATCCTTTTTTGGTTTGGGTGGAGGGTCGCCTAATCTAAAAAACACTTGTGTGCACCGCACTCACTGTCAGCTACCTGAGTACCGGCCTCTGATGTGTAGTGCACACCTTACTCATTTAGTGACGTCCTACATCTCTCAACAGTGCGGCACAAGTCCATGAATTCGCAGCCTATCTTTTCACAGAATCTTCTAAGTCTCTACATCTACATCTACCTTTATACTCCGCAAGCCATCCAACGGTGTGTGGCGGAGGGCACTTTATGTGCCACTGTCATTACCTCCCTTTCTTGGTCCAGTCGCGTATGGTTCGCGCGAAGAACGACTGCCGGAAAGCCTCCGTCCGCACTCGAATCTCTCTAATTTTACATTCGTGATCTCCTCGGCAGGTATAAGTAGGGGGAAGCAATATATCCGATACCTCATCCAGAAACGCACCCTCTCGAAACCTGGACAGCAAGCTACACCGCGATGCAGAGCGCCTCTCTTGCAGAGTCTGCCACTTGAGTTTGCTAAACATCTCCGTAACGCTATCACGCTTACCAAATAACCCTGTGACGGAACGCGCCGCCCTTCTTTGGATCTTCTCTGTCTCCTCCACCAACCCGATCTGGTACGGATCCCACACTGATGAGCAATACTCAACTATAGGTCGAACGAGTGTTTTGTAAGCCTCCTCCTTTGTTGATGGACTACATTTTCTAAGGACTCTCCCAATGAATCTCAACCTGGCACCCGCCTTAACAACAATTAATTTTATATGATCATTCCACTTCAAATCGTTCCGCACGCATACTCCCAGATATTTTACAGAAGTAACTGCTACCAGTGTTTGTTCCGCTATCATATAATCATAACAATAAAGGATCCTTCTTTCTACGTATTCACAATACATTACATTTGTCTTTGTTAAGGGTCAGTTGCCACTCCCTGCACCAAGTGCCTATCCGCTGCAGATCTTCCTGCATTTCGCTGCAGTTTTCTAATGCTTCAACTTCTCTGTATACTACAGCATCATCTGCGAAAAGCCGCATGGAACTTCCGACACTATTTACTAGGTCATTTATCCCAATAGACTCAGACCCAAGGGATATCGATCAGTTCTGGGAACAATGGTGCAAATTGTGAGCTTTGTTGAAACTCCATGCACAAGGCTGGTCTTCTCAACCATCTCTGCCAGTCGCTGGAAAGACACATATATTACCTCGGAGCCCAGAAAACAGGCATCATTTTTTACGTGCGCCACAATCTGCAGTTGGTTGCACCCTATGCCTTCGATGGTTGCTGGAATAACCTCTACAACATACTGACTGAGGCACCCAGGCATACGCATTGAGGACACCTGGTGTTATTTCCTGTACCTTGCTGCCATTTCCATACGGGATATCAACATTCGCCGAACGTCTGAACTGCCGACGATTAATAGACCCCTACCCTTCTGCGGCTGCCTCCTCCTAACACCCGGCAAAACAGGTTTCCCCAAAAAAGGTGAAGTGAGTCCCACTGGCTCAGTTTCGGTGAAAGACAGCATCCCAAGGTCTTGGTTTGGGGATCGGTACAACACCCTGAGCCCTCCCTGGTACCCGTCCACCATGTACAGGATGTCTAGATCTACCATTGACACGCCACTCGCAGTCAAGAGGACGGGTAATGGCAGATCCTGTACTTTCTGCAGCGGAGACAGGATCCACAGGACAGGATAGTACTTCAGGTACCTCTGGTACATGTATCACAGGTACACGACTCTCGGGAGCTCCTCCAACACACCGATTCGAAGCAGCTACCAATCGTTTGACAGTAGTCAGGGCGATTTCCAGCTACTTACGAATGCCAACCAACTCATCCCGTGTTCGAGAACAGCATCACAGTGGAGCTGCATTTTGGCTTGTGTAATGTACTATAAGGGAGTGAACAAATAACTTTAAATGATGCCTACTGATTACCTTTTAGTCTATTGAGCTAAGAAATTCCTAATTCCCTATAAGAATCGAAGCAAATACACAAAACGATATTTCCATTAAGGCAACACAAAAATCTGTAGTAAAAAATACTTGTTTCCTAAAACGTTTTGGGGTTAATTATAGTTGTTAGCAAACTCAAAAACAGAGTTAATTCAGGCTAAAAACAGGTAATATATAGGGCTTCATAGATTGTACAAAGGACAATGGTAGCTTCCGAAAATTCTCAGAATCGCACCTATATTTGCGTAGATATACAATGAAATTCAAAAGTATGTATTCTTTGACAGAACTATGAACTGAAATCGCCGATTTGCTACGAAATAAATTACGTATCCAAAACACTTTTACCGGCAACTTACGAAAGTATAGTTTTATAAGCGTCTCAAAATTCCCAAATAACCTATTTCTCACGCAATTGTACAACGAAATCAGGGAACGATTGTTTTGAATGAGGATAGGACTACTGGACTACTGGATTACTGGGTCGGCAATGTTTAACTGTAGTGAGGTATCGTGAAGCGATCTTGGGACGTCATGTGCGGTTGTTGTGAGGTGCTGTGGGCCCAGACTTCGTATTGGTGGACGACAATGCAGGAGGAACGGGCGTTATTGCGTCAACATGAGATTGATGTCATCATTCACAGCATGCCCCGTCATTGTCACGCCTGTATTGCTGCCAGAGGTGGTCGCACCACATACTAAGCACATTAATCAGTTGTCAGAATGTGTGTGCAAGTCCGTTAAGTTGGAAACAAGAAGAACATTTTTGTCTATCGGTATGCATGTTGCAGTTGTTTACATTTCTCCATTCTTTACATTGCTTCTACACTCCTGGAAATGGAAAAAAGAACACATTGACACCGGTGTGTCAGACCCAACATACTTGCTCCGGACACTGCGAGAGGGCTGTACAAGCAATGATCACACGCACGGCACAGCGGACACACCAGGAACCGCGGTGTTGGCCGTCGAATGGCGCTAGCTGCGCAGCATTTGTGCACCGCCGCCGTCAGTGTCAGCCAGTTTGCCGTGGCATACGGAGCTCCATCGCAGTCTTTAACACTGGTAGCATGCCGCGACAGCGTGGACGTGAACCGTATGTGCAGTTGACGGACTTTGAGTGAGGGCGTATAGTGGGCATGCGGGAGGCCGGGTGGACGTACCGCCGAATTGCTCAACACGTGGGGCGTGAGGTCTCCACAGTACATCGATGTTGTCGCCAGTGGTCGGCGGAAGGTGCACGTGCCCGTCGACCTGGGACCGGACCGCAGCGACGCACGGATGCACGCCAAGACCGTAGGATCCTACGCAGTGCCGTAGGGGACCGCACCGCCACTTCCCAGCAAATTAGGGACACTGTTGCTCCTGGGGTATCGGCGAGGACCATTCGCAACCGTCTCCATGAAGCTGGGCTACGGTCCCGAACACCGTTAGGCCGTCTTCCGCTCACGCCCCAACATCGTGCAGCCCGCCTCCAGTGGTGTCGCGACAGGCGTGAATGGAGGGACGAATGGAGACGTGTCGTCTTCAGCGATGAGAGTCGCTTCTGCCTTGGTGCCAATGATGGTCGTATGCGTGTTTGGCGCCGTGCAGGTGAGCGCCACAATCAGGACTGCATACGACCGAGGCACACAGGGCCAACACCCGGCATCATGGTGTGGGGAGCGATCTCCTACACTGGCCGTACACCACTGGTGATCGTCGAGGGGACACTGAATAGTGCACGGTACATCCAAACCGTCATCGAACCCATCGTTCTACCATTCCTAGACCGGCAAGGGAACTTGCTGTTCCAACAGGACAATGCACGTCCGCATGTATCCCGTGCCACCGAACGTGCTCTAGAAGATGTAAGTCAACTACCCTGGCCAGCAAGATCTCCGGATCTGTCCCCCATTGAGCATGTTTGGGACTGGATGAAGCATCGTCTCACGCGGTCTGCACGTCCAGCACGAACGCTGGTCCAACTGAGGCGCCAGGTGGAAATGGCATGGCAAGCCGTTCCACAGGACTACATCCAGCTTCTCTACGATCGTCTCCATGGGAGAATAGCAGCCTGCATTGCTGCGAAAGGTGGATATACACTGTACTAGTGCCGACATTGTGCATGCTCTGTTGCCTGTGTCTATGTGCCTGTGGTTCTGTCAGTGTGATCATGTGATGTATCTGACCCCAGGAATGTGTCAATAAAGTTTCCCCTTCCTGGGACAATGAATTCACGGTGTTCTTATTTCAATTTCCAGGAGTGTATTTTGCTATCACCTCTGTTTTGCGGCAAAATAAGTGCAACATAGCAAAATTTCCGTTTGTTGCTTTAATTTTGGACACCAGTGTATTTCAAAAGTAACCTCATACATTTTGCCATGAATGTCCTGACCATCTTGTCTCACAGTGGAGAAAATGTATTAACAGCCATGGCGATTACTTCTGAAGTAGAAAACAGTTTACTTACTTTATTCCATAAGTACTGTTTACATATGACTACCCCTTATCCACCACGTCCACTGCCTTTCCATGACATTTTGCCACTCAGTGTATAGCCTATTACCCAGGAATTTACTGATGAAGGTGTCCTGCAATAGACACTGTAACGAACCTATCATCCTCTTTGCTATTCGGAAAATACGACCTTCTACGATCGTCCTATGTTACGAGTTTTTGATGGTGTCTGCAAAGCACCTTCAGCTTAACAAGACCATGGCTATCTTTTGTAGCTTATAACTTTCGACTTGCAATTAAACCAACAATATAAACACTTTGACCACTACTTTTTCGTAATCTGGAGACTCTTATTAGAGGGTGAACGTTAATAAAATACGCAAACTACAGGAACGGATTCCTGACTGGAAATGGAGAAAAATGGTCCTATGAACATGTGACTGGAATGCATCGTTGCCACAATGGATGGCGCTGACGAATGAAAGTTACTCTGACCATATGCCATGTGTTCCTTGTGTGTTGCAGGCTATGACTGACGCAGCACACTGTAAGCAACAGAATGATCCGGTATTCACGTAGGGAACAAAACAATATCGTGTGCGTGTACGGTCAAGAGATGGATACGGTCGAGTGGCACGGTTATACCAGAACAGATACTCTCTTAGACACCAACCATATCACACAACATTTCAAGCTCATTTTGGGCATTTGTGTGATCATAGGTTCTTTCAGACATACGAATGTGCATTCACCAGATTTGGAGGATCGGGTTCTACAGGATGTTGAGTTGAATCATAGTACAAGTGCCAGGAAAGTGACACGCCAACATGGTGTAAGCCAAAGTATGGTTATGTGTATCCCGCATGGCACCGCATTCCATGGAGGCCACTTTGAAATCTACAGGGCATCCCACTCAAACCTCCCTGATTTCAAAGACACAGGAAAAAAAACAGTAGATATGACAATGAAAAGTGCACCACAAATCTCAAAGAATTTATTTATCATCAATACACCTGTACATGTGAACCATTTGTATCACGAAGAATATCGAGTCTATATTCAATTTGTTGCCGAGTTATCTGTAACATTTCCTCTGTTATTGTTGCAATCGCATTAGTGATACGATATCGCAACGTAGGAATATCGTCCACTTTGGACGCATACACGTGGTCCTTCACGAATCCTCACATGAAGAAATAAAGCGGCGTAATGTCAGGTGAACGTGGTGGCCAGGCAAGGGTCCTCCGCATCCGATCCAACGATTGGGAAATTTCCTATCCAGGAACTTGCGAACAGCCATTGACAAATGCGGCGGAGCTCCATCTTGTTGAAAAATGATGTTGGGTTGCAAGTCTTGCATCTGAGGGTACACAAACTGCTTCAATATGTCCAGGTACACTGGCCCATTCACTGTTTGTTCTGCAATGAAGAACTGTCCAACAATCTGGTCCTGCATTATCCCGCACCAGACGTTTAATTTAGTGGTATCACGAACATGTTCAATGACAATGTGCGGATTTTGCGAACCTCAAGTCCGAACATTATGCCTGTTAAACCTTCCTAATAGATGAAAGGTTGCCTCATCTGAGAATAAACATCTTTCCAGGAAGCTGGCATCCATATCAATATGCTGCAGCATACCCGCAATGCCGGCCGGTGTGGCCGAGCGGTTCGAGGCACTTCAGTCTGGAACCGCGCGACCGCTACAGTCGCAGGTTCGAATCCTGCCTCAGGCATGGATGTGTGTGATGTCCTTAGGTTAGTTAGGTTTAAATAGTTCTAAGTTCTAGGATACTGATGACCTCAGATGTTAAGTCCCATAGTGCTCAGAGCCATTTTGAACCATACCTGCAACAAATTGTTGTCAGCGTGGTTTGTTGTTAGGCGGCAGATGTTGCAGAATTTGCACTTCGTACACACACATACGAAGACGCTGGTGAGCTACCCGATGCAGTGTTGATCGAGGTACATCAGGTTGCCTAGATGCTTGACGAATTGACTTATGTGGGCTTCTGAGAAACGTTTGTCTGATGTCCTCCACTGTCTCTTCTGAAATGTGCAACACCACAATGTTTCAGAACACCTCCTGTTGCCAGAAACGTCCTATACTATTCCTTGATTGTTTTCACGTCAGGTGGATCACATTCTTAATTTCTTTGCACAGTAATCGGCGATTTTGTTTCTGCAAATCACACTACTGCTTTAACACACTGCTGTGGAGTCGCCATGTTCACTTCATGCGACCATGCTGCACTCTGGCGACGATACTTGGCACTTCTGACGTGGGAATACAAATTCTTTGAGATGCTCTACAATGTGGTGCATTTTTCATTGTCTGTATCTACTGTGGTTTTTCTCTCTTGGGTCCTTGAAATCAGGGATGTTTGAGTGGGACACCCTGTATTGTGACGTGGATGCGATACAGCTCTGTACTGTGTTCTGGCACTGTTTGTTGTCGTTACACACACACTGCCCGTTTCTGGACACATCTTCATAAGACCTTTTTTCCCCATTTTCAGTCAGGAATTCGTCGCTACAGTTTGTTTTATAGATGTTCACCCTGTATAGTCAACTGCGTTTTTACCTGTTTGAAAAATGTTCTTTAAGTTTTGGAAACAAATGAACTGTATGGAGGATGATACATGACACTGAATCCCAGGTGTCAGATTGCTGCAGATGTAGCAGAGCTCGTGTGTGGCCTGTGATTGTCATGCTGAAGGAGAAGGTGCACCATGTGTGGACAAACTCTTCGAATTCGAAACCCGATTACAGCACGCTCTTTTCTGACGCATCGGCATAGTTACGTTACACACCTCCATAATTCGGAGCCCTCTAGCGGCAGAGGGCTGCAAATATACTGTAAGACAAAGAGCAACAGCTTCTCAGTATCAGCACGTTAATAAGGCATTGGTCCACCTCTGGCCCTTACGTAAGCAATTTTTCGGTTTGGCAATGGGGTCCTCCTGAGGGATATCGTGCCAAATTCTGTTTGATTGTCAAAATCGCGAGCCTGTTCAAATGCCTTGTTCATAATGCTCCAAACGTTCTCAACTGAAGAGAGATCCGCTGACTCTGCTGGCCAAGGTATGGTTTTGCAAGCACGAGCACAAGGAGTAGAAAGTCTCACCAATTGTGGATGGGCATTATCTTGCTGAAATATGAGTCCAGGATGGCTTGCCACGAAGGGCAAGAAAACAGGGCGTAGAATATCTTCGATGTACCGCTGTGCTGTAAGGTGCCACGGACGATACTCAAGGGAGTCCTACTATGAAATGAAATGGCACCCCAAACCATCCTTCCTGGCTGTCAGCCCGTAAGCGGGGCTACAGTGATGCTGGTATCTCACCGCTGTCTTGGGCATTTCCAGACACGTCTTCGGGTTGAAACCTCATTGACTGGAGAAGAAATGTCTTCAGTGATCCGTCTTGCTTCGAACTGAGCCTCTATGACCAATGGAGCCGTGACTGGAGGCGCCCTGGCAGCACTGGGACACCAATCTGAATGTGGCCCACAGTACGACCCAACAGCCAGGAGCGACGGTACGTCGTGCCACTTCCTTTCATAGCAGAACTCGTTTGGTTGTCATACCGGTACATTGGCGATATTCTACACCCCGTTTTGTTACCCTTCATGGCATGACATCCTGGGTTTACATATCAGCAACATAAAGTTCGCCAGCACACGGCGAGGGTTTCTATACTGTTTGTCTCGTACTTTCCAAACCGTTCCTTGGCCAGCAAGGTCTTCGTATCTCTCCACAATTGCGAACTTTCGATGCACTATGGGCGACTCCCTCCAACACACTCGGGATTTTGATGATCTGACAGAACTTGGTACGATATCTCTCAGGAGGAGAGACAACTCTATCAATCAATCAGTGCCAAGCAGAATAACTGCTTGCATGAGGGCCAGAAGTGGCCCAACGCGTTCAATTTGTGAAGCACTTTCTTTCGAATAAATCATCTAATTCCTCTGAAATTGTAATCTATGTATGCGGTGTTTGTTATTGCGGACATGTCCGAAAGAACAGACGCCGTTTTCCGATCAAGCAGCCATTGTGAATTGAGAGACAAAGGAATTCCAGCTGCGAGTGGGCATTGATTGATTCAAATTTCCCCGTCGACTTTAGTCAGTGCCCCCAAGCAATCAGTGTCTGTAATCCCTCTGTGTCGAAATTGTAATCTTTTTTTTCTGTACATCATATCCGCCGATTTTCGGCACATTCGGATTATTTCTTCGCCGTGCGCCGTTTATTTTGTCTTAGAATGTATGCAGACATGATAAAAACGTAGAATGTTAATAACGTTTGTTTCATGTAAAATTTTTTAAGAGTTTTCGTATAAAGAATTCGGACACATTTCTTTTCAGCACGCCCTCGTATATATTTAAGACTAGAACAGTACTTAAATACACGATATTAAATCATCTCACAGTTTCACATGCCTCTCTATATGAACATCGATAAATATTCATAAATCAATGAAATCATATTTTTATAACTCACTACTTGCAATGTGAAGTAACGCTCCCCTCAATAACACGAGATAACGAATCGCTTTGGAGAGCAGCCGGAAAAACAGTATTTTACTCGTATTCATATGCACTGCTTCGCGCTTATTTCGATTTAACAAAAACTGTTTTTGAATAGAACAAGCGGATATGTAGTCTTATGTTCCCTTAAGGGGGGTAGGACGTCAAACGAGCTGACTTGAAGCAGGAGAGGCACCAGAGAACATTTTAATTTCCACAGTCTATAATTTTACAAGTAAATTCATAAAACTTTGTCAGCATGACCAGGAAGGATTCAGGATTCACACTCGTAGCAGCATAAGTTCAAAAACGTAACAAAATAATTTTTTTTTACATGTGAAATTTCATCATTTTTTCACTTACTATTGGCTGCATTTGTTGCTATAGGAACAATTTTCTTCATGAGTAAGAAAGACTGTGCCATGAATTTTGCACAGCATACAAACCATATTTACAGGTGTCTGAAACTGAAGAATCTATTTAATTTATGAAAAAATGAATGAGCTGTTACGTTTTAAACTTTATGTTTAGAAAAAAATCAAATTTTTGTAGTTAGATTTGGAAAATTCTAGAGTTTCATACACCTGTAAGTATGGTTTGTATGCTGTGGAAAGTTCATCAAAGAATCTCTCTTACTTGTGAAGAAAAATGTACCTATAGCAACAAATGCAGCCAACAGTAAGTGAAAAAATGATGAAATTTTATATTTAAAAAAAATTATTTTGTTATGTTTTTGCACTTCCACTGCTATGAGTGTGAATCCTGAATCCTTCCTGGTCATGCTGACAAAGTTTTATGAATTTATTTGTAAAAGTATAGACAATAGAAAATAAAATGTCCTGTGGTGCCTCTCCTGCTCCAAGTCGGCCCATTTGACGTCCTACCCCCTTAAAGTAGACAGAAATTTGATTTGTGCACTTTCCCAGCACATATTTCCATTCTAACGCAGATTTCGAGTGGCTTTTCTTTCCCTTGGTTTCAGCGATATGCTGGGGGTACCGACCGACGGTGGAGCCGATGGTGCTGGTGTTCATGTTCTCGTTCGTGCTGGCATACTCGGTGCTAGGCGGGCTGTTCCTGGAGCGCGTGTGCCGAACCAGCGACATTGCCAGCTGCACCTCGGAGGAGCGCGCCTACTCCAGCCGGCTCGTCATGTACAAGACCATCATAGAGGCTATCGTGCCCGCCATCGTCTCGCTCTTCCTGGGGCCCTGGAGCGACAAGTACGGCCGCAAGCCCATCTTCATCTGGTGTTTCTCAGGTAGGAGCCTTTCATCGTAGTACAAACTCCAAAGGTCACGTCGTACGGTGCTGACCGCTCGGAGAACCCGAGATGTTGTTCGGCTACCCAAAAAAATTTCTTCTTCACTCACAGTGGTACTTCTAGAAGCTGAGCGGAGCGCTCGCGCGGTTAGAGGCGCAATGTCACGGATTGCGCGGCCCTCCCGCCGGAGGTTCGTGTCCTCCCTCGGACATGGGTGTGTGCATAAGTTAGTTTAAGTAGTGTGTAAGTTTAGGGACCGATGGTTCAAATGGTTCAAATGGTTCAAATGGCTCTGAGCACTATGGGACTTAACATCTTATGTCAGCAGTCCCCTAGAACTTAGAACTACTTAAACCTAACTAACCTAAGGACATCACACACATCCATGCCCAAGGCAGTATTCGAACCTGCGACCGTAGCAGTCCCGCGGTTCCGGACGTAGCGCCTAGAACCGCACGGCCACCGCGGCCGGCTAGGGACCGATGACTTCAGCAGTTTGGTCCCTTGGGAATTCACACACATTTGAACATTTTTGAACTTCTAGAACTGTGAGTGCTGTGCCTTTGTATCTGTATAGTGTACGGGGGACATTCAATAACTGAAGAGACAACCCGATGTAGAAATGAAACAGTTTGTAAGAGTTTTGTACTTTCATGACTTTGGGTTGGTATCACTGGCTTGAGGTGTGAACAGTTGACGATAAAAAACTGTTTTGTTTATAGTCTCAGTATTGTATTTAACAATGGCGGGTCCGCTTGAAGTTTCCGCATTAGATGAACAAAGTTCAGTGATCCGTGTTTTTCGTTCCGAAGTTGAAAAACCAGCAAAAATCTTTTTTTGAGTGACTTTACAGTATGTTGAAAATCGCACGAACCACGAATGTTTTTATAAGTGGGTAGAGCAGGTCAAAACTGGTCGATACTCAGTGACTTACGAGCAAGGTCCTGGCCGACGGGTTGGAGTGTCAGTTCCTTCGCTTGAAAACCGTGTAGACGAGTTTATTCACAGAGACCGACGTGTTACAGTTGCAGTAAGTGTTGGCGCAATTCATAATGTTATCAGTAACAAGCTCAAGTACAGCAAACCAAGTGCAATATGGGTCCCGAAAAGTTAACGCAACAATATAAGGAAACAAGACTCAAAATGTATACAGACTTGAAAGAACGTTATGAAATGGGAAGTGACTCTTTCCGGAACAAGATTTTAACGCTTATGAAACTTGGATTCATCACTTTCAACCAGAGTCCAAATGACACATCATGGAATGGAAGCATACGAGATCACCTTGCCGAAAGAAATTCTGAACGCAAGCAACAGCAAGAAAAGTCATACTGACCGTCTTTTGGGGCGCCAAAAGTTTCGTCTACTGTGATTGTTTGGAAGACCAGCCTATAATAAATAGTGAATATTGCTCAGACAAGTTCATGAACAAATGAAACCTAGCAATGAGAGGAAAACGTCGCGGACCTCAAAGGAAAGGCGTGATATTGTTACATGGCAATGCTCATCCTCACACCGCCCAGCTGACCCAATAAATCATTAAAAAATGGGTTAGGAGATACTACCTCGTCCACTTTACAGTCCAGATTTGGCTTCCTCGGATATTCATTTGTTTGGTCCACTCGAGGAGGTATTACGTGTGCTTTTCTTTTCTTTCTTTCGGGTCGTGTCCCCACGGCCACCTCAATATTAGAATTTCAACTATGACGATACGAACGTAAAGACAACACAAGAAGAAAAAACTCTGATCCAGTCGGGAATCGAACTCGGGCCCCTTTGGTTAGTAATCCGCCTCGGTGACCATGCAGCTACCGAGGCAGACTGGAGGTAAGGTCGGCAACAATGATGACGTCGAAGACTTTGTGGGGGAAAATGACCCAAACAACAAGACAAAGACTTATTCCCAGTGCTGGCACGGAGCCTACTCTCCACAAAAAGTATAAAGGGGCATCCGAGCATTGAAAATTTATTCCGCCAGCAGGATTCGAAGCGAGTCGAATGCACCACACAACTGTGCTTCAACGATTTCATCTATCACAAGATCTCAGGCTACATTTGTGCTTTGTTTTGAGCTCTGTTGATGTTACCTGTGACTCTAAGAAGGAATATACAGGTACTTTCGCTAAAGCGAAATGTCAGCGGTTGGCGAAAGGGGAAAGGTTGTAGGGGAGAGAGGGCGTTCAATAATGTTTAGAGGATGTAACACACACTATGCTATCTCTCACCTTTTTTTGTTGAACATTTGTGATTTACATAGCATCACCTCTGGAGTCCAACTTCGTAGATAGAGAACGTCGGTTAAAATCCACTTCCGGCCATCCTGATTTAGGCTTACCATGAGTTACTTAAATCGATTTTGCCAAATACGTGACTGGTTCCATTATAAAGGGCATGGCCAATTTCCTTCCCCAAACTTTTGTAGTCCGAGCTTGTGCTCCATCTCTGATGACCTCGTGGTCGATGGTCGGCTAAACCCTAGTCCTTCTTCCTCTTTTTCTTCGTAGATGGAGAGTTTGCAGAATTTTACAATGCTACCATAGTACCACGTCGCTTTGAAGGCAATGTACGCATAATTCCGAGCATGCATATTTCAAACTGTAGATATAATTGACTTTACATGCTGGGGGATGATGGCCGTCCAATACAAATTTTAGACACTGGTCTGTTCAAGATTACTTTAATTTAGAGTAGTTTACTTATCTGAACCGTTCTGCGAATCGTTTTCGTTGTATCTCGCTACAATATGGGGGATATTCATTGTTTGACAAATCTAATGCATTGTCGCACTAAATTACGGCTGTTTGCTGAATATTTACGTTATTGGCTGCCTTATTAATCTCTACATTTAAATTTAGCAATTGGATCGGTTTAACAAATCATCTACAAGCTAGAAGTTGTCCAGAAACTATTATTTGAATTAACTTTTAATATTATTTTTATTGTCCTTCGCAAAGGATAAAAAATCAAATAAAAACAGTATCGATCGCGTTTTCAGATTTTGTTTGTTTGTTAGCAACCGGTTTCAGCCCTTTCCTCAGACCATCTTCAGTATTTTCCCCGCTTTAGGAGTGCTGGTGACGGCAGATGAAGAGAGATCCGTCGAAGCAAGGTTGTCACTGCGCAGCCACCAGTAGCCATAATGGCGTGATGGCGTGGAAAAGCCTGAAGATGGTCTGAGGAAAGGACCGAAACCAACTGCTCGCAAATAAAAAAAAATGTATGCTGCTTGCACCGTCTGTAGGGATAATTATTTGTGCTCTATCAATATGAAAGTGAAGGGCATTCATATTGTAAGAGTAGACCCAGACACAATATTGAACACTGTGGAACACTAAATGCGATTTGTTCCTAACCAGAAGATGCTTTATCGCGGAAACTAACAGCGCAACTCATCAGATATCTGTACGGTGGCTGAAAGCAAGGGGAAACTGCAGCCATAATTGTTCCCGAGGGCACGCAGCTTTACTGTAGGGTTAAATGATAATGGCGTCCTTTTGGGTAAAATATGCCGGAGGTAAAATAGTCCCCCATTCGGATCTCCGGCCGGGGCTACTAAGGAGGACGTCGTTACCAGGGGAAAGAAAACTGGCGTTCTACGGATCGGAGCGTGGAATGGCAGATCCCTTAATTGGGCAGGAAGGTTAGAAAATTTTAAAAGGGAAATGGATAGGTTAAAGTTAGATATAGTGGGAATCAGTGAAGTTCGGTGGCAGGAGGAACAAGACTTTTGGTCAGGAGAATATAGGGTTATAAATACAAAATCAAATAGGGGTAATGCAGGAGTAGGTTTAATAATGAATAAAAATATAGGAGTGCGGGTAAGCTACTACAAACAGCATAGTGAACGCATTATTGTAGCCAAGATAGACACGAAGCCCACGCCTACTACAGTAGTACAAGTTTATATGCCAACTAGCTCTGCAGATGATGAAGAAATTGATGAAATGTATGATGAGATAAAAGAAATCATTCAGGTAGTGAAGGGAGACGAAAATTTAATAGTCATGGGTGACTGGAATTCAAAAGTAGGAAAAGGCAGAGAAGGAAACGTAGTAGGTGAATATGGATTAGGGCTAAGAAATGAAAGAGGAAGCCGCCTGATTGAATTTTGCACAGAGCATAACTTAATCATAGCTAACACTTGGTTCAAGAATCATGAAAGAAGGTTGTATACATGGAAGAACCCTGGAGTTACTAGAAGGTATCAGACAGATTATATAATGGTAAGACAGAGGTTTAGAAAGCAGGTTTTAAATTGTAAGACATTTCCAGAGGCAGATGTGGGCTCTGACCACAATCTGTTGGTTATGAACTGTAGATTAAAACAAAAGAAACTGCAAAAAGGTGGGAATTTAAGGAGATGGGACTTGGATAAACTGAAAGAACCAGAGGTTGTACAGAGTTTCAGGGAGAGCATAAGGGAACAGTTGATAGGAATGGGGGAAAGAAATACAGTAGAAGAAGAATGGGTAGTTTTGAGGGATGAAATAGTGAAGGCAGCAGACGATAAAGTAGGTAAAAAGACGAGAGCTAGTAGAAATCCTTGGGTAACAGAAGAGACACTGCATTTAATGGATGAAAGGAGAAAATACAAAAATGCAGTAAATGAAGCTGGCAAAAAGGAATACAAACGTCTCAAAAATGAGATCGACAGGAAGTGCAAAATGGCTAAGCAGGGATGGCTAGAGGATAAATGTAAGGATGTAGAGGCTTATCTCACGAGGGGTAAGATAGATACTGTCTACAGGAAAATTAAAGAGACCTTTGGAGAAAAGAGAAACACTTGCATGAATATCAAGAGCTCAGATGGAAACCCAGTTCTAAGCAAAGAAGGGAAAGCAGAAAGGTGGAAGGAGTATATAGAGGGTCTACACAAGGGCGATGTACTTGAGGACAATATTATGGAAATGGAAGAGGATGTAGATGAAGATGAAATGGGAGATATGATACTGCGTGAAGAGTTTGACAGAGCACTGAAAGACCTAAGTCGAAACAAGGCCCCGGGAGTAGACAACAATCCATTAGAACTACTGACAACCTTGGGAAAACCAGTCCAGACAAAACTCTATCATCTGGTGAGCAGTATGTGTGAGACAGGCGAAATTCCCTCAGACTTCAAGAAGATTATAATAATTCCAATCCCAAAGAAAGCAGGTGTTGACAGATGTGAACATTACCAAACTATCAGTTTAATAAGTCACAGCTGCAAAATACTAACGCGAATTCTTTACAGACGAATGGAAAAACTGGTAGAAGCCGACCTCGGGGAAGATCAGTTTGGATTCCGTAGAAATGTTGGAACACGTGAGGCAATACTGACCCTACGACTTATCTTAGAAGAAAGATTACGGAAAGGTAAACCTACGTTTCTAGCATTTGTAGACTTAGAGAAAGCTTTTGACAATGTTGACTGGAATACTCTCTTTCAAATTCTAAAGGTGGCAGGGGTAAAATACAGGGTGCGAAAGGCTATTTACAATTTGTACAGAAACCAGATGGCATTTGTAAGAGTCGAGGGACATGAAAGGGAAGCAGTGGTTGGGAAAGGAGTGAGACAGGGTTGTAGCTTCTCCCCGATGCTGTTCAATCTGTATATTGAGCAAGCAGTAAAGGAAACGAAAGAAAAGTTCGGCGTAGGTATTAAAAGCCATGGAGAAGAAATAAAAACTTTGAGGGTCGCCGATGACATTGTAATTCTGTCAGAGACCGCAAAGGGCTTGGAAGAGCAGTTGAACAGAATGGACAGTGTCGTGAATGGAGGATATAAGAAGAACATCAACAAAAGCAAAATGAGGATAATGGAATGTAGCCTAATTAAGTCGGGTGATGCTGAGGGAATTAGATTAGGAAATGAGACACTTAAAGTAGTAAAGGAGTTTTGCTATTTGGGGAGCAAAATAACTGATGATGGTCGAAGTAGAGAGGATGTAAAATGTAGACTGGCAATGGCAAGGAAATCGTTTCTGAAGAAGAGAAATTTGTTAACATCGAGTATAGATTTAAGTTTAGGAAGTCGTTTCTGAAAGTATTTGTATGGAGTGTGGTCATGTATGGAAGTGAAACATGGACGATAAATAGTTTAGACAAGGAGAGAATAGAAGCTTTCGAAATGTGGTGCTACAGAAGAATGCTGAAGTTTAGATGGGTAGATCACATAACTAATTGAACAGAATTGGGGAGAAAAGGAGTTTGTGGCACAACTTGACTAGAAGAAGGGATCGGTTGGTAGGATATGTTCTGAGGCATCAAGGGGTCACAATTTAGTAATGGAGGGCAGCGTGGAGGGTAAAAATCGTAGAGGGAGACGAAGAGATGAATACGCTAAGCAAATTCTGAGCGATGTAGACTGCAGTAGATACTGGGAGATGAAGAAGCTTGCACAGGATAGAGTAGCATGGAGAGCTGCATCAAACCAGTCTCAGGACTGAAGACAAAAACAACAACATCTGTATGGTTCATCAACCACAATAATTGTTTTAGTTCTTGCGGTTTTTGGCTTTACAGACGGACACGACTTACCCTCGCTAGTATACTAATTGAACTGTTTTCAGTGAGACAGAAATGTTCTTTCAGCAGCAGACTAGATTCCTAGTGAAAATAATTATTTGTCTGACTTCGCGGCAACTAGTTTTGAATGAAGGGGAGAAACAACTTCTGCTAATGAATTACCCGACTAAAAATATTTTTGTTAGTTTCTAAAAATGGTTCAAATGGCTCTGAGCACTATGGGACTTAACATCTGTGGTCATCAGTCCCCTAGAACTTAGAACTACTTAAACCGAACTAACCTAAGGACATCACACACATCCATGCCCGAGGCAGGATTCGAACCTGCGATCGTAGCAGTCGCGCAGCTCCGGACTGAGCGCCCAGAACCGCGAGACCACCGCGGCCGGCTGTTAGTTTCTGGTTCAGTGTGTACACCCCTGATGGACAGTCAGCTCCTGTTCTGCGAAGTTACTGACTTGCTGCAGTTACTGTCTTATGGTGGGCACTAATGATGCTTTATATACAGGACGGCTTTCTTCTATATACGGAAACGTCGCCTGCAGATGGTGTGGACTATTGGTAGGCGAAAATCCCTCATCTTCTTATTTTATTTGTCCATTGGTTTTGTCAATAATTAAGTTCATAGCTCCATGCTCGCAAGGACGAACTTTGGAAACCAGCTGTACCCAGAACAGCTGTACGGATGTCCGAAGAGGCACGCGAAAATCTCGCAAAAATGAAAAGTATCGCCAAGCCTAGAGCAAGAACGGGCTTCGAAATTTACTTGCACGACGAGACGTTTCGCACATTTTGCAGCCGATGTCATTCGTTTATAAAAAGCAACTCTATGATATCTTGATAAAGCGTTCATTTTACATATGGCTTAGTTAGTTTTATGTCCAACTTGTCATTTGTGATCTATAATAAAATTAGTGATGGCTTCGTAAGGAGGATAGCATTGCAGGTTAGAGCAACGAGGATAGGCAACCTTCACGTCTGGTGATATAATAACGCTATAACTGATAAGTAGTGGGTATCAGTGGTCACTGATAACGTACGGGGGGGGGGGGGGAGGGAGACTTCAGCTTACACTTCTATTGTCAGACTAGAGATATGTGCAATATACAGGGTGATTCTTCCACCGTGTACAAACTCTACGGGTTGATGAATGAGAGGATATACAACAAAAAAGCCTAATGAACTTATGTCCGGAAATGCATGGTTTCCATGCTAGAGACCGTTTATTCAATCATACTTTGTTGCAGAGACTGCGATCTAATTCGCGCAGTACCATGTAGCCACAGTAACAGCATGCATGTTTTCCTCCTATAGGGTGGTACTGTTCCTCCTATGTCATGCTCTCCTGCCATAGTAACTGATAATGTTGTGTCCGATTCACCTCTCTTGCTGACTCATCTTGTAAATGGAAATGTCGTGTGGCTAGGGCCTCTTGTTGGGTAGACTGTTCGCCTGGTGCAAGTCTTTTGAGTAGATGCCACTTCTATGACTTGCGTGTCGATGGGGATGAGATGATGATGATTAGGACAACACAACACCCAGTCCCTGAGCGGAGAAAATCTCCGACCCAGCCTGGAATCGAACCCGGGCCCCTTGGCATGACATTCCGTCACGCTGACTTCTCAGCTACTGGGACGGACAACTCACCTTGTAGTAGATGTGCTACAGCGTGGTACGCAATGGCTCCGTATTCGAATCGAGAGCTTGCCGACACTGTGTTTATTTACGGAAAGGCAAATGGCAACGGGTGGCGAACAACAAGACTGTATCAGGAGACCTATCCCCGCCGTCAACAACCACAGCATTCAGTGTTTGCAATAGTGTTTCGCCGTTTGTCTGAGACAGGGTCATTTCAGGAAGGAGAAAATCGTAGAGGACGTTCCCGATATGTTCGGACACCAGACTTAGAGGAAAATGTTATTAACAATGTGGAAAGCTACCGCCGTGTCTGTACGGCCCGCCGGTATATGCTGAGGCAGACGACCGTGTGGAACATTCTTACACTTACAGCGTGTGCAGCGCTTACTAGCGACGGACTTTCCACATAGGGGGCAGTTTTGTCATTGTTCACCAGCCAACCACGATTCTAGGATTTGTGTCATCCATCCTATTCACATATGAGGACATCTTTACGCATAGTGATATCTTCAACTTTCACAACTGTCATCTACGCGACAGTACGCAGAACTTCCAAGGTATGGTGACAGCGAATCATCAGCACCGGTGCTGCCAGAATGGGCGGGCCGGGACGATTGGCGTTTCTTGTGAGTGACTTTGCCTCCCCTACTGTAAGAAGTGCTTTGTGGTTCGAAGGGTTACGTGGCTGCTACGTGATGGCTCTCCAGCCCACTTCACCGTTAACGTCAGGACGCATCTCAATCGTGTCTTCCCTGCTCAATGGATCAGATGAGGGGTCCAATTGCATGGCCTGCTCGTTCGGCGGATCTCAACCAGTGTGATCTCTGATTATGGGGCCTCTCAAAAATATCGTGTATGTAGAGCCCATTCCAGATGTGGAGACAATGGGGCAGCTTATTCATGCCACCTTTGGCGCTGTTCAGATGCAGCCTGGCCGATGTGAATGTGTGAGACAGAACGTACTACGGCACGTACATGCATGCATTCAAGCACATGGAAACCATTTTCAACGCATACTGTAACTGTGGCTGCATGGTACAGCGCGTATTCTATCACAGACTCTGTAACGATGTAGATTGAATAAACGGTCTCTAAAATGGAAACCATGCATTTCTGGACATAAGTTCATTAGACCTTTTTTGTTCCGTATTCTCTCATCGATCAATCCCTAGAGTTTGTACACGCTGGAAAAAATCACCCTGTATATTCATACAGGTCCGAAGCTCGTGGTCTTGCGGTAACGTTGTCGCTTCCCGCGCACGGGGTCCCGGGTTCGATTCCCGGCGGGGTCAGGGATTTTTCCCTGCCTCGAGATGACTAGGTGCTGTTGTGTTGTCTTCATCATCACCATTCATCCCCATTACGGTCGGAGGAAGGCAATGGCAAACCACCTCCGCTGCGACCTTGCCTAGTCGGCGGTGCGGATCTCCTGCATCGTTCCCCACGCTTCTCGGAGTATGGGATCTCAACACCATCATATTCATACAGGCAAGGAACCAGGGTCGCTACGCTTTCAACTACCTAATATCAACTACTTTTCAGTGTCACCCAACTACTCACTTACATCATCCCAAAAACATACACGTAGATCATAGGATGTAGGAGACTTAAGAATTTTGGTCAGATTAGCAAATAACAACAAACATTCTCGTACAAAAGCTTTTATTAGTTTTGTGTAAATTTTCACGCAAAAACCAATTCTTTTTTTACTTTTGTTTGGTGTTGTTTTAATAACGCCCGCTTAATTTTTAACCTATAACTTTAATCCACATCATAATCATCTATTTCTTTCTCCAATCAGCAAAGAAAGTACTTTCTCGAACTCTAATACATATATAATTTTCGTTCTGTCAAATATCATTTTTATGGGTTTAAAAGTTAGCTCTCTTCCTTCTTGCATTTCTTCTAACTTTAATGTGGCAAGCATTTAGGGATTTTAATTTTGCCTCGTATTTCCGCCATAACACAACAGTTCAAGCGCTCCACACCTTTCTGTAAATAAGCTAACAGCTTCTACACATTCTTGCGGAATTTCTGTATGGAACTTAAGGTTTACAACTTTTGCAATCCCTGCCTTTCAAACGAAAGCAATGAGCTTGATCTTGTTGTTGGATACAAATCAAAAGTGTGACATTTTCAATTGAAGTTATATGTTTTCTAATTTTTAGCACTGAAGATGACTATGTAACAGTTGAAATCTAGATCTGCTGTAATAAAACGACGGATTTCACGATTGACTGCTGTTCTTTTCTTCGTTATCAATATTATGGTAGTTAAAAGCTGCAATCAAGAGGATTGGCAAGAATAATTATAAAACAGATAGTCTGTGATGCTAAAGAAGGAGATGGTGTGGGTCACTTAATTGTCATCTATGAAGTAAATTCTCCAAGTTCTTCACTGTGAGACATCTCCTGTACGGGAGAGATAATGCGACAGCAATAGGAATACTGGGAAAAATCGGCAAGGAAGGAATGAAAACCTATTCGAAAAAATATAAAAGGCCTGTGGCCTGGAATACTGCAGCAGTTTCGGGTAGACGACTAATACTTTTCGATTAGGACAACGCAATATTCTGCCGGGATATTTAACAAAGTAGGGATGTGCGACTACTTAATATCATACCGGTGACTTCAGCATCGAAGAAGACTGCGAGGTGAACAGTAATGTGACTGTGGACATTTTGGATTGACTGTTTATCGCGGATGGACTCCAATTGTAAAGCTATGCGACATAATTATATTCGAATCACAATCCCAGCCGGCCGCGATGGATGAGCGGTTGTAGGCGCTTCAGTCTGGAACCGCGCGACTGCTACGGTCGCAGGTTCGAATCCTGCCTCGGGCATGGATATGTGTGATGTCCTTAGGTTAGTTAGGTTTAAGTAGTTCTAAGTTCTAGGGGACTGATGACCTCAGATGTTGAGTCCCATAGTGCTCAGAGCCATTTGAACCACAATCCCAGGAGTAAACAAAGTTATCGGTAACCACGTTACAGATTTTGTAAAGTGTCTGACCCTGTGTAAGACTGTCAAACTAAATTAAACATTGAAAAACCGTATTTAAAACGTGTTCCACTATACTCCATACCAGTCGCTTCCACGCAATGTCACTTAACGAATAACTTACAGAACAGCACCTGTGTGGGGTTTAACAGTGTTCTTCAGTTTGTCTACTAGGGTAATAAGAAAACCCAAAAATTGGCTAGTGTACAACTAAGTCATGCATACACTCAAGACCAAGAGAAACTTGTTAGTTACGTTCTGTCTGCAACAGCTTTAATTATCTACCTGTAAACTGTGTGAAGATTCTAAACAGTGGCTCTAACAAAGATGATATAAGTGCCATACATTTTTCTCAATCTAGGACACTACACTCCACGACAAAATCAAATATAGATTTGCCAGTTAGGTCTGGTCGCCACAAGCAATGTAATTCCACAAGTCTTAAGAAAAAGAACCTATAATCGAACATATTTAAACCATTCCCTATTAAGGAAACTACGCCCCTAATACAGTTAATGTGTTATGCGTACGAAAAAGAAAACGTAATTGAAGACATCGAAGTCAAGAATCAAAAACTAAAGCATATGACAACGGCAACTGCCACAAATGAAGAGTATAAACAGCAACTGAAAAAAGAATAAACTATTGGAGATGTGCTTTAAGTACAGATGTTGCTTTAAGTACAGAGGAGACCTGGCTATGACTAAATAATATAAAATATATACATTTACAGTAAGTAGCAATGGAAATTGCTCACGTGTTGGAGTACTGGCCGAAATCAAGAAATCGAGAATGTTAACAACATTACAGGACACAGGAAAATGTTCTAAGAAACCTGCATTCCCATTTGGATTGACTTAAAAAGGATGGTTGTATTCCATCTAAATATGGCAGTGTGGAGTTGGCAGCTAGAATAGAACAGCGATTTTCGGGGATTTAAAAGTGTTGGAATAACTAAATTTAATGGACATTCGTTGCAAAAGTTGTAAAATTTTAGCTCTGGACAGAAATTCCGCTAGAATCTGTAGGAGTTGTTAGTTAACATACAGGAAGATGTGGAGCGCTTGAATAATAGCGTCAAAGCTGAAAAAAGAGGCAAAGTTAAAATGCCTGAACGCTTACTACATGAAGCCTAGAAGAACTGCAAGACGGAACAGAGGTAATTGGTTCAAATGGCTCTGAGCACTATGGGACTCAACATCTTAGGTCATAAGTCCCCTAGAACTTAGAACTACTTAAACCTAACCAACCTAAGGACATCACACACACCCATGCCCGAGGCAGGATTCGAACCTGCGACCGTAGCAGTCCCGCGGTTCCGGACTGCAGCGCCAGAACAGAGGTAATTGTTAAAGCAATAAAACAGATCTTTTGCAGGAAGCAGATTAGATATATATTAGAATCCGAAAATGTACCCTCTTTGTAATTGTCAAGTTACTGGCTGGAGAAGGAGAAGGAAATAGGTGATTGTGATGCGGATTTAATTTATAAATTAAAATTCAGCTGGATGTCATTAAAACTATACCAAATAAAAAGAAAGAAAGAGTTTTTTCTGTGTGTAAATGTATATGCAGAATTAATAAAAGCCTTTGTACTAGAATATTTGCAGTTATTTGTTATCCTGGCAAAAATACTATGATCTGCATGTATGTCTTTGGGATGAGGGAAGAGGGTAGCTGGGTGACCTTGAAAACTAACTGGGACTAGGTAGTTCAGAGTGTAGCGATCCCTGTTTCTTATGTATATGAATTATGAATATATAGCACAAGTGTGTAATCCGACACCGGAAGCATAACTTGAAATCACTTGTCTTTAGTAACTTTGATCTAACGCCCACTCTAGCTAGAGTGACCATTGATAATTTACTCACTGGGCGTGTGGGTTGCCTATCTCCCTTGCTCCCGGCTTGAACCAGCAGTCCCATCCTACTTCTGTAAATATTTTTTTGTGTCAAAATTGTACATTACTTTTCGATTCCTTTCAACGTTACCTGCAAGCTGTTTGATTTCCTGTGTGTATCCAAAGCTATATTTACACAGACCATTAAAATCGCATATTGCCTACAATACATCCTGGCAATGTTCTTGGCAGCCACATGATCACCAACACTTCTTACCACTTTTGCCCGGCAATGTTTGTAGAAGTACATTTCAGGGTCAGAAGTGTTTACACGGGTCACAGTATTGCAGCAAAATGGAAAAAAGCGAGCTAATGTAAGCGAGTGTGATTAGCTTTCATTTGCATTCCACGTGGTACGAAGTTAGTAAGCAATAGAAAAGTAGGATTAGGTCGATATGTTCTTCTTTAAGTAAGTGAACCACTTGCGAAATCTTAACACGTGAACCAAAGTTAGGTGTATACCTTATCCAGAATGCTGAAACACAATTTTGAATACATGGTGAAAGCAATTCGTCCAAGGCTTGGTATATTTAATGCCAATATGAAAGACTATATACCAGTACAACCAACCTGGAGATCTCCCTTTATTTTTTCTCTACTAATAATAGATACATAAGTTTCATGTTCCTCTTCAAAGTTCACTGTTATTGACATGCTTTTTGGTAAAGGCGATTGTCACACTGTGGTGGAAGGACTGAAAGAATTCATTAAAATAATCTGAAATAACAGTCAATGTTATTATGGTTTACCTGTAGATTGGCAGAACTAATAATTTCATAAATGCAATGCATCAACTACCAGAGTTGTTGGATGTGAGTAGTGTATACAAAGACTGGAATAAAACCTACAATCTGTAGCTTACTGCCTATAAACGAGGAGGAAGACATGATGGAGCTGCAAAAAAGTTTAAAAGTCTTCAGAACCTATGTAGGATAAATTATGGTTAACTACTGCAATGGTAGTAGCGAGAATGTCCTGTTCACAAGTACCTCTGAGGTGTCAGAAGAGAACTACGAAAAACTACAAGACATACAGAAATTAGACACATATCACTGAATAGAACATCTCTCCAAGTTTCCCGCTCATATTACTGTACAGGTGCTCCCAGTTTCTAAGTCACGTTACTGTACAGGCACAGAATGAGGACGCCGTTTGTGACGCGACAGACGTAATCCGTGTGTGCAGTTCATTGAAGTCTCTGCTGCAACTTCCGTGGCAGCCTGCTTTGGAAATCTGATCAGTGGGTTGTTTACTTGCAGGTGCGATCCAATCCAGTGCGACAATTCGGAGAGTATAGTTTGTCGACATGTTCTGACGTGTCTGCCGTTATTGGTGCATTCTGAAGGTACGCCACGGCGCGTGTTACGAATCGAAATTTGGATAGATGCTCAGTCTAATGATACATGTTTCTCTGAGTGTCTTTCAGTTTTCGAGAGTCGTCCTCTGAAACCCTGGAAGTATTCACTAATAATCCTGTATTACTTTCCATGTACCATAGCTGTGGTCGTCGATGTACGATCACGTTTACAGAACACGTAGTTGTCTTGTTTGCTCACTTTTGTTTCTCTGCAGACAGTGAACAAATCGAGTGCCTCACCGTATGCGCGCTATCTTCCGAACTGAATAATATTATTTCACCCCTCAGATTGCATGACTCGTGCACTGTAGCGCTGTTGGTAATAGCCTGCAACAGCGTGCTCCATAGGCGGTTGCCCAGCTACACCACAGTATTGCTGCGTACTGCAGTCAGATGGCAGCAATATTAACTGTAATACTATTGCGGCCACATATTATCGTAAAGTAGGGCCAATATAAACACATCTTAAAAGTCACCTTGCATGTGGCATGGCAGAAAGACCCATGTGACACATACTGGGTGATCCAGGTGCCCCTGCCGCTGTCGTTTTATACAACCCTCGATGTTAATACTGGCCATCAGAAATCACGTACAAGATTTTCATATTCTCTCGCTCACTACGAGCAAATTACTAGTCCCATGGGAAAATGAACAGGACTTTTTTGCAGGAAATTTAATGTAGTCAAATTTTGCACTGGGATACCTTTTTCGCCAGAGGCCGTAGTTTTCGAGATATTCAAGAAAAATGTATAAAAGTGGCTAAACTCAACTCCACCTCTGCACTCATCCCTCAGCAGTCAGGATTTCTAGTATGTACAAATATTTGTGACCGTAAATTCGACCTTTTTAGGTCTTCATTGACTGGCCTTATTACGACATTGGCTTACAGCTAGTCGAGCACTTACAGATTGTAAAACTGACTTTTGTGTAAATTTTACCTAATAATTTGGTAAATTTTAAAAGCATAAAATAAAAAATTACATCGTTGTATTCGTCAGGCCTTCTGACTACGAAACGCACTGCGGTTGTAAGGGCTAAGTTCGGATCGAGTTGTCAAAATAATTAGATTAAGCGTAACGCATACAAAAGTCTTTTCCGTTCATTACTCTCACGAGTACGTTTAAATTAACAATGTTAACGAAGCAGCCGAGTGTGCTGGTGGCGCAATAGCCCAGTCCATGAAGACCGGAAAAGGTCGTATGTCGGGAATAGTTCTTGTAGTCGGAAATCTTTATACATTAATAGGAAGGACTGCCACGAACAACATACTAGAAATCCTGACTGGTGAGGGATGAGTGTTGGGGTGTAGGTGCGTTTGAAGGTCACTTTGAAAACCGTGGCCCTCCGGTGAGAACGTTGTTGTTGTTGTGGTCTTCAGTCCTGAGACTGGTTTGATGCAGCTCTCCATGCTACTCTATCCTGTGCAAGCTTCTTCATCTCCCAGTACCTACTGCAACCTACATCCTTCTGAATCTGCTTAGTGTATTCACCTCTTGGTCTTCCTTGGTCTCTCTTGGTGAGAACGTATCCCAGTGAAATGTTTGACTACATTAAATTTCTTACAAAAAGGTCCTTTTCAATTTTTGTGTAGGACGAATAGTTCACGCGCAGCGAGCGAGAGAGTATGAAAATCTCTCGTATGGTTTATGATGGCCAGCTATAACATTGTGGGTTGCATAAAACGACATGGTTAGGGGCACTCTGTAAGATACGAAGTTGAAAATGAGATCATGTTACCACTCCCCGAACTAAGTGAAAGGTGACATACAGCAAAATGTTAAACAATAACTGTGGATGGAGCTTTTTGTCGAGTTCTAATACATCATGTTTTACACACTGACGTTGGCTGTAACTATTCAGAATCTCGAAGTATCGTAAGACGTGAAAACCAATACTGGTTAGTATAGCGAGAGATGTTCCTTTGTAATGGGGCTGCGACAGGCGACGTGGCGACTGGTTGCAGGCAACTTCATCTCGTACGGGCTGTACTGCGGCCTGTCGCTGATTCCGGAGCTGGAGGCAGAGTGGCTGCTGCTGCCGTCCATCGTCAACACGTTCAGCGGCGGCATGCTCAACCTCATGGCCATCGCCAACGTCTACATCGTCGACGTCAGCAGTCCGGAAGAGAAGGAAATCCGGTACGTGCACTTCCGAATCTTCAGCGCTGAAGTTACTACCGCTATTCACAAATATCTAACATATTTGCCCTTAGGGAGTTTTTCAGCAAATAATGTAACTCAAATGTGTTCGTAAACAGCATCGTCACTTGCTCGAGAATGGTGTAAGGGTTGACATGACCATATGTCCTACATGTCTTAGAAAACAATAAGAAACAACTACACCATTCGTTGTCGAATATTTAAGATGGGTGCTGGGACAAATGACGATTACGCCGACAGATTGAAACAGTAATCCTCAACGTGGACGAGTTGCGGATAAAAAAAAAGACTGAGACCTGTATTGGAAGCACTATCTTGCGATGTTAATATTTCATCCAACGCTACAGCCACACCTTGCAGTGCGTACTTGCCGTACGCTCTTCCCTGTCGCATATGCAATCGGTGCATGGGAAGAGTGACCATCGATAAACCTCCGTATGAGCTCTTCTCTCACTTTTTCGTCGCGGTCGACGTATATGGGAGAAAGTAATATGTTATCCAACTCTTTTTCCCATTCCATTCACCTACGGAATGCTGGAAGAATGACTGTTTAAATGTCTCTGTGCGTGCTGTAATTAATGTAATCTTGTCCGCACGATCGCTATAGGAACCATAAGTAAGGGGCTGTATTATATTCCTAGAGTCACTGTTTTAAAGCGGGTTCTTGAATTTTTGTTAGTAGACTTTCTCGGGATAGTTTCTGTCTATCTTCAAGAGTCTGTCAGTTCAGTTCTTTCAACATCTCTGTGACACTCTCCCGCGTGTCAAAAACAGTTGTGACCTTTCGTACAGCTCTTCACTGCATACGATCAGCATCTCCTGTCAGATCTATTTGGTACGTGTCCCACAAACTTGAACAGTATTTTAGGATGGGTCCCACGAGTGATTTGTAAGGAATCTCCTTTGTAGGCTCACTGCACTTCCCTAGTTTTCTACCAATAAACCGAAGTCTGCTATCTGCTTTCCCCTTTATTCAGCCTATCTGATCGTGTCATTTCATGTCCATACGAAGTGTTACACCCAGGTATTTGCATGAGTTTTCCGATTCCATCTATAATCCACAGATAGTAAATTCATAGGATATTATGTTTTTCATTCTGTGATGTGCATAAGTTTTATATTTCTCAATATTTAAACCAAGTTACCAATCTTTGCGACAATTTGGAATCTCATCAATGTCTGACTGAATATTTGGGCAGTTGATTTCAGATTGTAGGAGTACTTCACTGAATACAACTGCATTATCTGCGAAATGTCTGAAGTTACTATTAATATTGTCCCCAAGGTCTTTAAAAAATAATGGTACAACCGAAGACACTGCTATATCTGTCGATGACTCTCCGACCAAGATTAAATGTTGCGTCCTCCCTACCAAAAACTTCAATTCAATCACAAATTTCACCTGATACCCGATTCGATCGTACTTTTGATAATAAGCGTAGGTGCGGCAATGAGTCAAATGCTTTCCGTAAATTGAGAAATACTAAAGGCCTTCATGCAGAGCTTCCATGTCATGTGAGAAACTTGCAAGCAGCGTTTCAGTTGATCACTGTTTTCGAAACCCATTCTAGATGGCATGGAGGAGGTCGTTTGTTCGATATACCTCATTATATTTGAGCTCAGAATATGTTCTAACGTTGTACAACAACTGGATGTCACGAATATTTTGACGCTAACTTTGCGGATCATTTCTGCTATCCTTCTTGTAGACAAGTGTGACCTGGGCTCTCTTCCAGTTACTGGACGCAATTTTTTGTTCGAGGGATCTACGGTAGATTATAGTTAACAGAAGAGCTAACTCGGCCGCAAATTGGGCATAGGATCCGATAAGGGTTCCACCGGGTCCTAGGGCTTTGTTCAATTTTAACCATTTCAGCTGTATCTCAACGCCACTGGCATTAATATTTATTTCACTCACCTCTTTCTTCGTACGAGGATTAAACTGAGGCTTCTCTCAATTTCAGTTCCTATCTTGTGCATTATAGACTGGACACTAACTTAGGTGCTACTAACAGCCTTTGGGTTCTCTGAAAGATCTGTCGGCAATGTTCTGCTACAGTAGTCACTGAAGACTTCACTCATTGCTCTCTTGACTGCCAAAGGCGTTTCATTCAGCATGTGTCTATCCTTTGCTTTGTTTTATATCTACAATGCAGTAGTCTCTGTTTCTCCAGAAAGCTCTTTACAGTGACTGCATACCATGGAGGTCCTGTCCGTAGTTTGCTGTTCTCTTGGAAGCATATCTATCTGGAGTATGTTCAGCTATTCTTTTAAACTTGAGCCGCAATTCTTCTACATGCCCCTGTCTTGAGCTAAAAGTTGCAAGTTGCTCAGTGGGATATGCCACTGCTACTTCTTTCACTAGTTTGCTGAACATGTAAATCTTTCTACTTGTTTTAGTTGCCCTTTTTACTTTGGTATTCATTGTTGTTATTAACTGCCTGCTTCATGGGCACTAATACCAGTTTTGATGTGGACATCCTCAAAGAGGTCAGGTCTGTTTGTTGCCATTAGATCTAATATATTTCCATCACGAATGTATTTCCGAAATATGTGCTCTAGGTAGTTTTCAGAGAAGGCGTATGGTACTGTTTAACATGATGTCTTGTCACGCCCACCATTAACAAAATTACAATCATCATTGTTGGATGATGAAAGTCTCCTCCAATGATTGCAGTATGATTAGGGAAGTTAGATACAGATGAACTGAGTTGTAGGTAGTTTCCACAGTAGGTTAGAAATTGCTTCATTATTCACTTCGCAACAACAAGCGAACTATTATGACTGCATAACAATAACTATGAAACGGCTACTACGTTTAGTAGTAGTAGTAGCAGTAGTAATATTAGTAGTCAGACACGAAGTATTGGCATCCAGACGTCTTCAAATTTCTGCCAGGTCAGAAGTTATCAAATGAGTTACAGACAGCAGACCCAAGTATAGCTTACATATTGTAATTTGAATTATATTAAATAGGGCTGCAGGATGAGACTGAAGCGAGTGCCTCTAAGGCGAGGACTGGTGCAGAGAAGTCATGTTTTGCATCAACAGACTGCCCTCTATGTGGATAGTTGGCTTTCTTCTCTAAGAAGTAGTTTGAGGTAACACAAGGCACTGGAAGTGCTTCATCATTCTGTGAAAGGGTTGTTACAAATAAGCTGTACCAATTGTCTCATTGACTCATTAGCTCGAGGTTTAGCAAAACTCCTACAAAAACTAAATATAATATATCTTTTATCATTTCAAAATGAAAATATTAGAAGAAAATTATTTTTTATTCTAAAGTTTAATTAGGTGCTATCGTTGATGATGGTAGGTTCAGGCAAAGCTAATATGTGATTGAACTCAGGGTAATGGTCTCAGATAGGTTGGGAACCACTGCTATACACAGCACCTTAACAGAGAGGAGAGCAGAACACTGCCTCTAGAACATCAACTCTATTATTACTTACCCAAAAATTGGAAATAAAATAATATAAAATGTGGAAGGAAATTACGAGGGGCGGTCAATAAGTAATGCAACAATTTTTTTCAAAAAATGTTCAAATGTGTGTAAAATCTTATTGGACTTAACTGCTAAGGTCATCAGTCCCTAAGCTTACACACTACTTAACCTAAATCATCCTAACGACAAACACACACACCCATGCCCGAGGGTGGACTCGAACCTCCGCCGGGATCAGCCGTACAGTCCATGACTGCAGCGCCTTAGACCGCTCGGCTAATCCCGCGCGGCAACATTTTTTTTCTGAAGACGTTTTGGTTCTATTCAGCATTCCAGTATGCCATATTATTCCCCACTGTATTGGCTACAGAACCCTATTTTCAAATATAGTCTCCTGTCAATGCGATGGCCTTACGCCACCTTACTGGGAGGGCCTGTATGACCGCATGGTATGACTCTACTGGCCGACGTCGGAGCCAGCGTCTTGCTGCATCAGTGACCTCCCCATCGTCCACGTACTGCTTCCTGCGGGGTGCGTCCTTCATTGGACCAAACAGATGGAAGCTCTTTATGGTTTTCTGTTAGGCAGTGAGGCACACACCTTCGAGTACCCGAACTGGTGGACGAAGGTGTCAGCACTACCATCAGAGGCGCCCTGCTCAGCAGCGAGGTCTTTGTGATCAATCAATCACCTGGAATGAGAGTGTCCGCACGTTCCAAAACTGCAGGAGTCACAGCTGAGTGCGGCCGGCTGGCAAGTGGGAGTTTGGACAGGTTTGCGAGACCTTGTTGCCATAATGGCAAATGCCTTACCCAACGACTAGCCTTGCTTTGTTCGCTGCCAGGTTTCTGTAATCCGTAATTCAGCTAGCATCTATGAATATCCACGATGCTATGGTTTTCCGTCAAAAGAAACACGGTGGAACTCTCTGCTAGACACCATTTGAACAGTTACGTGTAGCTATCGGAACTGCATGAAACTATAGGTGCTGAAGAAGGGTATTTCACGAAGCCCATACAAATTCTGCATGTTTTCAACAGAAATTGGTCGAGAAAAAATGTGATGCACTACTTTTTACCGATCCTCATATGATTGGCTGTATTACATTTCATAATTCTAAATTGACAATATTGAAACCTTACTTCTGTGTCTTCTCGTAGCTGGTTATACGATGGGCTTCATAGTGAGGGAGCAATTTCATTGGTCCCTTCTCCCTTCCTCTCCACCCCCAGCCTGTTGCCGCGCCTTTACCGTTGTGTCCCACCCTCTTTCCATCTCCACACCCTCTGCCTCCTTTCCCAATGTAACTTCCACCATCTACGCCTCCCGGATGATGAGCTTCGCCCTGACATCTACCCTTCCTACCAACTCCAACCCCATCTTCCTCCTGCCTCCTCCTCAAGGCTCCCTCTCCTCTCCCTCCCTTCTCCTGAGCGGCTTTCCCCTCCTGCTCCCCCTCTATCTGTTGTGCTCCCCTTCAGTGTCTCTGCCTCCTTCCTTGTCTTCTCTCTTCATCTCTTGCCCCACCTTTCTCCTGCCTCTTGGTGCACCTGCTGACGCCCCTATTCTTTTAATCCCACCCCACCCCTGCTACACCTTGCTCTGCCCTCCTATCCTATCCTCTCTGGCCTCTCCCTCGGCAGGTCCCACCTGGCAGTTTTCTTCATCATCATGTGTGCTCCAAGTGGGTTTAAAGTGGGTTGTTCTGGAGTGTTTTTGACACTGTGGCCAACTTTTAACCTGTGCATGTGACTTCAATGTCTTTTTCTTGTTCTACGAATCACCCACTGTGTTTTTTTAACTTTATGTCGACTTTTTTAATTGTCCTCCCATGAACATCTCCATGTCAGTGTATTTTTACCTCCATTATCTTCCCTTACTCTGTTTTATGTCCCCATTTTTATCGTCTTTATGTGTAACATTTTCTTCTTGTATTAGCTGTCATGTCACTCGGCTGAAGAGCGACGGATTGTGCCGCTGACAGCCCTCCCCTGCCCATATGGAGCAGGGGAATGAAATCACAGTAAAGGAAAGAAAAATTGGTCTGACATATTACGGGCACCAGAGCGAGGGCATGTTCTCGATCGTACATCGTATGAGGGGGCTTAGCGCCAGATGATTAGTCATAAACGTCAGATCTAAGGTAAGAGACCTTGCCCACTTGTGCAAGACATGAAAAGAGTGAGACGAGAAAGGTGGTGGTGCGCGGTTGCAGGCTAGGCGTGCTGGACGCGTCGCAGTACCTGTCGCTGATGCTGGGTGCGGGGCTGGCATCGCCGCTGTTTGGTGCCATGTCGTACGCCGGCGTCTTCGGCGTCGCCGTGGGCTGCATGGCCTTCTGCCTGCTGTACACGCTGCTCTACTTGCCGGAGTCCCGCCCGCGAGCGCCGCAGACGGAGAAGGTAGGCTACATCACACAGCTGCAGGTGCGGCTGCAATCTCAATACATTCAGAATGATGATGCAACCACACTCTTAAAAAAAAAAAAGAAAGCAAAACGAATTGCGGAAGGGTTATGCAAACTGGTCACAAACTGATATTCAGGCATGTATCGACGAAAAATGCAAAACTTAAACTTTATCAGCTGACTGATAAATATGTAAGGCTGCAGGGCAGTTCCACACACAGCTGGCAAGGATAGTAAGCGGGTTACGTGTCGATACCAGCGTGTAAAGTCTCTGCGAAATTAATCCTGTGTACTCAGTTGGACTGTTATTATGCCTCGCAGACAGACACGTGAACAACATACACCGATGGCAGAATTTGAGAGAGGACGTGTAGTTGGGCACAAAGGCACCAACCAGTTGGAGTAATCGCCCGACATGTGAACAGGAACGAAGCCACTATTCGACAATGTTGGCAGGAATTGATCAATCATGGTCAAACACAATGTCAAGAAGGAGCGACTGACTTAGAGAGACGACAGAACGTGAGGACCGAGCAGTTGTCATAGAGGCACAGAGCCACAGATCCACCATATCATCGATCCGACGTGCAACCGGTCCTTTGTATTGTATGTTAACCAGGGAACTAGACACGACGGAGAGGCTCCGTCCTAGCCGCAGCCGCAGTGGTCCATAACCCCATGACGACTACCGCAGTCCACTTAACACCTCTGTCGCCCCACACCGAACCCAGGGTTATTGTGCAGCTCGGTCCCCGGTGGACCCTCCCCCCCCCCCCCCCCCCCCCCGGGAAACGTCTCACACTAGACGAGTGTAACCCCTATGTTTGTGTGGTAGAGTAATGGTGGTGTACGCATATGTGGAGAACTTGTTTGCACAGCAATCGCTGACATAGTGTAACTGAGGCGGAATAAGGGGAACCAGCCCACATTCGACGAGGCAGATGGAAAACCTCCTAAAAACCATCCACAGACTAGCACAAATCCGCCAGGCGGATTCGTGCTAGGGACCAGGCGCTCCTTCCCGCCCAGAAAGCCGTGCGTTAAATCGCATGGCCAACCGGGTGGGCAACTGGTGCTTTAGTGACAACAAGGTCCATTAGCCACAGAAAGGGGATAGAGCTTCCGGCGCCCCTTGTCCCGACTACAATTGACCTCTCTACACCAAAAAGACCGTTTGCAGAGGTGTCCACCATATCGCCACATTGAGCCTGGAATACCATTCAATGAAACAGAATTGTCTTCATTGATGAGTCCCGCTTCGAATTTAGCCCTGATGTCCAGTGAAGATGTTTCTGGAGGCACCCTGAGCAGCGGTGGGATACCTACCTGGCTGTCACTTGCTGTATGGCTTGACAACCAGAAGTGATGGTCTGGGAGTACCACTTCATATCAGGAACCCTTTGGTTGTCGTCTGCAGCACCCTTACAGCACAGCAGTACGTCGACGATATTATACGCCACGTTTTGTTGCTCTTCATGGCAAGCTATCCTAGGCTTACATTCAGCAAGATGATGCCCGCCCGCACACGGCGAGAGGTTCTACTGCTTGTCTTCGTGCTTGCCAAACCCTATCTTGGCCATCAAGATCGCCAGATTTCTCCCCACTGGAGAACGTTTGGAGAACTATGGGCAGGGCCTCCAACTAGCTCCGAATTTTGACCATCTAATGCGCCAATTGGACAGAATTTGGCATGATATCCCTCAGGAGGACATCCAACAACTCTAATGCCAAACCTAATAACTGCTTACATAAGGGTCAGTAGAGGTCCAATTACTGACTTGCTCATATTTCAGAAGCTCTTTCTCTTGAATAAATCATCCAGTTTTTCTGAAATTGTAATCAGCTGTTTGTCTGTACATGAACGTCGCATCTACCTATTTCTGCCCCCTTCGGGTAATGCCTTCGTAGTGCGTCATTTTGTGATAGAGTGTATATTGGAGCATTTTTCAAATTCTATATGCCCCATGGAAAGCAGTGCCCTCGCAGGCGTATCTGTTCAATTGAAGCACTGTCGTTATGGGCTATTGTGTGATATAGCAACTTCTTCTGCAACAAATTAATCTGAATCTCATTTGCGGGGATTTCGTTCCGTCCCATTCCCTTCCATTCCATTCCCTCCTTGCTTGATTAAACGTGATTGGTCATGGGCAACAATATTGAAAGTATAGTTGCAGTTATCGGTCCAAACACACAAAAATAATTTTTGTAGAAGAAAACGATCTACTGGCATACAGTACAAATTCCGAAAATATCGTTCTTGTGAAACACACTACCTCTTCATTCTCATGAAGTAATGAGTGCTACCGACAAGGGGTCTGAAATTGATTTCATAATCTTGTATTACTACAAGGTGTACAACATTGCTTCCGCCGTTTTCTCCCCAACATTTGAGGCTTTAATGAAACAAATTGGTTACACATCTATCATTCAAAGTATTTTCCATCGCTGGCCACTACTTTCTTCCATCTTTCGGGCAGTGCACGAATCCCGCGTCGAAAAAATTGTTCATCTTTTGAAGTGATCCACGAATCGATCCAATTTGTGACTTCTTCGTGAGATCGGAAGTGTTGGTCAGCCAGGCCATGCGCCATTGATCTAAACAGGTGATAGTCAGAGGAAGCAATGCCTGGAGAATACGGCGGGTGGGGTAGGACTTTCCATTTTAACTTTTCCAGCTACGTTTTGACCTCTTTTGCAACGTGGGGTCGAGCGTTGTCGTGCTGCACAATCAATTCATCGTGCCTCTCGCTGTATTGCGGCCGGTTGTCTTTTAATACTCTGCTCAAACGCATTAATTGCATTCGATAACGAGCACCTGTGATTGTTTCTCTTGGTTTTAACACATCATAGTAAACAACGCCGAGCTGGTCCCACCAAATGCAGAGCACGATCATGGAGCTGTGAATATTCGGTTTGGCCGTCGACGTGGAAGCATGGCCGGGATATCCCCATCATTTTTTGCGTTTAGGGTTATCGTAACTAACCCATTTTTCGTCCCCGATCACAATGGGATGCAGAAACCCCTTCCGTTTTTGCCTCTGAAGCAACTGTTCACACCGAGCGAGGTGGCGCAGTGGTTAGTACACTGGACTCGCATTCGGGAGGACGATGGTTCAATCCCGCGTCCGGTCATCCTGATTTAGGTTTTCCGTGATTTCCCTAAATCACTCCAGGCAAATGCCGGGATGGTTCCTTTGGAAGGGCACAGCCGACTTCCTTCCCCGTCCTTCCCTAATCCAATGAGACCGATGACCTCGCTGTTTGGTCTCTTCCCCCAGCCAATCCAATCCAATCCAACTGTTCACAAACACACAAACGCCGTTCAACGTCTCTTGATTTCAGCTCACACGGGACCCAAGTTCCCTCTTTCTGAATCCTGCCCATAGCCTTGAGATGTTTTGAAATGGCTTGCTGTGTTACTCCCACTAATCGCGCCAATTCTTCTTGAGTTTGACGCGAGTTGACTCACCACTGTCTTCAATTTTGCATCTTGGGAAACGTTCTCCCTTCCACCACTATGTTGGTCTACGACGTTAAAAATTACCGTTCTTGAAGCGTTGAAACCACTTACGACACGTCCTTTCACTAATAGCGTCCTTACCATACGTACTTGAGAGCATTCGATGAGACTCGGCCAGCCGGCCATGGTGGCCGTGCGGTTCTAGGCGCTGCAGTCCGGAACCGCGGGACTGCTACGGTCGCAGGTTCGAATCCTGCCCCGGGCATGGATGTGTGTGGTGTCCTTAGGTTAGCTAGGTTTAAGTAGTTCTAAGTTCTAGGGGACTGATGACCTAAGATGTTAAGTCCCATAGTGCTCAGAGCCATTTGAACCATTTGAGACTCGGCCGCTGTTTTCCGCATACTGAAACAAAACAGGAACACCCCCCGTAAATGACGAGAATTAGGCTCGTAAACTGACATTTTCAATCAAGAACAACTTTATGATGCCGACACAAATCGACTAATGTTTGAATGAGGTTATGTTGACCGAGATTCAAGCTAACTGCCTGACGTCAGCGATCTGTTCCTTTCGGCCGCTACTTACTGTTGTCGCCACCTATCGGCAAACGGCGGAAGCAAAGTTGTACACGTTGTAGAAGGCTTTTGATACAGTTTCTCACAAGGAGCGTATAATCAAATTGCATGCTATGGGATACCTATCATCTCGGTCCTGCAACTCAATTCGCGATTTCCTATCAGAAAGGTTGTGAGGCGGCGGGTGAATTTTATATAAATGAACATAATATTCGCCGCCGTATCCGCAAGAGCCTGAAAAACTACGATATTTTTTGCGGTCAGGCAGAAAGTGATGGAAATGTACTCACCGAATGAAAATGTTCCTACTATAGTCTGGGAGACGAGTCTTTGGTATTGACAGCTCGGTAGCGTCTTCCCGTTGCCTAGCGACCGCAGGCAGGCAGCCAATGACGGCCTGACTTTGAGCGGGTAGCAAGGGCCACGTTGCCGCTCTGAAACCCGGTCGCACGCGCTTCTGAAACTTACCAGTGTCTCGCGTGCAGGCGGTGCGGTCGTTCGTCGTTTGTCTGAAGTTGAATTCGCAGTTTATTTCGTTTTTGTTGTTATTAGTGTTTCTTTGTTTATGTTTCGTTGTAAACAATGTCTAGTGCGGCGGGTAGTACCAGCCCAACACAAGAAGTGAAACGGAGGAAGAAAAGTGTGCTACACACCCAGGCCCGTGAATTCGTGTGCTCTGTGAGGGATTACTTTGAGAAAGAAAAGGACAAAGGTGGGCCCTTAATTCCTGTTGTTCAGGTTGTGAAGAGAACTGCAGCAGCATTGAAAATAAGTAAGAACACTGTTGTAAAGATAGGGAAAGAACAGTATAGTGTAGATTGTGACGAGAGTGGCACAACAAAGCTGCACACACCACGAAAGAAGCGACCGAGAAATAAGCAGGTGACAGCTTTGGACGATTTTCAGAAAGATGCTATTCGTCGTCATATATACAGCTATTATAAGAGGAGGGAACATCCCACTCTATCTAAATTACAGGTGTCGCTTCAGAAAGACGATCTTTTTAAAGGGAGCAAAGTTTCATTGCGTACAGTGTTGAAAGACATAGGCTTCAGCTATTCACTGTTTAACGGACGCAAAATATTAATGGAAAGGACAGATGTAGTTGCATGGCGGTGCAGATTTCTGCGCAGGATCATGGGTGTGGAATTCGAAAGTTAGATGAAACTTGGGTCAATGCCAGCCATTCTTTACGTAGAGGCTGGAATGATGGAACGCCCGAGGGGACAATGGCAGTTCCTGTTTGCAAAGGAGGGCGTATTATTGTCTTACATGCAGGAACATCGAAAGGTTGTGTGCCAAACTTCTTGAAAATGTTTCGGTCAAAAAAGACCGGAGATTACCATGAAGAAATGAACAGTGTAGTATTTCAAGAATGGTTTGAGACATCGCTTATGACGAATCTGACAAGTCCATCAGTGATTGTTATGGACAATGCGCCTTATCATTCCGTTGTTCACGATTAGGCACCAACCTTGGCAACAAAAGAAGACGATATCATTCAGTGGTTGAAACGGCGAAAAGTAGATTTCAGAGAAGATTTAAGGAAGGCGGAACTGCTCGAAATTGTGGCACAAAAGAAACCCCAATTTCCAACATATGTAATTGACGAGATTGCTAAAAGGCACGGGCATGAAATCGTTCGGCTTCCTCCATACCACTGTCACTTCAATGCAATTGAAGGTGTGTGGGCGCAGATAAAAAATTACATTGCTGCAAACAATAAAAAATTCACGATCTCTGAAGTGGAAACTCTCCTTCCAGCAGCTATCAATAAAGTGACAAGCGAGACGTGGGCTAAAATTGTAAACAGCACTGCAAGTGCCATCAGAGAGGCGGCCAAAACCGAAGGGGTTGTGGAAGAATGCATCGAAAATTTAATTATACATCTGGGAGAGAGCAGTGATAGTTCGAGTAGTGCTGAGGAAGACAATGTCAAATCAGATTCTGACAGTGATGTGAGTGGTTTTTTTCCATTACAGTAACTACAACGTATTCAGGAATGTAAGGAGGGAGTTTGCTATCGATCTACAACCAGATCATCATATTGTGAGTACTTTCTTCAGATTATAACTCTTAATACACTGACCAATTATTCTGTAGCTTGTAATAGAACAAATTAATAATGCTAATACTTAACAATGGAAACCAAAACTGCTAATGTTCAACAACTTGCAAAAATAGTTTTCATTTCAGTTGTGAAGTTTAACAAATAACTTTATTATGTTTCAGCGTCTTAGATACTTGTACTAAATAGCTCTTATCAGTTTTCGAGTTAATATATTTCAAGCATCAACTTTAAATAAATTCACGCGTACCAATACGACTTGTATTTTGTCTCGCTTTTATTTCTGCTGCTAGAGAATGCGTGTAGCAGACAGGGCGCCGCGTGCTGTGAGCCACGTTCGGCAACAGCACCGTCTGCCCGCCGGATCTGTCAGTACCAATCACTCGTCTCACGGACTATAGCTATTTACTCATCAGGATCAGAAATTATGACTATAAATAAAAGTTTAGCGTTCCAACCGATTAAAATATTCAATGAAAGTTCACACGCACAAACATAATAATATTCCTGATAACAATAATAATAATGTTCCTATCATAAACAGCAGCATTAGCAGTTCAGAGGCGACCTCTGCGTTAAGTTCCAAGTAAAATAGTCTAGAGCCCTGACCTCTACTAGTCAAAGTTACCTGCTCGCCACAAAAGTTGAAAATAATCTCACCACTTGCCAGTGCGGTTTTGCCAACATTACAGGGGGCACACAGTTACTTCCGTGAAATCAAACCGGTCCAGGACGGTGTACAGTTCTCGCAAATTAACTTCCTACTTTTACCGAAAACATGCGTTCGGTGGATACCTAGCGCCGACGTAATCCGAGGCAGCGCTTATGCCGGCGTTTGACGAACGTGGACAGATTGACAGCTCGGTACGAAGTGTCTCTTTCACTGCGTCTCTGGCCGTACTTTTACTGTATATGGACGCAGCGGAAGGCCGAACGGAGCCGGCACGGTAGCTCAGCGTGATCGGTCAGAGGGTTGTCTGTCCTCTGTAATAATTAAACTGAGTGAATGGATCAATGACGAACTTAAAACAGGTGTCATGGGACAAATTCAACGAAAAATAACAAACAAAAAGAGATTAAAAAAGACGGAACATCTGCTGTCAACCGCTCAAGGCACAGTCGGCAGCATCAAACTGACCACTTTCTCAGACACGTATCATTTTATAACTGTCTCGTGAAACAATTTACAATACTCGAAATTTTGGAAATACGGAAGCGTCCGATCCCGCCCGTCTGCTTTGACCCATGACGTCACAAATATGGCGGAAACAAAAACAAACACACACACTTTCCACAAGAAGCCTAATGACACTAACGGGACAAGCGCGGGAAATGGGGTGTTTTGGGTGGAGGGGGGGCAAACTAAATATAAACAAATTTAGACGCCTTGCGTAGCTACAACGTGTAAGTGAAGACAGCCATGCATGAATACCCACCCATCTCCCCAGGGGTCGTAACCCCGGCAACCCATAGAAGATAAAGATGCTTCAGTAGCTGATTTGTGTTTTTTGTCTTTTTTTAAAAAAATCTCACGGGATAGAACAAACAGATCAGAAAGATAAATACAATAAACTAAAACAGAAATTGGAGGAAACAGATAATTAAAATAAGTAATAAGCGTTTTTAAATTTAAAAAAAATCTCACGAGATAGAACGAACAGATCAGAAAAGTAAATAAAATAAGATAAAACAGAACTGGAGACAGCCACACTCAAACCAAACTCCGCGCCATCATGACGTCACACACAACACCCTTACGTCACGGGTCAAAGCCGACGCGTGGGATCGGACGCTTCTGTCGACCCGAAATTTTTATATAATAGAGTTAAGTTGCCTTTAGTTACTAAAAATGTTTTAGCTCGACTGCATTTAAACTTTGCTAGCTAGAATTTTTAGAACGGAACCAACAGTAGAACATGACCTCTGAACTACTTCTTTAGGAGTGCTTTTATTGACTGTTATTTACACTTACGTCTTGAAACTTGGTACTGATGTATAATTTAATGAATGTAATCGAATGCTGTAATTAGAACTTTTTATCATAAATTACGTAATCTATTACGAACAAGGATGTTTCTGCCCCAAATTTGGTTTTTAGTAAATTACTTAAAACTATTAGCGTAACTTAATGGAGTTACATAGTTAATGTTTTTATATCAGACTGAGGCTAGATACGAATTTTCATCTTTCTGAGTCTAATATTTAGCGCCTTCGATTTTTCGTAAAAACACCGATTTTGACCAAAATATTGCACCGATCAAATTGAGACTCGTAAATGTTGATTGTGACATACCTTTGCACATTCTGAACAATTTTTAGCTTTCTAGCCGGCCGAAGTGGCCGCGCGGTTCTGGCGCTGCAGTCTGGAACCACGAGACCGCTGCGGTCGCAGGTTCGAATCCTGCCTCGGGCATGGATGTGTGTGATGTCCTTATGTTAGTTAGGTTTAACTAGTTCTAAGTTCTAGGGGACTAATGACCTCAGCAGTTGAATCCCATAGCGCTCAGAGCCATTTGAACCATTTTTTAGCTTTCTAGCTGCATTATGTAGTACCAGTTATTTTTTCTTAATATAACATATTTAGCGAAACATATTCATCTGATAGTCTGAGATTAACAGTTTTAATATCAATACTCTGACGCATATATTGACAAAGTTTGAAAAAAGTTTCTTTAATTTTTGCATTCATTCTTAGATTATGGCGCAATACTTTGTGTGTTACGCACAGGCGCGTTATGATGACACGGGTCTAGTAGCAGTGAACTGGGGAAATCCCGACACATTTGCTCATCTCTGTATCTGTTTTGCACCAGGTTCCCGTTCGTAGAACCTGACGGAAAGTCATCGAGTAAAACAGAAGTGATGTCTGAAATTCCCCAAGGAAGTGTTACAGACCCTCTGCTGTTCCTAACGTATATAGCCGATTTAGGAGACTATCTGGGGACCCCTGCTAGATTGTTTGCAGATGGTGCTATCATTTACTGTTTCGTAAAGTCATCACAAGATCAAAACGAATTGCAAAATGACTTAGACAAGATACCCGTGTGGTGCGAATAGTGGCAGTTGATTCTAATAATGAAAAGTGTTTGGCCATTCACTTGAGTGCTTAAAGGAACCCGTTAAATTTCATCAGACAAATCAGACAAACGTAAAGCTGCCAGTTCAGCTAAATAACTAGGAATTACAATTACGAACAACTTAAATTGGAACGATCGCACAGATAACGTTGTGGAGAAAGCGAAGCAAAGACTCCATTTCACTGGCAGAACGCTTAGGTCTCTCAAAGAGACTACCTACATGACGCTTGTCCATCCTCTTCTACAGTACTGCTACGCGTTATGGGGTCCGCATCAGATAGGGTTGATGGAGGGCATCGAAAAAGTTCAAAGGTCTGCTCGTTTTGTACTGACATGCAATAAGGGAGAGAGAGAGTCACGGATATGACACGCGAGTTGAGGGTACTTGCTCACTCTTACTCTACGGGCCCCACAAACCGCAGTCGGTTTTTGGCCTCTTCAACAGTATTCTGTCTTCGGCATCTTCTTTTCTTGCTCCTAGTACCTGGATATCCTTGACAACCTGGTCTCACCATCTAATTTTCGACCTGCATAGAGGTCTTCGCCCATCCGGTTTATTCTCTGAGACTTCTCTCAGTGAAGATCCCTGTTCACTTCCATAAATGTGGCCAGCCCATTTTAGTCTTCTTGTCTTGGCTTCCACAACCATATCTGGTTCATTGTATAGCTCCCTGAGCTTCCTGTTCTTTCTTCTTCGCCATTCTCCTCCCTCATAGATTGGTCCAAATGCCTTTCACAGGATTTTATTTTCAGAAACTTTTATCTTTCTCTTCGTGTATTTATCTATTCTTCATGTTTCTGCCCCATATAGTAACAGTGGCCTGATTATGCGTTTATATATTCTTACTTTGGTTCTTGTTGAAAAACTTTAAGATGTCAATCGTTTCTTGAGTGTGTATGATGCTTGAGGTTAGCTATCATCAAAACAAAGGCGTTTTGCGTTGTAGTAGGGTCATTTCACAGAATGCCTATCACCATCCTTTTTCTCTGAATGGGAGAAATAGTTAAATGGCTCTGAGCGCTATGGGACTTAACTTCTGAGGTCATCAGTCCCCTAGAGCTTAGAACTACTTAAACCTAACTAACCTAAGGACATCACAAACATGCATCCCCGAGGCAGGATTCAAACCTGCGACCGTAGCGGTCGGCGGTTCCAGACTGTAGCGCCTAGAACCGCTCGACCATCCAGGCCGGTTGTGAATGCGAAAACATTTTGTTGCTCTGTTCGAGGGTGGAACGATAGAGAAATAGCTTGAAGGTGATTCGATATGTACCCTCTACCAGGCACTTAATCGCGAATTGAAGAGAAGTGATGTAGACGTCGGTGTTGATTTTTGTGGCAACAGCAGGCCTTTTGAGAGGCAGGGCATGTCTTGGCAGGTCTCGAGGTAGGTCTCACCAGACCCTCTGACTTGACTACAAAGAGTGCTCCATACATGAGCTTATTGTTTTGGAAGTCTGTAAGAGAGCTCTGAAACAATAATTTCGTCAAAGAAGCTTTGTTTTATAGAATATTACTATATATGAGTGTATCAGTACTGGCACAGCAAACAAACTCTAGAAAAGCATGTAGAATGATATAATGATGAATAGTTTCCAATTGTTGTAACACACACCACGCTAAAGGAGAGAAAGGAAACCCCGCAGTCGAATCCTGAAGATCTCGCTTTAGTCGACCGAATGCATACTGCGGTACAATATTATAAATTAGCTATATAAGCGATGAAAAGTTAATTTCAAGAAATAGCGTTTCTTAATTTTATTGGCAGATGCAGGGTGTCCCAGAAGGAATGGTCAATATTGAGGCATATGACAGGAATAATTATTCGAAGCAAAAAGTCTAGTAAACATGGGCTTTAAAATGCATACCTTGCAAGCTATGAGCACTTGTTCAGTAGAAAAGATGTGTTTCACATTAACGAAGGTGAACAAATGGTCATAGCTCTTGAGGTATTCACTTCAGAGCCCATGTTCCCTGAACGTTTTTTTCTTGGTTTGGTCCATACTATCACTTCTTAAAATAAGGAAAGCAAAGAGCATGCAGTAGAAGAGGTTTGTCTCGCAGTATTGAAGATAGAGAAGTGCTCATAGCTCTTACAGACCCGTTTTAAATTTCATGTTTGCTGTATAGACCTTTTGGTACGAATGATCGTTCCCGTCATATCTCTGAACATTGGCCATTCCTCCTGGAACACCCTGTACCACTAAAGTTTAATTGATGATCCAAAGTAGGTTCCACAACAAGTATTTCGAAACCTGCTGATCATTTCTGCGTCAGTGGAAAACGTAGGACATTCTTCACGTCTTCGTTGATGTTTTAATGTACTAAACGGTCTTTCAGTATCTGCTAGAGATACTAGCAGGGATCAAATTATTGGGTATTGCGACGAAATGTGTTGATTTTAATGGGGTACAGTGTAGGGGGGGGGGGGGTCTCATTCAAAGCGATGAGTCAGGAAGTTCGTTTACCACATGACATCAGCACCAACAATGCGTTGGCCGAAGGAGCAACGCGCACTCTTCGTAGAAGCCTTCTTTTCTGTCAGTCATTGTCATTGGCAAGCGCCCGAAAACCTCAAACCACACACACACGCATCCCGTGTACCCTTCCATACTCCCGCCCAAAGTCCTGTTACTGGCCGGCAGTCTATTGTTCCATTGATAGATACCCCAGGGCAACCGGAAATATGTAAAGAAGAAGAATGTGCCTACTGCGGTCCAGGGACCACAGTAAAACATGGAAGTAGTGAGACAGAAGTCCTCCCCGCTCGGCACGCTATCTTTCAGCTGCCCTTTGACTTTCGGATCTTCCTTTGAGACGAATTCTCCATTTTCATACATACAGGTAGTGGTGGAGGAACTGGGCGAAAGTGATTATGTTGCTCAGCAAAATGCACGCAAAGAGATGATTGAAAAGTTGCTTATCGACGCGATAGCGTTCTTTAGTGACTTCCATCTGTTTGTGTGTGTTATCGGAACGTTAACTGTTCCAGAGAACTTAATGAGGGGCCCTTCATTAAGCAGGTGTAGCTGTTGGGGAGAATTGTCGAGAGCTGAGGTCATTATTCCGTATTTTTTCAAGGAAACGGACGTGCAGTAACTCTGAATCGGCAGTTCTCAATATGATCGAGATCTTTTTTGTTGTCTTCAACAAGATGATTGTTGGATGTGTTATTTCAGGAAGCAGCGCCACGACACAGAAATCAAATTGCGGGCGCCTGCTTTTGGGAGATGATCTTACGTAGCTTGCAACGGGCCCAGTTTCCCTCGTGACGTTGTGACTTCTTTATTGGGAATATCTGAAATCCATTGTTTACGTCGTACCAGGGCCCTTGCATACTTGAAGGAGAATATTCATCGAGCAATAGCCGACATATTTATCGCGGCCGGCCGTAGTGGCCGTACGGTTCTAGGCGCTACAGTCTGGAACCGAGCGACCGCTACGGTCGCAGGTTCGAATCCTGCCTCGGGCATGGATGTGTGTGATGTCCTTAGGTTAGTTAGGTTTAATTAGTTCTAAGTTCTAGGCGACTGATGACCTCAGAAGTTAAGTCGCATAGTGCTCAGAGCCATTTGAACCATTTGAATTCGAACCATACTTATCGCTATGCTCGAAAGAGCCGACCGAAACTTCAGAATTTTAGTAAATTCATGTACTGACAATATAGGGCGTCATTTACCAGATATATTTATTTGTTGAAACAATCAGCAACCATCTGCATAAAAGAAATTTTGTTCTACCGCACCTAGTGCCCTTTTTCAGAAGATTATAATCATCGCATTACTTGTGAATGTCAGGAAAAAGATGTATCATGTGGTTCATAGCGGCTGTACAAAAATGAACTAAGGAAACCAACCAACAAGTGCAGACATCATGCCAGTGCCATTTTTATACAAGTTTAATGAACCACATGTCGACAACAGTATGCTACATACGTCTTAATTTTGACGCTCACAAATAATGCGATGATTATAACCTTCTGAAGAAGGGCAATGGATGCCTGAAACCGGTACAAGAGCAATATTTCTTTTGTGCAGCTGGTCGGTGATTATTTCAACAAGTAGAAATACAGTTGCTGAAGTCTGATAAAGTACTAGATGTCACTATGCACGCTTAATTTTAAATTTCCAGCTAAGCAGTAACACAGAAAGGAACTAAAATTATTTTGGTCTTTCAGATGAGTAAGTTTCATTACCGCATCCTATATTTACTTATAGCTACGTCCACACCGAAAGCGTCACAAATGCGCAGCGCAGATTAAAGCAGAACGACGCACACGAGGACAGAACTGCACAGAACGGAGCAGTGTATGCGTCAATGCTCCACTGTGCGCGCGCGCTCGTTGATAAAAATGGAAAACGGGAGACAGCGTCCTAACAGAGCCGCGCACGAGCGATCCATTTCCTGTGAAGTACAGACACTTCGCGGAATTTGTTGTTGCGCAGAGCGGCGCGCTTTGATGTTGCCACCTGCTGCGCCGCGCCGCGCTGCGTTGAACTGCTTTCCTTATTTTGCGCAGCGCGGTGCGGCCTGATCGCTGTGGCAGGAATGGGAAAAACCGATCAGTTAAAACCGATACCAGCATTTCAGTTCTGAGTAACCGGTATTTGTTTGATCTTGGTTATAAAACGTGTTTGTCTTTATTTTTCTAATAACGGAATAAAAAAGGCGAAATATCAATTAGTTATAACAACAGTGCCAATTTTTTCGTTTTTAAATAAATATTTTTTAAGAAAGAAATAATTTTTACGCGAAAAATTTGTATTAGTTTGAAATACTGTATTATTATAGAAAATGGGAGAAACGATCAGTGCTATGCTAATGACAATGACCTTCCCTGAGTTCAAAAGTGGGAGTGGAGCATGTATTAGTAAAAGTTTGACATGTTAGCTTGCTAATTTCTACATCACTAAGTTCGTTATTTTTCGAGTTATGTTCTCATCAGTATGTAAACGAATGAACTTTGAAAATTCTGCGCTGTTAATGAGTTGCTATTGGTATTTCCGACAAATAAAAAACAGATTTGCAGCTAGACGTTCGACAACATGATGACGGCTCTACATTCCTGAGTCTAGGAGAGTGTGGTCGTACAGTAAAACCGAAAGCGCGAGAACGCGCAAGGAAGGAGCATTGACACTTAAAGACCTTTAGAGCAATTCACGACACCCTATCACAAGCAATTTAGGTCCTCAGTACACCTGTAGTGATGTTGGAGTAATTTAAACGTAACTGGATGCCGTTAGTATTATTAATAACAGATGAAAGAGTTGACAATATGTAGAATATGGATAGGAAAAAAAATCGAATTTTCACGTGGCACAGATAGAAACGAGGAGAAAGTTAAAATGTTTTCAGAAACAGGGGCTGTTCCTTCTGGCAGAAGAAGGGATAGAACTGAGAAAAAGCGGCTGGTGAAGCTAAATGGTTAAAAAAAAATGTTTCAAAAGGCTCTGAGCACTATGGGACTTAACATCTGAAGTCATCAGTCCCCTAGAACTACTTAAACCTAACTAATCTATGGACATCACACACGTCCATGTCCGAGGCAGGATGCGAACCTGCGACCGTAGCGGTCGCGTGGTCCCAGACTGAAGCGCCTAGAACCGCTCGGCCACACAGTCCGGCGAAGTTAAATGATACAGGATAAGTAACACAGAAGTTACTCAATGACGCTGAATCTACGAAGGCATATCTTTGCCCTTCGTACCGTATGGTAGTTCTCTAATGACCTGAGGCCCAGGGTGACTTTCCCTATATCTTTTATCCTCATCTTCGATGCCTTCCTTCTTGTCAGAAAAAGGAGTTGGCAATTTTACACCAATTTTCATCAGTCACCAGTGAAAGAGTAGAGTTTTCCTTGTCCAGCTTACAACTACCGGTAAAGTTTTAAAAAGATTAACACAAATTTCCTATCTCTCAAGAATGGAAACACAAAGCTTTGCCGAGCGGTCTCAGGCGCTACAGCTACGGACTGTGCGGCTGGTCGCGGCGGAGGTTCGAGTCCTCCCTCGGGCATGGGTGTGTGTGTTTGTCCTTCGGATAATTTACGTTAAGAAGTGTGTAAGCTTAGGGACTGATGACCTTAGCAGTTAAGTCCCATAAGATTTCACACGCATTTTTTGAACAAAGCTTTTATTCAGATTTGTAATGACTACCTCCCATCAAACCGCTGCTCGAAATCCCTGTTTGTACTGCTAGTCCTCTCTGTATGGCTCTATTTTTAGTTATGATAGCAATTTTCTTATGGAGACTATATATAATTACGTACATTTCAGAACCTAAAACAGTTCAGGCATCTGCCGTCATCCAGAAGGTGCGATACTTCGTCAAGCCAACTTCTTGCCGTCTTCAGTTGTTCCCGTTGACTGTCTTTCGCAAGGCGACCCACTGCCACCCCACCTGTTTGTTCCTAATAATTTGCATTGAATAGAAAGTAAGTAAACGTAAGGAGGAATTCAAACAGTTTCATTAGTACTTTTCCCCTGTAAGACGTAGGAAGTCTGTTAGAGGTATCCTTGTAAAGAGAGGCATTACGTCGAAGCTCACTATGAGGTCTCCTTTGCCCAGGCGAGCAAACAGATAGAGTTCTGATGGGCTACCCACTGTCACCAGTAGTGGCCAATATGTTTATGGAGGCACGTGGAAACACGGCCCTGGAGTCGGCAGTCTGTAAAATCTCGTGCTTTTTTTTCGATATGTAGGTGATACATTCGTAATGTGGCCACATAGACGACATCCTCTGCAAGACTGCTTGAAGCAACTGAATTCATTGCACCAGAACATCAAATTATGCTGGTGATATAAGAAAATAATGAAATCCATTTCTGGATGTGCTCGTCAAGTGAAGATCACATGGCACACGAGGACACAGTGTCTACCATAAACCGATGCACGCAGATTGTACTTGCATGCCTCCAACTGGGATCCCCCTTCACAATGAGATGATGTCATTAGTACAGTAGTGCACAGAGTCCGTGAAACGCGGAGCCAAGACAGTCTAGCAGCTGACGTGCAGCACCTACAGACCATGTTCTGTACAAATGATTACAACAGTCGCCAGATACAGTGTGCCATGAGACTAAAGAAGCTGAGGTCACAGCTTGCTGAGGATGAAGTTGCAGATTAGATTAGGTTAGTTTTTAGTTCCATAGATCTGTGCTGAGAAGATCCTCGTGGATGTGGAACACGTCAATTTTTATTAAGCTGAAATAACAATACTAATAGTATGAATATATACAATACATCATTTGTGTCTATTAAAAAATTCGTCAATGGAGTAGAAGGAGTTGGCCACTAGTAAGTCTTTCAGGCTCCTTTTAAACTGTGTAACTAAATTTTTTATGTTTGCTGGCAAATTATTGAAGATGAGTGTTCCTGAGTAGTGGACCCCTTTTTGAACTACAATAAGTGCTTTTAAGTCCTTGTGCAGATCATTTTTGATCCTGGTATTGTATGTATGAACTGAGCAGTTTGTTGAAAAAAGAGATACGTTATTTCGGACAAATTTCATTAAGGAGTAAATATACTGAGAGGCAGTAGTTAGTATACCCAGTTCTTTGAAGAGGTTTCTACAGGACGTCCGTGAATTTACTCCACAAATAATACGTATTACATGCTTTTGGACTCTGAAAACTTTTGTTTGACTTGAAGAGTTACCCCAAAATATTATACCATATGACATTATGGAATGTCAGTGAGTTGGCTTTAAACCATTTATTAATATCCATGAAAATATCATTAGCAGATCTTTCTAGAACTACACTCGACATACTATTTATTGCAACACTTGTCTCATCTGCATGCGATGGCGATTATCCCATATGTCGAAAAAACATCGCTGAAAATTGGAAGAATACTCGGGAAACATAACTGCAAGGGTACGTCCAGCCCACAAGCGAAGATGAAAGCGTTGTTGGGGTCAGTCAAGATGGCCCAGGATTCTGGAAACTGTGAGTCTATCATATCCCTTGCCAATGTGAAGAAATGTATGTAGGCCAGAGTATCTGGACAGTACAGGAGAGATGCTTGCAGCATAATGGCTGCACAGACAATGAAGAGCCAACAAAGTTCGTCATAGTAAAGCATCGAAATCCACGCGGATACTCTGCAAATCACATTTAAATGACTGGAAGAGGGTTTATCGAACAACCTTCACAATTCTCTATTACTCCATTCTCGTATAGCGCGCGGAAATAATATCTTTCCGTGCGACCTCTGATTTCTCTTGCTTTGTTATGTTGATAGTTTCTCCCTTTGTAGGTTGACGTCGACAAAATATTTTCGAATTCAGAGGAGAAAGTTGGTGATTGAAATTTCGTGAGAATATTCCGCCGCAACGAAAAACGCCTTTGTTTTAGTGGTGTTCACCTCAAATACTGTTTCGTTTCAGTAACACTCGCTCCCCTATTTCGCGATAATACAAAACGTGCTGCTCTTCTGTGAACTTTTTCGATGTACTCCGTTAGTCCTATCTGGTAAGGATCCCACACCGCGCACCAGTATTCTAAAAGAGGACGGACTAGCGTAGTGTAGGCAGTCCCTTTAGTAGATTTGTTACATTTTCTAAGTGTCCTGCCAATAAAACGCAGTCTTTGGTTAGTCTTACTCATAACATTTTCTACGTGTTCTTTCCAATTTAATTTGTTCGTAATTGTAATTCCTAGATATTTAATTAAGTTTATGGCCTTTAGATTTGACTGATTTATCGTGTAACCGAATTTTAACGGATTCCTTTTAGCACTCATGTGGATGACCTCACACTTTTCATTATTTAAGGTCGACTGCCAATTTTCGCACCGAACAGATATCTTTTCTAAATCGTTGTGCAGTTTGTTCTGATCCTCTGATGACCTTACCAGTCAATAAACGACTGTGTCATCTGCTAACAACCTGCATCTCCCATGAGCATGTCAAGACTTATGATGGCACCAACTTGTTGCAACAGTCCAACACCTTCTGGGTTGTATTCTAAAAGAGACTGCAGAAATCAGACTACATAACGAACTACGGTAATAAACAGACAGCAGTTTTCTATAAAGCAAGGCCTGAGAGCCAGCCTTGAGCATGGTCAAAGCACATAGGTAGTCTGCATGGAAATCCATTCCCATTATGGCAGCTGAAGAGGACAAGGACGTGTCGCCACCGCGCCACGGAGTCTCGTGCCTATTGCTGATGGCAAAGGGACTGAAGATAACAGATCGTGCCCCGTAGGTGTGCTTCCCCCACCATTGCGCCAGGTCCACACCCAGAGACGACCGACTAGCGACCAGTGACAGGAAGGAGGGGCTATGAGGCAGCGCCCGTCAGAAGACAATCAGTCATCAGAAATGCCTGAAGACGGTAAGAAGTCTGCTTGCCAAAATATCGCACCTTCTAGTCGATGATACTCAGCTTAATACCTGAGAAACATTCCTAATCTTTCTAAACCTGAAAAATGTAATATCTCATACAAAAACAAGTCTCTGTGTCCTCTTATTCAAAAACAAGTCTAATTTGGCATCGATTTCAATAAACCAGTTGTAATAACCGTTAATAACATCTTTTGATATAACGATATTCTTGAAATGACCAATGAGGAGACACTTGCAAATAAGAAAAGCCTGCCCTTTCTAAAACACCATCAGATGGAAAGGATTAGCAACGAAGGTAATCCTTTTAATAGGTGATTATGAAAATTTTAAATAGATTAACAAGACATTCTCACTTACACTTGGTTTATTCTACAGTGTGATGAATGGCAGCTTGCTGTAAATGTGGAAAATTGTAAGCTAATGCAGACGAGTAGGAGAAACAATCTTGTAATGTTCAAATACGGCATTAGCAATGAAGCCTACTCCTGAACACTACCATTTTGATTAAATAGCTAGGCATACTCTAGTAAAGCAACATGGAATGGAATGAGTATGTCATGTCGGCTGTAGGGAAGGTGAATGGTCGACTTAAGTTTATTGGGAGAATTTTAGGAAACTGTAGATCATCTAGAATGAAGAACGCATACAGAATACTCATGCAACACGTTTTTGAATGATGCTTAAGTGTTTGGGAGCCACACTAGGTCAGATTAAAGGCAGACATCGCTGCACTTGAGATTCGTTACTAGCATGTTCAGTTAAATGCGAATATTACGGAAATGTTACATTAATTTAGGCAGAGTCGAGGGTAGGAACAAGATGTTCTTTTTGCAAAAAGCTGTTGAGATAATTTAGAAAACCAGCATATAGACTGCAGAATGATCCTACTATCACCAAATCCTACAGTACCAACACACAAGGCGTGTTTCTTTTTAAGTAAGGTCCGTTTGAACTTGAGTACTTCAGAAAGTACATACTTCACTCTATTATTCGACATAGTTGCCAAGTTCGTTCAAACACGTATCATACCTCTCAACCAATTTTAAAATACCCTCTTCATAAAAACTTGCCACCTGCTCCAATAACCAAGAGTTCACTGCTGTTTTCACGTCATCGTCATCATTGTAACAGTTGCCACTGAGGTGTTGTTAGAGGTGGAGGAACAGATGTTAATCGCTTGGCACAAGATCAGGACTGTAGGGTGGGTGGTCTAGAACTTCCCAGCCAAAACTGTCCAAGAAATCGCGGGTCTGACCTGCAGTGTGAGGTCTTGCATTGTCATGCAGAAGGACAATTCTCTTTGTCAGCATGCCGCGTCTTTTGTTTTGAATCAGTCTGGGTTGGCAGTATGTTTCTGCATTGGTAGTGGTTCCTCGTTGCATGAAGTCGACCAACAAAACACCATGCCTATCCCAAAACACCGATGCCATGGTTTTGTGCTGGGACAGAGTCTTTTTGGCCTTCACCGTTACAGGCGAGTGTGTGCGTCTCCATTACATGCTCTGTTGCTTCGATTTGAGCATTATATGCGAAACCCATGTTTCATCTCCAGTTACGATCTCACTCAAGAAGCCATCACCTTCTTCGTGATAACGAGTCAACAACTTCATCGCACACTCAAATCTTTGGTTTTTGAGATCCTCTGTTAGGAGTGCACCCAATGGGAGCAAAGTGTCCTAAACTTTAGGTGTTCAAAAACAATGTTGTAAAGCACTGATCTCAACACATCAGGAAATTCGTTTGAGAGACCTGTTATTGTGAAGCGCCTGTTCTCACAAATCCACGCTTCAACTGAAGCCACCAAATCGTCTGTAATCAAAGAAAGGCGACCGGGGCAGTCCTCATCATGGACGTTGTCACGGCCATCTTTGAATTCTCGTACCCATGTACGCACTTTGCTTTCATTCATAACAATAACACTGTACACTTCGCAAATCTGTCCTTGCTGACAAAAACCGTATCACTGAGTGAACCTCACACAGGGCGGGCGAGTTGATAGTTTTAAATATTCTGAAAGCACAGAACGGAATCGTACAGGTCAGCTACAGAGCTGAAACTGAGCACAGTTGTTCCCGAGGCATGCTGGTACACGAGGCACGCGCTCGTTGCGGTATGCGCGCGAACTACTAGTGCCTATAACAAAACGGACCTTACTTAAAAAAACACGCCTCGCATTTCCCGCACATGGGCTACAAAGACAAGAAACAATAACCTATGCTTGTATAGAAATACAGACAGTCCTTTTTTCCCTTAATTCATTTGTGAGCGGAACAGGAAAGTGAATAACTAGCAGTAGTACAAGTTAGCCTACTTTTCATCATGCACTGTATAATGCCTTGGGGAGTATGTAATGAGTTGCAAAACTCCGTCAGCAAATTCTGGCCTCTGTGTTGGTGAATGTACTGCAATGTAATTAACGTGTATATGGGCAACCGATGGACTGAAAATAAGAAAGATGTTGACATTGTATCAACATTGAGGGAAGGAGCACTTCCTGAGCTCAGCTAATTTGCATAAAGAAACTAGCCACTGTCTTCCTAAGGGAACCTCTTGACATTCCCCTTACAATAATACAAAACGCAAATCTTGCTGATCAGATGGAAGTTTGAACTATGTTTCTCCAAATGCATGTTCATCAACAAATATACTCTGCAAACAACTGTTCAGTGCATGATGGAGGTTACTTTGCATCAAAATCATCTATTCGCTCCTATTCTATTTATGTAATAAGAGAGGGATATGAGCTTGAATAGTTGCTTCTGTACATGCTGTTTGGTTATATCTATTCTGAATATCCATATGCGAGATACCTCATGCAATGGAGGAAGTAGAATGGTTGTGCAGTATACTTCAGATACCGGTACCAGTAATTTGCGCTTACCAAACAGAATTTTACAAGAACAATGTCACCTTCTTCGAGAAATTCCAACTTAACTTCCGTGAACACCTCTGTTACACTTCCTTTTGGGCTACACTGACCTTGTATGATTCTTGAGACAAATCGCTCAGTTCTTTTGTCTTTTTCTGTCAGAGTCATAGCATTAATATACTTTCACATCTTTGGCAGACTTTGTTTTTAATTGCTAATCAGTTGTCAAAACATCAGATCTCTTGCTACCCGAAACTGCCATGTGCTTGTTGTTCTCACAGAGTGAAGGCTGTTGCGGTGGTGTGTTTGAGTTGGATTTGGTGCGTGAGGCCTTGCAGTCGTGTCTCAGGAGGCGGCCTTACTATGGACGCACCGTCATCATCATCGTCGTCTTTGTCATCGTGAGCAACATCATCATACTGATTGGTACGGTAATGTCATCCTTTCTTAGCAGACTAGCTGTATGTTGATAAAATACTAGTCTTTAGCTATATTTGCTTTGTTGCAGGTGAGGCAAATGTCATGTTCCTGTTTCTCAACCAAAAATTCCATTGGACCATTCAGGATGCACAGCTGTTCCAGTTCTACAATAGCGGCGTGACAGCTATAGGTGAGGTGCAACACACAATGTTTCAATGAGCTCTTACATTTCATTATTTAACAATCATTTGGGGCATTTAAGAACGAGGTGATTGTGGAAGGATGGGACTGTTCTCTTGGTTATGAAACAACAAAAAAGATCAAAGGTGATAATAGTTAGTGGAAAATAAGAAGAGTAATGTTACTGTGTAGCAATATACTCATCGTAGTACCATGAACACACACTTGATGACGCATTTGAAGCACGACCAAAAATTAATATATAAGCTGCATGTGTATTTAAGGATGGGAAAATAAATTTTAAAAAAAATTAAAGTGCACTCCGAAACTTTTCAAGCAGCTCCCCTAAGTTAGCTTCATACTTACAGGCGGTCCTAGGAAGAACCAAACTGATAAGTCAGTGTGTTCTATTTGTGTTCAATAAATGACATTCTGGAACGTAGTGAGGTGCACTGAGATTCAGACCCTAATCCTTGTCTCCTTTTGCTCTTCAACCAGACACACCTCACATGCTGCCTCAAGGCTGCAATACGCCAGTATCAATTTCCCAGAGCGCACACTGTGGCAATCATTACAGACGTCAGACCACACATGCACTATCTGATCAGAAGTATCTGGATGTCTGTTAGTGGACGTTAATATAGGATGTGTCCACTCTTTGCCTTAGTGACAGGTTGAAGTCTGCTGGGGACGCTTTCAGTGAGATGTCTGAATGTCTGTGGATGAGTGGCAGCCAATTCTTCCTCAAGAACTGAAAAATGTTCCACTGGGTTCAGTTCAGAACTCCAGTTAGGCCACTCCATTCCATTACTGTCCACAAACCATATCCTCTTAGGCAAGGATGGATTGTCATGCTAATACACACAGTCTTCATTTCCATATTGTTCCGCTACTATACACAGTTCACAATGCTGTAAAATGTGTCCAAATCTTTCCTCATTTAGCGTTTTCTTAAACAATAAGCACAAAACACATCCTTATACATAATACCACCTCCTCTGTTCTTCACTGTTAGGTCATTCCATGCCAAGTGGTCTAGGGGTTCCCACATGACCATAATTGATTTTGATGAACTTTTATCAACCACATGTATTCCCAATGAATACTGCTAAAGATCTATAACCATTAATTCAATACTTCCAGAGATTGATTGGTTACTTCCGAGATTGGTTGGTTAGTTGGTTAATTTGGGGGAGGGGTTCAACCAGTGAGGTCATCGGTCCCATCAGATTTGGGAAGGATGGTTAAGGAAGTTGGCCCTGCCCTTTCAATGGAACCATCCCGGCATTTGGCTGAAGCGATTTAGCGACGTCATGGAGAACCTATATCAGGATGGCCGGATGCAGGTATGAACCATCGTCCTCCCAGTCCAGTGTGCTAACTACTGGGCCACTTTGTTGGTACTTCTGGAGACATAATCATTTGTTTGACCCAATAATGCAGCTATCAACAATACGCCTGTGAGTCTTTGTCAACTTTGAGACATAATATTTCCGGCAATAGATCATCTTGTACAACTTTTTGCGCTCTCCTAAGCGAAATAATTAAAAAAATATTTCGTTGGTGTTTTGCATATGGATAATTTGGAACAAAGTGGGCCAAATAATTGACGCTCGAAAAAATGTGAAGTATTACTTTTAATTTCTCCGGACGTGATTGCAGGATCCACCTGAAACTTCGCACATAATAATTTAACAATACAAGGTCGTAGAATATAAAAATTCATTCTCCTACTGCTTTCCAGAATTGTACAAACTGAGGGCAAAGTTGACGATTTTTCTAAAGCACCAGTAATGGCTATTTTTGACCCACTATCACAAAAAAGAGTCTTCTGGAAACTCTTTTAAACTATTTTTGTTAGAAAGAACATTGTCTAAACCAACTACGAAAACTACATTTGGTTTTGCAACGAAGAACGACAAGGTGATACAAGGTGACGCTGGAAAAAATGTGAAGTTTAGCTTTTTCTATTTCCGGAAGAAATTGCGGGAAAACGTGAAACTTTGCACATGTTAACTCACCAACACAAGGTATTAGAATATAAAATTTTATTCTCCTATTGCTTTCCAGTAGTTTACAAATAGAGGGCAAAGCTGAATCTGAAAAGTCAAAATATGGCTATTTTCTGCGCACTTTTACAAAATGTTTCCTGCAAACTATTTTAAACGTTTCCATTAGAAAGACTCTGTTCGAAACGACTTAAAAACTATATTTGGTTTTGCAGTGAGAGCAAAAAAAAAAAAAAAAAAAAAAAAAAAAAAAAAAAAAAAAAAAACAAGAAGATGGAGGTGCATTGAAAGTTGGCCCATATTCTGCTAGTGCTAAAATTAAATCTGTCGTCTTTTGTTATGTTCTCCAATCGCTCAGTTCTCTCTGGGGAGTGCTATATCAGACGTCTTGATGACTAGGAAGTGAGATACAGTCTAACAAACTCGAAAAACTTCATAAAAAAGTGTGTCTTTTGTCAGGACTCATCGTGACATACGAGGGGGGGGACCCAAAAGAAACCGGACTCAGAGGGCGATACCAGTCGTTCTGGTTCTCACGCTAGATGGTGTTAGTAGAGACCTTCATGAAACAGCTGTGCAGACGGCGTCAGTGTAGAGCTGAACGTGCAAGTGTGGTATTGTGTTTCTCCGACTGTTGGCGAGTTACCTCTGCGAAGTCGTTACGGCAACTTTAAAAGAACAAACAGTGTGTGTGAAATTTTGTTTCCTGCTTTAAAAAACTGCAACAGAGACACACCAAATGCTTCAGGAAGCTTTCCAGGAGGACGCTATGAGCCGCACACAGGTTTTCGTATGGTTTGGGCGCTATAAACGTGGTGAGATGTGTGTTGAAGACCAAGCTCTTTCTGGACGCTCTTCAACATCGCGAAATGAGGAGAACATTGAAAAGGTCCGCCAAAAAGATCAACGAGGATCGTCGCCAAACGATCGACCAAATTTCAGCAGAGACAGGAATCAGTTGGAGCTCATGCCAGTGGATTTTGAGTGAGGATTTGCACCTGAGACGTGTTGCTGCTAAATTTGTTCCGCGCCTTCTCATACAGGAGCAAAAAACCATCTGCATGAATGTGTGTCACGACTTGAAAACAGAGATTGCACGTGATCCAAACTTCTTGAACAAAGTCATTACAGGGGATGAGTGTTGGTGTTACGGGTATGACCCAGAAACCACTCAAGTGTCAAGCCAGTGGAGGAGTCCCAACTCTCCCAGACCAAAAAAGCAAGGCAAGTGAGGTCAAATGTGAAGACGATCAGACTAATGACCTCAGCAGTTGAGTCCCATAGTGCTCAGAGCCATTTGAAGACGATCATCATTGTCTTTTTTGATGTTCGTGGAATTGTGCATCGGGAATTCGTACCCCCTGGCCAGACTATTAACCAGCACTTTTACTTGGATGTTTTAAGGCGTCTGCAAGAGGATGTGAGGAGGAAACGCCCGGAACTTTGGCGATCAGGTGACTGGTTTCTGCATCACGACAACGCTCCAGCACACACGGCCTTACAAGTGACCCAGTATTTGGCATCTCAGAGGTGGTCCGTCGTTCCCCACGCTCCGTATTCGCCGGACCTAGCCCCGTGTGACTTTTTCCTATTTCCACAAATGAAAAAAACGTTAAAAGGGGAGCATTATAACGATGTGGAGGCGGTAAAAACAGTTTCGCAAAGGGCACTGGACAACATCAAACTTGAAGAGTTCCAAATATGCTTCCAACAGTGGGAAAATAGACTTGACAAGTGCATCGCATGTAATGGAGAGTATTTTGAAGGTGACTGAAGTAATTTTGTAAAAAGGTTCATCAATAAATTTTTTATGACAATCCTGTTTCTTTTAGGTCCCTCCTTGTATTTCAATCTGTTATAACTACAAATAAAACTGGTTACAAACGTAACAAACTGACAGTCTATTACACAGACAGGAGAGATCGTGATAGTAAACTGTTTCATAACAACTGTAGCACACATCGTATACCGTATTAGCCTGAAGGTTACACGTTGTGTAAATAATGACTACGTTCACAGCAGTCTTCCTGTCAGTTTTTGGAATTTATTCATGTCATAGATAATTATTAGTACATCATTTTATTGTGTAATGCTACTGATGTGCTAGTTTAATTCTGGTTTAAGGTATGGTGCACTTGTGTTAGCATAGTTTGCAGTTAACGTGGAACGTTTGTGTACATATGAAACATTGTATAAGTGTTTTGTTATGGTTCATGCTTTCTTAAAAATGCTGGATCCTTTTGAAGTGAGAAAACCAGCATCTTCATTGCCTTTGGAACCATGCCCAACAACTGTGCGACAGCAGCCATGGGTGAAACTTTCTTCACCACATGTTCCCAAACCTGACAAAGGTTCCTTTACACTTGAATGCCAAGGGCGTACCCAGGATCTGAACTGGGTTGGGGGGGGCAGGTCATACTAGTCTCAGGAAACAAGGACTCGAGACAACATACAGCATTTCTTATTAAATAAAACAGTAAACTAGTGAAAAACTGCGAATATCTTACAGAGGGGGGGGGGGGGGGGGGCAGCTGCCTCCCCCCTTGCCCCTCGCTGGGAACGCCCATGGTGAATGCTGTAGAGGTGTCTAGAAAACAAAAAAGACTACGGTACTTACTTGCAATTTTTCGGACTCGAGTTCATTTCCTAGTCATCGGGACTTTTAATATTATCTTCCACAGAGCATACTAAACAATTGCAGAACATAATAAGAAAACATTAGATTTAATTTGAGTACCGGTACCAGCACCATATGGGCGCATTTCTATGCATCTCCACCTTGTTCTCTTTTGTAGGACCTTACATGCTCGCATTGCAAAACCAAAAATTGTGTCTTAGTTAGTTTAGAATACGGTCTTTCTGGTGAAAATGATTTGAAAGAGATCGCAGAAAACTTTTTTTGTGAATGTGGTCTAAAAACGGCCATTTTTCGAATTTTTAGAAAAATCGTCATGTTTGCCTTCAGTATACAAATTGTTATAAAGCAGTAAGAGAATAAAATTTTATATTCTAAGACTTTGTATCGGTGAGTTATTACGGGCAAAGTTTCAAGTTTATCCCACAGTTATTGTCGGAGATAGCTAAACATCACATCTCTTTCTAGGGGCTACTTTTTTTGTACGACTTCGTTTCACATTCTTATTTTTTAGGACCTTTTAAGCCTGCATTGCAAAACCAAATACAGTTTTAGGTGGTTTAGAATAGGGTGCTTCTAATCAAAACAGATTAGATGAGTTTATAGAAGACTCTTTTTTGTAATAGTGGGCCAAAAATAGCAATTTCTAGCGTTTGTAGAAAAATCATCAACTTCAATCACAATTTGTAAACTATTGGAAAGCGGTAGCAGAAAGACATTTTATATTCTGAGATCTTATATTAATAAGTTATTATACGCATAGTTTTAGGTGGACCCCGTAATTAGTTCCGGAGATATTTAAAGCTAAACTGCACATTTTTTCGAGTGTCTATTTTTTTGGCCCACTTTTCTTCAAGTCGTCTATACGCAAAACGCCCAGGTAATCTCTTTTTATTATTTCGCTGAAGAGAGCGCAAAAAGTTGTACAAGATGATCCAGTTTTGTTACTTTCAAGAAAATATTACCGGAGATATGTCTGAAAATGACCGAAGACTCACGTGTGCACTTTTGATAGCTGCGCCACGGGGTCAAACAAATGATTAAGTCTCCGGAAGTATTGAATTGATGATCATGAAATTTCATTGGGTACATATACAAAACTTCTATGACGGCCATGAGGGAAATTTTGCCAAAATTATAGTACTTGGAATGGAATGGCCCTGTTGGCACTGCACATGGTGACAGGTTATGTTCTCCAGGCTTTGGCCAAACCCTTCCACCAGGTTGCCACAGGGTATAGTGTGATTCATCACTAGAAATTACTTGTTTTTCAGACATCCACTGTCCAGTGGCACCACTTTTTTACACAACTTCAACTGTCACTTAGCATTAACTAAAGACATGTGTAGCTCATGCGATTTTTTATGGTCACCATCTATAATGCTCGATGGTACCTGTCTACCAGTACATGAGATATGCCTGGTCTTGATTCAGCTGTGGTTATCCCTTTGTGTTTCCACTTCACAGTCACATCACCAACAGTCGGCTAGGACAGCTTTAGAAGGGCTGAAATTCCCCCGATGGATTTGTTACTCAGGTGACATGAAATGGTTAGACCACATTCAAAGTCTGTGAGCTCTCATGACTACTCATTCTGCTGTTACTGCATCTCTGCTGACTGCACCATAATCCCCACCTCCTTTCATACCAACAGGTCTGCCGCTCATGATGTCTAGAGGTGAGTTCCACACTGTACAGAGCTGTATGGTTACTTCTGATCAGATAGTGAATTGTCTTAGTCACTTGTATCCAAAAATGCTTCTGAGCCATGATGTAGATGCTCAACAGATTGTAAGACATTCATACTTAAAGACGTTTGTGGACTACCCAATCCCAGTCCCTTGGATGTGGCGTACTCTGAGGTGGGCTGTAGACATAAGGTACAGGTGCACTTGGTAGTGACTCTTGAGATGGAGTAAGAGAAGCTTCACAAACATGAACACGGCAGTACTGTCGATATATCATGTACCAGTCATTTGAGGTATCAGTACTTGATAGAATCAAAGCTCCATTCACATCCACAATGAAGCCCTTGGACTGACAACATGGCCTTTACTCCAATAATTGTCTGTGGATTACACAGGTCTTCATGTGCTGGTAACAGGAATACATTGGCAGGAGAAATATGTAGCAGAGGTAAACATAAGTTTCCTTGGCAGCCATTTGCCAAACACAGGGGTGTAATAGCACAAACACAAGTACTCAAGTACCATTTCTACAAGTTCCATGGGAAATGGCCAGGAAACTAGGGTGATCTGATCTTGACAGTGGGCAGATCTTGCCTGTCCAGAACTTGCATCCATATTCACTGTACATGCATTGGAAACAGCACCTATATGTAGTTCTCATGGGGTCTGCTTAGAGGATTCACTGCAGACTGCTGGCTAAAGGTGCTCCTCTTCAAGGAGTGCAGTTTTTTAATAGGATATCTGCAATAATAGATTCGGCAAAGCTAATGCCTGCTGGTGGAGTATGCAGTGCATGTCCGAGTATGTCCAATATATTTCTTTTCAATAGCCTATTTTTTGTCCATACTGCGAACGGCTGAAAGCAAGGGGAAACTACAGCCGTAATTTTTCCCGAGGACATGCAACTTTACTGGCATGGAGAGCTGCATCAAACTAGTCTCAGGACTGAAGACCACAACAACAACAACATTTTTTGTCCTTGTATTTTCTTCTGCTCATGGAAAGAACTCACTGCATTTAGTGGCCAGTGATTTCAATCTAACATCATCTGTCTCATAGCTAATGTCATGTGCAAGTTGGATAGCATTTGCCTTATTGAAATTACTCATTTAATGCCTAATGATTTTCCAAATCCCCTTTGCTTTTATTTCTGAACTTTTAAATTCTCTGTAGATAATACATAGGTTTTGCTTTTTTTATGACAAACTGAAAAATTTTGCAGTGTCACTTGTAGTGTACTGCTAAGTCTTGATTACAACTAGTCCTCTGAATTAAGTAAAGCTCTCTATTCCTGGCACAAGATACTGTACTTTGATCTCAGATGTTAGCCATCCTTTCTCGTAGTTTCTGCTACAACTATCCCTTATGCAAGGTAAAGAGAAACTGGATTCATTGTGTTTTGGAAAGAATTAAATTTCTACACTGTGAACTTACTAAACTTTTTCCCATTATGTTTCCAGTAAACTCTTTCTCAACATTTTTGTGACTAAATGAATTATAATTTTGAAATATTGGTGTTCTGCTTCTGGAATGGTTTCTGAGTGAGGCCATGTTTTAAAGTTTGATTGTTGTTTATAGTTCTATATTTGTTTTATATGGGATGTATATGTCCCGCTTGAGAAGAAATAAATGGCTCCCTAAATTTATTCTTCCTTGAATCCAGTGAGACATGTACATCCCATTTAAAATGACAATTTTACTAGGAATTGGGATATTTAAACAAAAGAGAGTAAGAACCAATACAATATCAAACAAATTCCAAGATAATAAGCTAGTTATAATTTTGTCAACTGCTCACCACTGGAAAGTTGTATGATTCATCACAAGAAAAAGCTAGAGATGGTACAACATCAGCTATATCCTGCCATGTATTCACAGCAGAATACACAGCTGTAATGGGAGCTGTAGACTGTTTGACCAGCAGAGAGAAATCTATGCTATTGGCAATAGATCACTCAAACAGTGGCATTGTCTTTCTTTTGGATGTTGCTATAGTAAACAGTTTCATTATGTGGGACTGTAATAACAGAGGAAAATGTGACAAACTTTCTTTTCACCTTGCTTTTGTAAGGCAGCTTTCAACTGGGAGAAATATAAAGAAATTTATTTATTTAATTTATTTATTTATTTCATGTTCCATAGATCTCATATTATGAGCACATCACATGAGATGTGGAACGAGTCAAACATACAAAACAACAAACATACAAAAAGATACAAAACAGTCTTCATTAAATATATAAAAAATGTTCTAAATAACTGCATATAGTTAATACAAAGTTTAGAGGAAAAACAGATATTGTACATATAACAGCAGATTTCTTTGAGTGTTAATACAAAATTTCATGAAACTTCCTGGCAGATTAAAACTGTGTGCCCGACCGAGACTCGAACTCGGGACCTTTGCAAAGGTCCCGAGTTCGAGTCTCGGTCGGGCACACAGTTTTAATCTGCCAGGAAGTTTCATATCAGCGCACACTCCGCTGCAGAGTGAAAATCTCATTCTGGAGACAAAATTTCATGTTTTAATTTGGAGAAAAATTGCAAGTACATTTCTATGTTAACAATATGGATAATTCTATCTAAATGCTATTTCCCTTTTTGCATCATAAAACTCTTCTAATGTATAAACAGAGATATTTAACAAATATTCCTTTAGTTTTGCTTTAAAAAGAGATTCATTTTCTCTTAAACATTTTATCTGGTCAGGGAGATGGTTTAAACATTTTTGTTCCTGACCATTTGACACCTCTCTGAACAACTGTCAGGTTCTTAAGTTCACAATGAGGATTTTATTTCCCTCTTGTATTATATTTGTGATAGTTCTTATTTGATCGAAATTGTGCAGGGTTCTTAATTACTAAACACATCAGCAAATATATGTACTGGGACACAGTGGTCATTATTTGCAGCTTTTTGAAAAGGTTACGGTATGATGTCCTAGGGGTCTGGGCCACAAAAATTTTCTTTGCCAAAGCTAATTTTCCCCAGAAGATAACTCCGTAACACATAACGGAGTGAAAATACCCATAGTATTCGGACTTTATAGTGGTTAAACCTCCAATGGAAGACATCATTCTGATAGCATACATAGCCGAGCTCAATTTTTTTAGGGTCTGTTGCATATGGAAGAACCAGATAAAATTTGTCTTACTTGAGTTTAGAGAGAGACCATTAACACTGAACCAGTTAATCACTTCAGAGAGTATGTTGTTAATTGACTCCTCGAAATTAACATCTGATTTTCCACTCATGAAGATGGTGGTATCGTCAGCAAAAAGAGTAAATTTGCAAGGCAGGCTTGCACACAATGGTAAATCATTTATAAACATCAAAAACAACAGTGGCCCCACAATTGAGCCTTGAGGCACACCACAACTAATAGAAGTCCATTCAGACTGAGTGGAGGTATCCCTTGACTCATCTTAGCTGTTTAAAATTACTTTCTGTTTTCTTTCCTGAAGGTAAGATTGCAGCCAGTTACCTGTGACATCCCTTATTCCAAGTAGTTTGGCTTTCTTCATGAGAATGTGGTGATCTACACAATCAAATGCCTTTGATAAGTCGCAGAAAACACCAATTCCTATCATTTTTTTATTTAGACATTCAAGTACTTCATTTGTAAGTGCATACACTGCATCCTCAGTTGAACAGCCCCTTTGAAAGCCAAACTGGCTCCTGTTGATAAGTCTGTTCATTATGAGGTGTTCAGAAATTTTATTGTGCATTAATTTTTCTAGAATTTTAGAGAATGCTGTTAACAGTGAAATAGGGTGGTAGTTAGTGAGCTCAACGCTATCACCCTTCTTGTGTAGGGGCTTCACAATGGCATACTTGAGTCTTTCAGGAAAAGTGCCTTGTTGAAATGAAGCATCAAAAATATGGCACAGAATATCACTAATCCATTTACATGAAAATTTCAATAAATTATTGGATACATTATCTATTCCTGCAGAGTTCTTACACTTTAAAGACCAGATGACTGTTTGAATTTCCTCTACAATGATAGGATTAATGTACATTTCTGGTAATATGTTGGAGTTTGCATCCTGACATAAAGTCATAGCTTCCTCAAGAGAGGGCCTATAGCCAATTTGTTGGGTTACTGACAGGAAATGTTTGTTAAAAATTTCAGCCACACTTTTCTGATTTTCTCTTAAGTTACCCCCATGCCTGCTTTTTAGGTCATCTGTGTCGCTTGTTTTTGTCTTTGTCTCACTTTTTATAATGATCCAAATTGTTTTCATTTTATTATTAGATTTATCTATTTTCTCCTTATAGAAAAGGGCTTTTGACTTCTGCATTACTTTCTTTAAAATTTTGCAGTACAATCTATAATGATTCCATTTTTGTGTATCATTAGTTGTTCTGATTTTAGCATAAATTTCTCTCTTAGTTCTGCATGACTGTTTAATATCTTCTGTGATCCAAGGCTTACTTACGGAATTTGGATTAATATTTTTGACCCATTTCTTTGGAAAAGATTCTTTGAAAAGGACAGAAAAATCATTTATAAAATAGTTAAATTTGTCATTAGCATTAAGAATGTTGTAAATAAAGGACCAGTCCATTAGCTGCAACTTACAGTTGAAGGATTCTTTTGCCTCTTCGTTCATTATTCTTATACATTTCCACTGGGGAGATAGTTTAACAAGAGGGTTAACACTGTAAAGAGTGATTAATTGACCATCATGGTCTGTGAGACCATTTATAACCTGGTTTACATTAATGTTCTCGTATCTACTTACATTTAAAAATACATTGTCTATCATAGTTTGGGAATCTGGTGTGATTCTAGTGGGAAAATTGATTACTGAATTCAGATTATAAGTGGACATCACATTCTGGAAGTTACTTCTATTGTTATTATCAGTCAGACAATCTACATTAAAATCACATAAGGCTACAAAATCCTTTGTTTTTGAAAGTAAAACTGACAATACCTGGTCCATGAGACTAAAAAACATTTTTATATTTCCTGATGTTGACCTGTAAACAGCCAGGACTATTAATGAATTGAGATTAGTTTTTATTTCAGTAACACATGCTTCAAAAGGGGAAGGCAAGCATTCACTGCAAAAGAACCATAAGTTTGTGTAGTTTTCCATTTCATATCAAACCAAGGGAAATAAAATAAGATTATAGCATCAAATAACATAAGTAAATGTATAAATCTAGGCACAAATATGAACAAAAGGTACAACTAGAACTTCTTTGCATACACTGACAATAAATCAAAACCACTATATGAATGTAAAAGTGTTTTATAAATAAATATGTGCACAAACATATATATTTCTAGCAAACAGTGTAAGAAAGACAATAAATATCTTTAGTGAGCTGAACTATAGTAGACACAAAAAAATACATAAGACAACGAAAAGAAAATGCACACAATGCATAACCTAAAGAATTAAGTGATGTCTCATGCATTAGGCACCAAACAATGAGCCTTTTGTCTCCAAACAGTTGATACATTCAACACCAATCACACCACCACACAGGTTTGGGACTTTCATATACCTGTAAACTCAAGTAAATGAATTTACATGTGAAGAATACATGTCCCACTGGTCACGGAAGGGATAATAGTGTGATGGAAAGAGCATTTATTGTTTTATGAACTTGACATCCACATCTACCTACATACTACAAAATCACCATGCAGTGCATAGTAATGGTGTGGGATACCTTATACTGCAAATTGTCATTCCCTTTCCTGTTCCACTAGTAAATGAACAGAGGAACAAACAGTAGTTTATATGGCTCTGTACAAGCCCCAATTTCTCTACCTTTACTTCATAGACGTTACATTAAATTTTCATTGTTTGTAGTAGAATCATTCTACGGTAATAAGTAATACACATGAATGACATTTTATCTCCCCTTTTAAATAGATCTATTGTAGTAATCCTTTTCATATCCTTGGCAATTTAATATACAATTTTACTTTCTGGTGAAAATATTGTTTTGATTATGAAACTTCCTGGCAGATTAAAACTGTGTGCCCGACCGAGACTCGAACTCGGGACCTTTGTCTTTCGCGGGCAAGTGCTCTACCAACTGAGCTGCTGAAGCACGACTCACGCCCGGTCTCACAGCTTTACTTCTGCCAGTATCTCGTCTCCTACCTTCCAAACTTTACAGAAGCTCTCCTGCGAACCTTGCAGAACTAGCACTCCTGAAAGAAAGGATATTGCGGAGGCATGGCTTAGCCACAGCCTGGGGGATGTTTCCAGAATGAGATTTTCACTCTGCGCTGCAAAGTGAAAATCTCATTCTGGAAACATCCCCCAGGCTGTGGGTAAGCCATGTCTCTGCAATATCCTTTCTTTCAGGAGTGCTAGTTCTGCAAGGTTCGCAGGAGAGCTTCTGTAAAGTTTGGAAGGTAGGAGACGAGATACTGGCAGAAGTAAAGCTGTGAGACCGGGCGTGAATCGTGCTTTGGTAGCTCAGTTGGTAGAGCACTTGCCCGCAAAAGGCAAAGGTCCCGAGTTCGAGTCTCGGTCGGGCACACAGTTTTAATCTGCCAATAAGTTTCATATCAGCACACATTCCGCTGCAGAGTGAAAATCTCATTCTGAATTGTTTTGGAAGGTAGGAGACGAGATACTGTTTGTTTTTCTTTAGTAACTGCAAGTTCAAGCTGCCTGATTGTGTATAAAACTATTAGTGAAATACTTGCAATTTGATATGCACAGCAGATTGGTAAATGTAGTTAATTACTTGGCACAGTAAGGATACACAGTTTTTTAAAATAGTTCTTTACATTGTGCCTCACAACTATTTATGGTTACTATTCTAATGATCCTTTTCTGCAGTTTGAAAACTGCATCAATGTTTTGTGCCTTTTCTCCAAAGAAAGGATCCCATAGCTAAGAAGTGAGTGAACATAAGAATACTTCAGCTATTACAAACTTATGATAGATCTCTAAGGGTATAAATGCTGATGACATTCAATTTGCCAGCATCTTTGTGGATTGACTCCATGTTAATTGACAATCAGTGTACATTCCTAAAAGTTTTATGTTTGTCACACAATCTATATGTTTATCATATTATCTGTGCTTAATGTGATAGAGTTATTTTCTCTCTCTTTTTCTGAAGTGTCTTCTATTTGGTTTTTTGTTTTTGTTCAAAGTTAATTTATTGCCTATTGCTCAAATGTAAACATCTTTGAGAGTTTCATTTGCCTTTTTTATTAACAGTTCTTATGTTTTATACATGACTCTGGTGTTTTTGTCATCAACAAAGAGAACTTTTTCTCCATTTGTTATACTATCTGGAAACTCAGATCAGAATTGGACCCAATACATTATTTCAAGGCACCCCTATATTTTTATATGTTTCTTGTCTGATAATTGTTTTACTAGAAAATTATCATCCACACACAAGTTAAATATCTCTCTCTCTCTTCTGTACCCTAAGGTAATACTCAAATCACTCATTTGCTATTCCTCTTATACCTGGTGTTCTACTTTGTTTAGTTGTGTTTTATGGTCAACAGTGTCAAAAGCCTTGTACAAGTCTAATAACATGCTTGTAACATGGACATCTTTGTCAAGAGTTTCAAATACCCCTTTTGTTAACTCTTGTTATGGCTGATATTGAATTTCTCCCATTCTGAAAACCAAAATGTTCTTCATTAAAAAGTTTTTTTTCTTAATAATGTAACTCATTGTTCTATCTTTCATGATTGATTCAATTATTTTTGAGAATTCTGACAGTAGTAAAGCTGATATGTAATATTATACACTCTCTACATTACCTTTCTTTAGTAAGTGCACAACTCTTGCATGCCTTAGGTAATTTGGAAAAATACTTTAACTAAATGAGTCATATACAATGTTTGTTAAGGGGATTTGTGTGCTGTCTATGCAGAGTCTGGAACACTAACTATGCCTACTTAGTTCTTATTTTTTAGTTTCTATAGTATTTTCCTGACTTCAAGCTCTGTTGTGGGAAACAGCATAATTGTGCTGGCAATTTAATTCATTGAGAATTTTTAGAGGGATTTTGTCACAATTTTCTTGCATTACCATAGAAATAGTCATTAAAAAAAATTTCCTGTTCCTGAGGATTTGCTGTTACTCTACCAGACCTTTTGTCCTTGACCTTTTTTTCCCCAGCAAGCAGTACCATCCTATATAGCTTCTCATATCTGTGATAGTGATATAGGAACTGTGAACTAGTGTAATGCTTTTGCAATGAACAGAAATTTAAATGTTTGGGAGGACTTCCTAATATCTGCTGCAATTACTGATGTATTTTCCTTAGCTGCTACTGCGGAGGTGGGTTGTTTTTGAAAGTGTCTCCTCAAAAATCAATTTAAACAGTGTGCAGAATTTAGAGAATAGGTGAATTTCCATTGTTTTCCATACACACTTCATCCCACATTTGTTTTGCAAATATCATAGAAAAAAATGTGTAATTTATGCTCCTGGGTGAACTATTTGTAGGCTAACAGTTTTGCAGATTTTACTGAGTCTGTCTTTGGCTTTATTATCTGACTGTCATGATCAGAGAGGCAAAGTTTTGTTTTTAAATACTTTACAATATCCCACATTGGTACTTGTAAGCACATGCTGCTGCTGAACTTTTTGAAACTCTCGTAACAGTGTTTACCATTTCTGTCATGTCAAAATTTTTCAGTATGTCACCCTCAATAACTGTATTAGTATCCATATCTCCACATATTATTGTGTGAGATGGTTCTGGGTGGAAAAATTGTGAAAAAAGCAGTCTTGAAGTACATTTAGCATGCTACTCATTGGCTATTCTTCTGAACTTTTGAAATGACCTTCAGCTTGAGTATAAGACACCCTGTAATATGAAATGTACAAATGTGTTGTCAGTGTGAAAGTAGTCTTAATACTCTCTAAAAATGATATGAAAGTATTTAATGAAATGTTAATTTTATTGTTGACAAACATTCTTCAGTGAACCGTTAACATTACCTTTCCTGAGGCTCTCCTTCAGCATTGTGTATGGTGTTGGAAGCTTCACTGTGTACGTGTTGTGACAGAAAGGCATTTGCTGGTGTACTCCAATTGGTGCACACCACCCCAAAAGTGCCTCAGACAAATAATAATATAACACAAACAAATATCTGCACTAGCACATAATACAACATGTAAAAAAAAATACGTCCCTGTGAATTATTTGAAACATACCCTTTACCATGACATTAATAAATGACATCTTTACTCACTCATAGATGATGAGAGAATGGAAAACTTCACATCTCTGACTCTTGAGGGATAAATCCCAAATTGAGCCACATGAAATTCTGTACCTCTCATATGCTAGTGTTGGATGCTGAAACTCTTTATTTTAGAACTTCAGTTAATTTGTTGAAGAAAGTATCCACATTTCCACTAGGTGAACAGTACACACACAGAATTATTAACTGTTTATGGATACCTAGCTATGTTAGATCAGCAGCATTTTATCTGCACTAATTAGGGTCCCAACTTCTCTAGCTGTAAAATCTGTGCCATTTATGATATAAATACGTGATTCCCCAACCCTTTAAGATACCCTCCAGTAGGAACTTGTGGTAACACTATAAGCTGTATTTCATCATATCTGCACCAGTTTACTTTAATGCACACTGCTGTGCTGTTCAAAGACTGTAATTTAACTTCAAGCTGGTGTCCTTTATTTTTAATAGATTGTGTACTGTGATGAAGGAAAGATAATTCTGAACAAATTTCTGTGATTTTTGTCCATACAATTTCTTTTTCTCTCTCATAACCAATGAATGTGGACATAAAACTGAACTATGTCATCAAATCCGTGTGTCCAGGAATGTTGATATATGGCATCATTCTGTTGCAGGATAATGCCTGTCCACATATTGTCAAGGTTGTTTCAATTACACTGCAGAAGTTTTGATGAGAAGGCTTTACATATTCTTCATACAGCCCTGATCTCCCTCCGATCAATTTTCCTATTCTTGGAGCCTTCTAAAATACGTTGGTTGCTGCCAATTTGCTTTAGACAAAGAGATGCATACCTGGATTCAGTTATGGTTCCATAGGAAACTGCAAACATTTTTCTGTGAAGGCACTGAACATCATGTCTGACAATGGGCTAAATGTATTAACAATTATAGTAATTACTTTTGACATAATATACAATTTACTCACTTTTCCCATCTGTATTGTTTTCATTTGACTGCCCCATATAAAACTATATGAATATTATAAGATGTATTACCTCCAGAATATTTTATACAAGAAGATGCCATTATTATTAAGCCATGTAGTAGAACTGCATGACCCCAGGAAATATAACAGCTGTAGTTTCCCCTTGTTTTCAACCATTCACAGTATCAGCATAGCGAGGCTATGTCAACTAATGTTTTAAAGGCACTTCAATAAATCTTACAGGATATCATCCACTCAACTTCTGGAAAGGCTGCTGCCCATTTTCAGGAAGCATATGATGGCTTCCCCACAGATACCCCTCTGATGAGGCTGCATCTAGGGAATGGCTGCCTGTATTACAGAGACATGCAAACTACCCTACTTTAGTTAGGTCTGTGGTTCATGGGAGTGTTGCATTACATTTTTGTACAAATGCCTTTCAATTTTTCAATTTTCAATCAATTTTCAGTTTTCTACCTGCTCTTTCTTATTTAACAAGCTTTTTATGGTTTGATGAAGAGTCCAGATGTATTTTATATGATTACCTTTGGCATCGACCCAGCTCCCATTTCTTTATTTCTGTGCTGTTTGTTGTAGCTGTGTCAACAGTTATTTGGTAGCTCTGTCTTTCAGAAAGAACAAACTTTAAAAAAAAAGGTCTAGTGAAAGTATTGGAAACCAAATCACAGGAATAGACAGACAGTTCTCTGGTTACACTAAATTCTTGTTAAAGTGTGCTTTAAATGTTCAGAAATGCAAAATTGTGCCCTTCAGAAAATGAAAAAAAAACATAGTATTCTATGACTATAACATCAACTCATATGAATACCTGGGTTTATCACTTTGTAGAGATACAAAATGGAATCATCACATAGGCTCAGCCTTGGATAAAGCAGATGGCAGTGATCAGTTCATTGGTAGAATGCTGGGGAAATGAAATCAGTCTACAAAGGAGACTGCTTACAAATCACTCATGCAACTTGTCCTAGAATATTGCTCAAGTGTGTGGGACCCATACCAAATAGGATAACAGGGAATACTGAATGTACACAGAGAATGGCAGTACCAATGATCACAGGTTTGTTTGGCCCATAAGAGAAAAAAGTCTTTTGCCCACCATACCTAGGGTAGCTTTTCATCACCCTCCCAATCTCCACAATATCCTTGTCAGACCCTATCCTCCTTCTGCACCATCTCCCTACCCTGCGACTCCTACCCCTGTGACCATTCCTGCTGCAAGACTTGCCGTATGCACCCTCCTAGCACCACTTAATCCAGCCATGTAACTGGCAAAACATATACTATCAATGGGAGAGCCCCTTGTGTAATGACATATGTCATATACCAGCTATTACATAAACCTGTTCGCCCTTTTACATCAGCATGACTACCACCCAGTTATCAGTCAGGATGAATGGGCATAGGCAGAGGGTGTATACAGCCAACACACAATATCCTGTCACAGAGCATGCTGTACAACATGATAGTCATGATCTTGGTGTCTGTTTCACCTCATGTGCCATCTGGATTCCTTCCCCATACACCAGTTTCTCCGAACTCCACAGGTTCTCACCACCTGCCTGGCCTTAATTTATGTTAATTCCTTCTGTCTCAGCATTTCTTCACAGTAAGTAATCCTTTCCTAACTTCATTTTAGTTTTCTACGTCCTTTATTTTCTGACATATCTATTTTTTGCTGCCCCCCCTCCCACGTCTGTTACATACAATGCACGTAGCTTTTCACTCTTATTCACTCATACATGATGTTTTAGTAGTAATCTCTGTCTTGCATCTTACCTTATCTTCCGCCTTTAAGCTCTCAGTATTTCAAATCTTGCCCAGTACAGACCCCAAATCAATCTTTTCTTCTCGTTCCGTCCGGTAAGTCTCCCTTGACCTGGGGTCTGGGTGGCTTTTCTGAACTTCAACCCTTTCCATAAACCTCTCCAATCATTTTCCTTCCCTTCTCTTCCTTCCCCTTTAACTCTTCTACAAGAAGAAGGAGCCATTCACCCCAAAAGCTTGTAAAAGTTAAATTCTTTTGTGTGTGTGTGTTCCCCTGCCTCTTCTTGGTGAGTAGACTTTATATCTATCCATTTACATTAGATTCATAACTTTGTAACATAAGCTTGTTTTGTATTGTTTTATTTATTATGTGTCCCTTCTATCTTACACAGGATCCCTTGTAGAAAATGCATCTCTCTCATTTATATTCTACTCAGCTTTGTCCAGGTCCAACATCCCATTCAGCAGATCAAAATTGGTAGATAATATGATTTTTGTATTATCATCTTTAATTTGGAAAGTATTTTTCAATTCCTAATCATGTCTGATACACAATAATAAAATGTTGAGCAACTTTCTGTCCTCTTCCTTGATGATTCCTTTTCTGGTTAGTTAATTTCCTAGATATTTAAAAGCATCTGCTTCTTTAATAATTATTTCCTTACAACTTATATCTTTCATTATTTTCATTTGCCCTGCTAATTTCCATTACCTTACTTTTATTTAAACTTTTGCTTCAGACTACAAGTAGTAGAGTACTGTTTGTATTAAGTGAATGTCAAGAGTATCAAACGTAAAGCTGAAGTTCTAATTTATAGAGATTAACAGTTATAATCTGATATTGTAGTGCACATTTATAAATTGTAATGAACGTATTTGTAAGAATTTTTACTGCTTCTTCATGAATTGACATTCACTGGTATTTTTTCGACAGCTATGGTTTATTCATGTGATGCCTTGTTTATGTGAGCATCATGGCAATTATTTTTATTGACAGTGAAATACAATGAAAATTTTGAACTTGCACATATTAAGTAGATGCTCTCAAGTTCAATCATACATATTCTCCTTCCTGCATTGCAGGTACTCTGCTGGGGGTGATGTTGTTTGTGCGAATGCTGAAGTTGTCCGATGGTTGTGTAGCACTCATTACTTTTGGCTGCAAGATCGCTGGCTACCTGGTGCATGCCTGGTCCCCAGAGTCCTGGTACATGTATCTGGGTAAGTACATCACTCCTCCTTTACCTCACAGTCCTTAGATGGCTTTTATGATATTAGAAGACACATGGAAAGTAAGCCAGTATTTGCGTTTTTATCATCAGCTTGTTCAATAACAAACTGTTTCACTGCTGAAAATGTTGCAGAATAAGCTGTCATCAGAATAACTCATTTACTGAATAAACCATTCTCTAAATAATTAAACATTTAATTCTTTTTGTTATGTCCTACAACTCATTTCATACTGTTCTCCAGAATCTGCATTACAGTTTCTACCATATTCTGGAGTTCTCCTTCCCCTCTCCATTTCCCCCATTGCACATATCTTTGTTCTAGATTAACTAGTCCAGAATGTCAGTGTATGAATCTCTCCAATCTGTTTCACCTCCTAGTAAGAATCACTCTTATACATCTTTCCCCGCGTATTCATTATATCATTACTTTCCATACATTACATCCTCTTGTACCCCCATTTTACAGTTACATCTAATTTTTTACAGTTCGCATTTCGCTTCAGTACCATTATATATAAAATTAAGGAAAGTCAACCATTCTCCTATAACAGATTGATGCGCAGAGCACAGAAACACTTAACAGAAAACAGCATTCACACTGATCAAAGAGTTCACAGGTGTACTGCCAGTTCATTGTGCCCAAAAAGCATAATATTTCAGAAATCAGACATGTTGTTATGGTCAGGTGTGCTGATGAACTGAGCTTCTGAGGGTGTGCAGCCAACTTATGTCAGCTTCCCCTGTGAGCCATTATCTATATAGTCCATGCCCAGAGTCATGCACTGGTGGTCACGGAGACACTAGCGTCACCATCTGTGGTAGTACTGATGTTGTAGTTCTGTTCCACCATTGACGCCAGATCATTTCTGTGGCCTCTCTAATGGCATTGTCCCAGTAGCTGGAAGCCTATGCCAAGATCCTGGTATGTTGATGCCCCATCAAGTGATTCTTGGACAAACAGTGCTTTGTGATCCCCCACTTGTTGGGACAGGTCAGTCAAGTATACCTGCGATGTTCTCAGCAATGATATTTGAAGGTGCATACTGTCTGTCCATTAAAAGTCTTTCCACATTGACATGAAATCTGGTATACACTGGCCTTCTACAAACTGAGATCATCTTTGATGCTTCACAGTAATGCTTGTATTTTATTCAATGGGCAGAAGAGTTTTTACTTGGTGCTTCCTCAGTAAGTGCCCGATTTTTCCTGATGGTGCACCACTGTGTGGTATAAACGCAGTAGCTGCCTCTTCCTCTGTGACTTCTCCCATCCCCAGGAATGGCAAGGAAGAGGCAACCACTGCCTTTATACCATACACTGGTGCGCTATTGGGAAAAATTAGACACATATTCCAGAAACACTGAGTAAAAAGTGTCTTTTTCCTCCCCAATAAAACATGACCATTATTGAGAAGCATCAAAGATGTCTTGGTTTGCAGATGTCTGGCATGTATTAGATTCTGTGTCAATGCCAAAAGACGTATATTTGACAGTCAGTGCACACTGTCGAAGATCATTTCCAAGAATATAACAGGTACAGTTGACTGGCCTATCCCAACAAGTCAGCAGTTGCAGAGCATCGTTTGTCTGAGAATCACTTGATGGAATACCAATGTACCAGGATCTTGGGACCAACTTCCAAATACTTGGACGCTGTCATTAGAGAGGCCATAGAAATTCACATCAGAGACAATCTCATCAAATGATATTGAGACTATAATCTTAGCAAGGCTTGGGAACCAGCACTGAGTTTAATTAAGAAGACTCTCAACAAACAAACTGATCTGGTGACCAGGGCAGATAGAGCGTCTACATCAACACCACCAAGGACACTGATGCTATCATCTCTGTGACTACTGTGGGTGCAGACCATGGATGTAATGGTTCACGGGGTGAAGTCAGCCGCATGCCCTCAGGATCTCAGTTTGTCAGCGCACCTGATGATGGTAACATGTCTGATCACCAAAACATTGTGCCTGTTGCACACTGTGAGTGGGCAATACTTCTGTGGACTATTCAATCAACAAATACACCAGGAAAAACTGAATCATCACAACATTTACACTGACTTTTGAGCACTAGCTTGTTTTCCAGCAATAGTAAGTATACACATTACATGAAATATATTCACAGTTGCGAATATGGACAACCACCAGCAGTTTAATGGAGTGAAAACAATTAAAATACAGGGCGTTTCAAAAAGAAAGAGCAGATTTCAAACATTTATTTCTCAAAAACTACAAATGATAGAAACACAATTCAAACGTTTCTTGTCAGAGAAAGGTTCAAAGTTTTTCAATGGTCCGCGCAGAAGTTCCATGCAAATCCGCAGTGGCGCTGGCGTTTGTTTGTAGGAAAATGGCGACGACACCACAGGAACGATCATTTTGTGTGCTGCAATTTGCAAAGTTAGAGTCCATTGTTGGTGTGCAACGTGCATTCCGCCGTCAATTCAACAAACAGCCGCCTCGTCATAAGCAAATTTATGAGTGGCATCACAGATTCGTAGAAGATGGTTGCATCTGCAAGCGAAAAAGCACGGGTCGTCCACGCACATCGGATGAAAATGTCGAGCGTGTCCGTGCAGCTTACGAAAGGAGCCCTAGAAAATCCACGACACGGGCAAGTCACGAACTAAACATGTCTAAAACAACGGTATGGCGCGTTCTGAGTAAGCGTCTGCACATGAAGCCGTACAAACTGCAGTTATTGCAAGCATTGCGTCCTGACGACCACAACAAAAGGTTCGAATTTTCAACTGCAATTCTACAGGACATGGAAGAGGACAATTTTGCCGAACGATTAATTTTTTCAGATGAATCAACGTTTCACATTTCTGGTAAAGTTAATCGGCATAACGTACGAATTTGGGCGAGTGAAACTCCGAGGGACGTTATTCAACATGAAAGAGACTCACCAAAGGTTAACGTCTTTTGTGCAATTTCGGTAAACAAAGTTTATGGACCTTTCTTTTTCATGGAGAAAACTATCACAGGAACCATTTACCTGGACATGTTAGAAAACTGGCTATTTCCTCAACTTCAGGAAGATTCAAATCACTTCATCTTCATGCAAGATGGCGCCCCACCACACTTCTCTGAACCTGTACGACGGTACCTAAATAACACCATTCCAGGACGGTGGATTGGAAGAGCAGGAGCACAAGATCAATGTCATCGTCTGTGGCCTCCCAGGTCACCAGACCTTACTCCCTGCGATTTTTATTTGTGGGGGTACATAAAGGACTGTGTTTATGTCCCACCTATGCCCGCTACTCTTCAAGAGGTACGACATCGAATTGTTGCGGCCGTGAATTCGGTAACTAAAGACCAGTTGCGTCGTGTGTGGCAAGAAATGAGATACCGGTTTGATATTTGTCGTGTAACAAATGGTGCTCATATTGAGGTACAGTTTTGATATTTGTTGTGTAACATTTGGTACTCATATTGAGTGAAGGACCGTTGGAATTGTGTTTCTATCATTTGTAGTTTTTGAGAAATAAATGTTTGAAATCTGCTCTTTCTTTTTGAAACGCCCTGTATGTGCCAGACTGGAGCTCAAACCTGGATTTATTGTGAGCGGTCACCTTACTATTAGGATATCTGAGCACACTTCATGGCAGACCCAAACTTCCATATGTCATCAACCATGTGTCTACAGTTTCACTTTTACATCCATTATGTATATTACCATGCAGGGGAGAGATTTTAATTTAAAGTCACCTGCCTGGTGTTGGTGGATAAATACAATATTACAGTGCTTGTGTTGTTCAGAATTACGATCATTGTTCCTTCAGACATGCTTGCTTATCTGGAACAGGCACTGCAGTGACTACAGTCATTATGAAATAAATTAAATGCATACACAGCTGTGAATATGGACAACCATCAGCTGCGTAACGGAATGACGACAATGAAAATTCCTGATAAGCGGGCAATTCGCGTTCCAGTTCCACGCAGCACAAATTTTCATTATTGTTGTTCCATTATACAGCTGTTGGTTGTCCATATTTGCAATTGTATATACATTTCAAGTATTTCATAATGGCTGTATTTATCACAGTGCCTATTTCTTCAGACATGCATGCATGTCTGAAGGCACGTTCCATTGAATTTCCAAACAACACAGGTAATGCAGTATCGTAGTACAAACATTCAAATAGACAACCACACAGGTACCAAAACACGCACTCTTGTGGCCATGGCAAGACTGGAGTCTTACTGTGACCACGGGAGTGTGCGTTTGGGTGTCTGCATGGTTGTGTGTGTGAATGTATGTGTTCCGTTGCTAGAAAAAGAGATAGTGCTCAAAAGCTTGCGTGAATGCTGCTTTCTGTTATGTGTTTATGTGCTCCATGAATTGATGCACTATGGGTGATTGGTTGCCTTTCCTTAATTTTATGTATTGCAACAGCCAGGAATTATCTTCATTGAAATACCACTCCATGCTCCACAGTTACAGTACACTATTCCTTAATTCTGAATCACTGTTACATAACATTAAATTTCATCTGCCATCTTTGCTTCAGTCATCTAGTGTAATTTTGCCTACTAGGTATCAAAATCTTTCATCTCTTCTTTAGTACCCTACCCACTTCAAGATATTTAATTGTTTCTTGTTTGCAATTATTGTTATTATCCTCAGTATTATTGCTTTTGAGCTGTACTAAACTTCATCATATCCAGATTTTTTTCTGATTTTTCCTTGCTTTTTATCCAGAAAGTTACTCGCTTGGAAGATGCCCACAATTTGCTGTTGTTGAGATAGTCTGCTCAGTATGCAATCACTAAAATAAACATGTATCACATTAGAGTCCTTCGTTAAAAACCCCTTAATAAAAATACTCATTTCTTCAGATGATGGACTAGAACATTATCCATTCAAAACAGAGGGGTCAGATAAGAGGGGTTGTGGGGGGTGGGGGGAGTGTTGTTTGGGGAAGGAGACCAGACAGTGAGGTCATCGGTCTCATTGGATTAGGGAAGGACGGGGAAGGAAGTCGGCCGTGCCCTTTGAAAGAAACCATCCCAGCATTTGCCTGGAGCGATTTAAGGAAATCACGGAAAACTTAAATCAGGATGGCCGGACATGGGATTGAACCGTCGTCCTCCTGAATGCGAGTCCAGTGTATAACCACTGCGCCACCTCACTTGGTCATTCAAAACAAACTAACAACTAGATATTATGTTACTGCAGATGTTGATAGTGTAATCTGTTAACCAGTACCACAGATGGTTTGGTGACAACTTCTACACTAGTGTGCCAGAGATGAAAATCATGGTGCACAACAAAACATGTCTTCCAGTTGGGGCAACTGACATTGCAGACTCCTACCACAAAGGACATCAGTTGAATTATTAGCACAATCCTATAGAGTATAGCACCTGTTTTAATAACTGTCAGCAGTTACATGTAACAAACAGACTCCAAAAGAGCACCATGCTAATCTGTGATTCCTAAACAACTGCCAGCAACTCATGAAGACTGTTAAGAACTGAATTCAACAGATGACAAGGGGTACCCAAAAGAAACCACACTTCATTTTCAAATTTATTTATTTACTTTTTGAACAAGAAACCTCCAGTTTCCTTCGAAGTCTCTACTGGCACTAATACACTTGTCTAACTTTTTTTATTTCATTATTTGAAACATTTTCAAAGTCTTATTCTGTGATGCCTGATTTATTCTGAGGTGCCTGATAGTGCCTCGCAGTGCCACTCAAGCATTTCCTTGTAGGACATTTGTGATATTTTAAGAGTTTCTGTACCAGTTTTTCTGAGCATGAAACTGAACCATGCGCTGTTCGTAAGAATGAGCCATTACAAAAATGACTTGCACACAAAGTAACTGTCACTAAAATGGTTATAATTTCAATTTCAATTTATTACTCATAACACATAATCTTACAAGCATGTGCATTTTCAGCTAAGTATAAAGTTTTTACAATTACAATTTTTTTAGTTTACATTATTTTGTATTACATTACAGTTCATGAGAAATTCAAGTTATGAGGGCATTTTTGGATAAGCCACAGACAGAGAAAAATTTTTTAGAGTACAGAAGCGTATAATAAGAGTAATGAGTAATGTAAATCCAAGAACATCATGTCGAAACCTATTCAAAGAATTGGGCATATTAACCACAGCTTCTCAGTATATTTATTCCTTAATGAAGTTTGTTGTAAATGATACATCTCTTTTTCCAGCTAACTGCTTAGTACACAGTATCAATACTAGGAATAAGAACAATATACATAAAGATTTAAAATCACTTACTTTTGCCAGGAGTCCAGTATTCAGCAGTGCATATTTTCAATAAGTTACCAGCAACCTTAAAGAATTTTTGGTGGCCAACATCTTCTATTCCATCCATGAGTTTCTCTACAAGTGCAGTAGACCATTTTAATGAAAATTTATTGTACTTTAATTTTTGACAATACTTTGTTGTAACAGCCAAGTAACTACCTACTGTGTAAATGACGGATGTATGGAAAGCAGATGTAAGTCTTAAGTCTATAAATAGTGGAAGTTTAATTTTAAATCTTGTACATAATCTGACTGTTCTTAACTGAGGATCACTGAAATGAATAGTTTACTTTAATTTTTGACAACACTTGGTTGTAATAGCCAAGAAACTAGCAAATGCCTGAATGATGGATTTAATGAAAGCAGATGTAAGTATTAAACCTGTAAATATTAGAAGTTTAAATTTAATTTATGTACATAATTTTACTGTTTATTGACTGAGGATCATTAAAATTAATGAAACTCATGTTTTTCTAATTACATTTTTGTAATGTGTTTATCTGACATGTTCCACACCCAGGAGGATTCCCTCTTTTATGGGTCTATGGAATGAATAATTAATCTAATGTAATCTTGACTGACTATTTAAAATCATCCCCTGTCAACATCTCAACTTTGTTCAGTAATAACATGTTTAAAAAAAGAGAGCTTTTTGCTGTTAAAGTGAATCTTCTGTTAACCTATGAAAGTCTTTTCTACGCCTTTTTTCATAGTTGTGAACATCCATGTTTCTTTTTGTGATCTTAGATTCTTCTTTCACTAGCATAATAGTTTCTAGTACATACATGGTATAAACTGTGAGAATATTGTGTCTAATGAATAAAGGTTTGCAAGAAGTTCCTGATTTTACTCTTGCTACGATCCTCAAAGTTCACTTCACCCTTTTCGTGTTAGTTTGGCACGTCCAACGCCACAGTACTATTCCATAAGATAAGAAAGGGTACACCAATCCATAATATGGTCCTTGTGTTTCATAATTAAGATATGGTGATAATCTTCTTAATATGTATAGACTGCGTGTTATTTTTTTACAGACATAATCAGCTTAGTGCTTCAATGAAAGTCGATCATCTACATGTAAACCCAAGAATTTACAATCTGTACAGGTTTTTGGTAGAATTTCATCAATCACGGTATTTTGTCTGTTTGGACCACTTGATTTAAAATTTATAATATTAGTTTTTCTATGTTTACTTTTAGGTTGTCTCTTTCAAAGTGAGCTCTTGCTTTTTCAATAAAGTTATATATCTCTTCAGCTAGGCACAGCAGGCACCAGATGTATCATCTGCATGCATAGTGATCAACTGCTTATTGTCAAGAGAACTTGGAAAATCATTTACACAGCATAAATAAGATTGGACCTAAAGTGGAGCTTTGAGGAACACTGAAATGTATATTTCTAAAACTTGACCTTCTCCTCTCCAGTGTTTCTCCATTAGAGTATACAATCTCTGTGCACTACCGTCTACCACTTAAATATGGTTCTAGCAGTTGAATGAGTTTTCCAGTGACACCACTCTTTGCAATTTTTGATAAGAGCATGTCATGATGTACTCTGTCAAAAGCCCTTGAGAGGTCTGGGACTACTCCTGCTGCTTGGGATTTTTCATTTATTTTTTGAAGTACATGATGGACAAATTGTATTGCTTATGAGGTGGTACTTCAACCTCTTCTGAAACCATGCTGTAAATCACCTAATATGTCAGTATTGTTGTGATGTTCCAAGATTTTTTTTAATATTGTTTTCTCTATCAGTTTGCTGAAAGCTGATATTAGAGCAAAGGATCTGTAGTTTTTTATATGCTTTATTTCCTACTTTTTGTATATTGGTTTAACTACAGCCAGTTTTGACTAGTCAGGGAACACACTATCTTCAAGAACACAGTTTATTAGGTGAACTAGTGGTTTCATTGGTTCATATTTGCATTTCTTCAATAGATATGGAGAAATTGCATCTAATACAGCTGATTTTCTGTTTCTGAGGTTATGAGTAAGCTGCAGAATGTCATATGTGCTTGCTGTGGGTAGTATATTGCAGTTCTGTTTGTTACTGGACTGAAATGTGTGCTGTATATCCTGTTTCATAGAGACATCATTTTTGACAGTACATGTGAAGTAATTGTTAAAAATATCAGTGTTTCACTGATCTAACATGTTGTGGTTGATTCTCCCAAGTATTTGTTATTTTTGTGCTTGAGAAGGATGGCGTCTGTAGCAAAACACTGTACATTCAATTTGCTGTCTACTACTTTTTGGATCTGTTTTATAACTAAGTCCTTCCCTAGTCCATTAAGATGTAAGCCATGGGATGTGTGGAATCTTCTTTGTATGTCCACAAATGTAACATTTTTTGATCTTGTGCATATATGAGGGTTGGAACTTTAATAGTGGCAACTATTTATTTACAGCTCGTACAAAATAGATATGTGTTTCAAAGTTTTACTGAACTTCAAAGTAGTCACCAGCATTGTGTATAACCCATTGCCAGCAATGTGGAAGTCGTAGGATACTTTTAGCAGTGCCAATTGTGTTGACAGTTCAAGCAGCACGGTCTATTGCCCAAACAATTTGTAACAGTTCTGAAGTGAATGCCTTGAAGTGTTTCCTTCAATTTAGAAATCGAGTTGAACTTACAAGGCCTTAAGTCATGGTAGTGCAGTATGTGGTATAGCACTTAGCAGCCCCATCAATCAAACAAATCAGTAACAGCTTGTACTGTGCATGCTTGAGCATTGTCCTGCAAAATGATGGTCAGGTCGTACAGAAAGTGTCATCATTTCTGTCTCTATGCTGTTAATTTTTGGAACACAACCTATGACTAGATTAGAGACAGAAGTGATGACACTTTCTGACCATCATTTTGCAGGACAATGCTCAAGCACGTACAGTGCAAGCTGTTTCATTTGTTTGACTGATGGGGCTGCTAAGGGCTATATCACCTACTCCCCTGACTTAAGCCCTCATGAGTTCAACTCAGTTTCTAAACTGAAGGAAACACTTCACGGTACTTACTTCAGAACTGCTACAAATTCGTTGGGAAATAGACCGTGCCACTCAAACTGTTAACACAACTGGCACTGCTAAGAGTATCCTAAAAGTCCCACATCACTGGCAATGAGTTATACACAATGCTGGTGACTACTTTGAAGGTCAGTGAAACTTTGAAACACATATCTATTTTGTACGAGCTGTAAGTAAATAGTTGCCACTATTAAAGTTCCAACCCTCTTATTTAGGATCTGTTTATTTGAGCTTCACATTTCTTCATGTACACATGACCAGATTGGCAAGTCATGTTGATGTGGAACAGAGAAGATGATCATGTTTGGGCTTCTCAGCTCATGTAGCCTTCTTTCAAGTGAGATCACTAGATAAAAGCAGCATTAAGACTTCTTCAGCAATAACAGTTGACTTACTAACTTAGGAATGGTAACTATAGTACTAACATCAGAACTACAAAAGCTTTGCCCATTACATTACTTCTTTGGATGGAGGAGGGATTGCCCTCTCGAATATTTATCTATATGATATTCCAGCTGTGCTCAGTGGGGCTGACATCACTGAGCTCCAGGGCATTGTGAGTTTCATCGTGGTAGTGAAGTGTAGGTCTCATGATTGGTGGGCTGGTGGTGGAGTGGGCCATTGAGTGTTCAATAAAGGCAATGCTTTTTATCTTCTGTACGACTGTCCTTGACAGAGATACCAGTGTGGATGGAGATGTTGCCTCATAAGCTGAGTCATTGCTGGGGTGGTCCCAGTGGAAAGCAGTCATGTAAGGTACAGCCAAAGAAGGATGTCATCCTTGATGCTGACAGTGTACGTTATCTGGCCATAGTGAGCTCCACTGTGATTGTCTTTTGCAGAGTATATCTGCAGACCTTTTCTTGCCTTTCAGTGACATGGTGTAATATATACTAAGGAAATGATTCAGTGCTGCCTGCATTGGGAACTCCTTAACATCCAAACAAGATGGCACATTGGTTAGCAAAGTAGACTATCCTAATTTCTGTTTTCAGCTGTTATTCTAACTGGATTAAGGGGAATCACAGGATGTTTTTGTTGGAAAGAATCTGATTCCTTTTGTTCCTTTCTGAGTGTGTGCTCTACCTCTGCTGACCTCATCATGAATGTACTGTTTAATCTCATTTCCACAGGGTTTTATCCAGTGCTGTTTAAATGTTTATGCTATCCATTCTGCCTATTTGCTTCCTTTAGGTGGAACAGAATAGACATCACATGCTCAGTATCATTTTTCGTACAGAATTCCTCAGATTGTTTAGTGGTGAAATGGAGCCCTGGAATTTGTTTATTGGTATAAGATAAGATTCCAGTTGTGGGACTATTACTCTGATTTCACAGCTATCACTAATGGTATGGTTTATCAATTTACAAGTGATGCAACAGTAGAACTATTTTTGCAATTTTGCAGATATCTCTAATTAACAGGAGAACAAATCAGCTATGGTGACCATGCTGTATGAAGTCATTACAGGATGAAATTTATCTAGGAGTGCCTCTTAAAACAAACAATTTGTGAACACCTCACCTGTTCGATTTTGGGCCTTCTTTTTAAATTTTTTTTAATTAATTAATTTATTTTTTATTATTATTATTCATTTGAAGAAGTTTATGTTGATTACATGCAACAAGTTAAAACTGTGTGTGGTCAGAAAGTAGAGGAGCCTTTGACAGTTTGAAGCTTTGACTCATCTTGTAAGGTATTCTCCAGTGGATTAAGTGACAACACAGTAATTGGAAAAAGCAGTGATCTGGACTCGAATTCTGGTCTGACATACAGTTTCAGCTTGTCACGTATTAATCCATGTGTACTCTTCAACAAGCAGAAAAATCCTTTCTAAGCTTGCAACTTACTGAGTTCATTGTTCTTCCTATACAGGCAGTTGAGTGTGAGTTAGCAATTAGAATAAGTATTGGGCTGTATGCAGCTCTAATTGAAAATTTGGCTCACTAAGGTTAAGCCATACATGTCTGTTTTATGCCCAATACGTAAATAACCTGTATTAAATTGTGATCTTACAGTCTTATAAATTACACACAGGAAAGTGATGTTAATCAATTGATAATAATAAACTGCAGTTATGAGCAATGATCAGAAATGATAAAATGGAAAATATTTGCAAACTAGTGTAGGCGATAGCCTGTGTTGCACAATTCCAGTAGCTTATTCAGAAATGAAGCAATGTTATTCAGAAATGGTGATCCTAAGATATGTTAAACAAAGTTATTTGTTTATGGATTGATTTCAACTCAATTTGGCACAGAAACAACACACAACAGGACTCGCAAGTATCAATACTGTGGAGTATATAACCTCCTAGCTCCAATAGGAGCAGAGATAGGGGTAAAAACAAGTTTCTTCCAACTCTGAGTATATAGGCTGTCTTGCACAATATGCATGTTGTGTGAAAACAACATCAGCCTGACAAATCAATAGGCACCCTACATGTCAGGGATGAGAAACAATTTTCCAGGCCCCTACATGTAGGCTGTGTTAAATAACAGACAAGTTGTATTGGAATAGTAACTACCTGCTTTATCTACCTGCTTTGCATGGAGACTTGTACACCGAAGGCAAATAAATAGTCTTCAGGCCCCTGATGTGTAGCCTGCCCCGCATGACAGGAGTTTTGTGGGAGTAGTATTTATTGAACTGTATTGTGGGGGCTACACATGCTGATAACCTTGGCTGGGGCAAGCTGAGATGGATAGAGGAGGGAATTGACAGATTGAGAGGGAGGAGTAAATGGACAGAGAGAGGGAATGAAGGGAAGATGCAGGAGGCAGGTGGAAGGTGCAGAGGTGTGGTGGATAGGTGGAAAAGGAAGAGGGGGAGGCAGAGAGATGGAAAGTGAGAGGGGGAGGAGGATATGGTTAGAGGGACTGTGGAGGAAGATATGTCCTATAGCACAACATTAAAGTAAAACTTTGCTACTGTCTTATCTCATGGCCCATATACGAATGTTCTTCTCACTTCTCCCTTCTGCCCATGATCAGTTCCATATCCTAGCATTCTCCAGTGACCTACTGCTCCCACCAATGAGGACTTGAGATAATCTCAATGCTTCAACTTAAATAAATACATATGAATCTAGTTCCCACATGCTTACAACAACTTTTTTGTTAAATTAAATTAAATAATCAACATAAAAATGCCATACTGTTCGTTTTCTTGTTTGAATATGGAGGACTCCTCTGGTTTGAAACATGTACATAATAAAATGCTTAAAAACTACTCAATATGCAAGCACTCAAGAATGTATTGTAATTTTGGTTCTTGAAATAATAGCTATGGTGCTATGTTGTTATCCAGCACGTGACTGATCATGCTTGACTACACTGTTTAATATTTAATATTAGAAATATTTGTTTTAATATTAGGAATATTATAAATGAGTCTTTGCCAGTGGAACTCCCAGCCACCATACTAAACTGAAAGCTCCTCCCTCCAGAACACTACTTATGTCTAACTTTGAAAAATTTTTGTCTGCCTGTGATGTAGCCAGAAAACATATAAAGTTATAAGCTGCTCATATCCCAGACTCCCCACTGTGTGCTTTCTGTCAAAGATGATAGTGTTACAGCATAGTGAGATAGTCATTGTGGAGTTCGAAAGACAACAGGAAGAGTCTGTGGCAAACTGAAGCTTTGTCTATGAAATGTGCTCAATTTATGTAAATGGCAATGTACAGACTGTGACACACAAATTTAACTTGTCATACATCATGAGAGTAGCACATACCCTGCATAGAATAAAGGATATCTTCCTCAATTTCTGTATTGATAGAAACTACCATTTTTAGTCATTCAAACTGTGTTTGCAGGTGGGGCTATTGCAGCTCTTGGTGGAATGGTGTGGGTGTTAGCCAGAACAATGATAGCCAGGATGGTCCCCAAAGACGAAATTGGTAAGTCTCTTCATGTTTTGTTGTTATTCTTCATTTTGTTGCTCATGGCAGTTTAACATCATTCTTAATGAAATGATCTCACAAAATTTGTCTTCCGTGTTACTGAACACTTTCTTTGTTACTAACTGATTTCTCATATATTTTAAATTAATCTTGTGCAGCGAGAAATCTATGGCCATTGCAGTCCACATCCATTACAGTAACTCTTTTAAAGTACAGTATTACATAATTTTGACAGTATTCATTTTCTGAATTATTTTCTTGCTTCAAGAATAATTTTAGTAAGAGTTACAAAATTTATATATTTTTATAATTCCAGAGGTTATAAAACTCTAATTTTTTGTAAATCAAAAGGAGTACTGCACAATTTCTGTACTGGTCACTAAATAAGAAACACCAGCTGCTAAACCAGTGACGTTATTTGACACATTTCGGGTAGTACCTATCTTCATATTGTGACGTGAGCAGCTGAGTAGCAGCATGGAAGGTCATGAGTTCAAAACTCACCTGGACTGTACAATTTTAATTTCTGTATTCTGCTCCAGTACATTCTAGAAGTATCCACAAATGTCAAGAATCATTGTACTGGAATGTTCTATAGCTGTATATATACCATATATGTTCTGGCCAGAGGCAGTTCACTCTGCGCTCTTGTATGTGCAAGTGCTGAATAAACCTTTGTCAAGTGAAGTTAATGTTCATCATTCATCTAATTACACCTTCTTCTAACGTGACATTATTCTAGTGGAGGTGCTGGGTACTGGAACTTATGATAGTGCACATTACTGACGACACAGCAGCTCCCATCAGGCCACAAATAGTCACCATTTACATGGCGAGAAACCAGAGTTCCAGCCATATTCAACAGATCGCAACCTACCGGAGACAGAAGAAGAAGAGGATGTTACAATGACAGCAACTGTGTGCCACCACATGAAACATCCTTCCATGTTCTCTGGTGACGATGGCCAAGATCCAAATAAGTGGCTGAAGGTATAGCCAAATTTAACAAATGGGATGACACCAAGTGTTTGGCTAACATATTTTTCTACATGGAGGGTACTGCCACGCAATGGTATGAGAACAGTGAGGAGAAGTTCACAAGCTGGGAAGTATTCCAGGTGGAACTGCACAAGTATTTCGATGACACACAACAGAAGCATAAGGCTGAAGATAAATTAAAGTGCAGGGCACAGCGTCCAGGAGAAACTACAGCATCCTACATTCAATACATCTTGGAGTTGTGTAAAATAGTGGATCCTAGAATGAAGGAGGAAGATAAGGTTGCACTCTCATGAAGGGTGTTGCTGAGGACATATATCAAGCCCTACTCCTGAAGGAGGTTTTGACAGCAGACAACTTCATAAAATGGTACAAGTATATTGAGACAATGCATCAAAAAATAATTACATGCAAGAAGCTTGAATGGCTTCCAAATGTCATATTGCGATCTGTTATGGAGGAAGCAACTGATTTCACAAGTATTCTTCATCAGATAGTGAGAGAGGAAGTTCAGAAGGCACTTGGATTGCACGGCGAGCAAAAAACCGAGACACTTCAAGAGGTCATAAGGGAGGAAGTGGAACAGACATTGAACCCAATCTCTCATCCTTCATTTCTCTTGAAAATGGTAAAAAAGTCAACACTCAGGCGGAGTTATGTTCCTACAATGTCACATGAGGAACCTGCTTCGGCACCAAGGAAGACTGATGCCTGGAGGACCCAAGATAACCAACCAGTATGTTTCCACTGTGGACGACCGGGACATGTGGTGTGCTATTGTCGAGAAAGGTGGTGGATATTTGATGATGCTCTTGCCAGAAGAAAGCAGACTGATCTTAGCCAATGCCAACTCCGAGGCAATGAAGATGAACAAGAAGATGTGGGTGCAGGATGACGTAGGTCACCATCGCCACAAGCTAGTCGCTGGGGAGGACGCTCCCCAACACGCTGATCAAGGTCTCCATCTCTGTTTAGAAGCTCCAGCCAATCACCAAGCTGCCGCAACCTGGAAAACTAAAGGGTGCGACCTTCCTTGGAGGTGAGGCTGCCAAAGCAAAAAATCCTCCACCGGTGATCACTACAAAAATGATAGGAAACTACATCAATATCCTCATGGATGGCCGACCAGCACAAGCTCTTGTGGACTTTGGAGCATCATATTCAGTCATTTTAGAGAAGTACCGTCGCCAGTTGCAGAAAACCATATTCATCAACAACAAAACATCTCTGCTGTAGATGGCTGATAGGAGTATGTAAAACCTACAGGAAGATGCGTCATTCGTGTGGGTGTAAGTGGCCAAACACAGCCCTTAGAATTCATCATCTTACAAGAGTGTAGTCATGACGTCATTATCGGATGGGACTTTTTGAAGCTTCTCAGGCAATTATAGATTGTGGTTGCTCAAAGATTGTGCTAGACGAGATGAGATACTGTGGACAGGAAGGTGCACATCCGCATGTGTGGAGACTGTGTGTGCTGAATGAAGTGATCATTCCTGCATTCAGCACTAGAAAAATATCTGTCATGTGTCATGCCATGCGTCAACCCATGGATCTTGTAGTGGAATGTAAGGGAAGCATATCCCTGAAGAATAACTTGGTCATCCCAGGCTCTGTCATCTCGTTTAAGAACAGATTCAGTGACTTGTGGAGAGTTAACTGTTGCCGAGAACCGCAGATCCTTCCAAGATGCATGTGCATAGCAAATGTTGAGCCATTAATTGAAGAACAGTAAAGCATCATAGAAACCTCCCATGCCGAGTCTGTGGGCGAAATTAGTGCTACCACTATGAGACAAGATCTTCTAGCTTGACTATCACCAGATCTCACTAAGGAACAACAGAAGAAGCTACTTGCCATTCTTCAAGAGTTCTCTGAATGCTTCAATCCACAGGTGAAGAGCAAATTAGACAAATTGACAGTGAAGCACTGGATTAGCACTGGAGACCATCAACCAATAAGCTAGAGAGCATACTATGTGTTAGCAACGGAACGTCAAATAATTTGCGAGGAGGTAGAAAAAATGATGAAGAATGACATCATTCAGCCTTCACAGAGCCCATGGTCATCACCAGATCACCAGTGGTCCTCGTCAGGGAGAAGGATGGCAGTTGGCGCTTTTGTGTTGATTACAGGAAGCTTAATCAGATAACTAAACTGGATGTTTACCCTCTTCCACAAATTGACAATTCACTAGATTGTCTGAAGGGGGCTAAGTTTTTGCCAACCATGGACATGTACCCAGGGTACTGACAAATCAAAGTATATGATCGTGAGAAAACTTCATTCATCACCCCTGAGGGTCTGTATGAGTTTAAGATAATGCCATTTGGTTTGTGTAATGCACCAGCAACTTTAGAATGGATGACGGATAATCTTGTACGTCACCTGAAGTGGACGATGTGTCTTTGTTATTTAGATGACATTATAGTGTTCTCAGAGACATTTGATGAACATATAAAAAGACTGAGGGCCGTTCCTAAGTGTCTCCAATGAGGTCGACTGAAACTTAATCCGAGAAGGTGTCTCTTTGGAGAAAAAGAAATCAAAGTACGTGGACACCTTATGTCAAACAAAGGCGTTCGGCCAGACCCAGAAAAGGCAAGATCTATAATGGAATCTCCTATTCCTAAGAGTATTAGAGATGTGAGAAGCTTCCTCGGATTATGTTCTTATTACCGTCATTTTATCAAAGACTTATATCAAAGACAGGCCACTCCAAGAGTTGTTAAACGCTGATGCTAAATTTATCTGGGGTGGTTCTCAACAAGATTCTTTCAATGTGCTGCGAAAAGCTCTGACAACTGACCCTGTACTTGGTCGGTATGATGAGAGAGCGCTGACAGAACTACACACAGATGCCAGTGGGTATAGGATTGGTGCTGTTCTGGTGCAAAGTTCGGATGGAAAAGAGAAGGTTATAGCTTATGCTTCTAGGACACTTACAAAAACTGAGAGAAACTACCCAACTACAGAAAGAGAATGTCTTGCTGTGATCTGGACCATGTGCAAATTTCCACAGTATCTCTATGGAAGGCCATTCACAGTTGTTACAGACCATCATTCACTTTGTTGGCTGACAGGTCTTAAGGATCCAACAGGACGACTTGCCAGGTGGGCACTACATATTCAAGAGTATGACATTACCATAGTGTGCAAAAATGGAAGAAAACACCAAGATGCCGACTGTCTCTCAAGAAACCCTGTGCAAGACCATCAAGACTTTGATGAAAATAGTGACTGTCTCACTGCTCTCCAGGATCTCTCTGCTGAGCAGAAGAAGGACGCCAAGATATCTCAAATTATGCTTGCCTTAAATCAGTCAGAGGATGTGAAAGGACAATTTAAGGTAGCTAATGGATTACTTTGCAAGAAAAACTTTGATCCATTTGGAAAGAGGTGGCTACCAGTGATTCCTAAGCACATGCACCTGAGGCCAGACATTTAGGATTTACTAAGACCTATGATAGAATCCGCAAGAGAATTTCCTGGCCAGGTTTCTTTAGGGGTGTCCGTCACTATGTGTCGCACTGCAGAGAGTGCCAGAGAAGAAAGGCAGTTCCTCAGAAACCACCTGGCCGACTCATACCAACTCCACTAGCTGAAATGCCTTTCCAGCATGTTGGGCTTGACCTCCTCAGGCGATTTCCAGCATCTGCGAATGGCAATAGATGGATTATTGTTTGCACTAATTATCTGACACACTATGCCATTACAAAAGCCGTGAAAACAGCTGAAGCATCTGAGGTAGCCAAATTCATCGTGGAAGATATTGTATTCAAACACGGTGGCCCAAGGTCATTAATTACAGATCAAGGGAAAGTTTTCAATAGAATCTTGTGACAGAAATAAACTGTCAGTGCAACATTACTCATCACATGACAACTGCCTACCATCTGCAAACTAATGGGCTTACTGAATGCTTAATAAGACCTTGGTTGACATGCTATCAGTGTTCATCAGTGTTGAGCAGAGCAACTGGGGTGAGGTGCTACCTTTTGTGACGTTTGCCTACAACACCGCCAAACAAGATACCACAGGATTTACGCCATTTTTCCTGGTGCATGGGCGTGAGGTGACTACTACGATGGACATTGTATTTCCTTTACATCCTGATGACGTGGACGACAACTACATTGACCAGGTGTTAACCAGAGCTGAGGAAGCTCGGCAGTTAGTTTGACTCCCCATGCTGCAAGCTCAAGAAAATGATCACTGAAGGTATGACACAAGCCACTGCTCTGTTGTCTGCCAGCTTGGTGACCTCGTCTGGATCTTCATTCCTGTTTGGAAGGTTGGTCTCTCTGAGAAGCTCCTCAGGCGCTACTTTGGATCTTACAAGGTTGTAAGACAGTTGTCTGATGTTACTTATGAAGTTGAAGATTTTGACCCCAACGCAAGATGACCAAAGATCAGAGATATGGTCCACATCCTTTGAATGAAGCCCTATAAGGATCCTGCCACCCAGGGTAAATTCTGAGCTCCAGCGACAGGCAACAAGCAGAAAGGTGATGAAGAGCATAGTGGCAAAAGAAGTTCTAGGAAGATCACCACCAGGGCAAGCATTAGTCATCGGGAGTTGGAGTATGCCAGACCGATGACTTGTTCCCGGACTAGGAGGACATAATGCTGAGATGCTGTTCTCTTAAGGAGGGAGCACTGTTGTATAGCAGAAGCTGAGTAGCACCATGGTGTAGTGGTTATGATACTAAACTGTTGCATGGAGAATCATGAGATCGAAACTCACCTGGACTGTACAATTTTAATATCTATATTCAGTTTGAGTACATTCTAGAAGTATCCACAAATGTCAAGAAGCATTGTACTGGAATGTTCTGTAGCTGTACCGGGGGATCAAAAAGTCAGTATAAATTTGAAAACTGAATAAATCATGTAATAATGTAGATAGAGAGGTGCAAATTGGCACACATGCTTGGAATGACATGGGGTTTTATTAGAACCAAAAAAATACAAAAGTTCAAAAAATGGCGCTTCATCTGATGTGAATAGCAGTAATTAGCATAACAAAGTAAGACAAAGCAAAGATGATGTTCTTTACAGGAAATGCTCAATATGTCCACCATCATTCCTCAACAATAGCTGCAGTCAAGGAATAATGGTGTGAACAGCACTGTAAAGCATGTCTGGACTTACGGTGAAGCATTGACGTCGGATGTTGTCTTTCAGCATCCCCAGAGATGTCGGTCGATCACAATACACTTGCGACTTCAGGTAACCCCAAATCCAATAATCGCACAGACTGAGGTCTGGGGACCTGGGAGGCCAAGCATGACGAAAGTGGCGGTTGAGCACACGATCATCACCAAATGATACGCGCAAGAGATCTTTCACACGTCTAGCGATATGGGGTGGTTCTAATAAAACCCCATGTCATTCCAAGCATGTGTGTCAATTTTTACCTCTCTGTCTACATTATTCCGTGGGTTATTAAGTTTTCATATACTGACTTTTTGATCACCCGGTATAAATACCATACGTGTTCTGGCTGGAGGCAGTTCGCTCTACGCTCTTGTATGTGCAAGTGCTGGATAAACCTTTGTTAAGTGAAGTTAGTGTTCGTCATTCATCTAATTACACTTCTTCTGTGTAACAATAGCGTCATGAACATCTTGGTGATCATATATATAAAAACAGTATGTAACATGCAAAGCTGTCATGGCATGGCATGCTAGTCTACCATGACAGCTTTGTTTGTTACGTACAGGTAGTGTCTTTATATATCTGGTCACCTAGATCTTCACGGCAATCTGAAGAGGTATTCTACAAGAAATATGTCAAATAAAGTCATTGATTTATCTAGCTTCTTATTTAGTAACCAATACAATAATTGCACAGTAGTCCTATTGGTTTGCCATATGGTAACATTCGTCCTGTGAGACTTAATGTCACAATTGCAAGTAATTTTTTGTAAACACCATTAAAGCCACCAAGCAGTGCAATGAAATCACTAGAGGATAGCTTTTCTATTTCTGTTGATTATATGAGTTCACCAATTCCAACAAATGATGCACCTGGCTTGACGAATCCTATTGCACTCACACTAGATACTTATTTCAATGATAAGAGATTATCATCAATAGCTCTGCAGAAACAATATGGTATGTCAGTGATTCACATTTCTGGAAACACTTAGACCATTAACATACATATTGGTAAATAATAAGTAACAGAATTTTGCTTTTGCATTTATGAACTCAGTATTAAGCACTGCTGGAGTTTTATTAACAAGTATGACTAAGCAAATCAGTACTCTTTTTTTTTTTTTTTTTTTTTTTTTTTTTTTTACCCCTCCAGAGGTATATCTGATGAACACTGTTTCTGTATGTTTTATATTGGGTATTAAGACAAAGCAACATTGTCACTGCAGTTATAGAGAACTTCAAAACTATCTTTCAGAAGAATATGTGATAAGAACATAGTCACAAAGTTGATCTTCACAGTCCCATAACACATGCACACCATGCAAGTATTACCAACCTTAAAGTAACCATTTTGATGAATAACTTTGTGTAAAAACAAATATGAATGGGTTGATCACAAACCCAAACAGCACTGGTGCTGCTGCTCACAGTTGACTGAGACAGCAGTCATGTGTGTGAGTTGCATTTGCGTGAGTGTGTGTGTGTGTGTGTGTGAGTTGCATTTGTTTATGTGTGTGTGTGTGTGTGTGTGTGTGTGTGTGTGTGTGTGTCTGCATGTCTGTCATCTATTTTTGACAAAGACCTTACTGGCCAAAAGCTTTATTTGTGACAGTCTTTTAGTTGCGTCTATCTGCAACTCAGCATCTCCACTATATGGTGAGTAGCAACTTTCCTTTTCATAATATTGTTGCATTCCATCCTGGATTTTCCATTGTTCAATCCGTACTTAAGATGACTGTTAACAGTTACAAGCTTAAACCCCAGAATCCTTCCTCTGATGTGAAGTTGTACATTGTCTTCTACATGGATTTCTTGGAGTAAGATGATATCAATTTAATGTACTTCCAGTGTTCTGGATAAACATTTGATCTTTGATCTGCTTATGCTTTCTATATCCCGTTGGTAAATTGATATTGAAGGTCCAATCTTATGAACTTGAGGGTCCTGAGAAGGGCCCTTTTGGTTGTCTCTCATTTGTCAGTTCTACCTGAGAGGTCATTTAAGAGAGTTCAGCATCATTTTGATAGCTTTTGCTCATTTAGTACCACTCAGGGAACATGTGCAGGTTAATAGAGAGGTAATACCTGCTGGTGTGAGCAACAGTGGTCATTATAATCAGGAACATAAATATAAACCACTGAAATGTAAGTCTCAAATAGATTTTACACAAACATCAATTTTAAATATTCCTGTACATAGGATATATTACATGTGCATATGCATTAGGTGTAGAATAAGAAAGTGAAAACATTTTATTATACTTTTTGGGGACAGAAAATATAACAAATGAATTAGATTCCAAATTGCTATGTTTTGTGGTGCATGTTCCAACAAATGTGGCATGTTAGATGCTGCAGTATGCATAAATATAGTGCAAACATGCATGGGATTAGCAAGTAATGACACCAAGAATCACTGAACTGCAGCAGCACAAGAAACTAGTGTTCTCATTCTAACTGACAAACATGGCAGAAACTAAGCATGCATTTTAAATGAGTTATCACAAGACACACTCTATTTAATGTCCTTTTATAAACCAGGTGCACTGTTTAATTAAGTTACTATTGATAGTCATAATAAAGTCTAACACCTGCAAAAAGAATGTGCACTAATAGTGTCTGCTGGAGCACATGACAATATAAATCAGAATAAGACCTATACTTTCAAAAATGCTGTAAATGTGGAAATCGGAAACATAGAACACACATGGGTGATACTGTGTACAATTCCTTACTAGCCAGAGAGGGTACAGGCAGATTATGTCACATCTCAACTGAAAAAGTATATTGTAAAAGCAAATGAACAACACAACCATATGACAGTAGTTACTGTAAACAGATACCTAAGACAGGATTTAATGTCAAGGAGTGGATACAAACAAAATAGGAAATTACACACAATAACAACCAAATTGCAGACCACAGTAATGCAAAATAACACAGGAAAAACCATAGTGACAGAAGAAGACAAATCTCATACAAAGTCAAACAACCAGGAAGATGTGGTAACTGGACCATTACACTCAAAAAAGAGAAAGATCACAGTGATTCTACAACAGAAGAAGCAGATGCAACATTAACTGTAATATTGGAAGCCTCACACTGTGAGTGTGTGTATGTGTGTGTGTGTGTGTGTGTGTGTGTGTGTGTGTGTGTGTGTGTTTAAAAAAATAAATAAATAAAAAAGAAGAAGACAAAGGAAATCACAATGTGTCAACAGAAGAGCCAGTGTGCAGCATTAAATGTAATAATTTAACCGTCAAGCACAACACAGCAAAAATAATATGAAATACACAAAATTATGAGAAAGGAGCAATCAGCATTTTCAAAAATTGCACCAATTGAAATGAAATCAACATGAGCTTTGAAGAGTATGAGCAATTCCCCACTACTTAGCAAAATATTTTTTTTCCAACAGTAAATGAAAGAGAAGGGAGACAAGATAAATAATAATGAATATAATGTGGTCTCATTTCATTATCCAACTACAACAGAGACCGAGCGAGGTGGTGCAGTGGTCAGCACACTGGACTCACATTCAGAAGGACGACTGTTCAAACCTGCATCCAGCCATCCTGATTTAGGTATTCAGTGATTTCCCTAAATTGCTTCAGGCAAATGCCAGGATGATTCCTCTGAAAGGGCACAGATGACTTCCTGGTCCCCCCCCCCCCCCTAACAAAAAAAATGAAAGAAAAAAAAATAATAAACTACACACAACAGATTTTCAACAACTCAGGAGTCATGAAAAAGAAACTACCATTAAAGTATTGTACCAAAACATTCAGACCAATTCAATAAGAAAACTAGAAGTAGACTCAGATGTATTGTGCCTTAGTGAGCATGGACTAAATGTAGAAGCACTTTGCAATCCATTATTATGAGACTATGATTTGATTAATTATTTCTGTAGATCAAAACATAAAGGCGGTGGTGTTGCTATATACAAGAAGAAAATTGATGATCTACAAGATACTGGACACTCTAAATGTATTAACTTTCCAGCATACATTGAAAAAGATTCTGAAATTACTGGCATAATGAGTAAAGATTTAAGAATTTTCTGTTTATACAGGTCTCCATGCGGCAATATTGCAACATTCCTGAAAGAACTAGCAAAATTATTACTGATGTTTAAAATCAAGGATTTTGTAATATGTGGAGGCTACAACATAGATATGGGTAAAGAATCAAAACCAAAACAAGAATTGAAAGGAACATTATTATAGTGTAATACAAAAATAATAATAAATGCACCTATGAGAACAACTGATCAGAGTCAGACATCACTGAAAATACTATCACTAATGCTTAAACAGTGAATGCAAAGCAAGAGTTCTGTAAAGAGTGAATGGGTGAATATTTTGTATCTACAAAAATGAGAGCTCAAACAAATGGAAAATCCAGGATGGAATGTAGCAATATCACAGAAGGAAAGTTGCCACTCACCATACAGTGGAGATGCTGAGTCGCAGATAGACACAACAAAAAGATTCTCACAATTATAGCTTTCAGCCATTAAGGCCTTTGTCAACAATAGACACCCATAACACACACACACACACACACACACACACACACACACACACACACACACACACACACACACATACGCATATGCAACTCGCACACTCGACTGCAATCTCAGGCAACTGAAACCACACTGTGAGCAGCAGCATCGGGGTAGTGGACAGAGAAGTGTTGCAGTTTGGAAAGTTCCCACCTGCGCAGTTCAGAAAAGCTGGTGTTGGTGGGAAGGATCCATATGGTACAGGCTGCGAAGCAGTCATTGAAATGAAGGATATCATGTTTGGTAGCGTGTTCAGCTACAGGGTGGTCCACTTGTTTCTTGGCCACAGTTTGTTGGTGGCCATTCATGCGGCCAGACAGCTTGTTGGTAGTCATGCCTACATAGAATGCAGCACAGTGGTTGTAGCTTAGCTTGTAAATCAAATGACTGGTTTCACAGGTAGCCCTGCCTTTGATGGGATAGGTGATGTTAGTGATCAGCTACATAGTGGTCCACTTGTTTCTTGGCCACAGTTTGTCGGTGGCCATTCATGCGACCAGACAGCTTGTTGGTAGTCATGCCTACATAGAATGCAGCACAGTGGTTACAGCTTAGCTTGTAAATCAAATGACTGGTTTCACAGGTAGCCCTGCATTTGATGGGATAGGTGATGTTAGTGACTGAACTGGAGTAGGTGGTGGTAGGAGGAAGTATGGGATGGGTCTTACATCTAGGTCTATTACAGGGGTATGAGCCTTGAGGTAAGGGATTGGGAGCAGCAGTTGTGTAAGGATGGATGAGTATATCGTGTAAAGAGCTCACAAACAGAAATAAAGCAAGACAAGAGAGAAGTCAGATATATCAATACACAAAACATCAAAAAAACATTGAGGAAAAAAGATGAAACTGAAACAATGCAAACACAAAGCACAAATGAAAAGTATGATACTTTGATTAATATCCTAATGCATCACTTTCATGCAGTCATCCCCAAAATGACCTGTCAGGAAAAGCAAGGTCACAGTAGGCAATGGATTATTATGGATGACCAAAGAAATAATTGAACTCAGTGCTAGAGTCATATAAACAGAGTCAGAAGTAGTACAGGCAATCAATAAGAGAAGAAAAAGCCAGTTCAATAAAAGGAACCACAGAAAATTCAAAACATAAAAGTAAAAAAAGCATGGGACGTAATCAACACTGAAAGATGTAGTCAAAAGAGTGTAAGTAGCAGAAATTTTATAAAGTCAGTGAGAGCCAAGAACAAAATAGTTACATATGGAAAAAATTGTTCAGTGACAATTTTATAGATGCTGTGCAAAACTTAAATGGGAAAGAAATCATCAGGGATCAAAGCATCCTAGAGCACTTGGGCAACCATCCCATTCAGTGTTCCTGGAGCCACCAACAAAAACTGAATTCATAAACATAATTCAGAAATTAAAATCCAAGAAGTCTGTATGAGATGATTAAGAATCAAATTATCTAATAAAGCATCTGAATGATGAAATAATAGAATCTCTTTTCGATATAGCAATCTGCCCATTCAGAGAAGGTATATTTCCAGAAAAATTAAAAATAAGCAAAGTAGTACCAATATAAGAAAGGTGAGAAAGATGATCCTAATAATTCTGTCACACATTGCCTCCATGTGCTGCTCTACACAAAATTTATGAATGTCTATGTTCTTAAACTTATGGCAATTCCTGATGAATGTGGTAGCTCCTCTTTTCTCCATTTGCTCTCCAGAAGTAATATGCTCACTAAAATTTTGTAACAGTTAACATATCTACACCAGTGGTTGTATGACATTTGGGGAAACAGATTATGTCAAGTAGTTTTGACAGCTCCAATCCATCAATGCAAATGGGTAGTATATTAAATTTTCTCCTCAGTCTTTGAATATTCTGACGCAATACAATCAGCTGGCACTTCACATTGACAGATAATATTATGTAGAAATAATGCTTCTGATGGTCACTTCTCAAACTGAAGATTTGTTTCAATTATAACCTCTCTTAAATTGTTTCTTTCTATTCTACCTACCCTAAAAAGATGCTGCTTGAAATCACTGAAATATCCCAGTTGGCTGAAAAATGCCAAAGTTAAGCCTCTGTATAAGAATGGAGATAAAGAATTCCCATCAAACTTCCATCGAGTTTCCCTTTTCTCAGCATTCTCAAAACTTTTAGAAAATATGCTTTTTATTAATATTCTTTCTGCGCGTAGTTACTGAATGATGGGTTTTGCAAACTTCATATTGTTACAAAGGTAAAGTATATATAATATATATGTATACATGTTTAATACCTAACATATTTAACTACAGAGGTTAACACATAATATATATAGTGTAGAACTATTTCAGGGACTACAAACATTTATTTACAAGAAAAGTTTTTAATTTTGTTTTAAATGAATTCCCAGTATATTCTCATAATGAGTCTGGCAGTTTGTTGTACCAAATTGAGCCACTGAAACATGGACTGTGGTCTCTTACTTTTAATTGTGATATTTGTCCTAATAACTGTTCTTACTTTTGTGTTGTGGTTATATATGTATTTATATCATAGCATTTGGGTGCCTCCCTAATGGCTTACAAAAAATGTGAGAAGTCTGCATATTTACTGCAGGTATACAGAGAGACATTTATTTTTGATAAGGGCATCACAACAGGTTTCACGGTATCCCCGACCATGTATTAGCCTAAGAGCTCTCTTTAGTAGCACCAATATTCTTTTCAGATGCACATGAGTGACACACCCCCACATCATTATCATATAACTTTTAACTTATAGCTATTTTTAGTGTTTCATGAATTACAATTTTGGACAGCTGGCTAAGAAAATGCAGTGCACTGCTTATTTTGCTGTGCAAATAGTTAACATGGTTTTCCCAACAAAGTTTGCCATCCAAGTGGAGACCACAGAATTTACAGTCTTCATTGCTTGTGTACAAAATTCCACAAACATGTGTAGGGATACACATCTGTGGCATGAGTTGCTACTTTGAACTCCAGTAACTAAGACTGCATGGTATTTACTTTTAGGCCTTTGTTACTAAAATACTTAGTCACCTCAGATAAGTCAAATGTTGAAAATCCTCAGCTAACCAAAATGTTGAAAAATATGATTTGTCCTCCTCATTGTCACCATAAAACATTACAGAGGTGTCATCAGCATAAATAATTATTTGGGAATTAGGAGGACATATATCATCATTCTCTCTCTCTCTCTCTCTCTCTCTCTCTCTCTCTCTCTCTCTCTCTCACACACACACACACACACACACACAAGAAAAGGAAATGACCCCAATATTGATACCTGTGGGACATCTTGTTTTAGTTTTATAGGGAATGTTGATTTTCCTCACCCTATATTGATATTTATATTTGTGTACTGTTTACAGTTTTTTAGGTAAATAGATACGCATTTAAGAGATGTGTGCATGATATTGCATGCCCTCAGATTCCACAAGAGAAGTGTATGGTTTGTGAGATCTAAAAATATGCCTATAGTATGCTTTCCTTCATCTAGATAGTTATGGGCCTTGGTTCAAAAATTCTGTTACATCTGGTCTGGTGTTGCAATCATTTCAAAATCCATGTTGAGTTTCTGCACGGAGCCAGCATAACTAATTCAAAATTGTCTTATTGGTCTGTAGTTTGACACTCCTCCTTTGATCCTTTTGTATGTATTGGTCTGACAGTGCATCCTTTCAACACATTAGAAAACATACTGCCTTTGATATTACAATTGATGTGATGCGTAATTGCTTTAACAAAAATATTTTTGAAGTATTTTGCTGAAAATACTGTCCCAACCACTTGAGTGTTTGTTGTTTTTGCTGTAGAATTATTTTTCTTATATCTTGTTCTTTTCTTCCCCAAATTCAAAGACCTTATCTATTGTGTAGCAATGTATTGGTGTGTTGAGTAGATCTGTGTCTGAAAATATGGTGCCAGTTCAGGAGATGAAAATGTTTGTTGAGAATTTTACAGATGGTTTCTAGTCTTGTATCAGTTGACCTTTATGTCTGATATTTATTGCTTCTCATCTGTGTTCATAAATGTTTTACAATATTTGTTAATGAGGTTCCAGGAGGCATGGCTTATATTTCCTGACTGTGCTATTGCTTCAGTGTGGACTTGTTTCCTAAGATTTTGGAGTTATAATTTGCAAGTTTGCTTGGTACTGATTTAATTTTTTTTGAAAATGTTTAGTACAGGTGACTTGTACAGTATACAGAGGACATGGATATTCTTTCTAAGCTCAGCTAATCTGCCTAGTAGTTTTAATTTAACTCTTCTTTTCCCACTGATTTTTAATTGGATGACAGAATTCTATGGAATTCATCCCATTTATTACTTGATCTTTCTAAATGGTAGACATTGCCCAATTCTCTCTAACTATTGTGTTTTTGAATCTGATTATGTTCATAATAGCTGGGCTAAATTTCTGCTTAAATATTGTTGGAGTTTTTGGAAGGATGTATACACCCCAGGACAACCAGGATAATTGTGGGATTTTTTTCATCTGGGGTAAATCCAGAAATTTCTTAGAATTCCAGGAATTTTTTAAATTTTTTAGTTTTCGGTTAAATTTTTGTAATTTTGACTGATAAGGTAAGGACAGATACTCTAACAAAGATTTTACTTTTTCCCACTACTGCACCAATAAAACTACTTTAACAATAAAATAAAAATGAGAGAATAACACCAAAATAAAACTTCAGTTGCAAAGAAAATGTGCCATTTACAGCAATAAAGCACATTGGACACCTAAGTGTTTGTCAACAGCAAAATGTGCCAAAGGCTTTAGGACAAAGACTATGCAATATTTCATAACAGCAAACTGCTTTTGATGAGCATGACATCATGTTTGTTCATATTTCTAACAGGTCATGGGAAAATTTGCAAATGGTGGTTTGAGAAGCATTACTTTCAAAGCAAATTTCTTTTTATGCAAGATGATTTATATTACATGTGAGAACATGAAATGAATTTCTTAAATCATGGAACATTTGACTCTCATTCAAAACATAAGACTTTGAGAACCAGCCACTTAGAAAAATTTTAGGCCCCAAAGACCACCCATTTATGCCATTATTTAAAATTTTACTGTCACATTTGTGTTTATGTATTAAAGCCCCACCATGAACTATGGACCTTGCTGTTGGTGGGGAGGCTTGCCTCAGTGATATAGACAGCCACACCACAATGGAGGGGTTCCTGTTGAGATGGCAGACAAACCCGTGGTTCCTGTGCTGGTACTGCAAACTACGGCTTTAGTTTTTCCCAAGAGCATGCAGCTCTATTGTATGGATAAATGACAATGGCATCCTCTTGGATAAAATATTCTGGATGAGACTGACAGGAAGTGCAAAATGGCTAAGCAGGTATTGATAGAGGACAACTGTAGTGATTTAGAAGCATATATCACTAGGGAAAGTAGAGGCCATGTACAGGAAAATTAAAGAGACCTTTGGAGAAAAGAGAACTGCTTTTATGAATATCAGGCACTCAGATGGAAAACCAGTCCTAAGCAAAGAAGGTAAATCAGAAATGTGGAAGCCATATGTAGAGGGTCTATACAAGGGAGAGGTACTTGAGGGCAGTATTATGGAAATGGAAGAGGACATAGATGAAAATGATTGGGAGATATGATACTGCATTAAGAATTTGACAAAGCATTGAAAGGCCTAAGTTGAAACAAGAACCTGGGAGTAGACAACATTCCATTAGAACTACTGATAGCCTTGGGAGAGCCAGCCATGACAAAACTCTTCCATCTGGTGTGTAAGATGTATGAGGCAGCTGAAATACCCTCAAACTTCAAGAATAATATAATAATTCCAATTCCAAAGTAAGCAGGTGCTGACAGATGTGAAAATTACCAAACTGTCAGTTTAATAAGTCAGTCACAGTTGCAAAATACTAACACCAATTCTTTCCAGAGGAATGGAAAAACTGGTAGAAACCAACCTTGGGGAAGATCCGTTTGGATGAAAGAATATGAAAGGCAATACTGACCCTATGTTTTGTAACAGAATATAGGTTGAGGACAGGCAAACCTATGTTTATATCATTTTTAGACTTAGAGAAAGCTTTTGACAGTGTTGACTAGAATACTCTGTTTCAAATTCTAAAGGTGGCAGGAGTAAAATACTGGGAGCAAAAGGCTATTTACAATTTGTACAGAAACGAGATGGCAGTTATAAGAATCCAGAGGGGGGGGGGGGGGGGGGGGGTATAAAAGGGAAGCGGTGGTTGAAAAGAGAGTGAGACAGGGTTGTAGACTATTCCTAATGCTATTCAATCTGTGTACCGAGCAAACAGCAAAGGAAACAAAAGAAAAATTTAGAGTAAGAATTAAAGTCCAGGGAGAAGAAATACAAATTTTAAGGTTTACCAGTGACATTGCAGTTCTGTCAGAGAGAGCAAAGGACTTGGAAGAGCAGTTGAGTGGAATGGACAGTGTCTCGAAAGGAGGATATAAGATGAGAATCAACAAAAACAATGTGAGGATAATAGAAGGTAGTCAAATGAAATCAAGTGATGTTGAGAGAATTAGATTAAGAAATGAAACACTTGAAGTAATAGATGAGTTTGGGCAACAAAATAACTGATGATGATATATGAAGTAGAGAGGATATAAAATGTAGACTGAAAATGGTAAGAAAAGCTTTTCTGGAGAAGAGAAATTTGTCAACATCAAGTCTAGATTTACGTGTCAGGAAGCCTTTTCTCAAAGTATTTGTATGGAATGTAGCCATGCATGGAAGTGAAACATGGATGATAAACAGCTTAGGCAAGAAGAGAATAGAAGCTTTTGAAATGTGGTGCTACAGAAGAATGCTGAAGATTAAATGGGTAGATCACATAACTAATGAGGAGGTACTGAAAAGAAATTTGTGGCACAACCTGACTCGAAGAAGGAAGCGTTTGGTAGGACACATTCTGAGACATCAAGAGATCACCAATTTAGTACTGGAGGGAAGTGAAGGAGATAAAAATCATAGGGGGAGACCAAGGGATGAATTCAGTAAGCAGATTCAGAAGGATGTAGGTTGCACTTTTCACTCAGAAATGAATAGGCTTGCACAAGATAGAGTATCATGGTGAGCTGCATCAAACCAGTCTTCGACTGAAGACCACAACAACATATATTAAAGGGTAACACAAGCTGAAAATGAACAACATTATATCTGAAAGATTAGCTTTTCTTGTAGCTATACTGTATGTATATTAACTTAAATGATTAACTTTTCCTACTTATGTATTCGCACTACTTATCAGTGAGGTTGCTATAGACTGACTACATCACATATTCTATGCTCTGAATATCTACTGTCATTGGCTGGCGAGATCATATGATATGAGCACAGCACAATCTCAATTTCAGTGCTTTGTAAGTTAACATGTTGTATTTGGTGGAACTCATATTTATACTTTTGTAATACAAATATATGTAGAGTGCATGTTTCCGCACATCCATGATCTTTCCAAAACATATAGTTTTTTACTGGTTTTTGTTTCTTAAAGTGCCGGGAAATTTTCCTCTGGTGTATAAAACCTTTACCATTCACAGGATTGATTAGTTTTACAGCTACAAGGGGAAGTATATTGTCACCTAACTCAAAAATAAATGCACTTTCACCTGGAAAAAAGTATAAGTATTTTTAACTGGGAAATCCAGAAAAAAAACAGGATTTTTTTTCCTTGTCCACATATACACCCTGCTGGAGTATCCACATTTAAATAATCAGTTTGCTGGCAATAATGATGAGAGAAGTGAGGAATTCTATGTTCCTGAACTTAATCTTATCTGCATCATATTCGCTAATTTTTGCACAATCTATCCTACTGGAGGCTAAATCTGTTATTCTGATGTCTGAAGTTACCACATTTACTATATTACATGAATTCAATAAATCTGGTAATTTTAAGTTACAAGAATTTCTATCCCGATAAAATTGTTTCACCCTGTACTGTGAGGTTATTGGGTCCAAGTTGACTAATTATCTTATTAAGGCTATTGAAGAAATGATCGAACTCTCCATTTGGTGGGTGATAGGCACCCGCTACTTTATGTTTCATTGACTGTTCATGAATCCTTCAGAGATAAGATAAAAATGGCTTCTAAAACCATCTGACTTCAAATAGTATGCCATCTGTGCCATAATATTTACAGTATAGATTTATACAGGTTTCTGACATTGAGAAGGCCATTTACATTACAGCAAGACTGTAATTAATTTGTGAAACAACTGCTACATAAGTTTGACAGTTATAAATTTTTGAGATTACAACTCAACAATAAATTTAATTCTGACGAGCATACCACAGAATTGCTGAAGGGTCTAAACAAATCTTCATTTTCAATGTGGATGTTGTCAGACATAGGTGATGTAAAATTATGTAATATGAGTTATCTGTGGTACAAACCCAAGAATGTCCTACTTCCCAGTTTACTTATTCCTTGACATTTTCCAGGTTGATGGGACACATACGTCCCACTAAAGTAACCTGATGTTTTGAGCATTGGGACATATCTATCTAGTGCTGTCATGTAGCAGGATGTTTTTGGAACTTGGAGGAAAATACTGTGGATTATAGGGTGCATATATATAGAAGGTTGCTAGTGATCAAATGGAGTGACATGTGTTTATAGTGTGTCTGCGTCATGAAAATCAGATCAAATCACCATCTTCTCCATTCTAAGAATGTCTGAAGTAACTAACTGTTTCTTATACATCACAGACATTGATTTTGAAACCTTACTATACTCCTCAATAATTCTGCCAATCTGTACACAATTTGTATTTCGCAGCAGCTGTATACAAATTGCAGTAGTTTAAAAGAAAAATATCTGTAATTTCTGCACATTAAGTTTTTTATTTAATGAGAAAGTTATTTGGCTTATAAACAATGAATTAGATGCTGAACTGACACCCACTGAAGATGCCTTGTAAGTAAGGTGAAACACATCTGGGTGTAGAAGTTAATAGAAAACTTAACACCCAGCAAGCAAAAGGCATTTTTCTTTTAAACTACTGCAAGTTCTACATAATGTGTATGCATTGGCACATATATGCCACAGAAAACTTCACAGAATGTATAAAACATTGGTGTGATACATCAAAGCCATCTTCACTGGTTATGTTGAAAACTTGTGTGCAATATTTCATTTTTTTTCATTGTCAGGAGAATAAGTGTGTTTTGGTATTGATTTGTTATATTTTTTCCATAATTTCCATCCTGATAAAATTGTTCTAAAATTAGATATTTCATTCTGAGAATCCTAGGTGCACATGAAAATATATATCTAGGTAGGTTCAGAGGTCACATGTGTCCCACTTCAGCAATTTTCAAAGGCAGTTGGCTTAAAATCTTTTTGGTAGTGAAATGGTATTACTTATCACAAAGCTTTGATCTTTCATTTTTCAAATATATGATAAATAAATTTTATCCATGAAAGGGTTTATGAAATTTGTGATAAATAATATACTTCAAATGATTTTTATTCCAGTCTTTGATCACAATATCAATTCTTATGATGATCACCGGTTTCAGTCAGTAACAACCATCCTCAGACCTAAAATATAAATGTGTATACGCCTAATGAGTCTTTCAACACAATACAGCTTTACGTATCACAATATACTATCATACAACCATGGAAATGTACAGATAAAATCCGGTAAAATGTACCTGTTCTACACCATGTCCTAAAGTGATAAGGCCGTAATGGCATCGTCAAAACATATAAATATCCTCAGTACAGCATCGCCACATAGATCTAAAATAAGGTGTAGAATAGATCACATCATCCACACAGTCATTTTTGCAACTGGCTACTGAAGTACAGTAGCTACCAGACATATGTTTGCCTACATCCTAAATAGATGTCGCTACTATATTCTTAGATGTAGTCATCATTTACATAAGAAACATAATCTGATAAAAACACATGAGGTACAATACATGTAACATACTTTTCAATATTGATAACTATTACAGAAACCAATTGTGATACAGTAAAAGATGAATACAGTTACCCATGTCGCAGCTGGTGAAAATAATATACTTCTTTTTCAGGTCAGGGAACCAATACTGGAAATAAGAATAGTCTTCACAAAGATTTAAAGTCACTTACTTTGATACATAAAGGTGTCAATTATACTGGAACAAACATATACTTCTTTTTCAGGTCAGGGAACCAATACTGGAAATAAGAATAGTCTTCACAAAGATTTAAAGTCACTTACTTTGATACAGAAAGGTGTCAATTATACTGGAACAAACATTTTCGAGAACTTACTTCCAGCCATAAATAGTTTAACTACTAATTAATCTTAGCTTAAAGAATCCTAAATGATTTATTGGTGACCAGTTTCTTCTAAGTGCAGCTATGTGAGCAACATAAATAAGTATTGTAAACTGATTTCGTCTTCAATGATGTGTAGCTACAACAGCCTAAGATTTATCATATGCACCTCAGTGTATTGTACATTTACATATTTTCTGACAAGTTGGCTATTACATCTTAAATGAAACTGTGTTTAAGAGTTTTTGACTTATTCCACATTCATAAAGATCGTTTCACTTAGTATCTCTGGAAGAAATATCACCATGCCTTTTTTATGACAAGTTGTACTTCTTTGAGGATCTCCTCATTATGGATCTATCAGACAAAAGAACATCTAATCTAATCACTCTATCTTCTGCCTGCAGGAAAAGTGTTTGCCATGTCAGTCACACTGGAGGCTGTGACACCTCTCATAGCAACACCAGTTTATACAGGATTTTTCAGTGTCACTATTGACACCTTTCCTGGAGCCTTCCATGTGCTTTCAGCCTCAGTCATGGTTGTGGATCTGATTCTCATCCTGTAAGTTGTGTTATGAATAAAACATAAGAGATTTATTATTATTATTATTATTATTAATGTTAATTGTTGCTACTGGAAATAATCCTCAGCTTGGAATGAATATTACTATATGATAACTGTTTTGAAAACTAACTGAACTTAGAAGCAATACATACACACACACACACACACACACACACACACGTGCATGCTCAAAGGATATAAAATGGATATAAGGGCAGAAATGTCTACTGGTGGCTGAGGAAGGTGCACTGAACAGCGTCACATCAGTATTATGTCACTTGCAGACTAATAATTATAGCTATGCAGGCCACATGTTTTTAAGTTGGTTAGTACCTCCAAGTACATGTGGCAAGACCAAGCCATTAATGCTCGTATTCCTCTGGGCAGGTCAGGTGTTGAAGTGTAGAGACATGGATGCAAAATGGTTAGTCTATACTGACAGCATAGTCCACTTAATGGTACAGTTAGGGCCATGCAGAAAACATCACATCACAAAGTTTGTGATGTGTTTGTGGAAAGACTGTTCAATGCAGATAAAAAACAACCAACACATCGACGTGTCACAAGCTGTGACATGGTCGTGGATTGCAATAGTAATCCAGGAAGGGTAGAATAAATTTCTTTTATTTCCATCAATGATGAAAAACCTTTTGATTCTTAAAATACTGATTTCAGTCAGCAATGACCATCGTCAGCTTTGTCACAAAACAGATCAGAAAATAGTCATTGCTGACTGGCACCGGTAGTCTAAGGACCAAAAGTTTTTTGATCACCAATGGAAATAAAAGAAATTTTTCTACACTGATGTGTGTACACATTAAAGCATCACATATAAAAATATTTGTATAACTCTGCCACATTTTCAATGTCATAAATACAACTAAAAATCAGGCAACCCAGAAGATTTTTAAGGCAAGATAGACCAACATTTGGATAATGTTTAGCTCCTAACAAGCATTTCACTCGAAAATAAATCATTAGACTATCACCAAAAGGAAAGATATCTGATGATTTTGTGGTACAATGAAATACACTGCCTGTCATAGATTTTATAGTAACTTGCAGATTATAGATGTAGATTATAGATACTTTAAATAGCAGGACTATTGTTGGAATAGAATGCAATTGAATAATATTTGAAGAAGCAACAGAATGTTCATAGCCAAAGCAAAACCTTGAAACAGGCTAGCCTCTGTACCAAGGACACAAGAAGTTTCAGCAATAGTATTGTGAACTGCTGTGAGCATAAAACATTTTTCTTCAAATTCATAACAAGTTACAGCTAAAAACTCAAAGAACTGAGTAAAAGATCCCACTCAGAACTGTAAGTTAGTTGATGAATGAATTTCACTGAATAGCCAAAGAAACTGGTACAGCAGCCTAATATTGTGTAGGGCTCCCGTGAGCATGCAGAAGTGTCACAACATGAAGTGGCATGAACTTGACTAATGTCTGAAGTAGTGCTGTAGGGAACTGACACTATTAATCATGCAGGGCTGTTCATAAATTCATAAGAGTACGAGAGGTTGAAAATCTCTTCTGAATAGCACATTGCAAGGCATACCAGATACACTCAATAATGTTCATGACTTGGAATTTTGGTGGCCAGCAAAAGTGTTTAAACTCGCAAGAGTGTTTCTGGAGCCACTCTGTAGCAGTTCGGGATGTGTGGGGTGTTGCACTGTCCTGCTGGAATTGCCCCGCTTCATCATTACCTAGGAGATGTTATGGCCCATCGGTCGTGCACCGACTATAACACCTCTTTCAAACTCACTTAAATCTCGATAACCTGCCATTATAGTAGCAGTAACTGATCTAACAAGTGTGCCAGACACTTGTTGTCTTATACAGGCATTGCTGACTGCAGCTCTTTATTCTGCATGATTATATATGTCTATATTTGAATATGCATGTCTGTACCAGTTTCTTTGACACTTCAGTGTATGTCCACAATAACTGAAATGTGTATAAATAAAATGATTTCAAAGTGTAAATTCAGTCAAACAGAAGCTGAAATAACTTCTGTCCAACCAAGTGATTGGGGGATGAGGCAGTCACAGATACTTGCAAAACTTACTGCAGTTGAAATCGTCAGTGTCAACAATGACAAAAATATTCTTTTACCTGTTATTGCATTATCTTCTTTCAGCCAAAGTCTTAGGTGACTTCTCCAATTTAACTGGCTTCTGTTAATGATAGTTTTCCTCTCCCTTCTACAACACTACAGCTTTTGTGACTATCTGTGCTTGCTTGTCCCTCCTGCTGTGTGATAAATAGAAATTTCTGTGTAATAATTTCATTGAATTAAGACCAGCTTGATGACTGCAGGTGGTAAAGAATACAATCATAAGGACCAATATCTGAAACTTTATTGGTCTTTGCTCTAGCATCTGACTATCTTTCACTTCTGGCAGTACTTTTGAACTGGAAAAAATTCAAGTTGTGCCATGATAATCTTTATGTTGACTTAGAACTAAGTAGATGATCTGCTTTTGAGGTCAGAGGAAGGCAAGGAAGTACGATAAAACATAAGGTTGTGCCTACCAAATTGCTATAATGCTCAAAGAAGACTTGAACTAATGATTTTTTACTGTACTTATCTAACACAATTTTGTAATCAGGAGGTGGCAGAAATTTTTGTTATGGTAAACTACATTGGATTCCACTTGACCTACAGTACTGATATGGAGGTAGGATCAGTATTAATTGAGTATTATGTGTATATGGTGTCATGAAGTACACACAGTGATCACTAAAATTAAGATCTCATAAATTTAGGACCAGTTTAATAATATAGTTTTGTGCCAATTTTTTCAAATTATTCTGGGAGTGGACATGTATAATGTCTACATGCATTGTCATCATGACAGGTGATATCAGTTCTGGAATAATGCAGTAGTTTCAAATTCACTATCAGGGAAGCCACAATCTCACTAGACAAGCTGTTAGCTACTCCCCTTAAAAGAAAACACTGGCCCTGCTAGAGCTCTGTAGATGACATAGATTGGTGCCAGGTGATCACAAAACCCTCCACCACTGATATAAAGTCATGGCAGTGAAGTGGTGCTTATGTGCCACTTGATTGTCTAGAATCAGCATAGTAAGAATGGTCATCATGGAGACCTGACAGGATGGCATAAAGTATCTGTCATTTCTGGATGTACCCATGACTACACCATGAATGAAGTTGCCCAATTCTTTGGTGAAACAATGGGTGCCTATAAGGAATGGTGTACCACTTGCAGCCATGTAACATGGCATAAGAACAGTGATAGTAAAAAGATCCTAACTAACAGGAATCAGAGACTTGTATCACACCTAATCAGAGACAGTTTGTTTCAAACCTCAACAGGAATTGTTGCTGTCAGGTGTATCTCACCCAGTTTCTTAGTGAACATTGTGAAGGGAGCTACATGCAAAGGGCATTTGGAGTTGGATACTTCACAAAAGGTACCTCAGAGTGACAAATTATAAATTTGGATATCTTCAATGGTACCAGTGTAAGGTGCAAGCAACACAAGCCACCATTTGGGGTACCAAGTGAGAGGGGCACCAAATGTACTGCAACTGTTAAGTTTTCTATACAGGGTGTATCACAATTAGTTGTGGCTGCTTGGGACACCAACATGGAATGGGCATAGTGGCACCTAATTACAAGATTTGTGTACATTGTGTAACAGAATTAGTGACAAAAAGCTGCAGGGGTGAAAATGTATTTGGGAAAAGGGAGCATGGGAAGGGGTGTCAAATGGTAAGCTTCTTGTGTGGAAAAATGTTCTTGAACTGATCCTGGTCTTCAGTGGGTGAAACAACACAAAACTCAATAGTCCCTGACTGGATCCATGCAATGTGGTCAGACGACTCATGATGTTGCCTCTTTTCAAATGATACAAGGGGCTCAGTCCCTAACAGACCAATGAGATGTTTGACCTGTAGTGTGTATGGGGTGCAATTAAAGCCAAAGATAATTCTGTGATGCTTTTTAGGGATTTTTTGTACCATTGCTTGGGCCTACTCATTTGGGCTACTCAGGGTGTTTATTTCAAGATTCTTTTTGACCATGTTCAATCTTTCTTCTACATCTTCATGATGAGAATGCTATGGAAACTTCATCTTCCAAGACGACAACAGCCATGTTCACATGACTTAATGTTTACATTCCTGGTTTGTTGAGCACTTAAGGACTTTATTGCACTTTGGCTGGCCTTCTTAATCTTAATCTCATGGGAAATGTCTGGAACTATTTGGAACAGATGGTGAAAAATAACCGTCAACATCCCTGTAGTTTGGTAGCTCTAGATGATCTAATCATTGACAACTGACATCAGTTAGATATGGCAAACATGATGAAACTTGTGCATTCTCTTCCTCACTAAAGTGAGGCCATTATCAAGAATAGCTGTGGTGTTATAATTAAAATGTTCAATAACTTACCCAGTGACATAAAATGCCTGACAAACAGAAAAAATTTGAAAACAAACTGAAAAAAGATTGTCCTTGAGAATTCCCCCTATTCCATATAAGAATTTCTGTTACTGTAATGTGCAAAAGGTGATCGATAAGAATAACATACTCACATGTGCACATCTAATTTAAAAAAAAAAACTTATAAATGTTCTGCATGTAACCATTTTTGCAAATTAATTTGCAACATGTATGATTCATTCAACATCATTACAATTGTGGGGCTGGCAGTACAAGTGGCACAAGTGCTTGCTGCAGCAAACTGAGTAAATGGCTGTTTAGAAATTATGTGAGTTACTATTGAAACATCAGATATTTCTTCCTAATGGTCAGTTACTCTGTGTATAGTTGTAGGTATGGTTAAAGATTGAAGTGCTACTGAATTATTTTTATAGTATATTAAAAATACTTTATACTCCTCGCATCTTAAAACTTCTTGGAGGGAAACTGGTACCAAGCAAAAACATTGTATTTATTGTTCTCATTTTGAAGACTTTTTGGTGCAACACACATGATATACATAGTACAACACAATTGTTGATTATAGAACAAGAATGTGTGAGTAATTAAAGTGAAATTAATATACAAAGTTAAAAACAATAGATAAACAGCAAATAAAAATAAAAAGACAATACTAAACAAAAATATATTGCTGTGGTTCCAATACATGCAACAGATTGTTCATAGTTTCTTTCTATAATTCCCTCAGTCAGTGTCTAGAGAATCATAATCATTTCCTTCTGTGGTATCTTAAAGAATAACTTCCTGTGCAACACACATGATGCTGTAGTATTGTGTTGCGCATTTTTCAGCCTTCCTTGCCTCCTTCTTTGACCAAGTCTTTGTATGTCTCCACTCCCTCTTCTTACACAATGGTAAACTACTGTCCGAGAATGGGATATACTATTATAGAACTCATGGTAAAGTGGAGGGATGTAGTTTTTCATCTCCTGAAGATTTTTCTGTCTCTGAAATTTTACTTCAAACTCATCTTGATGCATAGGCTGCAAAAAGAAGTATTGATGGGGGACCAATAATATGGCTCCTAAAACTCACTTCTTTAAACACAAGATCAGGGTTTACTGAATACTTGAAATGCATTTTTAGAGGGTTTTCTTTGCTGATTCAGATTCACCCAGTATTCCTCCATTGTACTTTGTTTCTTTCTATGTGCTTAGCAGCTTAATCCTTTGCTACAGCATCCATGGCTTTAATTGAAAGAAAGTTTTCTGTTTTCATTTCCACAACTGAAAACTTTCTGCTGACCTGCTTCACTGCTTCCTTCCTGTCTCAGGGAACAAATGCATGCTCAGAGAGACCAAAATCATTAACATTTTGTGTATGTATAACCAGTTTCAAGGATATTATGATATATTGGCTCAATATACTGATTTTGCCACAAGATATACAAGTGGTACTTCAAAAAATGGGCTATTTAAAAATGCGTTAAATATTGCTGGAAGTTCTCCTAAAATTATGTGTATTAGGCTTTTGCTGTACTTGTAGAAATATGCACAACTTAACCGTCATTAAAGATAACATCAGTTCTTGTTCTATCCACCATTTTACTTGTACTAGTTATATTCTAAACAGAATCCAGACATTGACTTAGAGTTTTAACTTTATGATCATGAAGTGTGGCACTATGCATGAAATTGCTTGCACTACTCTTACCCAGAAGAGATCCACACTCTAGCTTTCCAAATTTGCATTTAGATAATTTTCTTGTGAAATTGCCACTTGTACACTTGTACTCTCAGCCCCTCAGTTTATCTTGCAAATGATCCATGAACATGAAACATAATAACTTCAGTGTGATGCCATCTGGGGGTGCCTAATTTTTTGTTTGGTGTGCTCTACCTCCACATTTTTATTATTAACCATTCACTACATTAATAAATTTCTGATATTGGTCTGCTCTGTTGGCACAATATATACTAGGTTTCCTGATGCAAATGCAGATCAGCCCATTTTCTAGATGTTAATTTAATATCTCTGTATTTCATTTTCTTTGATTCATATCCCAAATAACCATTTGCCTCAAACATACTTTTTTTTATACAGAACATTAACATTTCCTTGATATCCTCATCACTGTCAATGTCACCAACTTTAAATGAACATTTTGTATGTGCACTGGCTGTGAGCTGCTGAACACTTTTTGTAGTGCCTTTCCAACTGCAAACACAAGAAATCAGTCCTCATTATTCCACTCAATTTCATTTACAGTAACAACTATTTCAGCTTTGAAAGCCAAACTGACAAGGAGATCAGAAAATAGAACCTCAGAACAAATTGATATAAACAACTGTCTACCCCGGGAAGATTTAGTTTTGCTTATCTAGACTCATATGGATCCTAGTAAACTGGGTAATTCAGATTCCATCTCTGAACTCTGAAGATGGGTGTAACACTTCAATATACTTTTGGTTTATGTTACTCATTTTGCCACTATTTATATGTTTTCTCTGTCTTTCATTTTATCAGCACTATTCTGCACGTCCCTTTCTCTCAATTCTGTCTTTGTCATGCCTTTCATTTTCTATCTTTCACTTTTTTCCAGTTTGTCTACTTATTATGTATTCTCATCTGTACTCTCTGATGTATTTCCAAATGTTGTTTCCTCATCTGTGACCTTTTGATTATTAGCAAGTCACTAACACTCAAGAATTTAAATCTCAGTACTTAAAACAGTACTTCTAATTTGTTTAATGGTAACTTCTCTTTCACAATGGGTCCAGGATCTGAATTGATCTTTATTAATATCTTTCATCTATTCATTTTATTTTTGCTATCCTATTTTCTATATGCCTTTTCTTCTTTGTGAAGAAAGTATAAGGGACGATCAAAAAGATTCCATTCAAAGGCCATACAGTTCAGAATCAGTATGCCAATCAGGCAAAATTGCCATGAGCATTGAGGCAATCATTCTATTTATGTATGAGGTTGAAGACAGATGTTTGGTAAAACACTTCATACTGCTTGAAGGAGTCAGTAACTGCATGCTGCACATCCTTATCCAAGAGCAATCATTGACCCTTCAAGGCCTTTTCCTAGGGACTGAAGGCATGATCATTGCATGAGGAGAGATCAGGACTACAGTGCAGGTGTGCATATGTCCCCCGTTTGAGTTGTTTAACTTCTGCATTATGACATATCTAATATGGGGATGTTCTTTATCATGAAGCAGCAGCACCCCTTGGATGCAATGGCAATTTTTGACAGACATGCTGTCTCATACACATTCTTCATTCTCCAGTAGATGTCTACCAGTGTTTGTCCTTTGGCAGCCAAGAAAAGAATAACAGCACATTGCCCCCACCCCCCCTTTATTTATTTATTTTTTTTCTTTTTACGTGATTTGGTAATTATGTTGCTGTAGTTCACATTTCCTCACTTGCCACATGCATGTCAGAAACACACAAATGCCAGACTAATCCCTTGTCCACATGTCTGTGCATATAAACCCACATTGGAGTCATACCATGTTGCATATACACTGCAGCAACATCCTCAAATGAAAACTTTTTGATCAGCCATTATATCTGAAGCCCAAAAACTTTTTCTTTTTTTGGTGTGTTTCAGCTGTCTAAGTGTTTCCCACTTTTCAGTCTCATTTACAAATAGACAGAGAAACTCCTTAAAAACATAATTTATCAAACTGAATAACAACAGATATGAAAGTAATGTATGTTGCAGTAGTACTTTTAGAGTTACAGCAAATACCAAGATGATTCAACACCCTAGCCAGTTTTCCTCCTGTCCTCACCCAACTAAGCTAGTTTTCCATTTCATTATGTTGATGATGACATGGTGTAACATCCTGTCCCCTCGCCCTTGTTTCCTGCTTCTGGGCAACAAAAATCAAGATTTAATATATCTCAATAAGAAATGTTGTGCTAGCAATTTTGGCAAACACAGATATTCTGCTAGTTGTGATGTATATTCACAATATTTGTAATGTACTTTTAGGTCTTTTATGCTGTAGTTTCTGTGCTCCACTTCTGCAGGACACTTATTTCTTCTAATGTACTTTAAATGTTGTAGGATCGCAGCGTACCTTGGCCGTGGTGCTGCAAAGGAGGAAGCAGCAGCAAAGATACAACAAAAAGAAAAATCTTTGTCCCAAAGCTGAACGAGCGTACTGCCATTTGGCTGATTTACTCTCCTGCCTCTGTAACATGTCATGCACGTTGCCTACCTGCCACCTGCAATAAGGCCTATGACGAATCGACACACTTGAAACAAAAGATTATTGTGCATGGACACATGCAAAATCAAAGACAGGCATTTATGCACATACTTTGTTGTGGAAGCAAGTAACTATAGGATAATGTATATTACTGATATTTATTTTTTATTTATTTTTGTTGTGTGAAGAAGTCTTGGAAGAGAATCTCTGATATATTTTATATGTCAATGTAATTGCACTCTAGCAATCATAATAGCAGTCTAGTTGTCCATTGTTAAGAATATATAAAATATTATTGCAGCCTTTCATCTCATATACAAAAATTTTGCTTTCTAAGACAGCACAATGAATATTTTCATTATACATCTGAGACTTTTAAAATTAGATTTAAAATTTTTCTTACAATGTTTTTTATATTCTTCAAATTATGTGTGCAAAGACAATCACAGTATACTCTGATGAACTATGTTTGCATCTTTCAAATTACTGAAAGTGCTATATTTAATTATTTTCTCAATAAATGCTGAGTATTTACAAGAGCATGGAGTTAGGTACATTATTTTATACACTCCAAACTTTACTTTATCCCACAGTCAGTGTAAAATGTTCCCATTGATTTGATGAAAAGCACTGACAGTGTAATTCCAGAGTCATGGAGAGGAGCTAATGAAAAAGCACAAACATTGACTTTACACATGCCTAATAAAAGAAATGCAGGGGGTTTTTGGTCAGTGAGCCCATAATTGTATTTACTCTTGTTAATATTACAGGTGGCAAAGATTTTTGTCCTTCTCGCTGAATTAGAACATGCAAAACAAGATAGGTTGAAGGGGGAAGATCACGTGAACTGTGTAAAGATAATACATAATGGTCAAAAGGGAACACCTCTTCAGTTTCTTCATCTACATTTGAGCTTACAGTATCAAATAAATTTGACTTGTTACCTGAAGTAGGAAAGGAAGAGCACTAATCCAGCTGTAGGTCACAGTAGGATGCAGCAGATTTCTAGGAAAGAAACTAAGTGTAGGTCAGCACCAAAAGAGAATATAAAGAAAAGAGTATTGCTGCTAGAGGTAGTAGTCATGGAAAGGGTGTAGGTCAGATGGTACAGGACAAACTAGGAACAGGGTGACAGAGGACATATGAAATTTGTGCCAAGATTTTGACAAAAAAAGATCATTTTATCATATTAGGGAGAGCAGGGAACAGCCTGGCTGGATACAGAAATTATAGTATTAAGGGTGACCCAGATGAAATAGGAGTAGCAAATACATGTACAAATGTGAGTTTCGTGGAGGTCCTACAGCATCATGACCAGCCCTGAGTTAAAACTTCTGTGAGCTGTCTGAACACAGAATTGAGCATGCTGCTGAAGACTGATACGAGATCGCATACGAGTGTGGTGCCTGTTGCTACAATTGGGAGATGGGAATATACTAGATATGGCCTACACCAGAATAAGAGAGGGAAAGATAGGTTGGCTGAGTTTCTTGCAGAAAATACATATGGCACCACTATTACACAAAGCAAGATCCTTGTGTCTGAGAGGTACCTTTCTTACGTTACAGTCAGGATTCAGGACCTATTTTATGAAATAAATAAAAATAACAGAAAAGCCCCACAAAACCCTTAACAATGCACAGAAAAGCAAGGTTAACTTATTTCATCAGAATATTAGAGGACTGGCTAATAAGGTAAAAAAGCTTCTTGTCTGGATAATTTCGAGGGCTCTGAAAAAACAGACATTCTGTGCCTCTCTGAGCACCACATAATCACAAGGTCAGGTAAGTTTCTTTCAAAAAATTATGCTCTAGCTTCTTACTCATGACCGAGTGAGGTGGCGCAGTGGTTAGCACACTGAACTCACATTCGGGAGGACGACGGTTCAATCCTGTCTCCGGCCATCCTGATTTAGGTTTTCCGTGATTTCCCTAAATCGTTTCAGGCAAATGCCGGGATGGTTCCTTTGAAAGGGCACGGCCAATTTCCTTCCCAATCCTTCCCTAACCCGAGCTTGCGCTCCGTCTTTAATGACCTTGTTGTCGACGGGACGTTAAACACTAACTACCACCACCACCAGCTTACTCATGTAGATCATATATAAAGAGAGAACAAATAGATTTTGCAGTGAGCAGCATATAGAAGTGCATGTGCGAGTGTGCATTGCATGTGTGTGTGTGTGTGTGTGTGTGTGTGTGTGTGTGTGTGTGTGTGTGTGTGTGTGTGTGTGAATTAATACTATAAAATAGTTAATTTTGTTATTGTAACTGTATATAGATTATAGATCCCCTCTGGGAAATTTTGAACTGTTTATAAGGAATTTGGATTACTTACTACGTTATCTGTAGACATCAGCAAGCCGTTAATAGTCTGTGGTGGTTTCAGTCATATTTTCTAAAGTATTCTGAAGAAAATTATCTGCAAAACTTATTTGGATCCTACAGTTTGATCTCAGTATTAGCTCCCCAACACAGGTGGATAAAGACAGTTGGACCTTGATTGATAATGTTTTCTTTACTGAAGGTCAAAGTAAGAAAATAACTGTTTATCCAGTACCAAACATTCTCTCTAATTATGATACACAGTTAGTTAGGATAAATAAGATAGTGCCTTACAGTAGTGATACTCCTCAGTGGAAAAAAAGTTAAAGTAATTATTGACTACGGAACAAATGTTTAGAAGAATAGTTTACAAAAGGTAACTTGAATGCAATTTGTATTGAACCAAATGCTACCATAAAATTTTATGTGTTCCATAATGAATTCATATCATTATATGACAATAGCTTTTTGCATAAGCTAGTCAGAAAGTACATTAAACAGTAATGTAAAAAACTGTGAATCACTAGAGGGAAATGTATCTGTTAACAGGAACAAGTAGAGATACTAAAGTAGTTGCCCACAAAAACTACTCAGAATTATTCTGAAATATTAATGAAAAATCAGGGTACATGCACTTTATGTCATAAATCAGTAATTATAAATATATACTTAAGGCTATACGGAGTGTAATGATACAACAGATGGAACAACCAGCCACAAAACATATTCAATTCAGCTCAATTCTATTCAGTCTCTTTATTCATCTGTTAACAATATACATTGTATGGATGTAGTCAATTAAATATTGTTTCTTATATTTAATTTGTTTCAAAAACTTGGATAAGAAATACAAATATTTTATATCAGTATATATAAATAACAATAAATATAATATAATAATAAATATAATATGGTAATAAATATAATAATAAATATATATAAATGATAATAAAACAGTATATATAAATAATATTCAGATATTCTTCAACATTATAAAAACTATGTGTTAGTAAAAATTGTATAAGATCTACCTTAAATTTGTGAAATTCTTTAATTTTCTTTATTGCAGAAGGCAATGCACTAAAAAGTATTTTGGGCTGGCAGTTTACACTTTTTTGGTAGAGTGCTCCTCTTTAGGTGTCTCTGTGAAAATCATCCCTGTTCTTTATTTCATGGTTAATAAATTGATTATTTAATGTCGAAAATTTCTGGTGAGTTTTCAGAAACCATACACATTCATAGATGTATAAGCTAGGAAGAGGGATTATTTTAAATTCTTTAAATATATTCCTGCATGACACTCTGCAGGGAACCTCTTTCATTATTCCAATAGCTCTTTTTTGACGTTTGAAAGATTGTTTTGCCATACCTGTATTTCCCCAGAAGATCACACCATATCTAAGCAAACTGTTCATGTAAGCATAATTGGCACACAGCGATGATTCAGTGTTGCAACATTCCTGAAGCATTCTTAGCACATAGCAGCATTTACTTAATTTTTTACTCAAAACTTCTAGATGCCTTTCCCACCTCAAGTGCTCATCCACCCATATACCTAGGAATTTTGTATATGGAGCTTGTGCAATAACATAGTTCCCTAACTCAGCTTTTACTCTTCTTCTAGCTTTACTTTTAATACTACTGAAATTCACCAATACCATTTTATCCTTATTTATGATCAAAGCATTATCACTAAACCATTTTCCTATCTCATTTATTGTCCTAGAGACACTCTGATGTGGATTATCCTCAGTGTATCCTTTTATAAAAATGCTAGTGTCATCAGCGAACATCATCATTTCTGCAACTGTCTGATGGTTTGGCAAATCATTCATGTACACCAAGAACAACAGAGGGGTGAACACGGAACGATGGGGCACTCCATAGATAGCTTTTTTTTTTTTTTTTTTTTTTTTTTTTTTTACAAAGATACTCTTTGCGTCCATTACATTAATATAAGACTTGAACCATTTGAAGGGAATAACATTACTATTGAATTGAGGGGAAGGGCTATAAATAATGAGTCATAGGTAGCAAATATATGTAATAATCATTTCTTAAAGGTAGTAGAAAGTATAGGGACAAACAGTTCAAGAGAAAAATCACAACAGTACGTTGAAGAAGCAACTCATGAAATTGAATCATATGAATGTATCACCAACTTCTCCTTCTGAAGTAAAGAAAATTATATGATGGTGATTCCAATACAGTACTAAAGATGTGTTTTAGTATAACAAGCCCTGTCTTATCTGAAATATGTAATAAATCACTGACTCAAGGCATTTTTCCAGAAAAATTGAAATCTGCCATTGTTAAACCCCTCTATGAGAAGCACCATGGGTGAGATGCCAATAGCTACCAACCTGATTCACTATTTACATCATTTTCCAATATTTTTGTGACAGTGGTGTATTTTAGAATAGCATCTCATCTCAGCAGCAATAACATCTGCAGTAAATCACTGTTTAGACTTAACTGGAGTTTGCCACTTTACATGTTCACTCCCCAAACTTCATTTAAATAACAAAATAGTGCTGGTATATATTTTTGTTGGCTTATCTAAGGCATTTGATTATGTGAATCACATTACTCTACTAAATACTGAGGTTTTATGGCTGTGGTAGACTTAAATTTATCTTTAGGATGAGAAGACACTACAGAGCTTAATTGAGTAACCAAGTAATAAATGAAACTAATCCAAGTAACACAAATACAGCTGTATTTATAAACTTCTGTACAACAATGGAAATAAGCCTCTCATGACTCCACACATAACAAGACAAATGAATCATACAGAAGGTGCCATGTAAGCAATACGCAGAACAACTGACATGAGTGGAACAAACTAAATGATCAGAGTGGGGATGAGTCAGCACTGCTCCAGGTGTATACAGGAGTGAGTTGCCAGTAAATGGCATGGCAGAGACCGTGCCATGGGCACAGTCCCTACAGGTGACCTGTACAAGGTGTCCCATGCTGATGCAGTTGCTGGTTGATTTAAGTACACACATGCAGCAGCACTACTTGGCAGACTCACACTCACATGCCTTAGTAGCAGGATACAGCATGCCTCTCCCTCATGTGAAGAGGAGACACTGGTGGCCCAACAAGAGACACATCCAATCCAGAGCAGCGGCAGCTAGTGCCAATGATAGTAGTGGGACAATGTGCCAGCTGGGTGCTCGAGCATAGGTCGGAGGCTGGTGGGACTGAGCAGTGTCTGATGACAGCACTGGGGAAGAGGGTGCCATCACCATTTCTGCATCATCATCATAAGCAGGCAGCTATCAGTGCAGAAGACATGGGATTGGATTCATTGGTGGTGATAGCTGAGGCAATGATGGAAGGGGATGGAACAGATGGTCCATCCAGAACAGCAGGCGACGGCAGTGGACCCAAGGCTGGAGATGGATCAGTGCCCAGTGCTGCGAAGCTGGAACCCCAGCAACACTGCACATGTGAGGCAACCAATGTGATGAGGCACCTCCACAGCTGGTGACAATGGGTTCGAGGCAAAGGGTGGTGGGGTGGGCCTTGATGACAGCGCCACACCTGTGAGTTTCCAGCAGTGAGCAGAACCCGCAACTGATCAAAGTGGCACACCGCCAGCCTGTCGGCCATACGGCCATCACAAAGATGGCATCCCTAGTGCCAGACAACAGTGGCTGTATTCACTTGGGCTGGCAACTAAACTCTCGTGTCTGTGCCCCCCCCCCTCCCCCCCCCCCTCCCCCAGCGAATCCGGTACACAGTAGCTGCACAAACACAATGACAGCAGGTGGGGTGCAAGCTGCAGAATGGGGAGGAGTGTGTGAGGCTGCCAGTCAAGAACAAACTCAGCCAGGCTCCACACCCCTATAGACATGAAGTGATAGGTGCTCATAAAATGGAGAAGGGTGTCATCTGGCAAAGAATCCACAACAGACTTTTTCATTTGGGACTTGAACCTGTGCACTAGTTGTTCCACCTATACATTTGATTGAAGGTGGAATGGCACAGCCATAACATGATGAATGCCATCATGGAAACCAAACAATTGAAAGATGTTAGAAACGAACTAGTGTTCATTATCAGAAACTAAGGTACAAAGAAAAAACACTCAAAAGCATAGGAAATGTGATCTCAGTCAACACTGGCAAACATGAAGAATGTAAGAAAACCAGGTAAATAAAGCCACAACCAAGAGCCCATACGAATTCAAGAAGGGACCCACAAAGTCTATGTGAATGAGTTCTCATGGCTGGTGTGGAGCAGACCAGGGAGCCATAGACTGGGAGCTACCTGTCGTTAGGCACACTGCTTGCTAGCCTCAACAAAATTGACAATTTCACCATCAATCACTACCCAAAAAAACACATCTCCTAGCTAACAGTGTAGTGCACAAAACTTCCTCCCTGGTAGAGAAGGCACAGAACCTCATGCCACGATATGGTAGGAATGACTATTCTGGAAGAGAGATCTTCCTTGGACAACAGTAAACCAACATCAGAAACAGAGTGGCAATACCATAAGGAAAAATACAATGATAGCTGAAACATCATGACCACTGCCCATCACAATGTTGGATGCTGTCTGGTGGTGTATATAAGTGGAGCAGACATGGAGAGGGCTGCCCTAGTGAAGATATGGATTCCAAATGGAGAAATCCATTGAGGTAAGTGACTTTGACAAAGGGCAGATTATTATTATGCAGAGCCTGTGAACGAGTACCTCAAAAATGGTAGAGCTGATCAAATGTTCAAGTCATGAGCATCTATAGAAAGAGGTAGGCGAAAGTGAAACTACCACTTGGCACTAAATGGCTGGACATCCATGACTCTTCAAAGAATGTAGGTTTTGGAGGGTTGTCTGCTCAGTAGAATAGGATAGATGGTAATCTGTGGTATCTCTGCCAAAAGATCACATTGTTGGTGCATGCACAAGTGTTCCAGAGTACACCATTCATTGTACATTGTTGAACAAGGAGCTCTGCAGCAGACCACCCCTATGTGTTCACATGTTGACCCAACAAAATTGTCAATTACATCTGCAATGGGCACAGGAACATCAGGGTGTCAGCTTTTTGGGTGGGTCACATTTTTCCTACACTATGTCAGTTGCCATCTCCACAAATCCCATCATCGAGGTGAACAGCAGTTCAAAAAATGAATCGCTGCAGACACAGGCTGGTGAGAGCAGTATTATGTTATAGGTGACATTCTCCTGTGCTTGCATAGGACCTGTGTTTTCTCAAAGATACATTAACAGCTGTAAACCATCTGTGTCCCTTTGATGCAGTGGCAATGTTGTCTTTTAGCAGTATAATTTTCCAAGTCTGGGAGCCAGAACCATACTGTAGTGGTTTGAGGAGCATTATTGTGAACTTATGTCAGAGACCAAATTCACCCGATGTAAATCCTATGTAATCCATAACGCTCACTATCAGGCACCATCAGCAGGTACGCAAATCAGCAGCCCGTTGTTTACACCAACTACATGAGCAGTCCATAGATATCTAACGCCACATACCTCCACAATCATATCAACAAACTGTTCGATCCCTGATATGCAGAATCAGCGTGCATTTCATTCCAGACATGGACAAACGAGCTATTAAGCTTGTTGTCATAAAGTTTTGACTCATCAGTGTATTTGCGGAGGGGGTTCGAAGCCAGACCTGGCAGTTTATCTTGCCAGCCCTGCTGAACAAATTGCATCACCTGTCGGAGAACCAAACTGGCAGCAATGGCAGCTGCTATGCACAAGCTTGTAATTGGGAAACTCTCAACAACTGTGTTTCAACATCAAGATAGAAGCAAAGAAATTCTTCATAGTCACAATTTGGATCAGGACCCACAGTATGTGGGACAAGGCATCCACATTGGCATGTTCAGATATAGGACGAAAATGGATTTTGTAATTGTAGCAAGAGAAGAGCAGTATCCAGCATTGCAGGTGGTGTACTGCCTTTTCAGGCAAGGAAGTGTGAGGGTTGAACAAGGAAACCAAGGGTTTATGGTCTATAATAAGGTGAAGCTTGGAGCCATACAAAATAACACCATACCTTTACCATGACTTTTTTGATAAATTGATATATCTGGCTTGAAAGAGTTTTTTCCCTTTATCTTTAAATTATTCATTTTCTTTATTGGTTTAAAAATTTTATTCATGCCATTTATTTAGAGAATTTTTTTGAGAAGTAGAAAGTTAATAGAAGAGTCAAATTTCTAGTTTTATATTTTCAAAACATGCTCTTTTCCTAAGCTAATTAACTTATTTGATGTTTATTTCTTAATTTATTTACCTCATTTATTCACTGTGTGAACTTAATTAAGAAGTGGGTAAAATAAGTGATTGTTAAAATTTGTCCTGTTGTACTATAAGGTTCTTCAAGTAGTTATTTTCCAAGTCATGTTAATAAACATACAACAGCTACTGTAAATTAAAATAAGATTTGATTAACAGGATAAAACTGAATATACTAAAATGGTGAATGGTAAAATTATTAAGATCTGAATTGCTAAAAGTAATGCAATAACACCTCCTAACTTATTTGGCATTAATTTTAAAACTGTGTAGGCATACATGAAGTACTACTCTGGTTGAATGTGAACTGGTGTTACAAGAAAATTTGCTGGTGCAAAGTTTTATAGATCTCCTAGATGATAATGATTAATTAAGTGTAATATAATTAGTAATTACGTTATTAATACAAATGTGACTGAGTTCTTGAATGTAATATGTGGGAGGAATGGGATTTTTCAATATATCCATTTAATCCTAAAGTATTGTTATATCCCATTTGGTGAAGAAAAAAATAAATGGATTGCAGCTACAGCTGCACTAATAAATGGTAACACAAAATGGAAAGTATAAAATTGATTGAAAGTCACATTATCAAAACTCCTCACACTTATTGAACTAAATCTATTCCTAGATATGGAATTGCTGATGATAAATTAGTAATTATTGTTGCCTCAAGATAAAATATATCTTATGACTGCAGCTGCAGTAAGTAAAAATATAATTACTGGTCCAGTTATTCATGTGAGTATATAAATATATGATCCATAATAAATTCCATATCCTACTTGAAAATAAATATGAATGATAAATATAGAAGCTCCATTTGCACATAATGTTTGAATAATTCAATCATTACATACATCTTGAAAAATATGAATTATGCATCTAAATGCTGTATCATTATTTGAGGTGTAATTTATAGTTAAAAGTAACCTAGTTACAATTTTATTACTAAATATAATGCTAATAGGTATTCAAAATTTCATAAAAATAAAATATTTGTTTGTGCTGGCAAGTCAACTAAAGAATTATTAGTAATTTTAATTGAAGGGTGTCTTAATTGCATGGCCTTATTCATTAAAATAGTTATATTACAGACAGGTCCTTGGTTGACATTGGTAATTTTAACATCTGCTGATAATGGTAGAAATAAATAATAACAATTAGTATTATTATTACTGTGATGGTGAATGTTGAACTGTTCTGCAGATTTTCTGAAGATATCATTATTTCTTGATAATTAATTGAATTATTAATATTTATTACAAATGTTTGACATTGTGTCAGTCATTGGTGATCTGAAGGTTATACTATTCTTGAAGAATAAAGTTTGCCAAGATCACTAGTATTCTTTTTATTGTCACTACCAGTTTCAAAATATCTATGCTGTCATCATAGAATCTTGTAATGTTACTAGATATATATGCTATTTACAACACTGAAAGTCACATAATGATGTTGTGTCAAACAGCAATAAAGAGCGGCAGGTAACACCAGTGTATCATAAATAAAATACCACACAATTACAACATACAATATTTTGTGCTGATGTCCCAGCATATACAGTACTAATCACTTGACCCCACAATGGTGAGTTCAGCATAACGTGTGTTTTAATTGTGTGGTATTTTATTTGTGACTTGCTGGTGTTTCTTGCTACTTTTTGTTACAAATTGATGCAACACTTTCAGTATTGTAAAAAGCATTTATATCTAATTACATTACAAGATTTGATGATGATAACATATATCTGTTGAAACTAGTAATAGTAATAAAAAGAACAACTAGTGATCTTGGTAAATTTGATTCTTTAAGAATCATTAGTATTTATAGTTTTGTTATTTTTAAAGAAGTCTATAAATATTATTATGTGTAAAACAATTATTGCAAATATAATGGTAATTAATATTTTTAAAGTAAAGATTATAGTAACTGATTACAGTTGAAAGATTTCGTTGGATGAAGTTTTGAAATATAGATAAATAACACTAAATTTCTGGACAGTATTAAGAAGCAGAACGTGATCGTCACTAGCATTCCATATAGACATGATCTCATTCCCAATTCATGTGTAAACAGAGAAATTAATGAACGTAGCTCACAATTTCAGAAAATATACAAAATATATGCAAATACAAACTTTCTTTTTATAGATTTTCTTAAGAGAGACTGCTTCATGAAACATGAGATGCATCTGAATGAAAAGGGCAATAAACTTTAGTGAGGGAAAATAAGCGAACTGTTGGAGAGACTCAATAAACATAATGACAGCACATCACTACCATCGGCTCCAACAGCCCATTCTTCCAAGCATAAGCACTCAGCAAATACTCCTTCCATTAAAGACACAAAAGAAGCAGAGCCAGAAATCCTATGTGAAGAAGGGCAAACAATAATGAGCACGCTACATCATTAGTTTAAAAGCAAACACAAGTAGAAGTATTTCCACCAAAAATACTAAAAGCATCAGAAACAATCACAGCACCAATAACAACAAAAGCAGCAGCAGATACATAAACAGCAGAGCCACCTCTGATACCAGCAGCAGCAGAATCAGTGGTAGCAGAACCAACTCCTGCAGCAGTATCTCCACCAAAAGTAGTAAAAAACATCAAGAACATTTACAGTAACACCAATGAATGCAGTAACAGCTTCATCAACTGTAGAGGCAGCCCTAATCCCAGCAGCAAAATCCGCAGCAAGAGCAACAGAACCATCATTAGCAACAGCAGAAGCATCCACAACAGCAGCAGAATCAATGCCAACATTAGCAGAAGCAGCACTGTCAAATAGAAAACTTCAGACAGCGAACGGAAGACAATGCCCCCATCCTATCTAAATGATTTTTTAGAGGAAACCAGAAAGAGGAGGAAGCCCACAAGAGAAACAGAGATATGACCTTATTTGAGTTCTGAAAGCAGAGAAATCTACAACAAGGTGTTTACAACTTTAAAATAATCCACCGGAATGTACAGGCCTGTGCAATAAATATGAACAATTAGATGTGTTTGTAAATGAAACTATGCCTGATGTGCTTGTTATTAGTGAACACTGGTTATCTGGTGCCAAATCAGAACTTTTTAAACCTCTAAACATGGTACTAGCTAATAAGTTTTGCAGATCTTCCATCAGAGCTGGGGGTGTGTCAATGTATGTAAAAAGCACATTTGATTTGAATTCTGTAAATGTAGATAAATATTCATTAGAAGAGACAATGGAAATATGTGCAGCACGTATAAAGATACCAAGTGATGAAATTTATGTTATATGGTTATATAGACTGCCAGGTGGAAACTTTGAAGTTTTCTTAAGAAAGTTTTGTGACATGATAGAGGATGTTTTTATGTCACACCTGAATAAGTTAGTAATTATAGGAGATTTCAACATAAATGTATTAGTAGATAAGTCACACACTAAACTATTCAAGAATACTCTGCTTGAATGTAATGTAAGAGACCTGATAAAGACTGCAACCAGGGAAACTGAAACATGCCAGTCTGCAATAGATAACATAATCACTGGTACTCATTTTTATGATCTTACATCTTCTGTTATTATAAGTGCTTTGTCAGACCACCATGCAGTAGAACTAGGTGTGAACATAAAAAAGGTTCCTACACACAGTTGCTATTGATATATTAGGATGAATACGGACCAAAATATAACTCATTTCAATAACATGCTAAGCGATGTGGATTGGAACAGTATCCTAACAACACATTACAGTTATGGCAAATTCTCAAATGAGCTATAATAAATTCTCAACCAAGTCCACCCATTATTAATAAAAAACAGAATTCAGTCACATGCTGTAACCTGAAACTGGGTATCAAGTTCAGTCACTGAGGCGAGTGAAAAACTAAGATGGTATGAGTATGCTATGTTAAATGACCTGAGCAATAAAAAATTAAAAGAAGAGTTCAAAAAGTATCAGAAATACTATATAGACCTCCTAATTTCTGAAAAATGAAAGATTCTGAAAGTGACATAAAAAACTCAAATAATATTTCCAAAACATTATGGTCACTAGTAAATAGAGAAATAGGTAAACCTAGGAAACACAACTGAAAATCACTTGCTGATAAATGGCACAATAGAAACTGATCAGAATAAGGTAGCAGATCTACTTAAGAATTACTTTTCCTCTGTTGGCTCCAGCATAAACTATCAGCTTAAAAATCACAAATAACAATCCAGAGGAACACCAGTGTCAGGAATTATATTTTTGACACCAACAAGTGAAGAAGAAATAATTAAAATAGCCAGTAACTTGAAGAATTTTCATGCAGCAGGATATGATGGTCATAGTCTGGACACTCTCAAGAAATGTATTCATAAAATTGCATCACCTTTATCAGCAATTATCAAGTTTCATATGGAAGATGGTCTATTTCCAGATGAAATGAATACTGCTTGAGTTGTGCCTATTTTTAAAAAAGGAAATGGAAATCTCATAGAAAACTTTTGACCTATATCTGTTCTTCCAATAATATTCAGAATCTCTGGGAAAGTAATATACATAAGAATCTGGACCTTCCTGGTAAGCAAAAATGTTATTTATAAGGGAAAGTATGGGTTTGTCATGGAATCATCCACCATTACAGCACATCCAACTTAATCAAAGATGTCACTCAAGCAATAGATAATAAAGAACATGTATATGGCATCTTTCTAGACTTACAAAAAGTATTTGACTGTGTTGATATGACCATACTGCTGGACAAACTCTGGAACTATGGCATTCGAGGCACAGCCCATAATCTGATTAGATCCTACTTGAGAAATAGAAAGCAGTTTGTGTCTATTAGTACTACAGAGGGAGCATACACATCAAACACCACTGACATTAATTTTGGTGTTCCAGAGGGGTCAATATTAGTACCACTTCTTTTTATTATTTATGTTAATGATATTCAGTCTATAACAATCCCCACTACAGCTAGCTTATACGCTGATGATACCATGTTAACGTGCCGCAATCCAAGCTATCCGCAGCTCAAAGTGGAATCCAGTACTGCTGCAGGCATAACTGTGCAGTATTTTAATGAAAAGAAACTAAAGTTAAATGCAAATAAATCCATCTATATTGACTTTGATCTTGGGAGGCAAAAAACTCATGAAACCCAAATTTTTACGGGTGATGAATACATTAAAAAAGTATACTCAACCAACTTTCTTGGTCTGACACTTGATGATATTTTCAAAAACCTATCTACTAGCATATATGCCCTAAGAAAACTAACACCTTTTTGTAACATTATCACTCTGAAGCAAATATATTTTGCACTTTTTTAATCCCATGTAAGCTATGGCATAGAGGTGTGGGGGTCCAGCAGTAAAGGTAATATGAAAAGTGTACTTATCCTAGAGTAGAAGGCACTTAGAATCATGGGAAAGAAATGTGTCAGAGAGTCCTGCAGACATATGTATAAAGAATTTAAAATACTAACTGTTCATAGCCTGTAAGTACTTAAGATAATCATTATGGCAGAAAAAAAACTTAATAAAGACATACATGATCACACCACTGGAGGTAGAGAGAGATCCCACAATATCTCTCATATGAGTAGAACAACACTTTATGAGAAAATCCCTCACTATGCAGGCATAAACCTACGAATTTGCTTCCATCCTAATATCTCCAAATTTCCCACTACAGAACTAAAAGATAAATTAAAATTATGCCTCCCAAACAATCCTGTGTATTCAACAGATGAGTTTCTCGAATTAGTATATCTCATATCAGAAGATTGGGTCACAATCTGAAGATTTCTTAATCCATGTATTGCAATAGCAAATTGTTTTTATGTATAGTGCATATATGTAACATTGTTCTCTCAACTAATTTAGAAAAAGTTGTGTAGATAATAATCCCAGGAATAATATGTAACTCTAGAAAGGTTCTGACTTATCCAGAAGATTGGAACAAAGAAAACTTTTTTTGTTATCAGTTGATGTTGGATCAAAATAAATAAATAAAAGTAAATAAATAAGTATATAAATAATATGCTACCAATAAATGTCGAAAAATAAATGCATGCCAATCAGTGACATTCTGTATTGTTCCTGTTACTAACCCAATAAGGAAGGTATCCAAAATAAAAAAATGTATTATTGAAATTGTATAAATTTAATAAAATTATTATATATTAGATTTGATATTAATATAATTACTATTTTAATCATTTCAGTGGTTAGTTTATTGAAATATTGGTTTCGCGAATGAAGGGCATGAAACTCTCTAACTACATTATAGATGAAGTAAACAAGAATATTTCTGTATACAGTCATAATTTGATAAACGATAGATATTAAGTATATTACACTACTTCAATTCTTGTGATACAAATTTGACTTGACCATGTAGTGTATGTTGTCTATGGATCCAATGAAAATGAATAAATAAATAAAAAATAGATTCCATAAGTTCTAAAAGAGGAGACTAGACTTATTTCCAATTTTAAAAAACCGGTGTTGTTAACTACTAAAACTAATGTATATATATTCTATTTTTATCTCTCTATTAATATATTTTGTTGATATTTACATTTCTTCTTCAAAATGTAAACATTTAATGGTGTTTATTCTTCTCTTGTTCATATAAGAATGGTTGTTAGTGGTTTAATGACAAAAATTGATGGAGTTGAATGGATTCACTTTCTCTAATAATTGGTCATGGTTTATGTTCTCCTGTTTGATTTTGTTTATCAAACATTATTTATGAATGTTTAGGTAAATGAAGATTATTAATTAACAAGGGTATAATTTATCTTATACCAGTACCTAGAATAGCTTTGTTATGATTTCTTGTGAGAGCATCTAATAATGCTGCTTCTCCTTTAAATTTGGGAGGTAAGTTAAAATTATTAACTACAATTGTGTCTTGATCTTCTTTTAGATTTTTGGTGTTGGTATTTTCTTAATATTTTTAGAGCTTTTTATATGTTTTATATATATTAATATTCTCAGCATGGATCTTATTATGCTGACTTATATATTTCTTCTCTTGATTATTTGTGTGAATATTGCTTTTTTTTACATTGTTTTTCTTTAAATATTCTTTGCTTACAGGGTGAATATTTGTTTAAAATTTGCTCCAGTATTTTAACTGAAAATATTGTTTTGCAGGATCAGTGATGTGAAGTTTCTCATCTTAGACTGTGTTTTATTTTCTAATTGTTATTGGTTTATTCTCTTTGTCTTTTCTCTAGAACCATAATTTTTATTTTAGGTGTTTGTTATTTAATGATTGATTACAAAGTTTTTACTCAGTGAGAACATTTTAACTGGAATGTTTCTATAGTGGTAATGACTGATTATGGCTTTACTATCTCTTATTTTTATATGCAAGGTGTACAACTTTGCTTCTGGCGTTTTTTCCCCAACATTTGTGTCTTTAATGAAACAAGTTAGTTACACATGTATCATTCAAAGTATTTTCGATCGCTGGCCGCTACTTTCTTCCATCTTTCGGGCAATGTATGAAACCGTCGTCGAAAAAATTGTTCATCTTCTGAAGCGATCCAATTTGTGACTTCTTCATGAGATCTGAAGTGTTGGTCAGCCAGGCCATGCACCATTGATCTAAACAGGTGATAGTCAGAGGGAGCAATGTCTGGAGAATACGGTGGGTAGGGTAGGACTTCCCATTTTAACGTTTCCAAGTACGTTTTGACCTCTTTACGTTGTGGGGTCGAGCATTGTCCTGTTGCAAAATCACTTCACCGTGCCTCTCACTGTACTCTGGCCATTTGTCTTTTAATGCTCTACTCAAACACATTAATTAGTGGCGATAACGAGCACCTGTTGTTGTTTCACTTGGTTTTAACTCCTCATAGTACACAACGCCGAGCTGGTCCCACCAAATGCTGACCATGATCTTGGAGCCGTGAATGTTCGGTTTGGCCATCAACGTGGAAGCATGGCCAGGATTTCCCCATGATTTTTGCGCTTAGGGTTATCCTAATGAACCCATTTTTCGTCCCTGGTCACAATGTGATGCAGAAATTCATTCCGTTTTTGCCTCTGAACCAACTGTTCACAAACACACAAATGCCGTTCAACGTCTCTTGGTTTCAGCTCACATGGGACCCAAGTTCCTTCTTTCTGAATCATGCCCATAGCCTTGAGACCTTTTGAAATGGCTTACTGTGTCACTCCCACTAATCGTGCCAATTCTTCCTGAGTTTGACGCAAGTCTTCACTCACGAATGTCTCCAATTCCGCATCTTCGAAAACATTCTCTCTTCCACCATTACGCCGGTCTAAGACGTTAAAATCGCCGTTCTCGTAGCGTTGAAACCACTCACGACACTTTCTTTCACTAATAACGCCCTTACCATACGTACTTGAGATCATTCGATAAAACTCAGCCGATGTTTTCTTCGCACTGAAACCCAAACAGTAACACCTCCCGCAAATGACGAAATTAGGCTCATAAACTGACATTTTCAATCACGAAAAACTTTATTATGCAGACACAGATCGGCTAATGTTTGAATGAGGTTATTTTGAGCGAGGTTCAAGCTAACTACCTAATATCTACGATCTGTTTCTTTCGACCGCTACTTACAGAAGCGGCTCGCGGGCCCCGAGGAATCACGACGTCATATCATGACATGACGTCGTCTCTCGAGCTAGCCAATATCGCTGGTAGTTTTCGAAACGCGGATATTCTTTGAATATGACATGCTGATGCCTTGTGGGTGGGTGTATAATGGCGGGTTTTGTGTTATGTGTGCGTTTAAGCATTTCAATCACGGAAAAAAATTAATAACACTTACTGCAAAAGCACATGTTTCCAGAGGAGAAAGGATACTTTATATTCCAGACAATGGACGGTAAGTAACGACTGTTAGAAATCTTATCATGCGCAAGAAAAGTAAAGTGTCTGGTAAATCTACAGATATTTCATTCTTTGTGCCTATAGTATTCTAATGCATTATGTTACCCTGTGAAGTTTCTTTCAATGCATCTATGTGGATTACTTATGGTAATGGCGTATTCTCATAACAAATGGCTTCGATATTTAAGTTGCAATCATCACAACTTTTTCCTGATCAAAAATTGTGTAGTAACTGTATTCTAACTTCAGTAACCTGCACATTTGAAAACTTTTGAATGTTCAAAATTACATCATTGACCATAGCCAGTATTTTTTACAGTAAAATAGGTATGAATTGCAGTGACTAAATCCAGATTTGTGAGTGGTGTAATCTGTTTTTGTAATGGATGTTTCAAAGTTTGTGAAGTGAAAGTCCAATGAAGAGAAGACCTATCGGGGAAACTCGCCATGAAAAAAAACGAGTAAGGCATCAAGCTAGGTACCTCTATGGTGATGTGGAAATCCAAGCATTGTTAATAAAGAAATTAATTCAGTGTGTGTCTGTTTCTCTTGATTCCTTTATCATGTTGCTTATAGTTGACTAAATTTAATTAAAATACCCAGGTGATAATTTCAACATAAATTGGACTATACGCATAGCTGTTTGTAATGACTTAGCTGCTTCTCACAGGCAAAGTATGAATATCCACCACCCTCTAGCATGTGTGTTCGCTAGTCAGTTATGGCAAAAGAAATCACTGACTCAAAGCATAATTTGCTTGGAAGACATAATTGGAATGGCCTTTTTAGTTATAATTTTACGTTTTTAGATTATAGTACTCCCTGAGAGATTATCTTCTGCATTTCTTGGCCCTGACAGACATGATTAGTAATGGATGTTTCACCACCAGGTCAGGCATACAGCAGTAAGTGTGCTGCTCTGCTGTCAGCAGCATGGTAGTCAATGTGTTAAGCAGGCATTTAGGAACTTTGAGTGTGAAATATATGCATCTTAGACCTACAGTCTTGGCTAAAAAGATACAGCTAGAATGCTAATTACTGTTTCAGAAATGATCCTTTACACAGTTAAATATCTTACGTTAAATATGTATCTATAACTGAATTCATGAGTAACTTTGTAGTCATTTAATCATTTGGTTTTGTAAGACATTTAAATAAAAATACTGCAGACTCAAAAATCGTCTGGAAATGGTAAGGAATATCAAATATAAGTTACTATTTTTCCTCAGTAAGATTAAAGTGTTAAATTGCTGATACCTGGTTGTTACCATGAGATCACTGCTGGCCCCAGCAGAGCAATCTGCTGTGATCACCGGCACCTTCATGCCAGGGAACGGGTTAATACACAAAACAGGGCAGTGCAAGACTTGGTCTGCAATTCTCATTGGTTGAAGCAACTAAAATTAAATTTCTGAAGTATGCTGGAACTGTGTTATTGGTATATTCCCCAGCATGATTTAAAAATTTTGCACTGAAATGGCACTGACAGTGCATAATATATTTTGCAACTGAGAATAGATACTTAAAAATTTATGTGGAAATATATTTCAAGAAACCCTTTCAAACCAAACCTGACAATTATATTGACAGACAAGTAAACCCACCTGAATGGTACACAGTTACACAAGCATTAGCTGTAGGTGTAGAATAGGTAATTTAAATAGAAAACTTTTCATACAAATTTTATTGTAAAGCACACTAAAGTTAAGGGAAAGATTCAGTGCCTAGATGAGATAAACTTGGACACGCAAGAGCTGGTTTTGCTCAGATATATGGAAAATTAACTGTAGTATTATATGACATATAACATACATATGACATATAACACATCTGAGGTGCAAATTTGTGGAGAGGAGAGATTGCATTGAACCTGTCGTGTATGGCGCACATTTTGATGCAGTGCAGGGATGATGTCATCCAGATTACAAAATTAGGGGTCTAGTAATGAAACTCTCATAAGTTTTAATATTTAAAAATAAACATGCATGAAAAAGGAAGCTGAATTAGGACTTTAATTAAACTGCAAAAATTTTCTTGCTTGCTTGACCTTTGTGTCAGCCACAGTGAACATGTTGAAGATTTTAAAGTAACAAAGTAGTTGTTGACATTGTGGTATTAATGGATGACAGCAGGAAACACAGCAATGAAATAATGTGAATTACTTAAACCAGGAATTAAACAAGTCTACATAGCTTTGAACACAGTCATTTCACACTTCTTAGTCACTGCACATTTGTGTGCTATGACTGATACAGCAACCTTTTATTTTTTCATCTTTGATCTGGGGCACGTGTCACATCTTATTTGTTTTCCTAGAGCAGATCTAGGTTTACAAGATCCACATTTCAGAATTCTGGTAATTGCTAGCCCGACCTCATGCTGAAAGTGTGGGTTGATAGCTGGCTCTTCAGATATGATCTCATCAACTGCCATTTCAGAAACTTGAAGTAAAAATGTGATTATTTAATTTTCTGTCAGTGATGAATATATCACTAATGTATGTACCACACAAATATTCATGATGGTATAGAACAGTGCAGGGCCATGTTCTGGAACACCTGCTGGGTAGGCTAAACTGTGCACTTCACACCCAGTGCATCAATTTCTTCATAGGTAGTATCATAGTACACTACTATCTCAGGCTTGATTGTTGTGATGCTCAATGAAACAGTATTATGCCTTGAAGACACTAAACTAACAGCCTTCTTAAGTTTTTGAATGAAGGATATATGTAAGTAATATATCCAAAAATAATTAAGTTTTACATTTTGCTGTCAGGAACTCTTTTGTAATCTTTCCTTTCATTATTATTTTGTACATGTATGGCCTTTTTGTGTCCTCTTCCCAGTTTGACAAGTACATCTGATTGAGGATATTTATGGTTACAAACAAAAAAAAGAAAAAAATGTGGTGACAATGCAACCTGCAAACCAAGATCATCCTCCAAAACTTTGTGAGCCTAGGAAATAAGCACAATGATTTGGACATAATAGCATGTTTTAATAAACCAGATGTTTCAGTTATTACTGAGCAATGGTATACCAAAAAAGAATCTTATTATGCACCCATTAATAAAGAATTTCTGCTCATCTTTCAGTAGGGATATCAAACCTTATGGTGATGTTGCAAAAAGTGGCAATAATTGGTGCTCAAAGATGTAATTCCTTACATGTTGAAGGTGTTACTGAACATTCTGCGATAAGCTATAGATGGGAAAGGAAACATAATTTTAGATATAGACAGACCTCAACCTGAAAGTACAGATATTTTTTTTAGCTAATCTCTATCAATTGCTTGTAGAGAGAGAGATAGTAAATACTCTGGGAAAATGGCTGGGTAATTATGCTGATAATGGTTCACAGTTTAATAAAACCTTATCTAACACAAATGAGTTTTCACTATGGCGAGTGCCACACACAGATCTAACATTACTGATATGTAATACAGGGTACCCAGGACTTTGTACTGGGATACTTTCTTTTGTTGATTTGTGTAAATGACAAAATACTGCTCCCCAAATTCAAGCATAGTTCTGTATGCACTTGCATGCAAGTGTAAAGATCTTGAGCAACTATAAAAACTATGAAACTGTATTACAAATGAAATAATTCAGTATTTCTATGAAAGTCATCTAATTGTCAGCACAAGATAGCAGCAGTAATGGATTGTAACCCCACAAGACAGATTTTGAAATTCAGTTGTGCACTGGAACTGATACTGTCATCAAAGAAAACTACTGCTTGGCTACTTTTAAACATGTTATAACATGTTAACTTATTACCATACAAGAACATAACTTGGTAGCATTAATGTCAAGGACACGGGGAAGAGAAATAATGCAGAATCAATTCAATTGAAACAGTTTTAATGTGCTGCTACAGTACACCATACCATTACATACCAGTACCATTACTAGTGATGGTGATGGAGGCTGTTATGAAAAGCTTACAATTTTATTCAAATCTGTGTAGCAAGTTAACACAACTTTTTATCCATGTGAGTAAAATTATTGTGTAAAATCAATAGTGCAGCTTCTTACAGAATACTCTTCAGGGCCCGTCGGAGTCTTTCACTTACATGTCAACATATTTACTCCATAATAGTATTTGTTGTTTGTAATAGGGGCAATTTTACTCTGTTCAGTGAAATGAACTTGCAAAATACTGGAAGTAAAAACAATGTCGATGTAGACTATACATCCCTGCCTACAATTCAGAATGGAATTTCACATTCTGATCGAAAGTCTTTCCAGGTTGCTGCTAGACATCAGGCAGAAAACTGAAAATCCTAAGATATAAAAAAATACAAAGTAAAAAAATTATTTTACCTGCCTCTCCTTCTATAATTATAATTAAACGAAATGTTTCGACTCAAGGATGCATATGCTGGTTAACATTAAGGTTCAAATTAACAGGATTTTAATGTTACCATTATATTTAGGGTTGACAGGACTCATTGTGAAATTATGAAATGCTTTGTACGAAGTATGAGAGAAAAAACAGCACTTGAATAAAAAAACCATTTCTAGCTTTCAGAGTCATTACTTCCTTCCTCCAGGAAGATGAATTATGTTTTGTGACTGGAAATGAGAGGAAGATCACTTAGACCACCCGTACGGAACACTTATGTGACACATTCATGAGTACTGCTCAAATGTTTGAGATCCAGGTCAGATTTAAGCAACGCATTGAAATAACTCAGAGGCTGGATGCTAGATAGGTTACCAGTAGTTTCAAACTACGTGCGAGTACTATGAAGATGCTTGGCAAACTCATTGAGAAAATTTAGAAGCCATGAGAAATGAGGGCTCATATGGCAGATAGCCTATCTTCCCTCTCTCTATTTGCGAGTGGAACAGGAAAGAAAACGATTTGTAGTGGTACAAGGTAAATACCCTCCACTAGGTACCATTTGGTTGCTCGTGTAGTATGTACATACATCAAAATACGGAAGAAAATTGTGACTGCCTACTACATTAAGAAGTAATAGTTGAACTAACCTAAAGCTTCGTGATTTACTTCAAATGTTTTGTCCAACTGATACACTTTGGCAATCAGTACCTTGCATCTACAGCAGTCTTACAATTTGGAGATGTCAGTATTGCTTCGATCTATTAATATTCCCTCATTGAGCTCTTTTTATCGAAAGATCACATAAACTGGATTTTTGAGAAACTACATACAGGAAGATGTGATTGGCATATAACTGTTTGTTTACAGAAAAACAACGATCAAAATTTAAGCATATCGGTAACACACAAAGGGCAAGAGCACGTATCTGGGCTAGAGCACTATACTGGATTTCGCCCCCCCCCCCCCCCCTTTTCCCTAGAAACCTTGGCTGGAGTTATAAACTTATTTGTAGCATAGCCTGAGGTTTACATTAGGTTGAAAAGCGATAATTTCGTTGACAGTTGTGGAACACAACGAATGAGAAATACTGGTTGTGGTAACAGACAGACGTGTGGCTTTGACTAATATTTGTTTGCGGCATATTTAAATGCACTTTCCCACATTTAACGCATTTCTCATAATAAAAAAAACTACTAGGTCATCCCCAAAAAACATATATTAGAAAATGAACAAGCATCCGACGTGTTTGGATGCATATTATATACAGATATCGTACACAAACCGGAAAAATGCAATGGGCGTTCCACTACGTATCCTTTACCATATTTGATTCGTTTTTCCGCATTTGCTACTGCTGGTATGGGTTCAAACACAAATTCGTGCTGCATACGTCTCAGTGGTAGTTAGCCTACATTAGTAAGCTGCAATTAATGCGTTAAAAATATTTACACACATTGTCCTCAATGTGTAATGTGTGTTATGCTATAAATCACTCTGCCTCTCGACCAATAATTTGTAATCAGTTGGCTTCAATCAATCACGTAAGACTCAAATATGTAACTTTGATTATGCTGTGGTTTATTATGTCATTATAACCCAGATTATTCGCATTCAAACCTTCTTTCTCCATTTAATTCTTTTATCGGTAGCTTCATTCAAACAATCTGGATTGATTTGACGTTCCAAAACAATAGCTGAAGGCAAGTGTCTATAAATGCTGTAGCCAACGTGTGACGTCACTTACGTCAACAGAGTTGTTTACAGGTCTAGTCACCAGGGAGCGCTGTCACGCTTTCAGCCTTTCTGATGACGTCATGAAGTGATTCCTCGGGGCCCGTGAGACGCAGAAGCGTCTCGCGGGCCCCGAGGAATCATGACGTCACATCATGACATGACGTCGTCTCTCACGCTAGCCAATATCGCTGGTATTTTTCGAAACGCGGATATTCTTTGAACATGACATGCTAATGCCTTGTGGGTGTGGGTGTATAATGGCGGGTTTTGTGATTTGTGTACGTTAAAGCTTTTCAATCACGGAAAAAAATTGACAATACTTGCTGCAAAAGCAGATGCTTGCAGAGGAGAAAGGATAGTTTATATTCCAGATAATGGATGGTAAGTAACTTCCGTTAGTAATCTTATAATGCTCAAGAAAAGTAAAGTGTATGGTAAATGTACAGAAATTTCATTATTTGTGCCTATAGTATTCTGATGCATTATGTTACTCAGTAAAGTTTCTTTCAATGCATCTATGTGGATTATTTGTGGTAACGGCGTATTCTCATAACAAATGGCTTCGGTATTTAAGTTGCAATCATCGTAACTTTTTCATGATCAAAAATTGTGTAGTAACTATTCTAACGTCAGTAACCTGCACATTTGAAAACTTTTGAATGTTCAAAATTACATCGTTCATCATAGTCAGTATTTTTTACAGTAAAATAGGTATGAATTGCAGTGACTGAATCCAGATTTGTGAGTGATGTAATCTGTTTTTGTAATGGATGTTTCAGTTTCTGAAGTGAAAATCCAAAGAAGAGAAGACAGCGAGAAGTAGCTTTTTGTCTGTTTCATGGTTTATAGGCCTACTGGGGAAACTCGCCATGTAAAAAAACGAGTAACGCATCAAGCTTGGTACCTCTATGGTGATGTGGAAATCCGAGCATTGCTAATAAAGAAATTAATTCAGTGTGTGTGTGTTTATTTTGATTCCTTTACCATGTTGCTTATAGTAGACCAAATTTAATTAAAATATCCAAGTGATAATTTCAATATAAATTGGACTAAGGGCATAGCTGTTTCTAATGGCTTTGCTTCTTCTCAGAGGCAAAGTATGAACATTTACCTTCCTCAGGCATGTGTGTTCACTAGTCATTTATGGCAAAAGAAATCACTGACTAAAAGCATAATTTGCTTGGTAGACATAATTGGAAATGGCCTTTTTAGTTATAATTTTACATTTTTGGATTACAGTACTCCCAGAGAGATTAACTTATGCATTTCTTGACCCTGACATGATTAGTAATGGATGTTTCACCACCAGGTCAGGCATAAAGCATTAAGTGTCCTGCTCTGCTGTGAGCAGCATGGTAGTCAATGTGTTAAGCAGGCATTTAGGAACTTTGAGTGTGAAGTATATGACTCTGTACAGTCGTGGCTAAAAAGAACAGCTAGAATGCTAATTACTGTTTCAGGAATTATCCTTTACACAGTTAAATATGTATCTAAAAATGAATTCATGAATAACTTTGTAGTCATTTAATCATTTGGTTTTGTAAGACATTTAAATAAAAATACTGCAGACCCAAAAATAGTCTGGAAATGGCAAGGAATATCAAATATAAGTAAATATTTTTCCTCAGTAAGATTAAAGTGTAAAATTGCTGATACCTGGTTGTTACCATATCACTGCTGGCCCCAGCAGAGCAGTCTGCTGTGACCACCAGCACCTTCATGCCAGCCAACGGGTTAATACACAAAATAGGGCAGTGCAAGACTTGGTCCGTGATTCTCATTGGTTGAAGCAACTAAAATCAAATTTCTGAGGTGTGCTGGAACTGTGTTATTGGTATATTCCCCAGCATGATTTAAAATTTTTGCATTGAAATGGCACTGACAGTGCGTAATATATTTTGCAAATGAGAATAGATACTAAAAAATTTATGTGGGAATATATTTCAAGAAACCCTTTCATACCGAACCTGACAATTATATTGACACACAAGTAAACCCACCTGAATGGCACACTGGGTTACACAAGCATTAGCTGTAGGTGTAGAATAGGTAATTTACACGGAAAACTTTTCATACAAACTTTATTGTAAAGCACACTAAATTTAAGGGAAAGGTGCAATGTCTAGATGAGATAAACTTGGACACACAAGAACTGGTTTTTCTCAGATATATGGAAAATTAACTGTAGTATTATATGACATACAACACATGTGAGGTGCAAATTTGTGGAGAGGAGAGATTGCATTGAACCTGTTGTGTATGGTGCACATTTTGTTGCAGTGCTGGGATGATGTCATCCAGATTTCAAAATTAGTTGTCTAGTAATGAAACTCTCATCAGTTTTAATATTTAAAAATAAACATGCCTGAAAAAGGAAGCTGAATTAGGACTTTCAATTAAATTGCAAAAATGTTCTTGTTTTGCACATTCACTGCGGATGACACTTAAAAGCACGGTGTTAGTAGCTCTTATTGACCTTTGTGTCAGCCACAGTGAATATGTTGAAGGTTTTAAAGTAACAAAGTAGTTGTTGACATTCAGGTATTAATGGATGACAGCAGCAAACAGCAATGAAATAATGTGAATTACTTAAACCAGGAATTAAACAAGTCTACATAGCTTTGAACACAGTCAAAAAATGGTTGGTTCAAATGGCTCTGAGCACTATGGGATTTAACTTCTGAGGTCATCAGTCCCCTAGAACTTAGAACTACGTAAACCTAAGTAACCTAAGGACATCACACACATCCATGCCCAAGGCGGGATTCGAACCTGCGACCGTAGTGGTCGCATGGTTCCAGACTGTAGCGCCTAGAACCGCTCGGCCACCCCAGCCGGCGAACAGTCATTTCAAACTTGTTATTCTCTGCATATTTGTATGCTATAACTAATACAGCAACCTTTTATTTTCTCATCTTTGATCTGGGACACGTGTCACATCTTACTTGTTTTCCTAGAGCAACTCTAGGTTTACAAGATCCACATTTCAGAATTCTGGTAATTGCTAGTCCTACCTCATGCTGAAAGTGTGGGTTGATAGCTGTCTCTTCAGATATGATCTCATCAACTGCCATTTCAGAAACTTGAAGCAAAAATGTGATTATTCAATTTTCTGTCAGTGATGAATATATCACTAATGATAGGTATATTCATGCTGGTATAGAACAGTGCAGGGACATCTTCTGGAACACCTGCCGGGTAGACTAAACTGTGCACTTCACATCCAGTGCATCAATTTCTTCATAGGTAGTATCATAGTACACTACTATCTCAGACTTGATTGTTGCGATGCTCAGCAGCATTATGCCTTGAAGACACTAAACTAACAGCCTTCTTAAGTTTTTTAAATGAAGGATATAAGTAAGTAACATACCCAAAAACAATTAAGTTTTACATTTTGCTGTCAGGAACTCTTTTGGAATCTTTCCTTTTATTATTATTTTGTACATGTGTGGCCTTTTTGTTTCCTCTTCCCAGCTTGACATGCACATCTGATTTGCTTAATGGGGATATTTAAGGTAACAAAAAAAAAAAAAAAAAATAAATAAATAAAAATAAATATGTGGATACAATGCAACCTGCAAACCAAGATCATCCTCCAAAACTTTACGAGCCTAGGAAATAAGCACAATGATTTGGACATAATAGCATGTTTTAATAAACCAGATGTTTCAGTTATTACTGAGCACTGGTATACCAAAAAAGAATCTTATTATGCACCCATTAACAAAGAATTTCTGCTCATCTTTCAGTAGGGATATCAAACCTTATGGTGATGTTGCAAAAAGTGGCAATAATTGGTGCTCAAAGATGTAATTCCTTACGTGTTGAAGGTGTTACTGAACTTACTGTGATAAGCTATAGATGGGAAAGGAAACGTAATTTTAGATATAGAAAGACCTCCATCTGAAAGTACAGATATTTTTTTAGCTAATCTCTATCAGTTGCTTGTAGAGAGAGATAGTAAACACTCTGGGAAAACAGCTGGGTAATTATGCTGATAATTGTTCATAGTTTAATAAAACCTTATCTAACACAAATCAGTTTTCACTCTTAAGGATGGTGAGTGACACGCACAGATCTAACATTGCTGATATGTAATACAGGGTACCCAGGACTTTGTACTGGGATACTTTTGTTGATTTACGTAAATGACAAAATACTGCTCCCCAAATTCAAGGATAGTTCTGTATGCCGATGCTACATCCATTGCACGCGAGTGTAAAGATCATGAGCAACTACAAAAACTATGAAACTGTATTACAAATGAAATAATTCGGTATTTCTATGAAAATCATCTCATTGTCAGTACAAGATTGCAGCAGTAATGGATTTTCACCCCACAAGACAGATTTTGAAATTCAGTTGTGCACTGGAACTGATATTGTCATCAAAGAAAACTACTGCTTGGTTACAGTTAAACTTTCTATATTTAACATGTTATAATGTGGAAACTAATTACCGTACAAGAACATAACTTGGTAGCATTAATGTCAAGGACATGGGGAAGAGAAATAATGCAGAATCAATTCAATTGAAACACTTAATGTGCTGCTACAGTACACCATACCATTACATATCAGTACCATTACTGATGATGGTGATGGAGGCTGTTACGAAAAGTTTGCAGTTTTATTCAAATCTGATGTGGCAAGTCAATAGAACTTTTTATCCATGTGAGTAAAAGTATTGTGTAAAATCGATAGCGCAGCTTCTTACAGAAGTCTCTTCATGGCCCTTCGGAGTGTTTCACTTACTTGTCAACATATTTACTCCCTAATAGTATTTGTTGTCCATAATAGGGGTAATTTTACTCCGTTCAGTTAAATGAACTTGCAAAATACTGGAAGTAAAAACAATGTCCATGTAGACTATACATCCATGCCTACGATTCAGAATGGAATTTCACATTTGGATCGAAAGTCTTCAGTAGGTTGCTGCTAACCATCAGGCAGAAAACTGAATATCCTAAGATATTAAAAAAAAATACAAAATAAAAAAATTATTTTATTAGTCTCTCCTTCTATAATTATAATTAAATGTAATGTTTCGACTCAAGGATGCATATGCTAGTTAACACTATGGTTCAAATTAACAGGATTTTAATTTTATCATTTTATGCAGGGCTGACAGTACTCATTGCTTTGTACGAAGAATGAGAGAAAAACAAAACTTGAATTAAAAAAAAAAACATTTCTAGCTGTCACGGTCATTACTTCCCTCCTCTGTGAAGATGAATATCTTTTGTGACTGAGAATGAGGGGAAGATCACTTACACCACCCGTATAGAACACTTATGTGACACATTCATGAGTATTGCTCCAATGTTTGAGATCCAGGTCAGATTTAAGCAACACACTGAAGCAACTCTGAGGTTGGACGCTAGATAGGTTACCAGTAGTTTCAAACTATGTGCGAGTATTATGAAGATGCTTGGCAAACTCATGTGAGGATCGCTGGAGGGGAAACAATGTTCTTTTTTTATAACACTATTGAGAAAATTTAGATGGCATGAGAAAACAGGGCTCGGATAGTAGATAGCCTTTCTTCCCTCTCTCTATTTGCGAGTGGAACAGGAAAGAGTATGATTTGTAGTGGTACAAGGTACCCTCCACCAGGTACCATTTGGTTGCTTGTGTAGTATGTATATACATCAAAATACGGAAGTTAATTGTGACTGCTTACTACATTAAGAAGTAATAGTTGAACTAACCTAAAGCTTCGTGATTTACTTCAAATGTTTTCTCCCACTGATACACTCTGACAGTCAGTGACTTGCATCTATAGCAGTCTTACAATTTGGAGATGTCAGTATTGCTTAAATCTATTAATATTCCCTCAGGGAGCTCTTTTTATCTTAAGATCACATAAACTGGATTTTTGAGAAACTACACACAGGAAGATGGCATATAGCTGTTTACAGAAAAACAATGATAAAAATTTAAGCATATCGGTAACAGACACTGGGCAAGAGCACATATCTGGGCTAGAGCACTATACTGGATTTCGCCCCCTTCCCCCCCCCTTCCCCCCCCCCCCCCATTTTCCCTAGAAACCTTGGCTATTTCGCCCCCCCCTTTTCCCTAGAAACCTTGGCTGGAGTTATAAATTTATTTGTAGCATAGTCTAAGGAATGATTAGGGTGAAAAGAGATAATTTCGTTGACAGTTGTGGAACACAGCGAATGAGAAATAAAGGTTGTGGTAACAGACAGACGTGTAGCTTTGCCTAATATTTGTTTGCGGCATATTTAAATGTATTTTCCCACATTTAACGCATTTCTCATAATTAAAAAAATAATAAAACTTCTAGGTCATCCACAAAAACATATATTAGAAAATGAACAAGCATCCGACGTGTTTTGATGCATATTACGTACAGATATCGTACACAAACTGGAAAAATGCAATGGGCGTTCCACTACGTATCCTTGGGTCAACAGAAGCGTCCGATCTTACCCGTCGGTTTTGACCCGTGACGTAAGCGTGTTGTGGTGTGTGACGTCATTACGGCGCGGAGTTTGATTTGCGATTGTGGCGTGTTTGTAGATGTCTTGTTTTTGTTTGTCGTGCTCTCTGGTGGTGTGTTCATGGTTTTCGTTTGTTTCGTGTGGTGGGGTCAGTTTTCTGTTGCTCAGGTGTTGGATTTGAAGCGGAATTTCTATTAGTGAGTTAATGGTTAATTTAATGCTCATTGCTGTACGTCGGGTGAGTTTGTTATTGAGTGTATTTGGTTGTGGTTTTTTGTTCAGGAATGGATATGAAAGACCGCCTTAACAGTGTTCGGTTGAGGGCGATGATGGGGGAGACAGCTTTAGAGCTGATTAAATTTCTTCAGCTATTTGGCTTAATTGCCGAGGTCGTGAAGTGCGGTGTGTGCCGTGAACCTATGAAATTGGTTAAAGTTCCGGACTCTCGGACCAGGGACGGATACATGTGGTGTTGCCGGAAAGATGGCGTATGGCGTTCTGTAAGGCGTGGTACCTGGTTCGAGAAGTCTAGATTGGCCATGCGTGAGATTGTGCTTATTACGTATTATTTTTGTTATAGTTGCGGGCAGAGTTTTTGCGCGTTTGAGACTGGTGTGAGTGAGAGGACTGTTTTAGACTGGTATTCCTTTTGTCGTGAGGTGTGTTCCGAATTTATTAAGTACAGGGGTAAGTTGGGTGGGCATGGGGTGCTTGTGGAGGTGGATGAGTCGCAGTTTGGTAAAAGGAAGTATGGGAGGGGGAAGTCTGTGGCTGGTCTTTGGGTGTGGGGGGCTGTTGTTCAGGGGGGTGGGGGTACTGAATGTGTTTTTAGGGTTGTGGAGGGGAGGTCGAAGCCTGAATTAGTGGGGTTAATTGAGGAGTATGTAGAGCCGGGGTCCACAGTAGTTTCAGATGCGTTTTCTTCATATAGGGGGTTGGGTGAGAGGGGATTTAATCATTAAGTAGTGAACCACAGTCTAGAGTTTAAGAATTATGATACTGGGGCTTGCACTAACACAATTGAGGGGATGTGGGGAGCGGTTAAGTCAGTTCTTGGGAGGGGGAAGAGGCGCTCTTCCAACCTTCAGTCTCATTTAGATGAGTACTGTTGGCGGAAGAGTGTCCCAGAGGGCTATTGCATTCTTCGGGTTTTTTTAAGGGCTGTGGGTAAAATGTATAGACCGAAAGTGGCTAGTTAGGGTAGGCTGGGTAGGTGGGTGGGTGGTTTATTTTGTTGTATAGTGTTTGTGTGTTGTATTTTGGAGTTGTGGGGGAGGGGGTTGACGTTTGGGTGGGTTGGGTTTTTATTTTAGTTCAGTATTTTTTCGTTGGTGTGTGTGTGTGTGTTTTTGTGTGTGTGTGTGTGTGTGTGTGTGTGTGTGTGTGTGTGTGTGTGTGTGTGTGTGTGCGTGCGTGCGTGTGTGCATTTGTGTGTGATTGTGGTGGCCAATCTAGTTTGTGGAGCTGGAACTTTTTTTGAGGTAAGTTCCGTTTTTTTTTTTTTTTTTGTTATTTATGTATGTTTTGTGTATTGGGTATAGGTTGGAAACATCCGATCTCACGCGTCGGCTTTGACCCGTGACGTAAGGGACCTACACATTGATCTGTAGCGTAGCCCTGAATACGAGGTTAGGTTGGGAGTTTTTTTTTGGAATGCGGCCGCGGCAGTGGCCGCCTATGATTCGAAAATATTGATTTGACACTAATGAACATGTATACGTAATATGAAGCAATTTGATGAACATATTGATCTGTAGCGTAGCCCACTTGAGGTTAGGTTGGGAGTTTTTTTTTTGGAATGCGGCCGCGGCAGCGGCCGCTTATGATTCGAAAATATTGATTTGACACTAATGAACATGTATACGTAATATGAAGCAATTTGATGAACATATTGATCTGTAGCATAGCCCACTTGAGGTTAGGTTGGAAGTTTTGTTTTGGAATGCGGCCGCGGCAGCGGCCGCCTATGATTCGAAAATATTGATTTGACACTAATGAAGCCTGTGGGGGGATGGGGGGGCACTGCAGACTCCCCCCACCGCATAACGACACATGATGATCAAATTTTGAAAAAAAATGAAAAATTTTTTCCGTACCTGCTAAACTGCATAAGTGCCGATGTATGTAGGTGTAAGGGAAGCTTTCGTTTCTTAGTTTCCTATTGGGGGATGTGATCGGTAGGTTCTGTTGAGCTATATAGGTTAAGGGAAGTGTCCGATTATGGATAGGAATGTGTTTTTTGGTATTTGGTCAGTTTTGTGATGTTGATTTATTTCGTTGTTTTGCGTGGTTTTGAATGGCGGTCGGTGGCTACATTTCTGTATATTTAGTTTCTCCGCACCCAAAAACCCCTAATTTCCCACGCTTGTCCCATTACAGTCATTAGGCTTTTTGTGAAACTTGTGTATTTCAGTGTTTACAATACGTATGCGATGTTTTTATATCCGCCATATTGGAATTGTTTATAGTCGTTTCCGCGGTATTTGTGACGTCATGGGTCAAAGCCGACGGGTAAGATCGGACGCTTCTGTATTTCCGTATCCTTTACCATATTTCATTCGTTTTTCCGCATTTGCTACTGCTGGTATGGGTTCAAAGACAAATTCGTGCTGCAAACGTCTCAGTGGTAGTTGGTCTACATTAGTAAGCTGCAGTTAATGTGTTAAAAACATTTAGACACATTGTCCTCAATGCGTAATATGTGTTATGCTATAAATCACTCTGCCTTTCGACCAATAATTTGTAATCAGTTGGCTTCAATCAATCACGTAAGACTCTAATATGTAACTTTGACTACGCTGCGGATTATGATGTCACTATAATCGAGATTATTCGCATTCAAATCTTCTTTCTACATTTAATTCTGTTAACGGAAGATTCATTCAAACAATCCGGATTGCTTTGACGTTCCAAAACAACAGCTGAAGGCAGGTCTGTATAAACGCTGTTTTGACGTCACTTACGTCAACAGAGTTGTTAACAGGTCTAGTCACCAGGCAGCGCTGTCACGCTTTCAGCCTTTCTGATGACGTCATGAAGCGATTCCTCGGGGCCCGCGAGACGCACGTGTGAGACGCACGTCTACTTAGCGTTGACGCCACCATCAGCAAACGGCGGAAGCAAAGTTGTACACTTTGTATTCAGATATATACATTATTTCCTTTAGTAAATTATTAAAGTGAGGATTGAAAAAATATGAATCTTTTATTACTATCCTCACAAAAATCAACACTTATGTTTCAGCCCTTTCATATCGACTGCCCCCGTATCATATGACTGATGTGATTTTTTCTGACATTGAAACAGAGTGAGCCCAGCTGCTACAACATGTTTTCTGCTCATAATGCTAGAGACCAACTATGGGTTTCAGACAAATCAAAACAAACAGGTTTATCAGGAGGTCATAATTGTTGCAGATGACAGGGTATTTGAGGCTCAGTAGATAGCAGAAACCCATTCTGTTTAGCAACACTGATTATTTTATTTGTGTGAAAGTGGATCTGCAGATGTCTGTAGTATGAGACCCAGACTCTATCTCCTGGATGAATGGTGCAACTGGTGGTGGTGGATACTATTCTTGCTTGATAAGCTGCTGTAGTATAAGCTGATGCTGGAACAGTTTCATGAATTCTGGCTCACTGACCACTGAGCTTATTCTGTTGCCCTCACACATCACACTAAATTCAAGCCCTCTTCACCAGCACTACACCAGCTGCAGTGCAACACACTCTTTATAAGACAGAAAATGTGAATATGCTGTATCATTTGCTTGTTCATAATTCCAGGGCATGCCAGATTGTAGTAATTTGTAAAACACACGGAGAGAATAAACCCGATAGTCCAGGGTCAAGAAAATCCATTAACAACCCGCACAACTGCAATCCAAAACATAATCTACTGGAAATCCACTAAACAGTCAGGTCACAGAAGTACAGTGTAAGTGAAATAAAGACTTAAGCACTGAAGGATTTGAAGTAGCTGCTCAGCCAGATTTTATTTCCATCTTGATGTTAGTGGCCTGGTCCACATGACAGCACGCTAGTGCCTCTTACCAGCCGCTGGAAGAGTCACTGAAAGCGGACATTGCAAGGTATTGACTTCACTATCAGATGACAGAGATGTATCAGTACTCAACAGAGTATGTCAATGAAGACAATTACACCTTGGTTCCAGATAAAGCTCCACAGTTTCTTAGTTATCTTTTTGAGTCATCAGTTATCTGACTGGTTTGATGTAGCCCACCAAGGACTGCTCTCTCGTGACAGCCTATTCATTTCAGTGTTACAGCTTCGTATATATCCTCAATTATTTATTAGCTGTGTTCTAGTCTGTGTCTTTCTCTATAGTTTTTAGATTCTACAATTCCCTACAGTTTCATGGAAGTTATTCCAATGGCCAACCAGCAAACTGTACTGATAATGCTCCATCTAATTATATACAAGATGACACCCAAAAGAAACCAGAATAACATTGCTATGGGCAGAGCTTTTGTAGTGCGTATTTCTGTTGCTAAATGTGTATAGCACAACTCATTGCCAGTTCAGTGCTGCCTGTGTTGTTGATCTGGCTTGTTCTGTTCATATGAATAATTATTTTTGCTAACGCTGTTTTGTACTTGATTCGTTTTTTATGATGGCATGTTTAAGTGAACAATGTGCAGCTGTGAAATTTTGTTTTCTTCTAGGTAAAAATACTACTGAAACTGTTTCAATGTTGAAAACAGCTTATCAAGAAGACGCTATGGCAAAATCTCAAGTGCATTAGTGGTTTGCTCGATTTAAAAATGGCGACATGTCGATTGGTGACAAACCTTGTTTTGGACGTCCATCAACTTCCCAAATCGTCAAATATATTGAAAAAATTCGAGAGCTTATGTTCACAGACTATTTTAAGAAGTTTTAAGAAGATTGTGCAACAGTATTTGCCAAAAAAGACCCGATTAGTGGCAGACAGGAGACTGGTTATTCTACCATGACAATGCACCTGCATTCACAGTCATCTCTGTTAGTCTTTGGCAAAAAATGGCATGGTTCCTCTGCACCATGCACCTTATTCGCCAAACCTGGCTCGATGCGACTTTTTCTTATTTTCATGCATGAAAAGGGGCATGAGAGGACGCCGATTTGTCAAAACAGAAGAAGTCAAGAAAAAAAATGAGGGACAAATGTATTAGTTGCAATGGAGAGTATTTTTAATGGGATAAGGTTGTTTTGTAAGCAATATGAAAATACATTGCTTTTAAAAAATAATTCCTTTTTTTAGTACCCCTTCTACATGAAGATTTGTGTAAATTTTGACTAGATCGGGTATCGCAGATCATCATGCATTATTTACTGACCTGCCACAGACAGGAAAGAACATTTCAAGTGTAAAAACACATATGACAAGGGACTTAAGAAAAGAAACCTTTGTAATGTTTAGTAAGAAGGTAAATGGACAAAATAGCCGTTTGATCATTGTACTGTGAATGATGAAAACTTTTTAAACTCCTACATAAACAGTGTTCTAGGTGTTTTTAATGAAATATTTTCATCTAGACTCTGTAGTAATAAAGTGTCAAATAAATTAAATTGTACCACACAGTGTAAGGAAGAGGCAGCTGCACTGACTATTAAATGATAAGTCAGATAGTGATTTCATTGAGTGTGCTAGACTCTATAAAACTGTACTGAAAGAGTTTTCAAAAACTGTTAAAAATAAGATAAAGCTTTGTGAACAGGCATTAAATCTGAACTAGTTGTTAAAATCTCTAGCAAAGAGATTACAAAAATTAATATTGAAAGGAACTCTACTGTAACTCCAACTCAAATACAAGAGTATTTCAATAAATTCTTTATAAATTTAGCAAAGTCTGATGTCAGTGTCACAGATTATTACACCAAAGTATATCCGTTTGGCCCCAATGAAAAGATTGAACACCCTACAACATTTTCAAAAATTTCCCTGAAGTATGTAGAAAATGTAACCCTAGCATTATAAAACAAAAACTCTGCAGGGTGGGATGAATACGAGCCAAAGTTATTAAAGCAGTACATAATACAATTGCAAACCCACTAGCTCAAATAATAAATCATTGTTTTGAAGAAGGCTGCTTCCCAGAGGCATTGAAATATGTCAAAGTTAAGCCATTTTTCAAAAAGGGATCAAGAGAGGTTATGGGAAATTATTATTCTGTCTCAATTCTTCCAATCACTTCTAAACTATACAAAAAAGTTGCTATTACCCAAATCAAAAACTCCATTGCAAAATTATCTGTTATCCCAAATAATCAATTTGGTTTTCTGCAAGGAAAAAACACCATAGATGCAGTAAACAGTTTCACTGAGAAATTAGACAAGAGCAATAAGGTGTCAGGAATCTTCTGTGACTTCAGAAAGGCACTTGATTCTGTAAACCATGCATTGCTTATTTACAAACTGGAAAATGATAGTATTAGGACACTGCCCTACAAGACTTGAATCTTACTTATCAAACAGAAAGGAAAGAATTAGGATTTCTTTAAATGGGGCAAACTAATACTCTGACTGGTAAAAATATCTCATGCTGTTCTACTACATTGTGTCCTCTTCCCCTTCTATGTTAATGACTTACTATTTAATATCAGCTCCCCATCTGTTCTGTTTGAAAGTGATACCTCTGTGGCAGTTGAAACACAGGACTCAGAAAAAATCCCCAAATCTTTGATCAGTACCCTCAGTACCTTAGAAATCTGGTTTCAATTAACTGTGTTGAATCTTAACATACCTAAGACACACGTGATGCAATTTAAAACCAAACGTCAAAATGTGAGCATATTAAGGTCATTCACAGCAGCCAAGATATAGAAGAATTTGACTCAGTCAAATCCTTAGGATTAAATCCGAATAAAAATTTGAGTTGGTGGACACCCATTGGGTACTCGATAAATAAATTAAGCAACTTCATATTTGCAGTGCAAATATTTTAAACTGCAACCGACACAGGCAAACGAAAAGTAGCATATAACAACTACTTTGAATCCATTATTAGATATGGTACTGTTTTTTGGGCTGACTCGACGAACATAGTGTAGATACTGAAAGTACAGAAAAAAAAATCATTCAAAATATAAAGTCCCATGTCTTCTATTATTTAGAAAACTTATCTTTCTGTGCAACAGAAATGAATCATTTGAGGGAATTGATTTTGCTCACTCACATGATACAATAAACAAAGAAAATTTTGCGCTTGCCCACTGCCCACTGCTTCAAACTGTGTGCGCAGGGACCTCAATACCGTAGAAAGGCAAATTATAATAAATTAAAGTGGTGCAGCTTAATGCAGATGAATTCAGGTTCACTTAAAAGAAAACCATACAAGGCACTGTCAATGAAATAATGTTACTCAGTGGATGATTTAACACAGGATGAACCGCAAATTTGAGCTGGATACAATGTGTTTCACATCCCAATAAATATTATTTTAGTGCTATATTATTATTTGTTAGTGTAAAAATTGTATAGTAAATTTTTGACAAGTCTCCTGCATGCAAACCAGATTAACTGCAGATGTATCTCATGACATGAATAAACCGTGACAGACCTCTTAACACATGTCCTATCAACCTGTCCTTTCTTCAACACTGTTTACCATGTGTTCCTTCCTTTCCCAGTTCTGCTGAGAACCTTCTCATTTATTATTTTATCAGTCTACCTAATTTTGAACATACTTCTGTAGCATTAAATCTCAGATGCTTTAATTCTCTTCTTTTCTGATTTTCCCATAGCCCACAATTCACTTCCATACAGTGCCATCTACATCTATATCTGTATGGTTACTCTGCAATTCACACTTAAGTGCCTGGCAGAGGGTTCATCGATCCATTTTCATACTACTTCTCTACCATTCCACTCTCGAATGGCGCGTGCGAAAAAGGAACACTTAAATCTTTCCATTCGAGCTCTGATTTCTCTTATTTTATTGTGATGATCATTTCTCCCTACGTAGGTAGGTGGCAACAAAATATTTACACATTCGGAACAGAAAGTTGGTGATTGAAATTTCGTAAATAGATCTCGTCTCAAAGGAAACCGCCTTTGTTTCAGTGACTGCCACCCCAACTCGTGTATCATATTAGTGACACTCTCACCTCCATTGCGCGACAACACGAAGCGAGCTGCCCTTCTTTGTACTTTTTCGATGTCCTCCGTCAATCCTACCAGGTATGGATCCTACACCACGCAGTAATATTCCAGCAGAGGATGGACAAATGTAATGTAGGCTGTCTCTTTAGTGGGTTTGTCGCATCTTCTAAGTGTTCTGCCAACAAAGTGCAGTCTTTGTTTCGCCTTCCCCGCAATATTATCTGTATGGTCTTTCCAATTTAAGTTGCTCGTAATTGTAATTCCTAGGTATTTAGGTGGCGCAGTGGTTAGCACACTGGACTCGCATTCGGGAGGACGACGGTTCAATCCCGCGTCCGGCCATCCTGATTTAGGTTTTCCGTGATTTCCCTAAATCACTCCAGGCAAATGCCGGGATGGTTCCTTTGAAAGGGCACGGCAGACTTCCTTCCCCATCCTTCCCTAATCCGATGAGACCGATGACTTCACTGTCTGGTGTCCTCCCCCAAAAACAACCCAATCCTAGGTATTTAGTCGAATGACAGCCCTTAGATTTATGCGATTTCTCGTATACCAAAAACGTATCGGATTTCGTTTAGTACCCATGTGGATGACCTCGCACGTTTCTTTGTTTAGTGCCAATTGCCACTTTTCGCACCATACAGAAATTCTCTCTAGATCATTTTGTAATTGGAATTGATCGTCTGATGATTTTACTAGACGGTAAATTACAGCGTCATCTGCAAACAATCTAAGGGGGCTACTCAGATTATCACCTAGATCATTTATGTAAATCAGGAACAGCAGAGAGCCTATGACACTACCTTGTGGAACGCCAGATATCACTTCTGTTCTACTCGACGATTTACTGTCTATCACTACGAACTGTGACCACTCTAAGAGGAAATCAAGAATCCAGTCACATAACTGATACATTACTCTACATGCACGCAATATGATTAATAGTCGCTTGTGAGGAACAGTATCAAAAGCCTTCTGGAAATCTAGGAATATGGAATCGATCTGAGATCCCTTGTCGACAGTACTCGCTACTTCATGGGAATAAAGAGCTAGCTGCGTTGCACAAGAACGATATTTTCTGAATCCGTCTTGGGTATGTATCAATAAGTCATTTTCTTCAAGGTGATTCATAATGCTCCAAAATCCTACTGCAAATTGAGGTCAGTGATATGGGTCTGTAATTCAATGAGTTACTCCTATTTCCTTTCTTGAATATTGGTGTGACCTGTGCTACTTTCCAGTCTTTAGGAACAGATCTTTCGTTAAATGAGCGGTTGTATGTGATTGCTAAGAAAGGCTCTATTGTGTCTGCATACTCTGAAAGGAACCTGATTGGTATACCATCTGACTGGAAGGCTTGCCTTTCTTAAGTGATTTGAGTTGTTTCGCAACACCTAAGATATCTACTTTTATGTCACTCGTGCTAACAGCTGTTCTGGTTTCGAATTCTGGAATATTTACTTCGTCTTCTTTCGTGAAGAAATTACGGAAAATTGTATTTAGCAACTCCGCTTTAGTGGCACCATCATCGGTAACATTTCCATCGCTATCGCGCAGTGATGGTATTGACTGTTTTTTGCGACTGGTGTACTTCACATACGACCAGAATCTCTTTGGGTATTCTACCATATTTTGAGACAATGTTTCATTGTGGAAACTATTAAAAGCACATATCATTGACGTCCGCACTAAATTTCGAGCTTCCGTGAAACTTAGCCAGTCTTGGGGATTTTGCGTTCTTCTGCATTTGGTACGCTTTTTACGCTGCTTCTGCAACAGTGTTCTGACGTGTTTTGTGTGCCATGGTGGATCAGTCCCGTCTCTTATTAACTTATTCGGTATGAATCTATCTATTGCTGTCGATACTGTATCTTTGAATTTGAGCCATATCTGGTCTACACTTACATAATTAGCTTGGAAGGAATGAAGACTCTCTCTTAGAAAAGCATCAAGCGAATATTTATCTGCTGTTTTAAATAGATATATTTTGCGTTTATTTTAGTGGTTTTAGTTGATATGGTTTTTGGCCTTCCTACAATAGCCTTGTGTCCACTAATCCTTGTATCTGTCATGACGCTCTCTATTAGATCAGATTATTTGTGGCTAAGAGGTCAAGTGTGTTTTCGCAACCATTTACAATTCGTGTGGGCTCATGAACTAATTGTTCAAAGTAATTCTCAGAGAAAGCATTTAGTACAATTTCAGAAGGCGTTTTCGTCTACCAGCGGCTTTGAACACATATTTTCGCCAACAAATCGAGGGTAGATTGAAGTCTCTACCAATTATAACTGTATGGGTGGGGTACTTATTTGTAATGAGATTCAAGTTTTCTGTGAACCTTTCGGCTATTATATCATCTGAGTCGGGGTGTCGGTAGAAGGAGCCAGTCATTATTTTGGTACAGATGTTGAGTATGACCTCTACCCATAGTAATTCGCAGGAACTATCTATTTCAACTTCACTACAAGATAAACTACTACTAACAGACACAAACACACCACCACCTACTTTATTTAATCTATCCTTTCTGAACACGGTTTGTGCCTCTGTAAAAATTTCTGCAGAATTTATCTCTGGCTTTAGCCAGCTTTCTGTTCCTATAACGATTTCAGCTTCAGTGCTTTCTGTCAGCGCTTGAAGCTCTGGTACTTTTCCAACACAGCTATGACAATTTACAACTACAATACCGACGGTTGCTTAGACTATTCTCGTCGTTTCTTTGCCCTGTACCCTTTGAGACTGGAGCACTGTTCGACCTTTCCCAAGACTGTATAACCTAAAAAAACTGCCCAGTCGACGCCACACAGCCCCTGCTACCCGTGTGGCCGCCTCCTGTGTGTAGTGGACACCTGACCTATTTAGCGGAATCCGAAACACCACCACCCTATGGCGCAAGTCGAGGAATCTGCAGCCTACACGGTCGCAGAACCGTCTGAGCCTCTGATTCAGAACCTCCACTCGGCTCTGTACCAAAGGTCCACAATCGGTCCTGTCGACGATGCTGCAGATGGTGAGCTCTGCCTTGATCTCGCTAGCAAGACTGGCAGTCTTCACCAACTCAGATAGCCGCCGGAAACCAGAGGCAATCTCATCCGATCCATAGCAACACGCGTCTTTAGTGCCGACAAGAGCCACCACCTGCAGCTGGCTGCACCCTGCCATGCTTCAAATGTACATCCCTGAAATTCCTTCCTCAAATTAAGGCCTATGTTTAAATTAGTAGACTTCCTTTGGCCATGAATGCCCTCTTTTGGTGTACTAGTCTGCTTTTTGTGGCCTCCTTGCTTTGTCCATCATGTGTTATTTTGCTTCCAAGGTAGCATGGACACCAATTTTGATTTTAAGTTAACGACTAATCTCATTTCTGCTACTCATCATTACTTTCATCTTTCTTTGGTTTAGTCTCAATCCACAATGCGTGCTCATTAGACTGCTCACTCCATTCAATATATCCTGTAATTTTTCATTTCCAACTGAGGATAACAATACCATCACCGAAACCTATCATCAATATACTTTCATCCTGAATTTTAATCCTCCTCTTGTACATTTCTTTTATTTCTATCATTTTTTGTGTATGGATTGACTGTACTCATACTGACATGATTACTCATGCAAGACCAGAAGTAAAAAAAAAAATGGCTAGTTCAAGTCTTCACAAGCTTGGAGGAAACAGGTAATCTTCCTCGTGTTTTAATCATATAAGTTACTTCAATCCCAAACCTTAGTAAACCAAGTGACCATCCAGAAAGCGACAGACTTATAGCCCTGCTCATCTCCTCCTTAAGCTCTAAGATATATTAAATTACAACATGATATGCAGTTTCATCCCTTATCAGGTGCTGATTAGTGAGGCAAACTTCAGACCCAATCACAGCTGCAGTGGCCAAGTATTCTTTCTCACAACACACACTGAGGCAGGTTATCAGGAAAAGCTGAAAATCTTTCTGCTGTTCTTATAAAATTTGGAGAGAAGGCATATGATAAAAACTACTAAAAGTAGTTCTCTGCCAAATTCGTTATGCAAATAAACAATGAGGGCTATAATAGAAAGTTCCGATAATTCCCAGCGAAAGAACTACCTATAAGCATAAACCAAAACAGAAAGGGCTACCACAATGGTCCATCCTGACACCATTACTACTAAACCTATAACACTCAGCATATCAGAAATGCAAAGCAAAATAACCTGCTATACTGATCACATGGCCCTGGCCACGTAACAAAGAAGTTTTAGTGGAACTGAGCACATTGTAACCAATGATTCAGCAGTTACGAACTAGTGTGGAGAGTGTGCAAAAGAATTTCCATCAACTTGGAACTTCCAATCTATCAAGCCCAGCAACCAACTGTTGTTGTTGTTGTGATCTTCAGTCCAGAGACTGGTTTGATGCAGCTCTCCATGCTACCCTATCCTGTGCAAGCTTCTTCATCTCAAAGTACATAATGCAACCTACATCCTTCTGAATCTGCTTAGTCTATTCATCTCTTGGTCTCGCTCTATTCTTCTACCCACCACGCCGGCCTCCAATACTGAATTGGTGATCTCTTGATGCCTCAGAACGTGTCCTACCAATCGATCCCTTCTTCTAGTCAAGTTGTGCCACAAATTCCTCCTCTCCTCAATTCTATTCAGTATCTCCTCATTAGTTACGTAATCTATCCATCTATTCTTCAGCATTGTTCTGTAGCACCACATTTAGATAGCCTCTATTTTCTTCTTGTCTAAAATGTTTATCGTCACTGTTTCACTTCCATACACGGCTACACTCCATACAAATATTTTCAGAGAAGACTTCCTGACACTTAAATTTATACTCAATGTTAACAATTTCTTCTTCAGAAACGCTTTCCTCGCCATTGCCAGTCTACATTTTATATCCTCTCTACTTCGACCATCATCAGTTATTTTGCTCCCCAAATAATAAAACTCATCCAGTGTCTCATTTCCTTATCTAATTCTCTCAGCATCGCCTGATTTAATTCGACTACATTCCATTGTCTTTGTTTTGCTTTTATTGATGGTCATCTTATATCCTCCTTTCAGGACACTGTCGATTCCCCCTCCTGTGGTGTCTAATCTATCTTTTTGATATATGTTCCATGACTCGCTAAATATTTCAAAGCTTTTTGTTTTGGGTTTCAGCTAGTTACCTGAAATCATCTCTCAAATAGTTCTCTACTACTCCCATAACTAATACCCAGAAATACTCTTTGGCCTTATAACATTTCCCTCCCTTGTCTTAGCCTAAACTTCCTGCCCTATACTGTCAGATTACTTCTTAACATGTTGGGATGTTGTATGATTTTGTCCAAGGACTCTAAAACAGTGAAGCTATTAGAAATAGCTATAATGAAAGTTGCATTGCCTCTTACAACATTTCACCAATTTGGAAAGCTTGATTGTAATCCAGTGTCATGACATGTCAGGCTTCATCTCTGGCCAGTTACACACCAGAAGAGCAACAAGTTACTTATTTAGCTTTTTCTCTGTTTTCTTCCTAGTTTGAGTCTTAAATTTCTTGCGTAAGAAGATAAATTATGTCAAAGTGGGTCAAAAAAATTGGCGTTCTAAACAATTAAAAAGTTCAGAGTGAAATAGCTAATTAAATCATTAAGTAATAGATGTCAAATTTGATGCATAGTTTGTCGACAAGTTGTTCTTTCATAATTTATAAATTGCTATTGCTGGTTCTTTTTGTTACTTTACAAATTTTGTGTGAAGTTGATGATTTTTGTAAAAAGGGTATTTTCAATCACATGTTGCACAAAGGTACCTTCTAGCAACGTTTTAAAACTACTCTCATTAGAAAGAACATGTTTTGATTATCCTAGAAAAGTGGGTTTGATTGACTAACAAAATGGTTCAAATGGCTCTGAGCACTATGCCACTTAACTTCTGAGGTCATCAGTCGCCTATAACTTAGAACTAATTAAACCTGACTAACCTAAGGACATCACACACATCCATGCCCGAGGCAGGATTCGAACCTGCGACCGGAACGGTCGCTTGACTCCAGACTGTAGCGCCGAGAAACGCACGGCCACTCTGGCCTGCCGATTGACTAACACTGGCGTACAGTGTCCTAAGAAAAGGGTCAAAGTAAGAAGAATTTCTGTAGAACAGCTTTTATTTTAGTACTCAAATTCTGTCTTTTGTTTGGTTCAGACAACTTTTAATACTTTTTTAATTGAGAAATTAGCAGTTTTTTGTTGCGCTGGTTTATGGTGACATTGACACTATCAGTTCAAGAAACTGAACTGCAACCCCATCGCCGTAGGGTTACGTTCGACAGCCGTGCAGCATCAGCCACAGGTGGGTTTCTTAGTCCACGTTCCCATGCTTGTAATCTGACTTCTTACCTGAGGTTCCAAATCCTTACGTGGGTGTCTGCCTGGTCCCTACGCCAATGATAGAGCATCTTATCTTGAGTTCTGAAGCCTAAACTGGGTATCTTATATGGTTCCCAAGCCAGTGTCCACAGCCTGATTTTAATTGATAGTAATCTTTCTTCACATTCTGTTACATTTACACGCCACTTCCTCCAGCTCAGTTTCTGGAAATTGGTGTTGCCAGGCAGACGATGTGGCTGAAGGAGCAGGGAGCATGCAAATCAGGTGTTGCTCCGGAATCCAACATATATCTTAGCTTCCTGGCTAATAAAATGAATGAACAGGATCTGGCAGCTGTATAAATTTTGTCAGTGCATCATTTTCTTGGACTTAAATTTCAGCAACATTGCCAATCCACAATTTGTTGTCATAAACACAGGCACGTAGCAACCAGGTGACAGCTCGTGTAATTTCAAATACAGAATAGTGGTGTCAGAAATTCCAGCAACGAAATATATCATGTCATTGGAAATTTTGCGGACACAAATTGTATTTTAATCAACTGTTACAAAGTGGTGACGCTCTCTAGTACCAACTATTCTGCTGCTTTCTCGCTATCTTTCTTATTGGAACTTTCTGCTTTCTTCAGTTGCAGCTTCTGTGACAAAAATATATTTAATTCCATTATATTTTGATCACAAAAGTTGAAGAGATCCTTTGGCGTCAATATTTGTTCAGATGAAGGTCTCTGGAGACTTCCCCATGCAGCCAACCATTTAGTAGTGTCACCAACTCCATCGCAGGGAGATTTCCCATTGCTTGTACCAAAGAAGTTCAATTCAGCCACAACACTGAAATCATCCTTACGGTTGTATAAATTCACAAAGTCTTTGTAGTTTTTATATTGTGCCGCTGAGACATCACTGAAATAGCATTTTTTGGTAACATTTGTTCGAGTCACCAAAAATTCAATACACTTTTGAATAAACAAATGTATGGACACTGTATCACGTCGCAATTTACCTGAAATCATGCAACACGTAACAACTTGCAAGTTGCCCACGTTATTGACATAATAAGCAGCAAATGGATGTACTGTGGCCTGTGAATTGTCCCAGTGAAAGCTCTGGGCAGCATTTTGGGCCACAAATGAGTAGCTTTCTGCGAAGTCCGTAAGAACTATCAATTCTGTTCCATTTATGTCAGTCTTAAATGACTTCTGGTATTCATTTTGATGTTTTGTAACGAAATGACGGCCTGTTAGCTATCAAATCTAGCTTGAGAGATTTGCAGTAAAGTTCTCCACTTCCCTGGGGCACTACAGATTATACCCTCATCTCCGATGAGCACTCACCATCGAGGACAACGTACTGGGTTCTTAAGTAATAGAACCCAGTACGTTGTCCTCGATGGTGAGTGTTCATCGGATGTGAGGGTATCATCTGGAGTGCCCCAGGGAAGTGTGGTAGGTCCGCTGTTGTTTTCTATCTACATAAATGATCTTTTGGATAGTGTGGATAGCAATGTGTGGCTGTTTGCTGATGACGCCGTGTCGTTGAGTGACTGTAGGAGGATACAAGATGACTTGGACAGGATTTGTGATTGGTGTAAAGAATGGCAGCTAACTCTAAATATAGATAAATGTAAATTAATGCAGATGAATAGGAAAAAGAATCCCGTAATGTTTGGACTCTCCATTAGTAGTGTAGTGCTTGACACAGTCACGTCGATTAAATATTTGGGCATAACATTGCAGGCGATATGAAGTGGGACAAGCATGTAATCGCAGTTGTGGGGAAGGCGGATAGTCGTCTTCAGTTCATTTGGCAAGATGTGGTTCATCTGTAAAGGAAACCGCTTATAAAACACTAATACGACCTATTCTTGAGTACTGCTCGAGCGTTTGGGATCCCTATCAGGTCGGATTGAGGGAGGACATAGAATCAACTCAGAGGCGGGCTGCTAGATTTGTTACTGGTAGGTTTGATCATCCCGCGAGTGTTACGGAAATGCTTCAGGAACTCGGGTGGGAGTCTCTGGAGGAAAGGAGGCGTTCTTTTCGTGAATCGCTACTGAGGAAATTTAGAGAACCAGCATTTGAGGCTGACTGCACTACAATTTTACTGCCACCAACTTATATTTCGCGGAAAGACCACAAAAATAAGATAAGAGAGATTAGGGCTCATACAGAGGCATATAGGCAGTCCTTTTTCCCCTCGTTCTCTTTGGGAGTGGAACAGGGAGAGAAGATGCTAGTTGTGGTACGAGATACCCTCCGCCATGCACCGTATGGTGGATTGAGGGGTATGGATGTAGATATAGTTTTTAGTGCTTCGTGGTCAGCTTGAACCCTCTGTTCGAATACAATTGATTCATTTGCATCCCAGGCTTGGTTTGACTGCATATTCCCCAGGGCAGCTTTGACAACGATGCAGCAAAAAAAACTTTGGCACTCACACCACACACTGGCTTTTCTATTAGCATTTTGCAGTCATCTTTAATATCAGCACTTTGCAACATTAACTTGACATTCTGATGTCTGGTGCACACACAGACGAATGCATGCCTGAAGCACCAACAGTGAATGCGTCGGTAAAATACGTGACGAATGCAGTCAGCGAGCTGTAAGACGTGTGCAACAACTCACCTACAGAGGTACAAAAGTCAAATCTAAGAGTGGACCAGTTAAGTTTAGAGCCATAATTTGCCAAAAACGAGAGAGACAAAATATGTCCAGATGTAAAGGAAATAACTGAAAAAGCTGAAGCCAATGATGTTGGATAAGGGAAGCACCCTTGCTGAAAGGGTGTCAGAGCGCAAGATTTATGTTGATACAGTAGAAGAAGCTCTAAAAGAGAAAGAGAGTCACAGGTAAAAAAAAGATTCGGGTTACGAGGCAGTATTGCTAAAAGTACTGACATTCCAAAACAACATTTGACAGAAAACAACCCACACTTTTAGAGAAGTTAGATACTTTCACTGGTTACCCACAATATGTGGCTAGCTTGTCGAAGGGAAATAGCGAAGGTTGCAGAATGCAACAACAGTTTCCGGCAGCTGTACTGTTGAGCAAGCGCAATTGCCACGCGCTGCGCCTAACACGCCTGTCACTGACAGCGCGGCGTGTTTGTCAACATTACTTGTAGAAGAAGGATTACTTAGACAATTCTCGGTACTTACCTTTGAAGTGAAAAGAACAAACCCCATGGTCTTTATCACAGCATTTCGAAATGTTTTACCTCGTACCTGGACCGAAGCTCAGAAAATTATATTTGTCGGATACACACAGGATGATGTTCTGCTAAGGGCCACGGACATGGCGGGACGTTGCTACTGTTATGAACAGTTCGAGAGAGCCTTTCTGGATAAATATTGGTCTGAGGCCGTACAAGAGAGACTCAGACATGAAATATTCAACCCAGCTCCATTCAATAGCAAACATGGAAGCTTAAGGACCTATTTAGAAAAATATTTGAATAAAACCAGATACTGGACGAACCCGGTATCTCAAGTAGACGTGCTGAAAATTTTTAACAGCCGTCTACTTGCCCACATTAGAGAAAAACTCATTACCATTCCGGAACACGACACGGAATACTTTCTATGTGCACTGAACTCAATAGATTCGATATGCAAAGAGAGACTAGTACAACCCAATACTTTAATACAGAGATAGTGCCACAGGGATTTACGGACCAACAAGTGAACAACGCATTCGTAGTACAACACAGGTGACAATCTTACCCCACACAGACCTATGGTAACGGTAACGGTAATCACAACGGCAATGTCAAAGGCCGTAAATTAAAGGCCGGATAGGAAAGAAATGGGCAAAAATTTAACAAAGACAACTGCAACGGGCAAGTAGCATATGGCCCACCTGTACAATATGTACAGGCACAAGCTACCGGCAGTAATCAGCCAATCGCTTGGCAAACACAAAATATTATCAGACAGCCGAATAATCCACAGACAGTGGAATTCGGTCCGCAAAGTAATGCATATATACCAAGTAACACGCAAAGGCAAAGAGACCAATGCCACCACAACGCTGGAAAATTTGAACCGGTCACAGTAGACCCTTGTTCTGTGACCTGGGAGGAGAATGAGAGCACGAACCTGATCGACGCTTGCTTCATCAGATACGATCAAGGTAATGATGTGACAGATGATCTGTTTAGAAGTAATGAGGATACACAGGAAAACTTGACAGATGGCAAGCTACAAGCCACTATTAAAGCCAAAATATTTGACCTTTATGTACCCATTGTGCTTGACACAGGAGCTACGACTAATTTGATGTCACAGGGATTCTTTCAAGAACTGAAGAAATGTGGGCGAATTCCCACACTGCCAGTGCAAAATTGCAAGGTGCAAACTGCGACTGGTCAGAAATCGAAAGAAGTTAAAATACAAGCTTTAATTCCCATCCAAATACGACAGTTTTCTGTACGGTGCAATTTTTTGATAGTAGAGAAATTAATAGTTGATTGTTTAAACGGTATGGATACATTTAGGAAATACCAAGTGCAAATTGATATAGGCAGGGGCCAGTGTCATTTCACAGTAAATAAACAATTATTTGCAATTGATCCAATCAGGGAAAGTACTGATAGACGTAAAAATGAAGCTACTCACGACCTTGAAGTTCAATTGGTAAATCCCATAGTCATGTTTATCAACATGTACGACAACAATCAGTTGGCAGAAGAGGTGGTAAACATCGACGCAATAAACATGAAGGTAAGTGAATCAAGGTGCTTGTCTCAAGAACAGCAGGAGGAACTTAGAGAACTTGTACTTGCTTAAATACATGTATTTGAAAAAAGACCAGGTATCATTAGCGATTTTGTGTACAAAATGGAAGTATATCCTCACGAAACTTTTGTTCTATTTCATACCCTATATCATGGACAAAAAGGGAAGCAGTAAAAGAGAGATTAACAGGATGCTACAATGGGGCATAATACAACCATCATCTTCTCCTTATTGTAGTCCTATTCTGGCCATGAGTAAGCCAGATGGCAAGGGGTGCTTCATCCTCGACGTAAATAACATCAATAAGAACATTGTATCAGTACAAATACATCCAGACAATTTAGAGGAACAGCTTATGGAATTCCATGATGCTAAATTTCTTACTATAATCAATTTCCAGTCCTCTTATTCGCAAATAAAACTACATGAAGAAGAAAGTCAGAACTATACCACCTTCATATGTCAGGGCAAGAGCTTCGAATTTCAAGTATTACCATTTGATTTGAATGTAAGTACAAGTGTGTTTATCTCTGTTCTGGACAAAGTGCTAGGACCTGAACTTTTGAGTAAGCTAACAGTATACATGGATGACCTAGTCGCCACACCCACTTGGGTAGAACACTTAAGAGTAATTGAACAAGTATTGAATCACTTTTCTGAACATGGAGTAACAGCAAAACTCAAGAAATCTAATTTTAGAAAAGAAAGGGTAAAATTATTAGGACACATAATATCTTCAGCAGTCATACTGCCAGATACTAAAAAACTTGATGTCATTAGGAATTGTCCTGTTCCTCAAACCAAGACGCAATTAAAGGTATACCGAGGTCTTGACTCATTTTTCAGGAAATTCATCCCTAACCACCTTATGAACACTGATGCTTTACTCAATCTTCTCTGGAAAACGGACCTTGGTTATGGAACAAGAAACGTCAAACTGATTTCGAGAACATTATGCAAGCCTCATTAAATGCTAATATTTTATCTCAACCAGACATGAAGAAGGATTTTTGCTTATGCACCGACACATCTTCTCAAAGTTTGGGTGCATGCCATTTTCAAATGGTAGAAGAGGGAAAACTCATCCCTAAAATAATTAGCTTCGCCAGCCGCACCTTATCCAAAGCTGAGCGTCCATATTCAGTTATGGAGTTGGAGAGTTAGGCAGTAATTTGGTCCTTTAAAAAGTCTGAATATTTCGTTTGGGGTACACACAAAAAAGTATACTCTGACCATCAGTCCCTATCGTCTTTGTTGACTTGTAAATTGCTGCACCAACGGATAGCCAGATGGTGTATGTATCTTCAAGAATTCGATTTTGAAATAGTATATGTGAAAGGAAATCGGAACATAATAGCTGATGCTCTTTCTCGATTACCATAAGGCTTAGAGGAATTTAACGATATTTTAGAGCAGGAAGGTGAAATAAGAACTATGTTGATGGAAGACAAAACACTCAGACCAAGCCGGTGGTGTGGCCGTGCGGTTAAAGGCACTTCAGTCTGGAACCGCGTGACTGCTACGGTCGCAGGTTCGAATCCTTCCTCGGGCGTGGATGTGTGTGATGTCCTTAGGTTAGTTAGGTTTAAGTAGTTCTAAGTTCTAGGGGACTGATGACCACAGAAGTTAAGTCCCATAGTGCTCAGAGCCATTTTAACCATTTGAACTCAAGACCACACTATGTCCACTTGTGCAAACACATGGAACAATTATAGCAGGAAAACAGACCTTATGCAAAGCGGTGATGAAAAGTTAAAACAGTTTTTCACTATTCACAAAGATGTTCTGTTCCATATGAACCTTCCTGAACAAGAACAACGGCGCATGTGTTTGTCAGAGGACTATGTGGATGATTTTATCTTGTACACACACAATACTTGGGGCCACTATAGCACTGCAAAGTGCACTGGCAAAATAGTTAGGTAAAGTTATTTCCCCAACCTTAGACAAAGAATACTACAGGTGGTAAGGAAGGGTATTGACTGCCAGAAAACAAAACATTCTAACATCTCCAAACGACTGAACTATATACAAATGCTGTTAAAAAAACCTCTATAAAAGGTATCTTTGGATGTAGCTGTACCCTATCCCAAAGGAAAGGATGGCGTAAAGTATATAGTAGATCTGTGTGATATTTTCACCAAATACATAAAATTGTATGCTGTACAGAACATTACAGCCAGTTCAATTATAAGAAGAATCAAAGAGGATTGTTTTGTAAGAGTAGTAAAACCAGAAGTCATATTTACAGATAATTCCTCATATTTTGTTGGATGTAAATGGAAACAGATTGTAGACTGTAACCAAATCAAGCACATTTTAGTATCCACATTTCACCTCAAAGCATCCCCCATAGAAAAGGTGTTTAAGGAATGCAACAGGTTTGTGAAGGGCCCTTTTCTTTTCCTAGTGTACATAAATGATATAGAGCAACCTTTCAACTCTCAATTGGTAACCTATGCAGACGATACCTCACTGTTATTTCTTGGTAAACAAAAAGATTAGTTAACGTTGGTAGCAACTGAGGGATTACGTCAAACAACTACTTATTTCCAAGGTCAAGGTTTGAAAGTTAATATCAGTAAATCTCAGTTATTGCCATTTAAACTTACAAACTCAGACCAAACCTCTATCAGTGACATAGGTGGAATTGAAATAGTGGACACAGAAGGCTGCAGATTTCTAGGTATTCACCCAGATGAAAATCTAAGATGGGTAAACCATATCAAATTTTTATGCAATAAAATCAGCAGTTCAAAACACCTAATCAGCCAGTTATCAAAAGTAGTCCCACATCAAACATTAAAAACAATTTATTATGGAACCATTTTTGCACAGATTAATTACGGGATAGAGATATGGGGTTGTGCTGCCGACATACATATGAACAGAATATTGACCCTACAGAAAAGAGCAATCAGAATTATCCATGGATTAGGGTATAGAGATTCATGCAGGGAAATCTTTGTTCATCATAAATACCTCACAGTCTATTCACTGTATCTTTACAAATTAATTATATTTTTTGTGACACATCAAAACAAAGCAACAAAGTGCTCTGATATGCATGCCTATAATACAAGAAATAAAGACTGCTACTACAGAAAAAGAACAAAATTAAAAACAACAGACCATAGTCCATGCATTAGTGGTCAAATATGGTACAACAGATTACCGAGCTCTATAGGGTGCCACAAAGGGAACTTATTCAAAGTGAAACTGAAATATTTCTTGATTGACAAGTGTTTAAATTCTTTAAGTGAATATTAATATTTTATATATAAAAACAAAGATGAGGTGACTTACCGAACAAAAGCGCTGGCAAGTCGATAGACACACAAACAAACACAAACATACACACAAAATTCAAGCTTTCGCAACAAACTGTTGCCTCATCAGGAAAGAGGGAAGGAGAGGGGAAGACGAAAGGAAGTGGGTTTTAAGGGAGAGGGTAAGGAGTCATTCCAATCCCGGGAGCGGAAAGACTTACCTTAGGGGGAAAAAAGGACAGGTATACACTCGCACACACGCACATATCCATGTCTGTATGTGTGGATGGATATGTGCGTGTGTGCGAGTGTATACCTGTCCTTTTTTCCCCCTAAGGTAAGTCTTTCCGCTCCCGGGATTGGAATGACTCCTTACCCTCTCCCTTAAAACCCACTTCCTTTCGTCTTCCCCTCTCCTTCCCTCTTTCCTGATGAGGCAACAGTTTGTTGCGAAAGCTTGAATTTTGTGTGTATGTTTGTGTTTGTTTGTGTGTCTATCGACCTGCCAGCGCTTTTGTTCGGTAAGTCACCTCATCTTCGTTTTTATATATAATTTTTCCCACGTGGAATGTTTCCTTCCATTATATATATATATATATATATATATATATATATATATATATATATATATATATATATATATATATATATATATATATATATATATATATATAGTTGTGTAAAATCTTAATATTTGTTATAGGTACGATGTCACACCCAATATTGTGCCTTATTAGGTACAATGGTACATTTGTATCATGTATTTGTAATCACATATGTATATATGACTATACTAAACTTGTAAAAAAATGCTAGGACGTTTGCAAAAGACACCAGTTGGTGTCTCCATGCAAAAAATACAATAAATAAATAAATACCTATATACCTCATAAACATACCAAGTGGATTGAATATGTGACTCCCTTGTTACACGTTTTTAACAACCTTCCCCATACATCAACTGGATTTACACTAAATGAGCTGATGTTCAATTGCAAGGAAGTGAATGAGTGGGAGAAACCTTTGCCCGAGATACCAATACAGGAATTATAACTTGATGATAAAATATAACAAGCAGTAATCAACCTTGAAACCTGGGCTAAATATAGGAAGGGAATTTATAATAGAAAGCTGAAACGTACAAAACAAAAGGTATTACTTAGAACACATCCTAAATCCGCAAAAATTGGAAAACTGAACCATAGGTGGCAACTTCTACACACTGAACCACACATAATTACTAAAATCTCCTACCCAGTAGCATACAGATTGGAACACCTGAACACAGTTAAAGACAAGGCCCTTTGTCCACACACAGACTTGCAAGCGTTTGTATATTCAAAGCAGGGCTGTATACCCTCTAAGTTGTGTCTATGTATAATAATATTAGATTTAGGCTGCTGAAAATTCACATTTCAGGATTTACGTTGTTAGTTATTAAGGAAAATTTTTGTTTGTATTTTTTCTTATGTATCAAACGTGTAAATGATGAGAAGTTGAAACAAGGAAGAATTTTAGTTTTATGATACTATAAATAAAATGCTTCGCCTTGCGCGTAGCCCAGTTGTAAACAAATAAAAGAACTTGTAAAACGTACGTTAGCATGCAATGCAATACACAACTTAGCGCGACAGAAGTGGAATCAGAGCGACGCAGTGCATGCACATTGGGGAGCAAGCTAGTCAACAAACTGTAAGTGCGTGTGCATCAGACAACCACAGCTGGAAGTGTTGGAGCTGCAGCCCACACTAGCATTTGTAAAACCTGTCGATTAAACGGAGATAGAAAATTAAGAGAGAGTCTATACTACAACTACGACTATCTACACAATACACACACACAAAAATAAGCTAAGGGACTATATACACAGGAAAGAGACGCTAAACTACGAGATATTTACTTGAGCTATGCTACTATGTACATTATATGTATGTATGTACAATATTTACAAATTTGAGTGTTGAAAGTGCACGTACTAATAATATTTGATAGACGAGAAAAGTCCTGCTGAAGGCAATCAAGAGAGTACAGTATAAGTGCAAACTCAATAAGAGGTCGCACCACACCTCTAACACACTTTATCTTTCAGATTTATAAGGTAAATAGAGTCGCACACATGACACGAAATAAGTTTTCTGATAACACGAGTTCACACTGAAGCTAATGAATACATGGTTAAATATATGAAGAAGGTATTAGTAGCCATCGAGCCAATATACACTAATCTATGAAGATTTAGTTTTAAGTTAGTATTAAGTTTTTCTTCCAGGGAACGATGCATCGACATGTCCTAAAGCAAAGAAAGATAAATGCTTGTAGAGTTTTAGGTACCATATAAACATTAGAAAGGACCGCACCGCAAGTTGAATATGTTTGTAAATTTATGGTATGTATGAATGTCATAGTGTGAAAATATCTGATGAAGAAATCAGTTGCAGTATGTCACATATCACGATGCTGAATTAACGTTGAGTCTACCAAATAATCAAGGGGTCGAAACCTAACTGCTATGAGCGTCGACTACCCATGAAAGCGTCGAACACCTGAATTAAAATGAAATTTTTATGCACATTTGTTACCTGTGTAAACATTGTTTTACGCTCATTATACGTAACATATCGTGTGATACAGCTCTGTAAACCAGCACATGAAATGGTTATCCTTTATACAATGATCATAACAAGTAAATGCTGAGCTGCGCTTTTAAACACTGAGTTAAGTATTTGATACTATTGGTATCGTCAGTTTTGAGTTGTACTTAGAAACAACAAACTATTATGTTCTTGGGGTCACAGTTAAGTATATTAACGAGACGTAACTGACCACATAAATGCCTTTTCATGGAATTTCTACAACCCTGTAGTGTGTAGATCCTTCTTGGAGAATGCTAGAGAGGCGAGGCCATGCACAGTTGTCTAAGCGGCGCATAGTATCTATTGTAGCGACTATTGTTTACTGCTTTGATTCTTTTTGAATTTATCAATATGCTCTGAAAAGAGGTCACTGTAAACTGACATGATATATATGTCATTATATGGCATACATGAAAACAGAATCTATTATTGTATATGTGTTACATGAAGCATGTATAACCACACGAAAGTAAGATGTGTACTCATATAACTGGAACCGAATAATGTTACGAAAATAAAATCTGACAAAATGTACTAAAACCTATATATAAAAAGGTGAGAGAATATGTTACGGAGTATAATGTATATGAGCAATGATGATGGCATGTCAGCAAATGTGTAGCATAAGTGTATTTTGTAATTGCATTTTATTATGGCGCCTGTACAGTATGTGGAAAGGACACTACAGAAGCTTTATGTAATGTAACTGTATGAAAGGCGCTCAAAAAACAAAGCGCAAAAACATACAAAACCTGACAACAAAGCTTTAAGTATACGTGTGTTAAAACGACACGTGGGTGTGAGTGTGGTAAACTATAAATGGGAATACTTCGTGTAACATGAATTTTCCGTGTTTGACAACTTCGTAAAAGCAGCAAGGAACTTACCTTGTCAACAGATGTTGGATGCACGGCTGGTCTCCCCACTGAATAAGTGAGAGCTACGAGGTGAAATAAATTTCTCGGGCCACTGATATGTCACCGCATCGAAGTTTTCACGGAGGATCACGCCGCTGAACACGAGCTTCACGAATTTGTGCAGTGTAAGCCACTGTAAATGTACGACATGGACACTCAGGCCTCATACTGGACATGTGAGTGAGAACTGTGACGATAATGGATGTTGGGGTGCACACGCATACTTCGCAAGCTAAACATTTCAAATATATGTATGAAACAAAGTAAGAAATACACCCTTCAATTTTATTAATTCATGTATCGTCGCCCTTTTGTTTCGGGAAATGGTATCGTACAGACGTATGCTTGGACCCGTCATACGAGCATTGTTAAAAATGTGTATTTTAACTGTTCATTGAAAGTATTATAAAAAGTTATTAGAAAAGGAATATTTATTCGCAGAGTTATAAGTTCAATTCCTATCTGTTCGTCATTTCACTAGCCTCCTGCATCAAGAGGTTAGGTGCAGACATAAATAATTAATGCAGTATCTGGAGGAGCGTTCCTGCATTGACATTGTCACAGTTACGATTAGACACAATGGAATTAATGTGATGGTAATGACTCAGACTTGATAGATACCGACTGAACTTTCTTTACTTATACTAAAAATATTGTGTTTCGTGTGTTTAAAACTTATAGACAGATCGACACTTTCAATGGCTGCAGTGATTATTTGGTACCGCACACAACTGGAAGCAGCAGTATGTAATGTAAATGATGTTTATTGACCTTGAATGTAATGATATTCAAGGTCTGTTGATATTGGTATCAGTTAAAGTTCACCCAAGATTCTGCACAGATTCATAAATTATCTTTAAAGTTTTCTCAACTATTCTTTCCAATCAATTTTTCCAATCATTCAAGTAATTACTAATCCATTTCCACACATCTATTCAGCATGAGGGTTTGGTTGCCGGAACTGTCCACTGTTGTTCACTCCCGGGTATGCCATCTTTGTGACAACCATACGGCCAATGCTCTAGTGGCACGACACTTTGACCAGATATGCCCCTGCCTGCCGAAAGCTTTTGGTTCATGGTGGTGCCAACTGTCACTGCAGCTGCCCTCTGCCTCAAGGTCGTTGTCGCCTGGCCTCCATCGCATTGGCTGCTTGCTTCCTCCACACATGTGTTGGGGTTCCAGCTTCCAGGTGCCATTCTGTCTCCAATAGAGGTGGGCCAAACGGTTATTCTGGACTAACCGTTATCACAGTTCCAGTTATTCTTTGATAACCGTTATCGTTAACGGTTATTAATAACTGCGAAGTTATTTTTCGCTAGCGAATACCGATAACTCCGACAGTTAAATAACGACATAGTTGGAATCCATCAGTTTAGTTATCAGTATAACTGCGAGTAGTGTGAAATACCCCCCCATGAACCATGGACCTTGCCGTTGGTGGGGAGGCTTGCGTGCCTCAGCGATACAGATAGCCGTACCGTAGGTGCAACCACAACGGAGGGGTATCTGTTGAGCGGCCAGACAAACGTGTGGTTCCTGAAGAGGCGCAGCAGCCTTTTCAGTAGTTGCAAGGGCAACAGTCTGGATGATTGACTGATCTGGCCTTGTAACAATAACCAAAACGGCCTTGCTGTGCTGGTACTGCGAACGGCTGAAAGCAAGGGGAAACTACAGCCGTAATTTTTCCCGAGGGCATGCAGCTTTACTGTATGATTACATGATGATGGCATCCTCTTGGGTAAAATATTCCGGAGGTAAAATAGTCCCCCATTCGGATCTCCGGGCGGGGACTACTCAAGAGGATGTCGTTATCAGGAGAAAGAAAACGGGCGTTCTACGGATCGGAGCGTGGAATGTCAGATCCCTTAATCGGGCAGGTAGGTTAGAAAATTTAAAAAGGGAAATGGATAGGTTGAAGTTAGATATAGTGGGAATTAGTGAAGTTCGGTGGCAGGAGGAACAAGACTTCTGGTCAGGTGACTACAGGGTTATAAACACAAAATCAAATAGGGGTAATGCAGGAGTAGGTTTAATAATGAATAGGAAAATAGGAATGCGGGTAAGCTACTACAAACAGCATAGTGAACGCATTATTGTGGCCAAGATAGATACGAAGCCCACACCTACTACAGTAGTACAAGTTTATATGCCAACTAGCTCTGCAGATGACGAAGAAATTGAAGAAATGTATGATGAAATAAAAGAAATTATTCAGATTGTGAAGGGAGACGAAAATTTAATAGTCATGGGTGACTGGAATTCGAGTGTAGGAAAAGGGAGAGAAGAAAACATAGTAGGTGAATATGGATTGGGGGACAGAAATGAAAGAGGAAGCCGCCTGGTAGAATTTTGCACAGAGCACAACATAATCATAACTAACACTTGGTTTAAGAATCATGAAAGAAGGTTGTATACATGGAAGAACCCTGGAGATACTAAAAGGTATCAGATAGATTATATAATGGTAAGACAGAGATTTAGGAACCAGGTTTTAAATTGTAAGACTTTTCCAGGGGCAGATGTGGACTCTGACCACAATCTATTGGTTATGACCTGTACATTAAAAGTGAAGAAACTGCAAAAAGGTGGGAATTTAAGGAGATGGGACCTGGATAAACTAAAAGAACCAGAGGTTGTACAGAGATTCAGGGAGAGCATAAGGGAGCAATTAACAGGAATGGGGGAAATAAATACAGTAGAAGAAGAATGGGTAGCTTTGAGGGATGAAGTAGTGAAGGCAGCAGAGGATCAAGTAGGTAAAAAGACTAGGGCTAGTAGAAATCCTTGGGTAACAGAAGAAATATTGAATTTAATTGATGAAAGGAGCAAATATAAAAATGCAGTAAGTGAAACAGGCAAAAAGGAATACAAACGTCTCAAAAATGAGATCGACAGGAAGTGCAAAATGGCTAAGCAGGGATGGCTAGAGGACAAATGTAAGGATGTAGAGGCCTATCTCACTAGGGGTAAGATAGATACCGCCTACAGGAAAATTAAAGAGACCTTTGGAGATAAGAGAACGACTTGTATGAATATCAAGAGCTCAGATGGAAACCCAGTTCTAAGCAAAGAAGGGAAAGCAGAAAGGTGGAAGGAGTATATAGAGGGTCTATACAAGGGCGATGTACTTGAGGACAATATTATGGAAATGGAAGAGGATGTAGATGAAGATGAAATGGGAGATACGATACTGCGTGAAGAATTTGACAGAGCACTGAAAGACCTGAGTCGAAACAAGGCCCCCGGAGTAGACAATATTCCATTGGAACTACTGACGGCCGTGGGAGAGCCAGTCCTGACAAAACTCTACCATTTGGTGAGCAAGATGTATGAGACAGGCGAAATACCCTCAGACTTCAAGAAGAATATAATAATTCCAATCCCAAAGAAAGCAGGTGTTGACAGATGTGAAAATTACCGAACTATCAGCTTAATAAGTCACAGCTGCAAAATACTAACACGAATTCTTTACAGACGAATGGAAAAACTAGTAGAAGCCAACCTCGGGGAAGATCAGTTTGGATTCCGTAGAAACACTGGAACACGTGAGGCAATACTGACCTTACGACTTATCTTAGAAGAAAGATTAAGGAAAGGCAAACCTACGTTTCTAGCATTTGTAGACTTAGAGAAAGCTTTTGACAATGTTGACTGGAATACTCTCTTTCAAATTCTAAAGGTGGCAGGGGTAAAATACAGGGAGCGAAAGGCTATTTACAATTTGTACAGAAACCAGATGGCAGTTATAAGAGTCGAGGGACATGAAAGGGAAGCAGTGGTTGGGAAGGGAGTAAGACAGGGTTGTAGCCTCTCCCCGATGTTGTTCAATCTGTATATTGAGCAAGCAGTAAAGGAAACAAAAGAAAAATTCGGAGTAGGTATTAAAATTCATGGAGAAGAAATAAAAACTTTGAGGTTCGCCGATGACATTGTAATTCTGTCAGAGACAGCAAAGGACTTGGAAGAGCAGTTGAATGGAATGGACAGTGTCTTGAAAGGAGGATATAAGATGAACATCAACAAAAGCAAAACAAGGATAATGGAATGTAGTCTAATAAAGTCGGGTGATGCTGAGGGAATTAGATTAGGAAATGAGGCACTTAAAGTAGTAAAGGAGTTTTGCTATTTGGGGAGCAAAATAACTGATGATGGTCGAAGTAGAGAGGATATAAAATGTAGGCTGGCAATGGCAATGAAAGCATTTCTGAAGAAGAGAAATTTGTTAACATCCAGTATTGATTTAAGTGTCAGGAAGTCATTTCTGAAATTATTCGTATGGAGTGTAGCCATGTATGGAAGTGAAACATGGACGATAAATAGTTTGGGCAAGAAGAGAATAGAAGCTTTCAAAATGTGGTGCTACAGAAGAATGCTGAAGATTAGATGGGTAGATCACATAACTAATGAGGAAGTATTGAATAGGATTGGGGAGAAGAGAAGTTTGTGGCACAACTTGACCAGAAGAAGGGATCGGTTGGTAGGACATGTTCTTAGGCATAAAGGGACCACCAATTTAGTACTGGAGGGCAGCGTGGAGGGTAAAAATCGTAGAGAGAGACCAAGAGATGAATACACTAAGCAGATTCAGAAGGATGTAGGTTGCAGTAGGTACTGGGAGATGAAAAAGCTTGCACAGGATAGAGTAGCATGGAGAGCTGCATCAAACCAGTCTCAGGACTGAAGACCACAACAACAACAACAACAACAACAGTGTGAAATAGCAGGAATGTCGTATGAATCGTGTCATAAACTCAGCTTATTAACTCCGGGTACATTTTAGTTGATGTTAGAACGTTTATTAGTGTTTCAGATTATATGTTTGTAGGTTATCGGTCGCTATTAGAAATATTATCTTCGCACCTGCGACAGAAAGTACGCGGAACTTCGCCAAAGCACTGTTTAAGTAAAATGTTAACAACGTGCGTTTTTAAGTATGAAGTAATATGTAAACTGAGTACTGTAGGTTAAATTCGAAGCTTAATTTCTTGTGCTGCTCACATAACAGAATAAAGTGTACAGCCTTGTAATACAACAAAAAATATGCGTAATGTGACAGATTCGTTTACTCTTGTGCTGTAAAAGCTAGTCCTATTGGGGAAAAGTGTGAGTACGCTAATCCAAGTTTTATGTCAGATTTGGAAACTGCTCGATTTCTCCAGCTACAGCATGTTTATAACATATGAAGACATGCAGATCGAAAAGGTTGACAGTGTTACATTTCTGGGACTACAACTCGATAATGAATTCAGTTGGGAAGGGCATACCACATTTTTCATTCTGTTATTTCATAAGGGAGCATATTCTGTGGTAACTTATCAAATGTAGCAAAAGTTTTTCGCATGTAAAAGCGTGTAATAAAAATCGTTTGTGATATCAATTCAAGAACATCATGTAGGAACCTGTTCAAGGAACTTTGTATTCTAACTACTGCTTCCTAGTATATTTATTCTTTAATGAAATTTGTTACAAGTATTTCCAACCAATAGCTTAATACATAATATCAGTACTAGAAATGGGAACAGCAATCTACATAAAGACCTAAAATCACTTACCTTGGTCCATAAGGGGTCCAATATTCAGGAACATGCATTTTCAATAAACTGCCAGCAAGTCAGCAACCATTAAAAACTTGGTTTCAGATAAAGCACGGTTTACAGTGTGTTTGAAAGACTATTTGATACAGAAGTGTCTGATTCCACCCGTCATCAATATGCCGGAAATAGCTATTTTAAGTGTGTCTGTGACGTTACTACATACACATGGCAACAAACATGAAGATACATATAAATAATACAATAACATTTCCCACCAAAAATACAATCAAACCAACGGGACAACTGCGGGAAGTTGGGGGTTTTAGAGTGAGGACAAGCTAGTAAAAAAAACACACCATGATCTCAAAACACAAAATGAAGAACAAAAAGAAAAAAAATACAGCATTCTGCTACACCAACAAAAATCTGCAGGAATCGGACACTTCCCTTGAACAATATAGGTCAACCATAGGTGACCATACCAAAACACCAATACCCACAACTAAAAGTATGAAAATTGGAATCGGACATTTCCCTTGACCTACATAGGTCAATCTCGGATGACGATACTAAAACATCAGCACATACAACTATGAAAATGGGAATCAGTCATTTCCGGTGACCTATATAGGTCCACCACAGCTACTGATGCCAAAAAACCAACACCTACATCTGCGAAAAATAAAACCACAATCCCAAAAGTCCACAAATCAATCATCCCTACATAAATTAAATCACATTCAATACTTCATAAATACACAAAACATCACAGCTAGAAAAAAAATAATAATTACCACCAGCAAATTCCGGCACTGCAACCTAGATCGACACACACAAAAACCAACTCATAAACACCGTGCCGTAATGACATTCACACACCACAACACCTTTACGTCGAGGCAGACGGGTGGAATCAGACGCTTCCATTGACCACTCCTTCTACTCTGTAGATGAATATCGTAACAGAGACTAATAGACCAACTTAGGTAAAAATTCTGCTATATTTCAGTTTTGACAGCACTTGGTTGCAACAGTCAAGATCGGGTATTCTGTGTATGATAAATTTATTGAAAGTGCGTATCTGTGTTTTATTCTGACAGTGTATCAATTCTGTAAATATTAGGAGTTACTGTGATATATTCACATATTTTGACAATCTCCTGACAAATGATGAGGATAATAATTATTATATTCCACTGTATTATGTTATACGTTCTGACACGTTATTTGTCATTCGCGACGGCCAGCGGTTATTTCCGAAGAAGTACGTAAATATTTGTTCGCTCCAGTAACTATCATCTCTGTAATATCACCGGGGTCTAAGACTGGAGTCACTGTATCAGGAACACAGACACACAGTTATTCCGTTACCAACTTCCAGGTTACTTGTAATGGTAGTCCGATAACTGCCAGAGAGCGAGAACTGTGAGCCAATAACGATAACTGCCAGAGGAAAATACCTATCTCTGACGGTTATTTCCATAGTCGCTCGAATTCCTTATGGTACCTCTCTTTATACAACCCGTCCAAGCTAAATTGACATATGAGGCGGTGGCTTAAGGGAACGACCTTACTTGTTAATGCCTGTACTGCAGCTCCTATCAGCCACCGCTCGGACATTAATCTTATTTAATTGTTTGTGTTAAGGTAACGAAGGCGCACAATATAGTACACAGTTCTTATCAACAGATGGCGCGCAGTCTCACAGTTATTCCCATGGCCTATAGAACGCCTTCCAAATGGTCTATCCTCTCCTTAGTTCCTAGCCAGTTCTCCGATGAGTTGACGGGAAAGCGTAGTACGATCTTCGGTCAACAGATGGCGAGAGGCACTGTTGACATTAAACAGTTATTGAAATAACTGCCTGTATCAGAGGAACGGTTATCGCAGTAACCGTTAGTTTTCAGTAACCGGTTATTTCTATCAGTTACGTTATTTTTTGCCACCTCTAGTCTCCAGCCTCAGGTCCGCTGCCACAGCCTGTTGTTCCGGCTGGGACGCCTCCACTGGCCCGCTCACCATCGCCTCAGCCATCTTTGCCAGCAGATCCACCCCATCTCCTCTACACTTGGGCTGCGTGCTGATGATGATGCAGAGATGGTGATTGCACCCTCGTTCCTGGTGCTGTCGTTGTGCACCAAACAGGTCCACTGCCCTCGGGTGTGCTCATGTCTCCCAGCATTCCTGCCCTATGTTCCAGTGCCTACACAGCATCCATTCCGCCCCTGCAGTTGGCATCGACTGCCACAACTCTGTGTGTGATGGAATAGGATGGCCAGTAGAGGCTACCTATAGGAACTGTTCATATGCCACGGTCACAGCCATGTACCTACATACGTCCAAAACAGCGCCGAGTCACTCTCACTATGTTCTTTTAGTTTGTACCTCTCACACCAGATGTTCAGTGTATCACTTATGTTGCACCTTCTGTATAATTATTTTGTTTTGTAATGTATGAAGTCATGAGCAACTTATTTCCATTATTGTTCAGAGGTTTATGGAGAAAGACATATTCGTGTTACATCAGATTTAAGTATACTCTGTTAATTGGTACGAATATTTTTTTTTAACATTCAAGCCACTAATTATATAAATTCTTTAATGACTACCAATGTTCACCAGGATTTATATTTGCCTCATATTCTGTTCGCATTGTATACATTATTTCGTCAAAGTTTGCAGTGTAATAGGTCGACAATGTCAAATACTTGCAATATTGTTTGTGATTAAGAAGAAATTATGCTGTCTTTTACTACAAATGTAAAAATATTTAATTTGTAACATCAATTTATGTTATAAAAATGACATAACTTGTATTCTGCTTATAAATTAATCAAAAGTAATTCGCATTGTTAATTTCTGTATCTTCTCTTGCTTCACGCCTCTAAATTGTTTATTTCACAAACTACCTACATGTACTAATCAAGAAATAAAGTACCTAAATTACACTGTCCACAGTTTATCTATGTGTATTAATTTTCTATTGTTATTTTACAAATTTGCATCATAAACAATACTACTGATTTTTACCAAACTTATAACTAGATGTGCAACAGCACTGTTACTAAACAGATTACAGTCGGTTTTGAGTGTGGTAAGATGTAGTCTATTTGTAAGGCCAATTGTGATACACCACCTATGCTGTAGTGAGAGAGTTCATTGCAACTCCTGAACTTTCATGATTTTGCACGATGTGGCAACATTGCCACATTTTCTTGCAGCAACATATAACGGACATCAGATACGAAAATCAAAAAACTGAGTATTAAATTCTACTGTTGAGCTTATATCGCCTAAGAACTTCATTGGCACTAGATTCAGCTGAAATTTTCGGTATAAGCACGTCATGTTTGGTACCTTTATTATTAATTTTTGGTGAGACTACTCAGAGAAATTTCAAAGTCAACATTACTATTCAGCAGTTTTAAACAATTACATTTACACACATTCCCTGCAGTAACTTCACACAATATTCTGCAGATCACTGGCATCATTGTATCTGCATTATGTGGCATTCTGATGATGTAATATAAACAGTGTCCTGTCACAGAGCCAAGTGTAGTAAGTCTGCCCTTGTCTCTTTAGTTCTGACAACATATATTTTGCAGCTATCGGACTCTAGTTTGGTGTCTATGCTGAGAGATCACTCTTCGTTACGAAAATAAATCTGACCATGTGCCTAATACAAATATGTTTCTCTTACACTTTTCCAATATCGAAGTTATTTAATTAAACAATGAATATGTTACTTTGAAATTATAACAGTACCAGTAAAATTTCTTTGGTTTATTGTTCCATTCGCATGCAACTCTCTTTTCTCACCATTTTTATAAGAAGGTAAAAAACACCGTTCTGGCTGTAGGAAGTTTTTTCGTTAAAACTACAACAGGTCTCACGCCAGTTTAGGAGTATTTTCAGGTGATCTAAACACGGATTAGAAAGGAAGTATTTTACAGTTTTTTCACAGATTTGCATAGTAAATATTGCTATATCAAATAGGAAATTCCTGTACATTATGTAATTAATAAATTGTGTCTACCACATCGTCCTGAAGCCTCTCTCCATCTTTCACGCCACTGATGAAGTAAAACCCGCTATTAGCGTTTGTCAAATTGATAAAAAGGAGTGTCCCTAAAACAAAATAAAACAATTATTTGGGCCAGAGAGAATAAAAGAAGCCCTACAAAGATATGCGAGGATGAATATAAGCACCAATAAAAAATACCATATTATCAGCTGGAGGTGTTTAACTAGAGCCCTATGCAAGCAGCCTTCAGCAAACTGCATTGGCTGTGGTATCCGAAAACCCAGTGACATGGAGCTATAGAAAGTGGAGCCAGTGCACTGAACGGTGAAGCCTGAAGGAGAGGGAAGCACTCTACATAAAAACTAAAGTAATATAAAACATGGACAATTCAAGGATAGAAATCTAATACGGTAAATCTTGAATGATGCAGACTACTGGTACTAATATTTGTAATAAATAATTTTATTCCATGCAATTTGAAAATCAATGGAGAATTTATAAATGGTAACCGTTTCTACATGCAACAAAACATGCTGTCGAAAATTGGGCTATCCGGTTAGGTAGTCAAAATTTCCCAAACTATTCTGTGTCTCAGTTCTGTCAGGGTGTTTAAAAGCTCAGAAAATCACTCTCTCTTCTACAATATCAAGGTTGTTACGCTTATTCTCCAAATATACGATTTGCATAGCCTCGTGTATGTCTGTGATCCTATGTCCTGTGTCACTTAAATGCACACTTACTGCTGATCCTAAATTCGTGCAGTTGGTAGAGTTGAAAAACTTCTGCCAGTTTGCCCTATATCTGTGGCGTCACACTGCTGATAAGTGTTGCAGTAGACACTGGATAACTTAAATCTATGATGAAGTATATTTTCCTTGTGTCTAAATTTTTTGGCATTGTTCTTAGGAATATAATAAGTCAGGGTTGCGTTGTTTGAAGCCTATGTTACCTTTTTCTAGTAGAATCTATATTGTCTATGGTGATAAGAGTGCTGACAGTCTTTGGCTCCCACATTGCAATACACGTTTAGCCCTTTGTACTATACCCCCGTTATGCACAAAAACGTTGAAATCATTTGGGGCTGCTAAAAATTGTTTTCCCTGAAACTCTCATTCAAAAGCTTCAGTAGATAACAGGAAACTATGCAGCCTGTGCAGAAGTATTCTAAATGCTACCCTATTATGTTGTATATGGGTGATTGGATGTGCTATGTACAACCACGTCAGAACTTGTTGGCTTTAATGTTTATACAAAAACCTAAAAATGAGAGGATTCCAGTTTCACTCCGTTCGATGGTAAATTGAATACTGTGTAGTATTTTAATTCCTGCAAAAAGTTATCACACTCCTGACAAGGGCTTCTATATAACAGAATGTTGTCATCAACATACCTTGCCCAAATCTATTTTTTTTTTTTTTTTTTTATAATTTAAGATTTTCCGTCATCTTATGTTCAAACATAGTCATGAATATTTTGGTAAGCCAGCAGGATAATGAAGATAAAAACTAGTCTGAGGAATTGGAGTACTTCATTGATTTCGTTAGGGAGTATTCTGTTATGCTCAATATGATTCCTACTTCTTATTTGGTACAAATGGTCAGTTGGGATGCTGGAGTAGATGTTTTTTTATTACAAAGGATACCTTCCTACAATATCTTTGCCGCACGGGGACGGCGTGAATATTTATCTACTTTCCTCTATGTTATTTACCTCAGTAAACTTTAATTTTATCAGTGTATTGATCTTCGTGTACGATTATGGCATATTTTGATTTGCCTGCCTTTTTGACAACACCTTATTGTCTTTACGCTTTTTATTTATTTTCTGTAAGATGATGTTTCTTTTATGTCTACAAGAAGGTGGGTAAGTAGGAACATCGGTATCAGTCAAGTATTTTTCTATTACTCTGTTTACGCCTATGGAATCTTTGCTGCGCTGGGATGTAGTAAGTAAAGTCCCATCTAGGCCCAAAACAGTACGAGGAATCAGTTCGTCGAACGACTGTTGTGATGGTACCTGCTGAGTGTTATAAGGCAGGTCCTTATCCAAAAACTTTTTCCTTTTGGTCAAAAACAATGACTGTAAAATTACAAGTCTTTGGAAAGCACAGAAATTCGCTTTATGGTAATGCAATATTAGACCTGCATGTTGAAAACTCCTGTAGATTCTGAGATTTCCTATCACGGCCATTAGACACACTACTTGAAATTACTGATACACACATTAATATGCAGCGAGACCCACTTGAACTGCTGGTCAAATAACATTCCAGATAAATGCAGATGAGTGAGATAAAATTCACTATCTTATCCTTCTACGTATAAAAGGAGCAAATTTCATTTCGAATTCAGAATAACGTTATACTCTTCGTATTTTTACCTGTGTTACTTGCACATCTTTAAAATAGGTTCTCACATAATTCGGGATAATCTTTTCCCTTAGGTAAGATTTGTTAAACTGGACGTTTTTGGATATCCTCACAATATTTTTCTTCTAATTCAGATATTTACAAAAAAAAAAACTGCTTAGGCATGCAGGGTGATTTTGTTCGTATTATTTCGAATTGGGGGCAACCGCAGCAAAATATCTGCATTTTCATAAGAAGGCTTTGTAGGGCTTATTTCATTCTCTCCACACCAAACACACATTTTGTTTTAGGGACATCTCTCTTTATCAGTTTGACAAACACTTCTACTCGGTTTCAATTATCAGGAACGTGAAAGATGGGGGAGAGGCTTCAGGACAGTGTAAAATAATATTGTATACACAGCTTCGTGTAAGTACCTAATGTACAGGATTTTTCTACTTCATATACCAGTATTTACTAAGCCAATGTAAAATATTTCCTTTCTAATCCCTGTTTAGAACACCTCAGGAAGCACCTAAATTTTTGTGAAACCAGCTGTGATTTTAGTAAAATACTTTCTACAGCCAGAGCAGTGTTTTTTGCCTTCTTGTAAAAACATGGAAATCTGGCTGCGCTTGCCAGCAATTAAAAATATTATGTACAAAATGTCACCAGTCTCCTTTAACAGTTATGTTTCATTCACATTTACAGTTAAGCAACCATCACTACACTGCATTCCCACATTAATTAAATAGGTAATCACTGATCATAGAAGCCTTTTCATTTTACATTCTAATATTCACATATTTCTCCATGATAATTACTGACTCTCAGACACAACACTGTATCAAACATCACCCACTTAATTAATTCTGTGCGCCTTTTCTGAAAGTAACTGACATACTTTTCTTTTACAAACCATGTACCACTTTTAACCCACTTTCTACCAAATTCTGCACATTACTTTTCCACAGTGCTGCACTGTGTCACCACTCCGTATAGAAGCTCAAAATCGACTCCTCCGCTTACGCAGCACGCTAGACAGCGTGTGACCACTAGCGCTTGAGCATTGTTGTCAGTATGAACCAAGACAATGCTCTCACACATTAAGGATGCTTGGCTCCTAAAAGTTCTAGGAGCCAGCGTCAAGTAACAAGTACAAAACTGATATGTTATGACATCAGAGATAGCAGCACTCCTTAGAGTGGCCAGCGCCTTTAATGTCGTACGTTGTGTTACAACATTCCACATGAAACTGAAGCTGATATCCTTATATCTATTTCCAATCCTGATGATTCTGCACCAGTTTGCACATTTGTCTATTTTGTCAGTACAATTTTGCATTTAGTATTCTGTAAAAAGTTTTTGAGCATTAATGCAGAATATCAGTAACTATATATTTAAAATAATGTTGGGAAAAGAACGATTGACAAAAGACAGGAAGAGCTATCCAAGTCTTCTCAGGGCTGACTAAATCAATTATTACATTATTCCTCAACATAAAGCCTGTTGCACAGCTGCTTGCAGTAGGTTCATTTTAGCAGTGGCTGGGTGATATCTCACTAACCCACACCGAAAGCCTCTAACAAGGGAAACTCCCCATCGCACCCCCCTCAGATTTAGTGCTACTATAATGTTTCCTGACACAACATGTGCAGTGACATAGACAGTCCTGAATCCAGCATTCACACACAGGAGCAGTTGTGAACTTCATTATTGATGGACTCGAAGTCCCTGGAAGATGGCCAATGGTGGCAACAATTTGAGTGAAATATTCCACCATGGTGTATGCAATGTGCCCTTGGTTGGTCAGAACATTGTCGTGACTCATTACAGCTCCCACTTCTCCCTGAAAGTCTCCATCCAGCCTATCATACGTGATGGTTTATTGCAACTATTTATCAAGGGCAACAAGTGTTGCCACAAACTCTTCTTGCTCTTGTTAATTTTTTTAGCATTTTGTCCACATGGTAGATTTTTAGGACTTAAAACTTTACCAATTAGTGTGCATGCTGTGGATTGTAGGGTGAGAAACTATGCAATCACCAGGAAGCAGTCTGCCTAATAAGCTACTATGAAAACTCAGGCATGATCACACCAGTGGCATAATGAGTTCCACTGGTGACGTGATCCATCCATACCTAGTTGCATTATTTATGTACAAACGTGGTCAGCTGACTGTACAGTGTCCCGTGTGTATTACTGAAGATTTATCAAGGCAGTTTTCTTTCATGTACTCCTCTGTCTAACAGATGTAAATGCAGAAAGTGGTCAATGGAGTGAGAGTTGTCCTCTTGCCACTGAGGTTGTGTTTACTTCTACACAATACTTCGCAAGTCACTGTACGGTGCTTGGCAGAAGGTATCACTACTAGTCATTTCCTTTGCTGTTCTACTCAGAAATGAAGTGAGGAAAAAATGACCACCCCATGTTTCCATACGAGCCCTTTCACCTTATCTCTGTGGTTCTTTTCTGAAATGTACATTGGGGGCAGTACAGTAATCTGCAATCAGAATTTTCTCAATACCACCTCACCAAAAGAGAGAAAACAGCATAATCAAATGTCCTTAGACAGGTATGTCAAGTGGATAAAATGAAGAATGTGAGCAGCTGCTCCTGGGTCAACCACTAAAATTTCATCCAGAGTACATGGCAGGCCACAATCAATGCGCAGTGTATTAAAATTCGAACAGGACGTTAAAATGTGGCGTACCATCAGCAATTGCCCACATGGGCAGAACGGCGCCGGTGCATCAATTAGCAGATGGCAGTGGCTGAACTGGCAGTGTCCAATCCGTAACCAGGCCAAAACGACCTCCTCCCACCGAGAAGGGTGGGAAGAGGCTGTCCAAGCCGTGAGGAGAGGTTTCAAGGCCCAAAGCTTGTTTTCAGTAAGTGTAGACCAATCGGCATGCCACAGCGATAAAATGCGCTGACAAATGACTCTGTTAAAATCAGATGAAGGCACAAAACAAGAAGCTGTCCGAGGCTGGAGAACCGCAGCCTTGGCCGCGGCATCTGCAGCTTCATTCCCAGGGATACCGACATGGGCAGGAACCCACATAAAGGTAATTGGAGAACCGTCGTCCGCCAGCTGCTGAAGAGAGTGTTGGATCTGGTGCACGAAAGCGTGAACCGGATACGGATCACTGAGGGCCTGGATGGCGCTCAGGGAATCAGAGCAGATGACATAAGCAGAATATCGGTGGCGGTGGATGTAAAGAACAGCCTAATAGAGGGCAAATAGCTCAACTGTGAAGACCGAACAATGGCCATGGAGCCAGTATTTGAAACTGTGTGCCCCAACAATAAAAGAACACCCGACACCGTCACTGGTCTTAAGAGTCATCTGTATAAATGAAGATTGTATTAATGAACTTCGAACGAAGTTCGACAAACCGCGAGCAGTATACCGAAGCTGGGGTAACTTCCTTTGGGAGTGAGCTGAGGTCAAGGTGAACGCGAACCTGAGCCTGGAGCCAAGGTGGCATGTGGCTCTCGCCCCCTCTAAAGGTTGCACGGAGTGGAAAATCAAGTTGCTGAAGGAGGCAACGAAAGCGAACTCCAGGGGGTAGCAGGGTAGATACATACAACCCGTATTGACGGTCGAGAGAGTCGTTAAAAAAGGAACAATACGATGGGTGGTCAGGCATTGATAATGGCCGACAGGCATACCGACAAAGCAGTATATCGCAGCGGTAGGTTAGTGGCAATTCACCGGCTTCAGCATGAAGACTCTCGACAGGACTAGTATAGAACGCTCCAATCGCAAGACGTAACCCCCGATGTTGTATAGAGTTGAGGCGGTGTAAGATGGACAGCCGTGCAGAGGAGTATACAAAGCTCCCATAATCCACCTTTGAGTGGACGATCAACCGATATAGACAAAGTAGGACGGTTCGATCCGCTCCCCACGACGTACCGCTGAGAACACGGAGGACATTTAGGGAACGGGTACAATGGGCAGCCAAATACGACACATGTGGAGACCAGCTAAGTTTCCTGTCAAATGTAAGACCTAAAAATTTTGTTGTCTCCACGAATGGAAGAGCAACGGGACCAAGACGTAAGGACGGTGGGAGAAACTCTGTGTAGTGCCAGAAACCGTCTGCCGTCTTCTCGGCAGGAAAACGGAAGCCACTGGTTACACTACAGGAGTAAAGACGGTCAAGACAATGCTGAAGACAGCGCTCCAGGAAACGTACACTGCGCGCTGCAGTAGATGGTAAAATCATCCACGAAAAGGGAGCCTGATACATCAGCTGGGAGGCAATCCATTATTGGATTGATTGCTATGGCAAAGAGAGCGATGCTCAAAACTGAGCCCTGTGGCACCCCATTCTCCTGGCGAAAGGCGTCGGACAGGACAGAACCCACACATACCCTGAACTTCCGATCCATTAAAAATGCACGAATAAAAAGAGGGAGGCGACCGCGAAGGTCCCATGTATGCATGGTGCGGAGAATGCCCGCCCTCCAACAGGTGTCGTAAGCCTTCTCCACATCAAAATACACAGCCACTGTCTGGCACTCCTGCAAGAAGTTATTCATAATGAAGGTCGACAAGGTAACCAGATGGTAACCAGATGGCCAACAGCAGAGCGGCGCCTACAAAATCCACATTGTACATTGGTAAGTAGACATCGAGATTCGAGCAGCCAAACCAAACGAGAGTTAACCATTCATTCCATCACCTTACAGACACAGCTGGTAAGGGAAATGGGTCGATAACTGGAAGGCAAGAGCTTGTCCTTCCCCGGCTTAGGAATCGGGACAACAATAGATTCACGCCAGCATGCGGGAACATGACCCTCAGTCCAGATGTGATTATAAATATGAAGAAGAAAACCTTTACCCGCAGGAGAAAGGTTCTTCAGCATCTGAATATGAATAGAATCAGGCCCCGGAGTGGAGTACTGTGACCGGGCAAGTGCACTTTCGAGTTCCCACATGGTGAATAAGGCATTATAACTTTCATGATTCGAGGAGCAGAAGTTAGGTGGCCTTGCCTCCTCTGGCTGTTTTCGGGGGAGGAAGGCAGGGTGGTAATTAGTGGAGCTTGAAACCTCTGCGAAAAATAAGCTGAAGGCATTGGAGACATCCTCAGGGGCCACAAGGACATCATTTGCGACCATCAAGCCAGAAACTGGTGAGTGGACCTTAGTGCCAGATAGCTGGTGCAGGTTACCCCAGACAACAGAAGAAGGAATAAAACTGTTGAAGGAGCTTGTGAAAGCAGCCCAGCTGGCTTTCTTGCTTTCTTTAATAACATGATGACACTGTGCCCGTACTTGTTTATAATTAATACAATTCGCCATCATAGGGTGGCGTTTAAAGGTGCTTAAAGCACGTCGACGAGCACGTATAGCATCTCTACCTGCTGCGGTCCACCAGGGGACCGGTACGTGATGTGGAGAAGAAGTAGTATGAGGGCTGGAATATTCAGCAGCAGTGAGAATGGCTTCCGTGAGGTGTGCGACCTGACTATCGCAGCTTGCGAAGTTTTGATCCTGAAATGTCGCCCTGGAAGAGAAGATCCCCCAGTCTGCTTTGGAGATGTTCCAACTAGTTGAGCATGGAGACGGGGTATGATGGAGACGGGGTATGATGCAGGAGATGGATAACACAAGGGAAGTGGTCGCTCGAATACGTATCAGAAAATGTATATTTTTATTATTAAAGCTTGCTAGTACAGCTGAAGTATACGCTTTTTTGTTTAGTGTTATTTGATATTTGAACATTGATTATTTGTGTTTATGTTAGATATAGGAAGTGTTTTGATCACTAAAACCGACGTGCAAGTTGTGTAGTACATATAGAGAGGTCTAAATGGGAATAGGTGTGAGTTGTGTCCAAAAGAAAAGTAGGGGCGCTAGTATTGAGGCAGACAAGATTGAGGTGGTTGAAAATGTCTGCTAACAGGGAGCCTCTCAGGCAGGATGCTGGAGAGCCCCAAAGGGGATGGTGGGCATTGAAGTCTCCAGTCAACAAAAATGGTGCAGGTAGCTGAGCAATAATTTGCATCATGTCTGCAGACGACGATGGAGTGTAAACAGTACAAATGGAAAATGTGAAAGTGGGGAGAGTAATTCGGACGGCAACTGCCTTCAGATCGGTGTGCAATGTGATGGGATCATAGTAGATATCATCCTGGACCAGCAACATAACCCATCCATGAGCCGGTATACCTGCCACAGGGGGTAGGTCAAAACGCACAGAGGTATAGTGTGCCAAGTCAATACGATCGCATGGGCGTAGCTTCGTTTCCTGGAGAGCTACCACGAGCGGACAGTGCAAGCATAGCAGCAACTTTAAGTCCTCTCGGTTGGAGCGAATGCCACGAATATTCCAATGAAGAAGTGCCATCATGAGAAGAAAAAGAAAAAGGAGAAGCAAGAAGGGGTCACCTCGAAGGCCGCTGAGGGCCTGGCTTCGAGTGAGCACTGCTGCCACTATCAATAGGCGGAGAGTCATCGTCCATTTTTTCAATAGGTTCACTGGCCACCATGGTAAGATGGTTGGGAGGGGGAGCTTCCTCCGCCAGTGAATGGCCAAATGTTCGGCTACCAGCTAACACAGGCTGTTTTTCTGGAATAACAAAAAAATTGTGAAACAACATTTAAATGTCAGGAAAAAGCTGTTAATGATTCAAAGCTTTATAATGAGATTCACTCTTTGGTGGAGATTCATTACATTAGCACTGGACTGTAAGCAGAGTTCATTCTTTTTGAAACACTATTTATTACTGTTTGTTTAATTTGCAACTACTACAGACCATACATTTTAAAACAATGATGGACCAGAAGAAATAAACCATTTCTGCATGCCTGCTGCAAGAAAGTGTTTCTAGTGAGGCAGAGGCAATACTGTTTGCACTATTTCATGAATAAGAGTCCTCTATGAGGCATATCCTTTCCTCAACATAAGTAATTCTGCAATTATGTTTCCCAATTAGAATAGGTGCCCCAATCGTTGTTTGAAATGTTGAGAACTTAGGTACAGGAAGTTTTTGTGATGATATTTTATCACAAAAGTGGCTACGCACTCTGCCCACCTCTCCTCATAAACTCGCAGAATTTTTTGACCGTTCTATTACAGCTAATGTTAATTCTGTAAGTTACAATTTTATTGACTACTATTTGTATTAAAACTAACCATACAATTTTATCCTGCAACATTGGCTAAGGACTTTTTGAGAACTTCACTCTAGTATTACATTGAATCCTAATCAGTCATATTTCATTTGAATTTGATTACAAGGTTTATCACCTTGTGATAATGTACTTGATTTTTTAAAATGTTAATGAAACAATTTATAATAAAACTGATTGAATACCCAATATTGCCAGGGGATGTATTTATTCCAGTTAGATTAGGCCATCCCCTCCTTCCTCCTCTCTATGTCCATCTATTTCGCCCACCTTTTTGTCCACCTGCTCCACCCCCACACTCTGTCCATCTGCTACTATCCCCTCTCTCTGCCCATCTTCTCCTCCCCTCTCTCTTTCCATCACATCTTCCTCTCTCCTTGTCCATCTTCTTCTACCTCATATCTGTGTCCATGTCCTCTTCCCCCCTCACTGTCCGTCCATTTCTTCCTCCCCACTCCTCTCTCCCAGTTATCATCCCCCACACTCTCTAGGAGGTTGCAGGTTCTTACCCCCACAGTATTCCTTTCCTTACAGAAAGTAACATATGGACCAAGTTTGACTGAAATCAACCCAGATCATTAGGAGGAGTTTTCTACTTGTGGCTTTGCCAACGTACCCACATCACACATATTTCACCTGTACCTCTTGCAAATTTTGCTCTGCAGTTTCGTTTTGACTAAGCTCAATGTTTGTGATGTCATATCTCCTGAACTGTGTGCTGTACAATGATATTATTTTGTAAATACATTAAGGGACATATGTGGATACTGTCTCTGAAATGTGTTCCGAATAGTGAAGTAGTAAAGTAGTAATAAATTTAAACATTACATATGATGTGACATGTTTTTCATGCATCTCTGTGTTTATCACTTCATAGCTCCTGAACTACACGTCATAAAATTATACAATTCTGTTGGTGCGTTCAGTAGCATATGTGAATATTTTCTGCAAAACTTGTTGGAAATAGATTTAGTAGAAATGAAGAAATTAAAATGCTATGCTTAATGAGGTAGTTTTACTGCATGAACAGCAAAAATAAACTTTTTTCATTTTCTCATTTTGTAGGGGTTGTCAGTGATAAAAAGTTTCGTAAAGGTTTGAAATTATGTGTAAAGTTTGTTGCAAGGCACTAAATGCTCTCACTCTCAAATAGTTGATGAAAAATTATAGATAATCATGGGTTGTAGCTACAATCCTTTTTCACTTGCACCCCCACCCCTCTGACATGTAGGTGGTTCTTCTCCCCCCCCCTCCCCCCCCCCACCCCCCAATATGCACACATGCAGTAATTATATCCAGACAGTAAGTGGTTTGTGTACCACATCTGGTTGAAATCGGTCCAGTGGTTTAGGAGGAGATACAGAACATACATACATACATACATACATACATACATACATACATACATTTTTATAATATGTATGGATTCTAGGTGGTTATTTTCATGAAAAAAGTATGCTTGATGCAATATAATTTATTTACAATACCACCTTCAATGCATTATTCAAGTAAAAACACTTCATGAAATTCTCGTATTATGGGCATTACATCTATATCTACATCTACCTCTACATTAGGGGCTAAACAGAAGAGAACATATTGCTAAGAAATTTTACAAGTCAATAACAGTTCTCATCCTGATTTCAGGTGCTTTCAATGTCAAGTTGATACGCAATAGGAAACAGTACTTTTTGATAATGGCTGACAATATCTCATGACAGATGTCAAAACTGCATAAATTTTTAAAATATTTATTGTAACATTCCTAGTCACAATTTGCCACAAAATGATAACCTCAGTTAAGACAGATTGTGAGTTGTTTCTTTTATTTTACTGCTAATGTCTGTGTTCTTTTACAAAAATATTTGACTTTTTATGACTTGTTATTAAGAAGATCTGAAGATGATCACTACACACTCGAACCTAGTTACTGTTATGTGACAAATTGCAACTAAGGTTGAATTGATCAACCTTGGTTCATAATAATAGGCAGACACTGGAATCTAGAAATTCTGTCCCAGACTGTTCTCCTTCTCATCCTCCTCCTCCTCCTCCTCCTACTTTTCCCCTCCACCTCCCCCAATAACCACCTTCACCTTGGAGGAGGGACTGGAAATGAGAACATGTATCTTGAGACGCCCAAGAATTGGCTCGACACATTCCTCAGAAACCATGCCTCATAAGACACTTGGAATTGTAAGTACGGTTCTGCTGTAATGAGTCCACTGCACTCTCAAAGTCTGAGGACAACAACAGACTTGGAGTTTGATCGAATGAGCCAACAGGCAGAGTCATCAAGAGAAGTGTGGTCTTTATTCAATGCCAAACACCAGACATGGAAAATTTGGTCATTTCACTTGAGTTGTATCATTTATTCGGTGGTAGTAGTAAGAAATATCTGTACCAAAAGCAATACTTGCGAATATTGATGGCAATGAATAAGAAATCATGGGCCTCAGAATATTTCAGAGATGGCCCAGAAAAAAAGGTGCAATGTCATGACAAAATATTGCTTTCAAAAGCCACAATACAAAAACACCATTCAGAAATCACCATTTTAAAAACCTTGAAGTATTCTAAGGCAAGCATACCAACTAGTGACACTTCCTCTTGTGAGTTACTAATGACAGTATAACTAATAACAGCACATTACTCATTTTCTGGGAAACATTTCTTAAAATATGCATCAATTGAAGACATGAAGTCTGTACATGAGTCCGCAATCATTTTATTTTTGGCACTTTTATTTTCACCACTCCGTCTTGATCACACAGATTTCTTTCCACTTTATTACTGGTTTCGGCTGACTGCCATCTTCAGATAGTTAAAATATTCTGATAAAAATCATCGTCAAGTTAAACATGTGAGCACATGGTATGTGCTCTACCATGTACTCACATGTTTAACTTGACGTGCTCTACCATATACTCACATGTTTAACTTGACGATGATTTTTATCAGAATATTTTAAAGATCTGAAGATGGTGGTAAGCTGAAACTGGTAATAAAGTGCAAAGAAATCTGTGTGATCAAGACGATGGACTGGTGAAAATAAAAGTGCCTAAAATATGCATGTTAGGGATAAAACTCTTTGATTGCTTCACCGTAAGTACTGCATGCAGCACACCGGTTTGCTTTTTAGTAACCGTATATAATTGCTTCCTTATTTATATGACCACAGTCTCTGGCAGCTAGAGACAACAGAGTGGGGCAGCTAGGTGCAGTTGGAAGGTTAGATGGAGGGCAGAAGGGAGAGAAGGGGGGGGGGGGTAGTAGAAAAAGGAGAGAAGTAAAAATACGGGTGCATTCATGGAATAGAGGGCTTTGTAGTGCTGGAATGTGAACAGGAAAGGGGCTAGATCGGTAAGGACAATTACTAATGCTGGTTGAGCCACCTGGGATCCAGATGGCACAGGCTTTGAAGCAGTCATTGAAATGAAGGATGTCATGTTGGGTGGCATGTTCAGCAACAGAGTGGTCCAGATGTTTCTTGGCCACTGTTTGTCGGTGGCCACTAACGCAGACAGACAGCTTGTTGGTTGTCATGCCCACATAGAATGCACCACAGTGATTGCAGCTTAACTTGTAGATAACATGACCGGTTTCACAGGCAGCCTTGCTTTCATGGAATAGGTAATGTTTGTGACCAGACTGGAATAGCTGGTGGTGGGAGGTTGTATGGGACAGGTCTTCCAGCTTGGTCTATTACAGGGATTTGAGCTGTGAGGTAAGAGGTTGGGAGCAAGGTTTATGTAGGGATGGAAGAGAATATCATGTGGGTTTGGTGGGTGGCAGAATACCACTGTGGGAAGGGTGGAAGGATAAAGAGTAGGACATTTCTCATTTCAGGGCCTTGCGGAGAATGTAATTCAGTTGCTCCAGTTCTGGGTGGTACTGAGTCATGAGGAGAATGCTCCTCTGTGGCCACAAAGTGGGACTTTGGGAGATGTTGGTGACTGGAAAGATAAGGCACGGGAGATTTATTTTTGTACAAGGTTGGAAGGGTAATTACGATCAGTAAAGGCCTCAGTGAGACACTCAGACACTCAGTATATTTGAGAGGGACCACTCATCACTACAGATGCGATTGCCATGGGTGGCTAGGCTGTATGGAAGGGACATCTTGGTACGGAATGGGTGGCAGCTATCAAAGTTGAAATATTACTGGTGATTGGTAAGTTTGATGTGGACAGAGATACTGATATAGCCATCTTTGAGGAGGAGGTCAACATCGAGGAAGGTGGCTTAATGGGTTGTGTAGCACTGGGTGAAGCCAATGGGAAGGAAGGTGCTGAGGTGAATGATGTCATCAGTAAATCTGAACCAGGTGAAGGGTTTGGGATTCTTGGTGTTTAGGAAGGATTCCTCTTGATGGCCCATGAATAGGTTGGCGTAGGATGGTGCCATGCCAGTGCCCATAGCTGAACCCTGGATTTGTTTTAGTTAATGCCTTCAAAGGAGAAGTAATTGTTGGTAAGCATATAGTTGGTCTTAGCAACTAAGAAGGAGGTGGTTGGTTTGGAATCCATCAGATGTTGCCTTCCTGCAACTCAGTATCTCCGCTTTACGCTCAATAGCAACTGTTCTTTTCATTATATTTTAACATTGAACTACGAGTTTTTTTAAGTGTTCTAGTATGAAGGCTATTTGGTGTTGACGGTTGTGGAGATATGAATTACTGTAACATTAACACCACAGAGAGAAGGCTGAAAATATGAAATTGTGATTTATTTACTAAAACTGGCAGAGAAAGCATAAAAAATTATGTTGGTTGGTTGGTTGGTTGGTTTAAAAGGGGGGATTGGGGGGAAGGGGGGGGGGGGGAGAAGAGACCAAACTGTGAGGTCCTCGGTCCCTTGTTCCCGGTAGAACAATTACTCAAGGGAAAGAAGAAAACAAAGAAGACGTATGGCACAATAACAGGAGAAAAAAAGAACCACAAAAACGACAGAAGGACAACAAACCCTACAATGGATAAAACAAGACAAGAAAGCCACAGAGAGATGCAAGAAACAGAGAGAAGGGATTAAAAACAAGAAAGCAGATTAACATGGCTGGGTGACCATGAGAATAAAAAAGAAGCCAGCCACTCTGCAACACATTAAAACCTCCACCCTAAAAGCCCTAGGGTGGAGAACAAAGGTGGACAAAGGACATGGGCTAAAACTCAGATCAAATGATAAAACCCAGCCTCACGAATAAAACATAAAACTAAAATCTAAAGCTGCTGTTGAGGCATTGTTGCCCAACACTGAAGGTAGTGTGCTGCTGGGAAAGTTAAAAGTCCGCCGCAGACTGGCTAAAAGTGGGCAGTCCAGCAAGAGGCGGCCAATGTCGAGCCGACAGAGAACAACTTATTCCCTGCGAGAAGCCTATAGGATAGGTTTCCATACATTTGCAGTCTCCTTAATGACAGGCAATTTGTCGTGCATACTACTATGCCACTCCATCTCCCAAAGCTGAAAAACCTTGCGGCTTAAGACAGAATGCAGTTCAGTTTTAGAGATGCCCATCTCCAGGAGCGGTTTCCGCATAGCCTGTTTGGCCAGCCCATCAGCAAGTTCACTGCCCGGGATTCCGATATGTCCTGGAGTCCACACAAACACCACTGAATGAATGGAGAGTTCCAGGGCAGAGATGGACTCCTGGATGTTTGCTATCTAACGATGCCAAGGGTAGCACCAACTCACCAGAACAGGAACAGATGTACTGAAGTGCACAAGATATGGGCACAAGCTCTGCAGTGAATATGTTGCAGCCAGTGGGCAAGGAATGCTGTTCAATATGGCCTCTGTGGACATAGGCGAGGCCAACATTACCATCAGCCATCAAGCCGTCAGTGTAAACAACTTCAGAGCCCCGGAACACGTCAAGAATCAAGAGGAAGTGACAGTGGAGAGCGGCAGGGTTAACAAGTCCTTAGGACCATGTAAAAGGTCCAGACGAAGCTTCGGCCAAGGTGTACTCCATGGAGGTGTACATGAATGGACCTAAAGTGGAGGGGGTAAAGGAAAGGACTCCTGTTCAGAGAGAAGGGATTGCACACAAACCTCAATCATGAGCCCAGACCTGGGCTACCATGCGGGAGATGAACTGCCGCAAGTGGGAAAAGGAGACAGTAATTCCGATGCTCAGGAGAACTACGAATGTGTGCAACATAAATGGTGAGCAGTTGTGCACGTCAGATCCACAATGGAGGGACTCCAGCCTTTACCACGACACCAGTCACCGGACCCGTTCTAAAAGCTCCCATCGCTAGGCAAACGCCACAGAGGTGCACTGGGACGAGTAAATGCAACACTGAGGGCGCTGCCGAACCATAAACCAGACTCCTATAGTCAAGGCAGGATTGAACAAGGGCTATGTAGAGCTGCAACAGCGTAGAGCAATCTGCACCCCAGTTGGTGTTGCTCAGGCAGAAGAGAGCATTGAGGTGCGGCCAGTACTCCCACTTAAGTTGACGAAGGTGAGGTAGCCAAGTCAATTGGACATCAAAAACCAGTCCTAAGAATCGATGCGTCTCCACTACAGTAAGTGGATCGTCGTTAAGATAAAGTTCAGGTTCCAGATGATCAGTACAATCCTGACAGAGTGCATTACACATGACTTCATGGCTGAAAACTGGAAGCTGTGGACTAGACCCCATGACTGCATCTTGTGAATGGCTCCCTGTAGGTACCGCTCAGCAACACTAGTACTGGAGGAGCAATACAAAAGGCAGAAGTCATCTGCATGCAGAGAAGTTCATCTGCATACAGAGAAGGGGAAACCGATGGTCCTGCAGCTGCTGCTAGGCGGTTAATGGCCACTAAAAATAGAGATACCCTCAATACGGAGTCATGCGAAATGCAGGGGGAACTATGGGAGGCACCAACTTGGACACGGAAAGTATGGAGCAACAGGAAGTTTTGGATAAAAATCAGGAGCAGGCACCAGAGACCCCACTCATACAATGTGGCAAGGGTATGTCAGAGGTCGTGTCGCATGCTTTACGCAAGTCAAAAAAGACAGCAACCAGGTATTGGTGTCTGGAAAAGGCTTTAAGGATGGCAGACTCAAGGGACACAAGATTATCGGTGGTAGAGCGACCCTGGTGGAAGCCACCCTAACATGGAGCCAGTAGGTCACGTGACTCCAGGACCCAACCAACCGCCGACACACCATACGTTCCAGCAGCTTACAGAGAACACTGGTGAGGCTGACGGGCCGACAGCTATCCGCATCAAGCAGATTTTTACCAGGTTTTAGCACCGTAATGATGGTGCTCTCCCACCATTGCGATGGAAAGACGCCATTACACCAGATCCAGCTGAAGATGACGAGGAGATATCACTCATAGTCAGAAGAGAGATGTTTAATCATCTGACTGTGGATCTGATCCAGCCCGGGAACTGTGTTGGGGCAGTGTGCAGGGGTGCTGAGGAGCTCCCACTCTGTAAATGGTGCATTATAGGGTTCACTGTGGTGTGTAGTGAACGAGAGGACTTTCCTTTCCATCAACTGTTTGAAGGTGTGAAAGTCTGGGGGGTAGTTCTCCGACGCAGAGGCTCGAGCATAGTGCTCAGCAAAGTGCTCGGCAATCGCGTTTGCGTCGGTACATAGCACGCCATTGATGTTAATGCCAGGGGGTCTGGTACCTAAAAAGACACCTGATCTTTGTCCAGACTTCAGAAGGTGACTTATGGCACCCAATGGTCGACACATACCTCTTCCAACACTCCTGTTTCCATCGTTTTATAAGCAGGCCAACGTGGGGCACGGAGCCACTTAATGGCTATTACGTGCTATAGGGAAGGGTGCTGCTTATGTCACTATAGAGCTTGCTGACGCTCTTTAATTGCCTTAGTGATTTCTGGTGACCATCAAGGGATTGTCTTTCGCCGGGGCACCCTAGAGAATGAGGGATTGCATTTTCCGTCACAGAAATTACAGTTATAGTGACCTGAACAATCACAAGATTGATGGCACCACCTGGGGGAGATTCAACGGTGACAGCAGGGGTGAAGGCTACCCAGTCTGCTTTGTCTAAAGCCCATCTGGGTAGGCATCCATGGGCATGACACCGGGGGAGTAACAGGGAGATGGGGAAGTGGTCACTGCCACACAGGTCGTCATGTGCTCTTCAATGGATAGATGGGAAAGTCCTGGGCTGCAAATTGATAAATCAATGGCTGAGTAACTGCCATGAGCCACACTGAAATGTGTGGTGGCCCCAGTATTTAAGAGGCAGAGGTCGAGTTGGGACAGTAAATTTTTGACATCTCTGCCATGGGCAGTAAGCATGGTGCTACCCGACAATGGATTATGGGTGTTAAAATCTCCCTAAAGTAGGAAAGGTTTAGGGAGTTGATCAGTCAGTACTGCACCATCTGGAGGGATATATACATTGCAGACAGTTATTTCCTGCGTCGTCCGTGTCCTGACAGCCACAGCTTCAAGAGGAGTTTGAAGGGGCACAGGTTCACTACATACCGAGTTCAGGATATAAACACAAACTCCACCTGGCACACTATTATATTCACTATGGTTCTTGTAATATCCCCTGTAGCCATGAAGGGCAGGGCTCTGCATTGCTGAGAACCAGTTTTCATGGAGGGCAATGCAGAAAGCAGGTGTAAAGCTTAACAGTTGCTGTAGCTCAATCAGCCAGGCGGTGGAAAAAACCGCTGCAATTCCACTGGAGGATGACATGATCTTAGACTGGGAAGGCATGAAACACTCAATGAGGCAGTCTGTGCCTCAGAGTCACCTGCTGCCACTGACTTATTTCTGAACAGGCTATATCCATTGTGTCTGAGGATCTGGCGAGATCTCGGTCCTCAGCGGATGCCAGAATCTTCACCTCATCCTCAGACGCAGAGCTTTTAGGCAGCGGTGCTACCGCAATTCCCTTGATGTTGGGGGTCTTCTTTCTGGATTTCTCTCGCTGATCATTGGGTTACTCTAGCTGATTCAGTCTCCGGGACTGAGGATGATCATGAAGCCCTATGACCAGCTGCTTTTGGACACTTCAGCCACTAGCAGGTGTCATCTTTCCCACTAGCAGAAACCTGGGAAGGCAGTGACCCAAGGGACCCCTTCCTAGTGATAGGTGCCAAAGAAGACTTACGCTTCTCCAGCTGAGTAGTGGGGACTGGTGCAGTGCTCCCGAGGTAGGTGATGTGGAATCAACAGGGAGGGAAGTGCTCCCCCACCATCAAGGGGGCAGGTGTAGTCTTCGGGCTCTGAGAGGCGACTGGAACTTGCGGAACTGATGGTGCTACAACGGTTTCTGGAGCGGCGGCATAAGAGGAGCTCATAGCCACAGGGTGTAGACGTTCAAATTTCCTCTTGGCCTCAGTGTAGGTTAGTTGGTCCAGGGTCTTGTATTCCATGATTTTCCTTTCTCACTGTAAAATCCTGCAGTCTGGTGAGCAAGGGGAATGGTGCTCTTCGCAGTTGACACAGACGGGAGGTGGGGCACGTGGAGTATTGGAATGGGATGGATGTACACTATCTTAACATGTGATGATGGAAGTACAGCGGGAAGACATATGGCCAAACTTCCAGTACCTAAGGAACCACCTTGGGGGAAGGATATATGGCTTGACATCACAGCAGTAGACCATCACCTTGACCTTCTCAGGTCATGTGTCACCCTCGAAGGCCAAGATGAAGGCTCCAGTGGCAAACTGATCATCTCCTAGACCCCGATGGCTGCGCCAGATGAAATGAAGTCCTTGCCACTCTAAGTTGGCACACAGCTCGTTGTCAGACTGCAAAAGAAGATCCTGTGGAATATAATACCCAGGACCATATTTATGCTCTTACGAGGCGTGATGGTAATGGAAACATCCCCCAGCTTGTCACAAGCAAGTAATACCCATGACTGGGCAGAGGATGCCGTTTTTATCAAGACTGAGCCTGACCACATTTTGGACAAGCCCTCCACTTCCCCAAACTCGTCCTCTAAATGCTCTTCAAAAAACTGAGGTTTCATCGAGACAAAGGAGTTCCCATCAGCTCTCCTACGTATAAGGTACTGGGGCAAATAAGGTTCACTGCCATCCTTAGCCTGGCATTCCTCCCATGGTGTGGCCAGGGAGGGGAACGATATAGAATCATACTTCCTTGCATTGTACTGATGCTTGGAACACTTAGAGACTGCTGGCGTTTGATCACCAACAAGTGATGATGTGGCACGCTTCATCACACGTCATCCACCCTGATGCCCTCCCCACGGGCGCCACCCAGCTGCAGCATAGGCCACCTGGCACGATGGCCATTGCTGGGAGTCCCAATGCCCCAAGGTGATGGGCATCTACTCCTTGGCATACATGGAGAGTTAATGGCACAGACATCAGCAGAGCGATCCCTGTGTAGTCAGGGGGCTACAACCAACAGGGTACATGGCGGCCCCACCACAAAAGACTGGCTACCGTGCTGGATAAAAGGTGAAAAGAATTCCATGGTCATCATCAGCACAGAAAACAACACTGCATAGTGGGTGGAGGAAAATGCACCTAGGAAGATGTCCTCACGCAAGAGATGGAGGATGAGTAGGACTGCAATGCCACAACGAGAAAGTGAGCTAAAGATCTCAATGCACAATGGACACGATGCACCATGTAAGGCGCCCTTCCCCAATTGGCTCGCTCTTCAGGAAAATTTTGAAAAATTGAAGTCAAACCCTACAGGGGACCATCACATAAAGGCCAAAAGGTGTGAGACTCCTTTTAGACACCTCTTACAACAGGCAGGAATTCCTCGGGCCTATTCTAACCCCCAGACCCACAGGGAGGGGGAATTATGTAGCATACACTGTGTCACACTAAGTGCCACTGTAAACAGATGTCATGTTTCTTCTGCACAAGTATTCTTTGGAATTGGTTTTATCTATTTCCATATCTCCATTGCCTCAGACTCCTGGGACTAGCTTCGTCGCACTGCTTTTATTTGCAATATGACTGCTTCTCATAATGGATTTTAAGACCTTTTAAAGTATGTAAACCAGGAATTGTCCTCAGCTGTTTTGGAATGTTGTACAAGGCCTACACCCTAATATTTGTAGCAGCATGCTAAGTACAGCTCTCCAGTTGGAACCTAAAACATGTCTACTCCATAAGCCAATATACAATGTCTGGCAGAACCTACTTCATGTACCAATTTCCAATTTAAACCTTTCCTTTCTTAAGCATGTTTGTCTTTATTATATCTAAGCCTCATGTTAGCCAGTATTTCTGTAATTCTGTATCCGCTAGATGCAAAATTAAAAATATAAGGGGAAACAGCAAACAAAATAATATTTTTGACATACAAAAAATACTGTTTCTCGTCAAAAACAATAGCAATCTCTCTCTCTATATATAAAGTCATGTAATTGGACAGACAAAAGATGTACTCACCAAGCAGCAGCAGGAGAATATAAACATAACAGTATTTACATCTGCAAGCCTTTGGAGCCAGTGGCTCCTTCTGCTGGTGGAAGGTAGAGTGGTGAAGGAAAAGGACTACTGAGGCTTAGGAAATGGGGGAGTTTGGAAATAATGCAGAGAACCCTGGGTCAGGGAAGACTTACTGGATGGGATAAGAATGAAAGGCTGATTGTTGGGGACTCCACTGGACAAGATTTTAAAATATTATGTTTTCAAAAACTGATTATTTTCGTTCCCATGTCTTGACTTATTCACTGACTCATCACCCAATCCAAACTGCTAAGGATAGAAACTTGAAATTTGGAGAGGGTGTCTATCTTATACTGTAGGCTGAAATTTGGAGAGGGTGTTGATCTTATACTGTAGGCATAATATAATATGGGATTTTTGGAAATTTCATCCCTGAGGGGGTGAAATAGGGGATGAAAGGTTTTTTGAAAATATGTCACAAAGGCAATTTTAAAGCTAGGACTACAAAAATTGGTATTTGTTTTCAGTCAGAAATTAAAAAATAAAAAGAATTGTGTGTTTCAGTGTTTATGCAGTCCCCAAGAGACTGAAAGTTTTTTTAATAATTTGTTATTAAAGAAATACTACAACATTTTTAAAGCTGCATCTATGAACATTGGTATTTGACTTCTCAGTTTGAAATTAAAAAAAACGTGATGGGGATGAAAGTCCCTATGAAAATATCAATAGGCAGGATTAACAAAAACCTCTGATTTCAGCTACCAGAATTGCTTTCTAGTCAGAGGTACATCCAAAAAACACCATGCCTCTATGGTCTTAATTATCATGAAAAGTTGAGGTGTTGCAATTTGAGAACTAAATCGAGGAAACCTATTTAACAGTCACATCAACAAATCAGCTTTGTCAGAATTGCATAGAAAAAGAAACTTTTGAGTATGACTTATGTATTTTTATAAAATTATTTTTGATGCAGTTATTAATGCAAACTAATCATTAGCGATGACAAAATAGATACAGTACCGCGTTTAAATGCGACTCCACATATAGGAGTGTTTATTTGCAATACAGTGTGTAGATTTACACATGAGAAATGGGTGTAAATATAAACAAATTTGATAAAAGCAAAACAAAAAAATCTGTGCAAACTATATAGTAAACCTAGCCTTAATGATCACATATTAAAAGGGCTCTAATTCAATAAAAGAACAAAGCTTTATTCAATGGCAAACAATGAAATGATTTCGTTTCCTAATACCATACAAACTGGGTTTAGTCCTATATCATTCCTTTTTGTAAATAAACTATTTCTTACATATTAACTTAAGAGCATATGTCCCTGCAGATCAACCAAAAGTGCCAGTTTACATTTGGGTGTCAAAACCCACAACAGATACATGTGATTATTCAGTTTGCATATGTAGCAACCACATTTGAAACCACAACAGCTGTGGTTGGTTAGTATGCAACATAACCAACAGCCACACTCCTACAGAATAGTTATTACACTAACAGTACATTCATTTGAAAACCAAGTTGGGTAGCACAGTTGGACATTTCTCAAGATATTTCTGAGATTCTCTAAAATTTGGATATTTTTCTTGAGCTTCTTGAGTGAGACAACTTCTTGTTCCTACATGACAGTCTCTAATGCAACTGGGGCTGCTTCAAAAGCCATTAAGTTCAACTGAGGCTGATGGGTTGTTATAAAAATTTGCACAATCCTATTGATCTGAGCAATCAAGTCTAGATCCCTGTGAGGTAGAATGTTTCACTATCATATTCAGTTACTGCCACATGAACATGCAAAAAGTTATGGCATTAACGGGCTGGGAATAAGCAGAACATGTGCAAAGGTTATGGTATTAAAGGACTGGTGGCACTGGCCAGCCACTAATTTGAGAACTCTTTTTTTTGCCCACCAACACTCACGCAATGCTGACCTAGTTTCCTCAGTTGCTAGGCATTTGGTAAGACACCAATGGTGTCTGTAGCTTATTAAACACTACAATCAATGTTACACATGTATCAGCCATGCTGTAATTCCACGAATTAAAAATATACTAAATTCTTGATGCATTATGAAATATTCTATAACCCTGTGCCATTGACACCACAGTTTAGATGATTAAAAATTAAATGAATGAAGTTACCTGATACTCGATGATTAGATGGCCCTCTATGTAGAATGTGCATTATCTCCTGTCCATTTATGAAAGTGGATCACCCACATCATTGTCTGATCTACTGTTCTTATGAGCAAAATCTAGTCTAGGTACCACCCACATGGTGCCAAGTTGTTTTCGCTACACTGTAAAAGTTTTGCTGGAAGACCTTACACATCATCCATACAGTCCCTATGTTATTTCCATATTTTGATGCTCTGAAGAAAGGCATTCACGGCCATCAACTTGCTTCAGACAAAGAGGTGCACACTTGAGTATATTCACGGTTCCACAGGTAACTGCAAATATTTTTACATGGTGGCATTGGGATACAAACATTACCAGTTATGGCAATTACTTTTGAAATAAGAGATACTTTTTTTTTTTTTTTTGCCAACTGTCTCATTTTAATTAGACTGCTCCTCATAATATTCGACACACCCTATCCAGTGCCTATCTTTTAACCCACCACAGTTGTATTCCTCACAATAAGTGCCTCTGAAACTACAAATTTTCAAAATTCTTATATCAATTATGTTAAGAGTTTCATTTTAATACCTTATTTTAATTCGGGATGGGGAAATGTGGTACACAATGTACACAAAACTTCATACCTACAACAGTGTATTAGGAATTACAATATCGGGCATCCAAATGGTGTAATTTTAGTTGTATTTCAACATTCCAACAACAAAACATAAATTTTCTATTAATAACCACCACATTCAGTAATTTAATTCTGAAATTTGGTGGAAAAGGTATTGTATTTAAATTACCTTACAAAAAATTAAACTTTATGTACAGTTTGGTATTGTTCATTCACCAAAAATATTTCATGAATCTGACAATTATTCTACCTTCCTGTGCAGCTCTATGACTAGTATTGAGCAAAACTTCTTAACTACAAATAACTCATCAAAGTAAAGGACAAAAGGTAGTACCAGAATGCATATTGTGTCTGTCAAACTTTAAAAAAGGAATGTTGTTTAGATCTTTACCACACAAAAAACAACTACAAAAAGAATATAAGCATAACTAAAAGTAGCTTCTGAAAATATTCACAAAATATGCAAGATAATGGCTTAATGAATTACTGAATATTTATGTATCACTTCTGAGATTTGGCCCTTCGATATGACGTTTCCTATTTTTCACTTACTAGTTGCTATGCCATTGTATACAATATGGAAACTCTTACTGACAAATTAGGAATAATGAAACAAGAACAAAACAGTAGCAAAAACATTTTACTACTACACAGAAACAAAAAAATATCATTACATGCAAACAGAAATCACTGTGAGATAAAATCCAAACTAATATGTAAGACATACAACAATGGCAAAAGAAACAATGTTTGGACTACTGGTTGCTGTTCTGCAATAAGTAAATTTAAGATAAAATGAAAAATAAATTATGGAAGTGGTTTTATTTTGTAGAGTTGAGCTGCCAGGAAGTTCAAACTGAATCAAATTACACATAAAAAATCTATAAACACCGCTGCAGATAAGCCACTGAGATATCAATTGGTGTTCCCATCTTCATTATTTCTTCGTGAACGGGCACGATTTCGGCCACCTGCAAATAAGGAATTTTCATGTACACAATAAATTTCTTGACAATATGATAAATGACCTAATGATGAAATCTTATCTAGTATTACCCAGTAACATTTTCAACACATGCTTCATACAGTGTCTGCTTGTCACTTTTAAAGCACATAAGGCCACTGCTATGATTTAGGGACTTGTATTAATTTGACAATTCTATGCATTTTTCATAACGTACAATTTTTTTTGCAAAAAATTTTTCTTCATCATGGAATGACATTTAGTTCATACATGATCTGTAATGACACAACAAAATGACTAAATCAATGCAATATGTCATAGAACTTTTACATGCTAAAGTTCAGTTACTCTGGTTACAGCAACAGCTTAACAAATTGTCAGATACATTTCAGAGATAATACTTAACTTGAATATTTAAGGGATACTACTTTAACTTGAATGAAAAGGTCAAAGAAAAAATTCTACCTGTCATGAAGAGAAGTAGTAACAAACATTCTTTACAATATGTAGACATGCAGTTCCGTAAAAATTCATTTGTTTGTATGTACTGAAGCAGGGACACCTATTCAGATCATACAGTTTACATAATAATGTGATCAGCTATAGAGAGCAGTCTGGATTTTCCATAAAGTTCAATAGCATACAAGATCTTGATCTGAGGCAGTTAAAGACACTAGAGCATTTCCTTTGGAGGACTGGTCACATGTACAGTATGTCACAGTTATTGAACCATCACGGTAGCCAAAACCGAAATCTGACTTACCATTATAACAAGATTCACATTGACAATCCCACTGTATCCAAACAAACATTTTATTTAATATCAAAGATGTGATGTGTTATGTGCACACAATACACACCATTGCAGTCACCACCTACTTTTGAGAAAATACAACAGCACATTTGTAGCTGTGTTCCAGCATCATATCAACAATCAAAAAACAGTTATGTTCTCCATACTGATGTGGATGACAAACGTCATCACATACAATATCAATGTCATGCTCACTTCTAAATTTACAACACGCCTAGTTCCCTTCGGTTCATCTTTTCATGCATACACAGGATCACATATGGGTTACAACTTCATGACATGACACGTTCATGGTGAAGCCACTTAATTTGTAATTCTATCAAAAGGTACTCTTAGGTGCTAAGTAATAAGTGATTTTTCATGCTCTGTTCACCACTTGCGGGGAATGTTCAACTTTCTTTGATAAAGCTGTATATAATAACTTGAAGATGACATAATTACGAAGTATCATTCTGTAAATTTAATCATTAAGGTTCTTACTTTGATTGGTTGTAAATTTCATTTTGTTTGAGTGCTTCATTAATGACATTTTGGAAACAACAGTACGTGAACAGAGAAAAGTCACTGGAAACGCAGTATTTTATTACATTTGTATCCTTAAACTGTGCACAGAAGGCATAGAATATTTTTGAAATTTTAAGATTTGTAGAGTTACAGACTACTTTTTGAACTCTGTTGTCCCCCTGTAATCAATCTCTCTCTCTCTCTCTCTCTCTCTCTCTCTCTCTCTCTCTCTCTCTCTCTCTCTCTTTCTCTTTCTGAAGTTCTTTGCAACTAATGTTCCCCTCAGTTGCTTCTTGTAACTACTCTCTTTATCACTAGTTCTTAAAATATGTGAATCATCTTTAACTGTTTTAACTCCTCTTAGTCCTTACACTTACTTCTTGCTTTCTGCTAACTACTGACCTACTTCTTGTTTACATAGTTTATGAAAAATACTCTAGAAAAAAGTTTAGAATTTGGTGAGGTAAAAGATGAATACTATGCACATGAAAAAGAAATCAGTCAAAGTAGAAAGAAAAGTAATGACTCATTATCTTATGACACATGGTTGGATAGGTATACTGTTGACGATAAATAAGGAATTGCACAAGTGAAAAACAGTATTATCACTGCAATGAGGAACAACTAGCACTCACCTTTCCCAGGGGAGATTTCTAAGGATTACTGCAACTGTGAGGGATTCGAGTGTATAAGGCAGTTTCCCATGGGGTAAATTATGTTGACTTTTAGCACAGGTAGCAACAGTGACGTGTTGGGTCTTGTTAGGTCACTGGAGGGAGTTGGCACCACACTGCACATACAAGTCACTAAATTCCTGTAAATCCGGGGACGGTAGATGAGCTGTGATGCCACGTTCAATCATATTCCAGTTGTGTTTGATCAGGTTCAGATCTGGCGAGCTGGGGGGCCAGTACATCAGTTGGAACTTGCCACTGTGTTCCTTGAACAACTCCATCAAATGCATGGTGTCGTAACATGGTGCATTATCTTGCTGAAAAATGCTACTGCCATCGAGAAACATGATGGCCTTGAAGGGGTGTACGTGTCTTGCAACCAGTATATGACACTGCTTGGCCATCACGGCGTCTTGCAAGAATTCCACTGGGTGCATGGATGCCCATGTGAATATTCCCCAGGACATAATGGATCTTGTCTCCATCCCGCAGGACAAATGTCAAGAAGCTGTTCCATTGGAAGATGACAGATTCACTCACTCCCGTCGGCATGATCAAGAAGGTATCAGAATTCACCAGACCATGCAAAGCTCTGCCACTGTGCCAATGTCCAGTGCCAATGGTCACATGCTCATTTCTGTATTCAGACACACTTGTACTCTGCCCAGCACTAAAGTTTGCTTGTTTTGCCACTCTGCCCAGCCTATGCCGCCCTGTTTCTGCAATTAGAGTTGGCCGCCCAACCTCACGATGCCTGGTGTGGTTTCACCTCGGTTTTACCATGTGTTAAAGACACTCACCACAGCATTCCTTGAACACTCCAGAAGACGTTCAGTTTCCAAAATGCTCATGCCAAATGTCTGGGCCATCATAATCTGCCCTCGGTCAAACTTAGATAGATTGTGCATCTTCCCCATTCTACACACAGACAGCATGCTCACTGACACTACATACACTATGCGTGTGACTGACCAGCAGTCATTCCTCACCAGGTGAAGCTGCTATCACCTAGATGGGTTTATATCGATAGTAGGTCAGTGGTCATAATGTTCTGGCTGAATAGTGTAAGTTTCATTCTCTCAGAATGGGTATTTTCTGCTTACCAAGCAAAGGTGTTCTAGTCTTCTTGAGTTTTTCTTATCATAAAACTGACCTGTTGTGTTATTCCTGCCTCCTTCAATCTTTTTTACTGCCACAATTCATTTTATCATTTTAATTTTAGTTTTACTGCGAATTTCACAGAATCCTACAAACTTTCTAGTTAAACTGGTTGGCTATATTCTTTTAATGTATTCACAGAATTGTAGCATGAGTTTTTTCATATCCAAAAATATGTTGGTACACTTATGAATTTCTTTATTTGCCCTTAGGTTCTTTCTTCCTTCTTCAGTATAATTTGGACCTAAAATTTTCCAGATTACATTTCATTCTCCTTTTGGATTATCATCATCATTATTATTGCTATTAATCAGAAAAAACTGTTTTGACTTCAAATTGTTGATCTCATTTAAGTGAAAACAGTGCAGATTTATGGGTTTCTATAGCGTGCTATTAAATTGCAGAAATTATATGTATAATTTGATAATTCATAAGACTTTGGTTATAAGGTAGGATTATTGCTGAAACTTTCGTGGCAAGAAAAAGATTTTGCGAATGACTATGCATAAGATGTCACCTCAAACAATAAGATCAACAACTATAATTGCAAAAAAAATAATGTGATATGTTTTGTGAGCCTGTGGGAATAAAAAAGAACATTATTAATCAGCTGTTGTGCTATGCCTTAAAAAATTCTGGCATTTGGCTTAAGAAACTGCAGGAAAGCAAAGGAAACATAACTCTGGATGGTTGAACAGGGAATTGTATCAATGACTTTCTGGACATTATTACAATGTTGTAGGAATAACAGCCCTTTGAAACACACTGTAATATGTATACAACATGAGAACAGGGTAAAAATGGATGAGACGAGTACACAGAACAGAAAGTAATGTGTGGAAGCTAAAACACGAAAAACATGATCCTGGAAAGTGCTATGCAGAGTATAAGCAATGGAGGGATGATATTAAAAGAACAGATCATGACTTTTGTTGTCAAATTATAACATAAAACTATCTGTTCCTTGATTTGATTCAATACCTGTTCACTGATATCTGGTCCCTCTAGTTAATTTCAGCATTCTTCTTTCACAACACATTTCAAAAGCTTTTGTTCTCTTGCTGTTAGTTCTGTTTGTTCTCCATATTTCACTTCCACACAACACTTCACTCCCCACGTACACGATCGAAACAGGCTTCCTTGTTATTGGGTCATTCCATGTCAAGTGGCCTAAATTTAGACAAGCTCCCCACTCGATCATCTCCAATTTTGATGAAATTTCTATAGGATGTACATATAGACCTTACATGGAACACTGCCAAATTACAGCTTCATAGGTAGTATAGTAGGGCCACTAGCCACCTTTTCGTAAAGACTCATTTTTTAACATTGCGACTGAAATGAACAAATGCTCAACTTTGTTTTAGCATTGTTCAGTATCTAAGAGACCTGTTGTGCTGAAACTTTGTGATCCTGTTCAACTTTTTGGGCACAATAGCTTAGTTTTGGTACAAAAGGTCAAACTATGGTAAATTCATCATAGTGTGCTCTCAAAGTGGCTCATAAATCTTGTCGTACCAAATTTTGATTATAATTTATTGCCTTGTATCTACTGAAAGAGTAACTTTCTTAAGCTAATACTTTAGTTCTTTGCAACCTGCCAGCATGTCATAAAGCTCTGCAATTACATTAAAAAATACAGGTACCAGTCGTACTCTTTATGGTTCCCAAGCCAAATATTTCAGTTCTTATTAATTCATTTTCTGAATTTTTTTACAAATAGCAATAACAGTTGATTCTAACAAGTTATAATGCCGGCCCATTCTTGTTGCTGATGGAGCTGGAATTACAGAAATAATGTGTTGGTTTGGAATCCAACAGGCATCCTGCCTAGCTGGTCAATAGAATGAATGTGGAGGTCCATTGGGGTGCATGAAACTGACTAAAACATAATTTTCTTCTTCTGAAACTTCGGACACATTACCAATCCATCAGTTTCCATCATACAGGCAATGTATTGGCCCGGTTTTAAGGCTGTAATATTTCTGAATGGAACTGTTGCTTGACTTTGGTCAACATTCGCCACAAAAAAATTGTATCATTGGATACTCTTCTAATACAAACTTGCTTTTCATTTAATGGCACAAAATGGTGATTCTCTCTTGTACCTGATACTGTGCAGCCATTTTTGAACCTTGCTTCCTGCTCAGTTTTTAATGTTTCAATTTCTTCTTTTGAAACAAAAATTAACTGGATTCCTCTGATATTCTTTGTACAGTATTTAAACAAATCAGTTGGTGTCAAAATCTGGTCCTCAGTTGTACTTTGAAGGCTTGCTCTTTTAGCCAGGCACTTTACAGTTCCTCAAATTCCATCACATGGTAATTTTCCATGGCTTGTAGCAAAAAAGTTCCATTTTGATGGTGGCAGAGATTCAGAAAATTTTTAAAGTTTTTGTACTGTGCTGCTGACCCATCACTGAAGTAGTAAATGTGTGTGATTATTCCAAGGAAACACTTTAGATCTTCCAGAATGAGATTTTCACTCTGCAGCGGAGTGTGCGCTGATATGAAACTTCCTGGCAGATTAAAACTGTGTGCCCGACCGAGACTCGAACTCGGGACCTTTGCCTTCTGCGGGCAAGTGCTCTACCATCTGAGATACTGGCAGAAGTAAAGCTGTGAGGACCGGGCATGAGTCGTGCTTCGGTAGCTCAGATGGTAGAGCACTTGCCCGCGAAAGGCAAAGGTCCCAAGTTCGTGTCTCGGTCGGGCACACAGTTTTAATCTGCCAGGAAGTTTCACTTTCAATCTTCTATTAATTTCACTATAAAAGCATGTACAGCGATTGCATCATGTTTCAGGCTGTTGCTTATTATACAGTAGCTGATGTCCAAGTTATTTCTGAAGTGCACAACAAATGAGTGTAAAGTTGCTTGGCTGTTATTCCAGTGAACACCTTGAGCTGCATCCTGGAGAATGAAGGAATAATTTTCAGCAAAGTCCCTTAATATAATCAGTTCAGTTAGCTTACAGCTTTCTTTTATGCATTTTAGGTGCTTGCTCTGGTGCTTTGCAACATAATGATGAGTGAAAAGTTCGTCATTTTTGGAATCATATCTTCAATAAAATCCTCAGTGGTCATCTGCTTGGTTTCTAATGTATCTCTATCAGTGTGCACCCACTGTTTGAACTCAGTGATATCTTCTGGATCACTGTCTTCAAAACTACTTTCTAAAAACTGTTACTGTAGTTCTTTCCCAGGCAGATTTCAAGGCGATGAAGCATGCAGTCTTTGGATTCCAAATCACACACTGTTTTAGTGAATCAGACTCTTACAATTTTCTTTACTTGGAGTGCTTGCAAGCATCAGTTTCACATTTTGGCGTAAAGTGCAAACACAGACTGAGTGGGTTCCTGCAGCACCCACAGTGATGCACCATTTTGGCCTCAATTCGCAAAATTTGGAAAATTCAATTTAGACCCATGCTGAAGTCGATATGCAGCAAACATGTCTTTCAAATTATTCAGAAGAAGGTATTTTTGAGTCAAAACTTTCTTTCCTTCTATTCTGATTGATACACACTCCTTTTTATGTGGACAAATTTGGCTAAATTCCTCATTCTGAAAAAATGTTACCACTCTTTCTTTTATGGCATCTGGAATGTTCTTTGGCAGAGCTAATACACCATTTTCTGTCTGTAACTTCCTAGCTGCTTTTACCACCTCTCTGAAACACCAAATTTTTGCATTGTATCTTTTATAGTCCAGTTTTTGCAATTTTTGGGGCTGCCTCGACAACTGCAACTTCTCTTTCAATACTTTAATCAGCTGCTTATAATCTTCACAATTAGGACATGTCTTGCTTGTACTAGGTGTTTGAAGATCTTTTGGGGCGAATCCTCCAGCAGCAGCAATGTTATTCGCAATTGCCTCTTGAGCTCCGTTTGTTTTTCGTTTTGCATAACCTTTCACATCCCTTTTTAATACACTCTGAAATTTTAGAGAGGAGACCCCAAAAGCAGTTAGACTTGAATCAACTGATACTTCTGGATATGCTTCATCTTCAGACTGGTTTGAGGGTGATTGTGATTATTCTGCTTTCTTTGCTAAAAATTGTTTTCTGCAAGTTGGACAGATCTTCTGACCAGGTTTCACATTGCTCTTAGTCATGGCTTGCAATTGTTTTGCTGTTTCCACAGTGACAACCCGTAAACCCTTTCTAACAGAATGGTTCTTTGCACCAAAAGGATTACAACAAGATCTCTGTAGAAAGTCATATATGTCCGCAAGTATTGCTTTGTGATGAAAGCATATTTGTGCATTTAGTAAGACATATCTCACTTCTTTGGTTTATTAATTCCTGTTGCTCTACTGAAAATTCTTTGATTGGAATGAAGCCTTGTAGCTGTGTGTATGTTTTCAGATGACATGCAGAATTATCTGCACGGCCAATGACACATGGTACTGAAACCTCGTTGATATCCATTACACTACAATTCAATTTATGCTTCCAATTGCCATTTGTTACAATATTAGATAAAGTAGAAGTGGTGTATATTTCCAACTGAAAAATATTAAACAATCATAAATAATGGGAACTTCCTTGAGAATACAACAGAAAAAAATTAAATAACCTGATAAACATTCCTAAAGAGTCACCCCGTACCTAGAAATAATTTTTACTAACCGAAAAAAGATGTTTATCCAGTAATGACAACACACTTTACATCATTTAAAGAGGCAAACACAACATCTGGACACACTTCACTACACAGCAGTGTGCTTCAGACTGATTGTTGAAGCATGTTACCAAACTCCATTGTTGACACTAAACTTTGTTGATACTAAACTGGCCTGCCTCCAAAATAAAAACAACTTTTTCTGATCACACAAGGTGAGCTCAGATAACTCAGCTATGATTTGAGTAATCTAGATGCCACTTGCAGAGCTTTACGACACGCTGACAGGTTGCAGATAACCAAAGTATCAGTTTCAGAAAGTTATTCTTTCAGTAGATACAATGCAATAAAGTATAGTCAAAATTTGGTATGACAAGATTTATGAGCCACTTTGATAGCACACCATGATGAATTTGCCATAGTTTTATCTTTTGTTTTACAGATAAGATATTGTACCCAAAAAGTTGAACAGGATCATGAAGTTTCACCACAAGAGGTCTCTTAGATACTGAACAATGGTAAAACAAAGTTGATCATTTATTCATTTCAGTTGCCATGTCAAAAAACAAGCCTTTACGAAAAGGTGGCTAGTGGCCCCACCATACTACTTATGAAGCTGTAATTTGGCAGTGCTTCATGTAAGGTCTATATGTACATCCTGTAAAAATTTCATCAAAATTGGAGACGGTCAAGTGGGGACCCTTAGGCCACTTGACATGGAATGACCCTATTGCTTGTCTTTATTTTACATCCTCTTTACTTCTGATACTGTTAGTTATTTTGATTCCCAAACTGCTATACACTTACTGCTTTTTGTCTCTCATTTTCTAATCTATGAGGGCATACTGAAAAGTAATACCTTCAAATTACAATATGTGACGCAAATTACTCAGTCAGCTTTTCCACTTCACTGATGAATGTTGCAATCCTATGCCACTAGACAGCTCTGAATTGTAGAATGTGATGTAACGATGTGTAACGTAACTATGCTGGTGTATTGCAAGACCCTGACAAAACTGAAAGCGCAAATTCAAAGTCTTTATCCACATATGAAGCACTCACTCCTTCTGCATGACAATGTCAGACCACACACGAGTGCTGCGACATCTGCAACAATCGGATGCTTTGGGTTCACTTTCATTGATAATCCTCCATACAGTCCCAACTTGGTCCCAGCCAATTTTCATTTGTTTCCAAAAGAAAGAACACCTTCGAGGACCTCGCTTTGATAGTGATTAAGCGGTGGAAGCAGACGTGAGGTAGTAAATTATGTGAAACATCCTACAGTGACAGTATCAACAAACTGGTCTCTCGTTGGGAGAAATGTTGGGTTGGGTTGGGCTGTTTTGGGGGAAAAGACCAAACAGTGAGGTCATTGGTCTCATTGGATTAGGGAAGGACAGAGAAGGAAGTCGGCCGTGCCCTTTCAAAGGAACCATCCCGCCATTTGCCTGAAGTGATTTAGGAAAATCACAGAAAACCTAAATCAGGATGGCCGGACGCGGGATTGAACTGTCGTCCTCCCGAATGCAAGTCCAGTGTGCTAACCACTGCGCCACCTCGCTCGATGGGGGAGGAGAAATGTGTTTGTCACCACGGTGACTGTTGAGAAATAAATATGTAGACCCGAAGAACTGAGATGTAGAATGTTAATAAAATTTCTTTTAAGACACAAAGGAATTAATGACATTACCTGCCAGTGGGCACTGATTTAAATCGATGGAGAATGTTGAAAATTTGTGCTAGACTGGGATTCAAACCCAGGTCTCTAGCTCACTAGGCAGATTTGCTGACCACTGTGTCATCCAGACACAGTGTTCACTGCAACTGCATGGACTACCCTAGCATGCCTCCTGCCAGATCCAAATTCTCAACCTATCCACACACTACTGATGTAGTTATCCTTGGCCATTATCCTCATTACTTGTGGCATTTCATTGATTCCCATAAGAGTTGAAGTGTAGTGTGCATACACAATGAAGTGATCAATTGGTCATCTTTGCCTTAATTATAAGTGATCAATTGGTCATCTTTGCCTTAATTATGTATGTCCAAAAGCACACACACTACATATAAAATCTGTTTTTTTTAAAACACTTTAAAAGTTTTCACAAAAAAAATTTGCAGGCATAACTTCTCAGCACATCCTCGTAATTCCTGTAGTATCACCTAACATAATTTCATTACCCTTTTTTACTTTTATTGATGTTCATTGTATAGCCTCTTTTTACTACCCTTTTATTCCAAGTCCTTTGCTATCTTTAACACAATCACAATGTTGTCAGCAAACCTTAAAGTTTCTATTTCCTCTGGCTGAATTTTAGTTCATTTTCCAACTTGATTCATAGTTTTCTTTCTCGATTTTTCTTTGTACAAGTTCAACTGCATGAGGCAACCACCTAGTCTCACACTGTTCTCCATTACTACCTTCCTTTAATGTCCTTTGACTTTAATGATTGCCGTCTGGTTTTGTACAAGTAATAGATAACCTTAAGCTTCCTAGGTTTCATCCCTGATTTTCAAATTTCACATAGTATCTTGCAGTCAGTATTGTCAAAAGCTTTGTCTACACCTACAAATGTTATAAATTTGCGTTTGTCCTTAACAACCTATTTTCTAAGATAGGTCACAGGGTCAGTATTGCCTTGCGTTTTCCTACATTTCTTTGGAACTCAAACTTATCTCCCCCTGGGATGGCTTCAATAAGCTGTCCCAGTCTTCTGTAGATATTTTGTGTTAGTATTTTGGCTAGTTAAAGCAATGGACTGACGACACAGCAGACGTAACTTAGCTTCTTTGGTACTGAGATTATTACAGTATTCTTGAAGTCTGGGGGGTATTTCACCTATCTCATATATTCTGAATACTAGGTGGAACAGTTTAGTGAAGAATGGTTCTCGTAAGGATCCTACAGTTCTCAGGAAAAGTCATCTAGTCCAGGTGCTTTGTTTTGATTTTGGTAATTATAGTACTCTGTCAAATTCTTCCGCAATATTGCATCACTTATGTTATATTCATCGAATGCCTCTTCCTTTCCATAATATTTTTTTTAAGTTTCTTTCCTTTATGCAGTCCTGCTATATATTCCTTCCACCTTTCAGACTTCTTTTCTTTGTTTACTTGTAGCTTTCCATCTGTGCTCTTTATGTTCAAACACCTGCTTCTCTTTTTTTAAAGGGATTCTTTAATTTTCTTTAAGTGGCAGCTGGAGTAAAACAGAATGATCATCTCTCCAGAGCCCCATTTAACTTAGCATCGCATAACAGGATGTGAACAATATACCAAATAAGTACAATAATGATGAAATTCAGTCCAATGTCTGCATACACAGATGACATTGCAATTACAGCAAAAGATTCACATTAATGAGCCAAAAAGTTATGTGCACTGTCCACCATGAGATTAAATGCAGCTTGGTGCTGTTGCAGGCATGTGATGTCGTAAGAAAAATATGTAAGCAGTACAAAGATGAATGGGAAAATATTTTAGCAGTGGCACAATCTGCAAGTGAATAAATATACAGAAATAAGCAACAGTGACAAAAGGGCAGACTGATACCCTGCAATGACTGAGAATTCTCAGAAACTGCAAACTTGGTTGGCTATTCACATACTACTGTCATCAACATCTGTGAAAAGTGGCTGAAGGATGGTGACACCACAAATAAGCGACAAGGTGTAGGACATACACGCCTCATCACAGAAAGTATAGGCTGGAGGCTTGCTCCCTCTGTAAAACACGACAGGCAGTGGCTGGCAGCAGATCTGATGACAAGGTATAATGCTGGTGCAGATACAAGTGTTCTGGAGCCATCATATAGCATACACTGTTGGACATGGGTCTCCGCAACAAATGTCTCCGACGTGTTTCCATGTTGACCAACGACATCAACAATTACGATTGCAGTGGGCACAGACTCATTGAGATTGGACCCTGTCACCTGGTCAGATGAACTACATTACTTGTTACAATGGGTTGATGGTTGCGTCCGGGCACACTGCCATCCAAATGAACACCTGCAAAAAACATACACCGATGGGGGACCTGCACCTGGGCTTCCATGGGATCTGTGGCAGCAGTTATGGGAGTATGTGAACATTATTGCAGAACAACTTCATCCGTTCATATCAGATGTCTTCCCCGACAAGATGGCATCTACCAGCAGGACAACAGACAATGTCGGAAGACCAGAATTGTGCTGCAATGGTTTGAGGAGTATGACAGTGAATTCACTGTGACGTCTAGGCCACCAAATTAGTCCAATTTAAACCCAATGGAACACATCTGGTATGTTATTGCCTATCAGGCACTACCTCCGTACCAAAAAACCAGAGGCCCACTATTTATGGGAACTGTGTGATGTGTGCGTAGACATCTAGTTTTACATACTTCCCTGTCAAGCATGTGTTGAAGCTACTGTCAGGTGCACCTAAATGCTATTAACACTTTGGCAACCAAGCCAGGTACTGCCTTCTGTTGTCAATTTCTAGAATTATTTCAAAATAAGTGGTAACAAACGTAATGCCAGCTGTTGCAAGTGTCTGAGCCAGTATTTGATAGTGTTCTCATTAGTTTTGTGCATGTACTCGTTAGCTTTCGCAGTTTGCTGTAATTCTGCTACAAATATGTCACTTGTTGAATGAGTAACAAATTTTGGAAGGGATCAGAGGGAGAAATATCTGAAATACCTGAAGAAGATTCATATTCAGATAAACAGTTTTCTGTAATTTTTCATCGCTAATACTGTTCTTACAGATACTGCTGCTGTAGTTGCAATTTAGTTCTTTTTTATTCATCTTAATCTCATCTTTTTTTACAGACGAATCTCATGAAGAAGTAGCACCCAACACTCATTTCCAAAATTTGATGGCTCACTCACAAAACAGGCCAGAAAGAAATGAACTAGTAATGGCCTGACTGCAACATACATCTCTTAACGCCATAATACTTCAGACATTTCCATACAGAAGAAATTAAGTGTGAAATTGCTCATTAATCCACCTAACACTTTTTTTGGAAGGATATTTATACTTCCTGTCATCACTATTTAAAAATTTGTGATCTACTGAAGATTTGAAGTAAATATAAAAAAAATAAAAAATAAATCTCCAAACTTAGTCTCTCTCTCTCTCTCTCTCTCTCTCTCTCTCTCTCTCTCTCACACACACACACACACACACACACACTTTTTATGTGTTACCCTACAAGGTACTTCAAGCATATACGTGCTAGTAATACTTTAAATAATGGCAGAAATGACTGGTTTTCTATGCCCAAAATTCTTCTAACTGGTTGAACTTCAAAGTGTTACACAGGTCGTCATGATGCTTTGACCCATCAGTGTAAACACCTTAGAACCAGAAATTGGGTTCACTGTTAAATGTCAGATGCGTCAATTATCTAGGTATGCTTTGTAACAGTTGGTATCATAAAGTTTATTTATTTAGTGTACAGCTTACTGAATTATATTTTACAAGTACATACAACTAAGCTGATACAAGATACCATAAAACGATATGAATCAATACAAGCAGATACATTTATGTATGTGTGTGTATAGGTAATAATGCAAACAGTAGCAAAAATAAGTTGAGATTCCCATTTTCCATCATAGTTTGATATCCAAAAACTCCAGCCAGTTAACTGCTGCAGGTGTTAAGTCAATGAAGTCTTTCCAGTTAGCCATGAATTTTCTTTGCATTTCAGAGTTCCAATGTACTGCAGTCATATTGGTCACCATTGGTAATTCACCACTAATGTACTGCGCTTTGGTCATAGTGTGGCCAGTTCTGATACAGTTGAGGGAGCTCCATATTTTTCTTCACTGGTTCAATCCTGGGGTTTGGATGGTTGGATCTATTTTACTCTTATGACCAGAGAAAGGTGTCCACTGATTTCTCCATTCATCTCTTACATTATAGCTTTCTGGGGTGAGTTGAATATTGTTTACCCACAATGGTTCTCTAGATTATAGTCAGACTGACAGAGGAATAAATGTAATCTTCCACAGCAAAAAATTACGACATAATTGAACCCCAAATATTTGGGTGTGACTCCTAACAGGTCGCTGACATGTAGGAAACACCTATAACTAACAGGACAGAAGCTAAAATCAAAGAATAACAGATGAAGGAAACTGGCTGGTCCTAGCTGGGGATCTACTTCAAACAGCTTAAGAACTTAGCAAAAAAGTACTCCTGCACCCTGTGTTGTAACCACCACCGGAACGGTTGGGGGGTTGCCAAGAACAAAAGCGCAGCAGGACCAAACGGGAGTGGCCCGCGAATAAACAAAACGGATGAACAGGAAAGGACAGACATGAACAACAACTGATGACCGAGCAAGACCCTACAAACAGCAACACGCAAGAAGCAATCGGGTCACAAGCGAAAAACCTTACGAATCAACAATGTCCACTTGTGCACGGAAACAAGCAAAGTGCGCTGTCTGCAGGTGAGATGTAGATAGACTCACGCAAATATCAGACTGCCTTGCTAAGCAAGTGGCAGACGCTTAAATACATGACAGGGTACATCGCTATTGGCTGCTGGGACCACGTGCTCCACATTATACGTGGGCCAGGAGCGCGTGCAGCCATGGCTTATGGCGTGACGGCTGCAGAGACCTCTAGTAGAAATCGAGGTCCATGCCAACTGGCGCGGATTTGAAACCCGCAGTGCTTGGTACCAGATCCCTCCCTCCTGAAACTTGCGTGTAGGGGCGGAAACACCCCGGACAGTGCCGCGTTGGTTGACAGATGGGAGAAGAACCGTTCTCGCCAAAAGTCATTGGCGGGGAGGAAGGGACATCCGAGATGTCCGCCCGTGGGGAGAAAGTAACCACGGGCAGTGGCGGCAAATTGAGGACCATGTCTGTACCCGAAGAAGGTAGCGGAGGAGGAGGAGGCGGCTGTGAGAGTCCCGGGGGGTATGCGGGCGGAGCTGGTTATGATGGCGGCGCTCCAACCCTTTCGACGTCTACACCGACATCACATGCCGCCCATGGGCCGCAACGACCGTGGAGGGCATCTAACCCGCCTTGCTCCCGTACACATGGGCCCACACAACTGCGCCACAGGTGTAATGCTGAGAGGACTGGGAATGGGGGCAGGAGGGGGATGGCATCAGCAAATGCAGCAGGGTCTGCGGCTGTCGCCCATGGCGGAGCTCTGCCAGACTATGCCCGTTAACTGGCGTGGCGCGATAGGTGCTCAAAAACAGGGTGAGGGCCGAAGTGGTTGGAGATGTTTCGACTGCCTTTGTCGACTGGTGTTTAAATATGTAGACAAGCCTCTCCGCCACGCCATTGGAGGAAGGGTGGAAAGGCAGGCTACGGAAGTCGTGGAAGGAGGAGGCCATGAATTGGGTGCCATTATCAGAGATCAATGTTGTGAGGCATGCCTCAATGGCGAGAACCTGGGCCAGGGCTGTGAATGTGGCCTCCGAGGTGGTGGACTCCAGGCAGACGACATATGGGTATTTGGAACAGGCATCAACAATAAGTAACTACATGGACCCCAAAAACTTGTCCAGCCAACAGCATAAACCTACAGCTTGCAGAGTGTGAAATAAGGCGCTGAGGTTTTGCGAATGTTCCTGGCAGGAACATCCAGTGACCAAGATGTCATCCAGATAATGCATGCAGGCACGGATAGGCTATGTAAGCTGCTCCAGGAACTGCTGGTAAATGGCCGGCGCCAAAGAGACACCAAATGGAAGGCACTTGTACCTGTACAATCTGAAAGGAGTACTGATAACCAAGATTTTCTGGGAATCAGCATCCAAGGGTAACTGGTGGTATACCTGAGCCAGGTCGATCTTTGAAAAGTACTCTTCCCCGGCCAGCTTGTGAGAAGGTCTTCCTGTCAGGAATGGGGTAAGTGTCTACGAGGGACTGAGCTTTGACAGTAGTGCCGAAGTACTCACACAGCCGAAGGGACCCATTGGGTTTCCATATGACCACCAAAGGTGTCGCCAAGGCACTGTATGTCACAGGCTCCAGAACGCCAACAGCCTGGAGTTGATCAAGTTCCTGCTTCACAGCCGGCTGTAAGGCCACTGTAAGGGGTCAGGCCCGGAAAAAGTGGCCAGAGTGTGATGTGCGCCTGAAAATCTGAAGCACACCTGAGATCCGTTGCAAACAACGGCGCAGAATATGAGCACAGTTTGTACAAGTCCTGAAAAGGAACAACCCTGGAAACGACCTTAACTTCATCAGAAATTGAAAAGCCAAACAGCTGGAAGGCATCCAGGCCAAAAATATTCGAAGCCGATGGATGGTCGATGTCAAATAGGGTAAGGAGCCGGGGAACACATTTGAACATTGCCTGGGCGACGAAATGCCCATGAAGGGGAATTGAACCATCTCCATAGGTGACCAAACACTGAGAGGGAGGTGACAACGCAGGAGAGCCCAAACGAGTATATATCGCCATATTAATCAGGCAGGAAGATGGTGGCCCCACTGTCGACCTGAATACTGATGTCCTCAGTGAAAAGATGGAGCATGAGGAAAGCTTCCGCACTGATGGGTCATTCAGCGGGACAACCAATTGCAGAGTATGTACAGTATCATGAGACCCAGGAGGGGCAGGACTGGAGCAAGTCGAGCGACTACGACAAACTGATCGGATGTGGCCCTCCTTGTCACACAGCGTGCACGTTTTCCAGTGGTGGGAACAACAGCTCAAGAATGTGCAGTAAAGCACTGTGGGCAAGATGGAAGTGGACCGTGTGACTGGCGACAAGCAGCGACCGGAGGTTGCCATAAAGACAGTGGACAAAGAGGAGTCTCGATGGCATTGGCCTCTGTCGGCCAGGCCACGAGGACGGAAACCACCGAGACGCATTGATTGCCACCACTTGTGGCTGCACCATGAGACGCTCGTTAGCCGCCTGAGCAATTTCAAATGAGTGGGCAATGTGGAGAATCTCTTCCAAGGAAGGGTTATCGATTTTCAATGCCACAGTGCAGACCTCAGGATCTGGAGCCAGCTGAACCACCACATCCCAGATCAGGGAGTCCGCATACGAAGCCTCACACTGCTGACTGGTGCACATAAAATCTCATCAACAGCTGAGACCCTGCAAGTCCGTGACCCAAGAACAATACGATTGACCAGGCTGTTTATGGTACTGGTGGAACTCCAACCGAGAGGAGACCACATGGTAGTGTTGGGAATAATGGTTTGGTCAGCAAAAGGCATATCTTCTGGAAAGAGAGAGCCACAGGATCGGACAACAGTGCCAACTTGTGGAGAAGAAAGAACGTATCTGGGGAGGCCCAAGACAAAAAGAACCACCGCTGGAAGGAGTCATCCGTGACTTGAAGAGCCGTGAAATGTTGTTTCAGCTGATGTAAGTATGTTTCCCAGTCTTCTTTAGTGTCATTAAATGGGGGGAACGACGGCGAACGTGAAAAAGCATTGGACACCCGAGGACTCAGAAGCTGCTGTGGTAGTGTGTCCGTTGCATCAACTTTGTCCGTTAGCAACCGTAACGACTGCTGTAAGATGTCTAACTGGAGCTGCTGCTGCTGCATGAGCTGCTGCTGTTGCTCCAGGAGACAGACCAACTTCGCCTCCATGATAACAACTACCACCCTTTACGTCGTAGCCAAAATGTTGTAACCGCAACCGTTCTGGTTGCCGAGAGTGAAAGCACGATGAGACCGAACGGGAGCGGCCTGCGAACAAACAAAACGGACGAACAGGACAGGATGGGCATGAACAATGACTGACGACCAAGCAAGACCCTACGAACAACAACATGCAACAAGCAAGAGGGTCACAACCGAAAAACCTCACGAATCAACAATGTTCACTTTTACACGGTAACAAGCAAAGTAAATGCGCTGTCTGTAGGTGAGATGTTGATAGACTCACGCGAATATCAGACTGCCTTGCTGAGCAAGAGGCAGGTGCTTAAATACATGATAGGGTATATCGCTATTGGCCACTGGGATCACGTGCTCCACCGTGGTGCCCTCACACTATACACGTGCAAGGAGCATGCGCAGCCAAGGATTATGGCACAACGGCTGCAGAGACCTCTAGTGGTAACTGAGGTCGATGCCGTCTGGCACAGATTCGAAACCCGCAGCACTCGGTACCAGACCCTGATGAAGAATACTGTTCTCCTGTTTGGAGAAGCAGCCATGTCAACAAAATTGATATCCATGTAAATGATGTGATAAGGATCATGACAGGAACTCTTAAATCCACACCAACACCATGGCTGTCAGTACTCACCAATATTGCCCCTCCAAACTGTCAACAATGACAAGGAGTAACACATGAATGGATGAAACTCAAAAGGTCCAACAGACTCAACAACTCATGAAACATTGAACAACTTACCATGCACCCAACTAAGTATTACACAGTGTATTACAGGAAAGACAGAAACAGAAAATATATCCTATTCTTCAAAGTTACATGCATTTCTGTTCTCTCTAATTATAACAAACAGTACAGTTAAAATTTGGAGAACAACAGAGGCAGATATAAACAAAGAATATTTCAACAACAAAGATCAACGATCTATGACCAGAGGATTGGACTAAGATACCACTATAATTTACATCATCTTATATAAGGAAAAAATAGTTACATTTATCAAACCAAAGAGAATATGCTGGTTAGGACACAAAGGATAGAAAGTAACCGAATGCCCAAGAGAGAAATGACAGAAGCTTGAATGCTGCCGGAAGGAAGAGCCACTCAACAGCACGATGGATGTGCAATATGGAGACAGATTGTTATGCAGGTCAAGGCCCATCAAGAGCTGTACCGCTGAAGAAGAAGAAGAAGAAGAAGTAATAACACATGAAGCCACTACACTAATAGCTCTTGACCTTCTGCAAATAAATAACTTCTTTTTAATTTCCCTACATTTATAGTTTATCTTAACAGCAACAGTACAAAGGTAGTGAGGTTAGATTGGATACACTGTTCATTCTATCGATTCTTAGCAAGAAGATTCTCAAGGGTGTGGAACATCTCAGAAAAGTAAAAAAAACCATATATACACTGCAGAGCCAAATAAACTGGTACACCTGCCTAATATCGTGTAGGAGCACCGCCAACATGCAGAAGTGCCCCGACATGATGTCGTATGGACTTGGCTAATGTCTGAAGTAGTGCTGGAGGGAACTGATACCATGAATCCTGCAGGGCTGTCCATAAATCAATAAGAGTACGAGGTGATGACGACCTCTTCTGAACAGAGATATGCTCAGTAATGTTCATGTCTGGTGAGTTATGTGGCCAGTGGAAGTGTTTAAACTCGTAAGTGTGTTCCTGGAGCCACTCTGTAGCAATTCTGGACGTGTGGGGTGTCGCACTGTCCTGCTGAAATTGTCCAAGTCCGTTTCAATGCACAATTGACATGAATGGATGCAGGTGATCAGATAGGATGCTTCTGTTCATGTAACATGTCAGAGTCATATCTAGACATACCAGTTGTCCCATATTACTCCAACTGCACACGCCCCACACCATTACAGAGCCTCCACCAGCTTGAACAGTCCCCTGCTGACATACAGGGTGCATGGAGTCATGAGGTTGTCTCCATACCTGTACACGTACATCCACTCAATACAACTTGATACGAGACTCGTGTGACCAGGCAACTTGTTTCTGGTCATCAACAGTCCAATGTCAGTGCTGATGGGCCAAGGGGAGGTGTAAAGCTTTGTGTCGTACCATCATCAAGGGTACACAATTGGGCCTTCAGCTCCAAAAGCCCATATCGATGATGTTTTGTTGAATGGTTCACACGCTGACACTTGTTGATGGCCCAGCATTGAAATCCGCAGCCATTTGTGGAAGGGTTGCACTTCCGTCACTTTGAACGATTCTCTTCAGTCGTCATTGGTTCTGTTCTTGCAGGATTTTTTACCGACCGCAGTGATGTCAGAGATTTAATGTTTTATTGGATTCCTGATATTCACGGTACACTGAAGAGCTAAATAAACTGGTACACCTGCCTAATATCGTGTAGGACCACCGCCAGCACACTGAAGTGCCACAACATGGCGTGGTACGGACTCGACTAATTTCTGAAGTAGTGCTGGAGGGAACTGACACCATGAATCCTGCAGGGCTGTCCATACGGGAAAATCCACACTTCATCAGTACCTCGGAAACCCTGTGTTCCATAGCTCCTGCGCCAACTATAACACCGTATTCAGACTCACTTAAATCTTGATAATCTGCCATTTTAGCAGCAGTAACCTATCTAACAACTGCACCAGACACTCGTTGTCTTATACAGGCATTGCCAACTGCAGTGCTGTATTCTGTCTGTTTACATACCTCTGTATTTGAACATGCACACCTATACCAATTTCTTTGGCGATTCAGTGTATACTTTTAGAAAAAAGATATTTTAATTTCCTTCTGTTGGCTCGAAGTGTGCTTAATACCCTGGCTAACACTATATGATGAACTTTCAACACAGTAAAGGTCTCAGGAATAATTTGAGAGTGTTAAAGCTTCAGCATTGGTAGCCAAGATTTTCTGAGTTCTCAAAGGGTGTGACAAACTGTTGCATGAAACCATCATTTGAGTGTTTCATACTGGTTACAAATTTAGATTTGAGTTTATATTATCTTGCAAGTGTAAAAACAATAATCAAAAATATACATTTTAATGAATATAGTACAAAATAACTGCTCAAAAGGCTTCTGCAGGCTGAAGTTGCTTACAGACTAGATGTTATAGAACATCTCAAGCCCCAAACAGTATTAGACAGGCTTTGTACAGTTCTACATACATTGATAGTTAAAAGTTGCAACAAAAAGTACTTAATTCATCATGACACTGTACTGATTTACTTACAGATAATTCTGACTTCAAAAAGTGTTACTAAAAGTATTTCAAGGCGCTGACAACAGCAACTTTTATTGTATAAACAACAACAATATTCACAACACACACACACACACACACACACACACACACACACACACACACACACACACATGCACGAATTTGTCAGCTATTGTGGCTAATCTCAAACAAAATACAAAATGATGATAAAATTCTACAGAAAGCCAAGCATAACTTACAATTTATAAAGTTTTCTAACAACAGTTCATAAAAAATATATCAGTACTTTATTGAATGCATGATTTGATATTTTTCAGTCTCCAGTAACCACATTAGTTTCACTTAACATCTAACAAGGGGAGGTCCCCCAGCAGAGGGATCAACTTTTTTAAACCACCTACACAGTGTAGTAGCTTAAGGTCCCAGGTGTGCCAACCACATGAACAAAGATTCCAAATGGGCAAAAAGATGATAAGAGGAAAAATGAGAGCACATGAAAAGGTTAATATGAAGATTAAAATGATATGAAAAAGGAATTAAAAAAACTTACACTTAAACCAATTAATTGAATAAAAATAATGATCAAAGATGTTTCAATAAAGAATTAAAAAATAGTAAGCTAAAGCACTTGACAGGATTCAAAACCACAGCTTTTTGCATGTGAGCACAATTTCTTAACCAACACCACACAGCCAGTCTATATAACAATATCTTTTTAAAGCTGTAGAGCATAACACAAAATTCCAATTTTTTTTCACTGATTTCTCACAAATGAAGGCTCACAGGGGTGAATGGCTGCAAGATATGATACCTGGGACCTTAACCTACATCATCATATAGGTGATTTCAAAAAGTCAATCTCACTGCATGAGACTTCACCTGGTAAGACAAAGGTGAGCCCACAGAAAAATGACTGTCTGCATTATTATTATAAAAAAAATTCTGATATGGTATGTCAGGAGTAGCGACACCTTTTCCTGGAAATGGACGCACCTATCATATGGAAAAGTCATATATTACAATTGACCAAACTGACAGTAGATGCTGTAAGGAGATGAGGACGGGGACAGGGACAGGGACAGGGACAGGGACAGGGACAGGGACGGGGACGGGGACGGGGACGGGGATGTTGTCTCAGCTGACCTTAGACACTACCAGTGGCTGGGACCTGTGAACCTTAAAGTACTCTCATTTAATATTTCTCACCTTTGTCTGTTTCTGAGCTTCTGATAATACAAGAAAAATTGCTCAATACTGTGGATATGGATTTGCCTAATTTAAAGTTTAATAAAGTTTATTCACAAGATGAATTTTTTAGATAACTGTGTTCAACCTCTTGTTTACATCTATCACTATATAAACCGTATAGTTGCAGGGGTACTGTGTTTCAACAAATTTTTAATTAATAAGATAATCTAATCTTAGCAAGACCTGCTAATTGTCACTGATTAAATTTTAGCACCCTTTCTCTCTGTAAAAACAATTCAGCTTTATTTGACATAAAGATTAACATTAAAACATTCATGTGATAATATATGGGAGATAAAGTGCTATTTCTGGTTAAACGTTACTTCCTATCAGGTGACTGTCTATTGGATTCAAGAAAAAAGGATTCTTCCAGTGTAAGGCAAATGACGATAAACAATCTGAAAACTGAAAGTGTGAAAAACTTTAAGTGTTGCACATAACATTCTTAGCATCAATTTCATTTCTTGCACCATATTGCTTATTCTATACAGAATGTACATCTATGAATAATGGAATCTTTGCTGTCACCACAACCACACTGTAGACTCCACACCCTTGCTATTAAGTCCACGATTACCAGTAATTTACATAATAATACCAAAAAAGGGCAAATGAAGTTCTAAGTTTTTATAACTTCTCTCCCTACCTTCAAAATAAATTTACATTCCTCACAGATACTATTCCTTGTATCATTAGTGAAACTTACTCCCTATCACCATCCACATGTGCAACATTAATAATTATAAACAGTTTTAGTATTTAGAGTTAAAGAACAGTGTTGACTTTCAGAATAGTCACAAATCCATCCAATGCAAATGGGAACAGTGCTGAAGAATCTGACCAGAAAATACTTTTAAATAAACATACAGTATAACTTTCATGGCAGCTTTGGAACTGGATGATATGGAGAAAGTAAAAGTGTGGGGTACCCATGGCAAAAAATAAACTGTGATCTCTCACTTTTACTCAGTGCGACTGATTAATGGTGCATCTCTGGAGGACTGTTGTTTCCATGAACACCCGGAAGCACACAATTAAAGAATATAACTTCTCAGACTTAAAGTATACACAGCTGAAACAAAGATGACAGCAAGCATTTATGTTTCTACTACTGTGACAAAAGTTCAATAACTGTTGTCACCACCACTGCACCTTCTACTCTGCCCTCTACCCTGATAAACTTATTAGCTTTTATCCCTCTTAATGATATTCCCAACATGTCTCTCTCCCGTGTTTGCTCAGCGCCTCTCAGTATTTGAATGGTTTTCCCAGAACTCAAAACTGACAGTAAAATTTATAGCACATTGGAATCTTTATTTCCAAACTACTTAACTTACTAAAAGCATTAAGCTATTTTTACTCTTCTGTTAATTGCTTTCCTTGTCGGCCCAGATGTTGTCTTCAATTGCACTAAACTCATCAACTGATTCTAAGACTCCACTGTGCATTTGTGTTATATCACATTTGATGAGCTTAGTATACATTATGCATACATTATTTTAGACTTTTATAATTGGTTTTCAGGCTTGCTTGCGAACTTCCTCTATTAAGTACTTCCATTCAATGTTGAAATTTATCTGGACTAGAGGCAAAAACCTTGTTCAAATTTATTCCCTTACATGAAAATAGGACATGGAAGGTAAAAGAAATCCAGGGTGTAATATCGACAAGGAAATGAGTACAGCTGTGATGACAACTTTCAGTACAGCTTGCACAGATTCTTGTTAATTTTGTTACAATCATAATTTTTTAACTACACCATATGTCAATTACTAAAGTGTAAAGAATGGAAAAAACAAAGACAACCATTCAATGTACTTTAGTTGCAAACATAACAGTGATTAACTTCTTGAAGGAAATAAATTTCCTGCACTGGTAGTTATTCATTTCCATTTTATTTTATTTTATTTTTATTTTGTATATGAAGATGTTTTGGCTGAGTAGCAATTCGCAAGCAAAATGCTTAGTCCAGTCCATCAAACACGTATGTTTTGGGTTCCAGTCAGTCCTCTCTGACAACAGCAAATGGAATGGCTGTGTGCTACTCTCTGTACTGCACCAGATATCATGGGTACATATTTCAAGTCAGGCCAACCACATACTGCCCACGAAAATGACTAACCCAAAACATATGGAGTTAATGAGTTAAACATTTTGCTTGAGACTGGATACAAAGCTAAAATGTCTTAGTACGCAATCCAACAATAAAATGGAAATAAATAACAGTCAATGGAGGAAACTTATTTCTTTCAAAACATTCAGTATATATTTCACTAAAAGATGGCTCAGTGCACAGTACATAGAAGCATCATGTACATGTAATGTTCAAATGTGAAAAGTTGACAACAGCTCAAAATGTATAAACATTATACCACGAAACTGCTTCATTATGCAAGTAACAACAACTAAGATACTGCTCTGAAAATGAACAAACACATTTGAAACTGATGTGCTGTTTGAGGCTTTCCCGGCGCTGCATCTGCTTGATAGGTTCCCACGAATTATGCCGGATAATATTGTAAGAACCACACAATATTTCAATGAGACAACTGCCCGCCATCTTCAGGTGCTACTGTCACATCGCTGAGAAGCTCGCCAATTTATATGTTGGCTTTCTAGAACAACACAGGCACCAGTGGGAGCATAACGTCATCGAAGTCCAATTGTAGATGGCGTCAAATACCAGAGCCCTCTGCTGGAGAAATGGGTCGCAGTCTGCGGAAGTGTGCCGCGGTGTGGGAAAATGCGGCCAGGAGCGACGGACCCTGTTCGCATGCGCGAGGTGTTGGCGCGCGATTTAAACATCTGCGCTAAGGAGCAGTTGCTAATCAGCGGCTGACGATTCCTTAGTGCCGCCAAGGCTCGCTGCCAGGCTTTGCTCGGGTGAAACCCCGTGTCTCTGTTTATTATGTCGCTGCTTATACATATTTCGACCGCCTCTTTGATGATGGAGTCCCAGTATGTGGAAGCATATGAGAGGATCTTGGTTTCTTCATAGTTCATGCCGTGTCCCACCTCATGGAAGCGTTCAGCAACTGCAGATTTCTCTGGCTGACCCAACCTCGTGTGACGTTTATGTTCGTTGCATCTGTCTTTAACCGTACGACATGTCTGGCCAATATAAGACTTCCCACAGTGGCACGGGATTTCATATATTCCTGGTCTCCTCAGGCCGAGGTTGTCTTTAACAGAGCCCAGCATTGATTGCACTGGTGCTGGAGGGCAAAAAACACATTTAATCTGGTATTTCTTGAAAATTCTGCCCATCTTGAAAGACATGCCACAGACATACAGTAGAAAAACCAACTCTGTGGTGTTCTCTGCTTCTTCAGGCTATTCTTGAGGTTTGGAGCGTGCTGGTCGAAATGCATTCCAGATCTGCTTCTCGGAGTACCCATTCTGGGCTAACACAGAGCGGAGATGGCTACGCTCTGCCGATAAGCTGTCCTGATCTGAGATGGCTCTAGCTCTATACACTAGCGTCCGTAATACACCGCTGTGCTGTGAGGGATGATGACAGCTTGTAGCTTGTAAATACAAGTATGTGTGTGTAGGCTTCCGGAACACACTGTGACCCAAGGAGCCGTCTCCTTTTCTACGAACCAAAACATCCAGAAATGGGAGCTCACCATCTTTCTCTACCTCCATGGTGGAACAGATGCTTGGATGGAGGGAGTTCAGATGTTCCAGAAAAGAAGGAAACGTTGTTGTCCCATGCGGCCATACCACAAACGTATCATCTACATATTTCCAAAACCATTTGGGTTTCAAAACGTCTGAAGTGCTTTGTCCTCACAATCTTCCATAAAAAGATTAGCTACTATGGGAGACAGAGGGCTACCCATAGCAACACCGTCAGTCTGCTCAAAATACTGGTCATTAATAAAAAGTAAGTCGAGGTAAGCACATGTTTGAAAAGGTGTAAGATGTCCTCTTCCAGCTTAGCTCCTATGAGTTGTAATGAGTCCATCAGAGGCACTTGTGTGAACAAAGAAACCACATCGAAACTCGCTAGAAAATAAGTAGATTCAAGGTGCAGGTCCTTCAGTCGTCGTATAAAATCTTCTGAGTTTCAAATATGGTGTTCACATTTCCCCACCATGGGACTCAAAGAGAAGCCAGATGTTTAGCTAGGTGGTATGTTGGGGAACCTATATTACTAACGATAGGGCGAAGCAGAACATTCTCTTTATGTATCTTTGGCAGGCCATAAAGTAGTGGCGGAACTGGTGCTCGTTCTCTTAAACTCTGAAGAAGAGTCTACAATTGGTCTTCGATGACGTTATGCGCCCGCTGGTGCCTGCACTGTTATAGAAAGCCAACATATAAATTCGCGAGCTTCTCAGCGACATGACAGTAGCTCCTGAAGATGGCGGGCAGTTGTCTTGCTGAAATATTGTGCGGTTTTTACAATATTATCCAGCGTAATTCCCAGGAACCTATCAAGCACATTCGAAACTGGTTACCAGCTAACTCAAATGTGAACACTAACACAGAAATATAGAGAAATAGTAATATTAAATAAGGGTGCTTGTCCTTCTGTCAATGCACTGTTGAAATTCTAAAAATCAATATACAGGGCAGTCAGAAACAGTCTGAAAAGCTTGTAAGGGTGTTGCACACAATGTCGTGCTGACAAATAATTGTGAAGAAAAAAATTCAATACAATCTGCCATTACTGAGTTAATTAGTAGTGAAGTTAGCCAATCAGACCATTGCACATGCAGCCAGAGGTGGTGTCATCAAACATATTCTTCATTTGGTTTCCTAAAACTGAGCAACAGAGCAGTACAAAAATGGACATGGGACAGTCATAAGAATCAAATCTGAGCCAAAGACTGAGCAGTCTCATGCACTATCATCTACACTATGAGAACAACTGACATTATGTGGTATGCCACCTGAATTTGTCCATGCAGCGACCTGATTAATTAATTTCAATGCTAATTAATGTATGCAATAAAATTGAAAATATCTGTTGGAAGTAATCATCATAGAACATGTTACACCTCATAGGAAATATGCTGTTACTATATGGGCCTACAAGGTTAGAATAATTTGCACTGAAGATGGCCACACAGTGAACAAAATTAATCTGTAAAATAAAGAATTTCAGTATTTATGATTGATGTTGCAATTTATTTAAAATATATTATCAATTTTTTTCTTATAATTATTTTGCGACACAACTTACCCTGCAACACCCTTACAAGCTCTTCAGACTGTTTCTGACCACCTGTATAGTTGAAGTGCATAGGCCCAGAAAAAATAAGAAACAGATCTTTGTAGCTCAGCATTCAAACTTCTGGTCTTCTTCAGAGGGCACGAAGTCCCTGGGAAATGTTATTATGAGCTGATGTATATCAGTGTGCTCTGAAGAATGAAAATATCAAAGCCGAGATAGAATGTTCAATTTCTATTTCATGCATGTCAGCACAGAGCAAACCAACAAGTCCTCTCTTTACGCAGTTCTTTATTTATACATTCAATAATTAACACATGGAACTGTTGGCATTTAAGAACTGATGCAGATTGTAAGTAAAGCAAGACTGTTCTAAACCTGAATGTTGGTTAGAACACCAAAGTGCTTTGGAACTGGATGTGGTATGCCCTTGCCCTCCTCCAGTTTTTTCACTGACAAACTAATCAGTTGAAGGAGATCTGCAGTTAATGTCGACTATGAACCGCAGTGCATCTTCACATCTTTTCACAGTTAAAAACAATCACTGTCAGAGGTAACAGAGGAGATAAGTGACAAAAATATTCCTAAGACCGACTTGGTATTGAATCTCAGTATTCCTCCAAACAGCCAAATAATGTATTGTCATAATGTAACATCAAATTCTGTGGCTTATATGTGCCAAAATTACATTAAAACTGTGTTGTTTAAGTCTAATGTTCTAAGGTGTGTTGCAAGTATTGCATTAACTTAGATAAGTATTAGAAGAAGCTCTTCAGCTCTCTGCGTAGTGTTCCAGGACAGCTTTATACTTTGAAGTAGTACATAACTGCCTATAATTTATTGCAGTGGTAGAAACCATTTCTATCTAGAGAATAATCCCATCACAAAATTTTAAGATTGCATCATATGACACAGAAAAGCAGCACCTAAATATCTATTATGAAGACAAGAATAACCATGTGAGAGCTACAAGACATGTGAATACTGAAGAGCATCCACTGAGTCACAAGCTTTTACAATTTTTAATTCCTTTGTTAGGAGGGTTGGCAAACAGGAGATAAGAAAATTTTCCACAAAGAAAATACAGATAAAATGGAGAAAAGAGTCATTGCAAACTGTGTAGGAGGAGGAAGGGAGGGGGAGGGGGAGGGAGACGGAGAGCCAGAAGTAGAGGGAGAGGGGGACAGGGAGGGACAGGGGGGAGGAGGAAGAGGGAGGGCATGGGAGGGGGTGGAGGGGGGAGGAGGAGTAGGAGGAGGGAGGGCAGGAGAGGGGGGGGGGAGGAGAGCAGGGGACGGGGAAGAGGAGGAGAAGGCGAAGGGGGTGGTGTAGGGGGAGGGAGAGGGACGATGGAAAAGGTTTAAAATTAGAACCATCCCATTGGTTATTTTTCTCTTTCCCGCTGCTTGGTTCATCTGCCTCACCCCTCCCCCAATCAATATGTTTTGATATTTAACTTTCATGTCAGTCTTCACCTTTATGTTGCATGTGCGTGACGTTCAATTAAGACTTTGTGTAAGCCCTGCTACAGTTTCTCTACCTCAGCAAATGGTAGCAACTGCTTTTCTGACTTACATTACAGTGGGAAATCCATGATGGGAAATAATACGCATCAGAGGATGAGTCACCACGCATCATATAGGGGCAGTGCTAAGCAGTGAACAGGCACCATGTTTCCAATGTAACTTTTTCTCCTGATATATTATGGGTCTCTACACACATTAGATGAAACCATCAATGAAACACTGACAGTATACAAATGTCACACATACTTATTACTGACATTTCACTTCCTACTCACCTCGACGGATCTGATTAAGGCAGGCAAGCATACGGATCATGAAGGAAGCTGGCACGGTGATTGTATCCTTTGTCTCTTCCAGCATGATTTCGTTCCGCTTTGTTAGCTATAACCAAGATTCATAAATAGTAGCAGAAAGAGCTAAAACAACATTGGGCAGCAACAGGCTGATATCAAGTCTGAAAATAAGTGTTCTTTACACATCTTTTTCCACATTGTATTTAAACATTCACTTGAAAAAATTCCACAATATCTCATCTTTTAATACAAACCCGTACTTTACACTGTCCAGTTAAAAAACTACTCATATTTTCTAGTTAATTGCTTTTAATTGCAATCAAATTTTTGAATGTCTCCATTCTGTGGAAAAATTTTGTTTGACAGTTAAATTTCACACGTTACTTCCAGAAAGCATGCCATAAGTATTAATATGGGAACAGAGAGTCCTGACACAAGAGAAATAATGACTTCTTAAATTATTTACATAACCATTAACATATTGACTGAAGTATTTTTCTTATTTATTCGACTTCAACTAGGCCACACAATATACAATTTTTTGCTGTTTGGGTGGGATCATCTCGTAATTTCTGTAACAATGTTGTTATGAGAAAGCAGTGCAAAACTGCTTACTACTGTCCCTTTACTGCACATACTGTGTCATGTTACTGGTTATACAGGAAGAAAAGATACATGCAGTTCAGTACTCCAGCAATTTGCTGAGACAAGTTACTGAAGGAAGATATTTCCTGCTTTATGAAAAAAGGAGACTTTAATGGTGAATAAAGGTAACTCACAATATTTGATATGTCAGGTCGATTAGAAGATCCAAGTTTGCTTATGCTCAAGCCAGGATTCCAAAGGAATAAAACTGCAGGTATGCCCACTTCCTTGCCGGCAGGTGTAAGTAGTATAGGCTGCCCATCTCGTTGTATGTGCGTTCTGCACATACACAGATCACTCAGCCACCCCTGACATGGGCACTCGGCCGGGGCAGTACAACTGCATAAGCTAAGGTCTGGATGCCTTGCCTGCATGTCAGCTCTTTGCTCACTCATGCACATTTGTTCCAGAGTCATCTGCCAGTCTGTGGGCAGCCACTCCTGCTGCAACAGTCTGCCATACAGTTTGTATCCACTGTAAACTGAATACCTATAAAATTTCAGAAATGATTCTTGACACAATGAATATTTGTACAAAATTATCATTTGTAATGAAAATTCAAGGAATCAGCTGTTTATTTTTCAAAAAACATCCAAGCATTTGCCTTAACCGATTAAGGTCAAACACAGAAAACATGAATCTGGATGGCCTGATGGGAATTAAAACTTTGGAAATTTGAAATTCAATAAATGATGTGGAAGCAACTAACTTTTTCCCAAACAGAATGCTGTGCCTCCTTCAGTGGTGTCAGATACCTTGTAAAAGGATGAGCATTGTTAGTTTCGGGAATGAAATTACATATCAAAAGAAAAATTTTCTTGAGAAAACAATAAAATTACAATAAAACAGATTTGATGACCACCACTTCCCTTCAGGAGACAGAATCCTAAGTACTTTCCAAAAGAAAGAGGAAATACATTTTTTTCTAATTCTGAAGGGTTCTTTCATTTGGCGAGTACTTGGAATTTCACCTCCTGAAGATGTATACTAATCAGTCACTTTGTCATATATACCTTTGACCTGTTAAAGAACTTCTAATTTGTTTTCTTTTAGATGAACAGCGACCAGGGTCTCATAAAACAAACAGCAATGCACTCTTGCATCTACATGAGTAACAAGAGATATAGTCATTAATTTTTTAATGACACTGCAGTGGAGACTTGATTATATAGACCTCAGTTTACAGATTCAAGATTATGCCACTGTGTCATGCCACATTTGTGCTGAGGAATGTTAAAGCACAAGAGAGACTTGTTGTCGCTCAAAGATAACAAACATTGTGCCTTCATTAAAAAAGAAGAAGAAGAAGAAGAAGAAGAGGAAGAGGAAGAGGAGGAGGAGGAGGAGGAGGAGGAGGTGAAACTGGTTGTAAGTTGGCTGATAAGAATGGAGTAGGTACTTCTACAAAAAGAGAACTTTTGGATGAAGCTTTGTATTATTGGTTTTTACAAAAACGATCAGCTGGGTCACCAATATCTGGTCCTTTGCACTGTGGAAAGGCATCACAGTTAAATTAAAAAATAGGTGGCAAATAAAGAATGGCTGTACACACTGAAATTTTGTCATGGAATTCATGAATTGGAAATACAAGGTGAGTGAAAGTCAGTTGATGTAGAGGCAGCAAATTCTTTTAAATATGGTTTTAAAAAAGAACTGAATGAAAATTATAATGTCTTAAACTTTGCTTACAACACTGATGCAACCAGATTAAACTAGAAATCATTACCATCAAATTGTTTAGCTTCTCAGCAAGAGTGTTCACCTCCAGGATATGGAACAGCAAACAGAAAGTGACAAATTTGTTTGCACAAACGCTACCAAGATCCACAAAATGCCTTTGGTCCTCAGAAATTTTTAAAAAAAAAAACAGATGCTTCAAAAATATCAGGGTTCCTTAAATTTATAAAAACCAAAAAGGTACATGGATGACACTGATTGACTGGTATGACAACACATTTATCCATGAGGTAAAAAAAATCAAAATAAAATTGGTAAACAAGGAAAGCTTTTGCTTTTGCTTTTGCTTTTGCTTTTGCTTTTACTGGATAATGTGCCAACCCATCCTTCAGCTGAATAGTTAGAGGCACAAAAATTGATGTTTCCAGTAAAATTTTGCCTCCTTGCAACAACCAAGAGATCAAAGTGTTCTTTAAACATAAAAATGACTTTATAGACAACAATATTTACACATATCATTATCTGTTGATGAAGATAATGTAGAAGTCTTTTTGTCATTTTTCAAGTACGTGAATTTGAAGGAGCGTGATGACAAATACACACGTGAAAAAAAGTTTTGAATTGCCTCGGTTCCGAGAATCCTCTACAGAAAATTGGAACAGAGATCAACATAAACATCATTTCCCCTCTTTTTATTGCTAATGAAATCCACACATTGCATGTTGTACCACCATACAGCGAGAGCTTCATAGGTGGTGGTCTAGATTGCTGTACATACCGGTACCTCTAATACCCAGTAGCACTTCCTCTTGCATTGATGCATGACTATATTCATCTTGGCATACTATCCACAAGTTCATCAAGGCACTGTTGGTCCAGATTGTCCCACTCCTCAACGGCGATTTGGCGTAGATCCCGCAGAGCAGTTGGTGGGTCATGTCGTCCATCTAAAGCCCTTTTCAGTCTATCCCAGGCATGTTCAACAGGGTTCATGTCTGGAGAACATGCTGGCCACTCTAGTTGAGCGATGTCGTTATCCTGAAAGAAGTCATTCACAAGACGTGCACGATGGGGGCGCAAATTGTCGTCCATGAAGACGAATGCCTCGCCAATATGCTGCCAATATGGTTGCACTATTGGTCGGAGGATGGCACTCAAATACGATACAGCCGTCATGGTGCCTTCCATGACCACCAGGGGCATACGTTGGCCCCACATAATGCCACCCCAAAACAGCAGGGTACCTCCACTTTGCTGCACTCACTGGACAGTGTTTCTAAGGTGTTCAGCCTGACCGGGTTGCCTCCAAACATGTCTCCAACGATTGTATGGTTGAAGGCATATGCAACACTTATTGGTGAAGAGAACGTGATGCCAATCCTGAGCGGTCCATTCGGCATGTTGTGGGGCCCATCTCTACCGCGCTGCATGGTTTCGTGATTGCAAAGATGGACCTTCCCATGGACATTGGGAATGAAGTTGTGCATCATGCAGCCTATTGCGCACAGTTTGAGTCATAGCAAGGCGTCCTGTGGCTGCACGAAAAGCAGTATTCAACATGGTGGTGTTGCTATCAGGGTTCCTCCGCACCATAATCTGCAGGTAGCGGTCATCCTCTGCAGTAATAGCCCTTGGGTGGCCTGAGCGAGGCATGTGATTGACATTCCTGTTTCTCTGTATTTCCTCCATGACTGTACATGGCTTTGACTCACTCTGACATGCCTGGACGCTTCCCTTGCTGAGAGGCCTTCCTGGCACAAAGCAACAATGCGGACGTGATCGAACCACGATATTGAGGGACTAGGCATGGTTGAACTACAGACAACATGAGCCGTGTACCTCCTTCCCAGTGGAATGACTGGAACTGATCGGCTGTTGGATCTCCTCCGTCTAACAGGCGCTGCTCAAGCGTAGTTGTTAACATCTTTGGGTGGGTTTGGTGACATCTCCGAACAGTCAAAGGGACTGTGTCTGTGATACAATATCCACAGTCAATGTCTATCTTCTGGAGTTCTGGTAACTGGGGTGCTGCAAAACTTTTTTTGATGTGTGTATTTCAAAAAAATTTCCTATGTGACTTTTGGTAGGCATTTCATGATTAAGGTAGCAGTAATTTAGTAATTATATAAAATATGTACGTATGTATGAAAGTATGTGTCTAGTCTCTTAATAAACATTGATTTTGGTTGATTTTAATAAGTTAATTTGGTTTTTGTTGTCTTAGATAAACAATGTTATGCATTAACCCTAAAAACATAACCACATGTGAGAGATGTATCTTATCTTTCTAGAGTTAATAATACAGAAACCTCCTTTCTTCATATATTCATTTATCCAGATTTTAGATTACCCGAATGACTTACGACAATAATTAGTGTGGTTAATCGAGTCTCTGCTGTATTCTATTTTTCCCTGCAGAATAGCGTAGCCTGATGACACAATTTCACTGATAGGAGCTCTTTTGTGGATCTAACAAGAAATCAAGTAGTAGAACTACATCGTATATAAGGATGTTTGAGTTACTGCTGTCGACTATCTCACCACCCAGAAGATTATGACACTCTCCAAGGAAACTTGTGCTGCTGAGGCAACAGGTACATGATGTTCACACTACTCAATGGAAACCTGCATCGTATAGACAATAGGTACATCATGAGTTGTGTGCTGTCCTTTACAAAGTTTAACTGTTAAAAGTGTAGTGGAACCACTGTCTACATAGATCAGGTTTGTTAGGAGGAATGTTGAAGTTCATTTACAATGTGCTGCTTGTAAAATATACACATAATCAAATTGCTAGTAATGCATATACAATTTCCAGGAGTACAATGCCATTTACTAATGAAGAATTGGTTGACATGCTCTTAGCTTACAAGAATGTCACCAAAATGCATCAAGGGCTGCAGAAATCTATACAGAATGCTTCCCAGATGCTATCCAACTCATCCCACTTTTGTTAATGCCAACTAATGACTTTGCAGGCCTCAAATTTTTGTCTCAAGAAAACCTATCTGAAAGAAGATGGCTACCAATAAAGTTGCAGAACTAATGGTTCTTGCCTCTACTGCTAAATCCATATACCAGTTCTGAACAAATACAAAGATCTCCCATTCCACATTTCTCTACATTATTAGCTGCACGGCAATGATCAACGTGCCAACAGGATCAATGTACTGCTCATGATTCTTTTACTGGAGTACTAGTGGGTGAGAAGAGGCAGTGCTACTCAGAAAGTATCTAGCATTATCACCTGATATGAGGCTATCAGCAGTCTTCCTCTGGAGCCAAATAAAGCATGTGCTATGTAAGGAGGTTCCACCAACTTAGAAACATGAGACACACAATTACTGCTGTATATAAGCAATAAGAGTAGATTATGTTGGCAGCAGTGAGTTCATCAGTGAGGCAGCACGTACAAAAGTATTGTGATGCAAATGATTCTCACTTTGAACATATTCCTTAAAAAAAAAAAAAAAAAAAAAAAAAAAAAATCAACAGAAATGTACTGCTTACAATGATGTCTTCATTGTCATTTTCACAAGCTTTGTTTTCATTTATTTCGTGTATTATTTTAATGTTCGATTTATTACTGATGTACAAATGACACTGTATAGGTAAAAAGACACCCCCCCCCCCCCCTCCCTATGCCGTGTGCGCGCGCCCACACACACACACACACACACACACACACACACACACACACACACACACACACACACACACGGATTTTTACCAAGATGGTGCAACAACGGGAGAGTACCTATGGACAGACCACACTAAATCATGGTTCCTGAAGAAAAGCAGCAGCCTTATCAGTAGTTGAAGGGCCAACAGTCTGGATGATTTTCTGATCTGACCTCGTAACATTAGCCAACAAGGCACTGCAGTGCAGATATTGCGAAAAACTGAAAGCAAGGGGAAAACTACAGCTATGATTTTTGTTTCCTGAAAGTATGCAGCTCTACTGTGTGGCTTAATAATGATGGCATCACAATGGATAAAATATTCCAGAGATAAAATAGGCCCACACTCGGATTTCCAGGTAGGGACTATTCAAGAGAATATTGCCAACACAAAAAACAAAACTGGCATTCTATGGGTCAGAGCACAGAATGTTAGATCACTTAATCAGGCAGAGTGGTTAGAAAATTTAAAAAAGGATATGAATAGGCTGAAGTTACACTACTGGCCATTAACATTGCTACACCATGAAGAGGACATGCTACAGATGCGAAATTTAACTGACAGGAAGAAGATGCTGTGATATGCAAATTATTAGCTTTCCAGAGCATTCACACAAGGTTGGCGCCAGTGGCAACACCTACAACATGCTGACATGAATAAAGTTTCCAACCGATTTCTCATACACAAACAGCAGTTGCCTGGTGAACCATTGTTGTGATGCCTTGTGTAAGGAGGAGAAATGCGTACTATCATGTTTCCGACTTTGATAAAGGTCAAACTGTAGCCTATCGCGATTGCGGTTTATCGTATCGTGACATTGCTACTCGTGTTGGTCGAGATCCAATGACTGTTAGGAGAATATGGAATTGGTGGGTTCAGGAGGGTAATGCGGAACGCCGTGCTGAATCCCAACGGGCTCGTATCACTAGCAGTCGAGATGACAGGCATCTTATCCACACAGCTGTAACGGATCGTGCAGTCATGTCTCGATCCTTGAGTCAACAGATGGGGACGTTTGCAAGACAACAACCATCTGCACGAACAGTTCGACGATGTTTGCAGCAGCATAGACTATCAGTTCGAAGACCATGGCTGCTGTTACCCTTGACGCTGCATCACAGACAGGAGTGCCTGGGATGGTGTACTCAATGACGAACCTGGGTGCACGAATGGCAAAACATCATTTTTTCAGATGAATCCAGGTTCTTTTTACAGCATCATGATGGTCACATCCGTGTTTGGTGACATCACTGTGAATGCACATTGGAAGTGTGTATTCGTCATCAGCATACTGGCGTATCACCCGGTGTGATGGTATGGGGTGGCATTGGTTACACATCTCGGTCGCCTCTTGTTCGCATTGATGGCACTTTGAACAGTGGGCGTTACATTTCAGATGTGTTACAACCCATGGCTCTACCATTCATTCAATCCCTGCGAATCACTACATTTCAGCAGGATAATGCACGACCGCATGTTGCAGGTCCTTTACAGGCCTTTCTGGATACAGAAAATGTTCGACTGCTGCCCTGGCCAGCACATTCTCCAGATCTCTCAACAATTCAAAACGTCTGATCAATGGTGGCTCAGCAACTGGCTCGTCACAATACGCCAGTCACTACTCTTGATGAACTGTGGTATCGTGTTGAAGCTGCATGGGCAGCTGTATCTGTACACGCCATCCAAGCTCTGTTTGACTCAATGCCCAGGCGTATCACGGCCGTTATTACAGCCAGAGGTGGTTGTTCTGGGTACTGATTTCTCAGGATCTATGCATTCTAATTGTGTGAAAATGTAATCACATGTCGGTTCTAGTATAATACATTTGTCCAATGAATACCCGTTTATCATCTGCATTTCTTGTTGGTATAGCAATTTTAATGGCCAGTAGTGTAAATATAGCAGGAATTAGCGAAATGCAGTGGCAGGAAGAACAGGACTTATAGTCTGGTGAGTGCAGGTTTACAAATACAAAATCAAATAGGTGTAAAGCAGGAGTGGGTCTAATAATGAATAAGAAAATATGAATGCAGGTAAGCTACTATGAACAGCATAATGAATGCATTATCATAGTCAAAGGAGACATGAAGCCAACATTCAAAACAATAGTATAAGTTTATATGCCAACTAGCAATACAGATGACGACGAGATATAGAAAGAAAGTATGATGAGATAAAAGAAATTATTGAGATGCTTAAGGAAGAGAAAAATTTAATTGTGATGGTCGACTGAAATTCAGTAGTAGGGAAATGGAGAGAAGGAAAACAGTAGGAGAATAAAGACGGGGGGGAAAGGAATGAAAGAGGAAGCTGCCTAGTAGAATCTTGCACAGAACATAATATAATAATTGCTAACACTTGGTTTAAGAATCATGAAAGAATGATGTATATGTGGGAGAGATGTGCAGACTTTAATAGAAGGTTTCAGATTAAGTCCTAATACAAATCCTAGGTAATTAATGAAAGAAGAAAATATAAAAATGCAGCAAATGAAACAGGTGAAAGGGAAAACAAACATCTAAAACTGAGGTTGGCAGAAAGTGTAAAATGGCTAAATTAGGTATGAGAATTATCAAACAATGGGAACTCCAGGTAGTAATATCAATAAAGCAGGAAAAGACAGCTTGCTAGTTACCGTAAAAAAGACATGTCAAGCTGTATACACGCACAATTAAAGGACACTCACACATAGCCTCGGCCACAGCCTTTGTCAGTAAAAGAGAGACACTTCGTCAATAAAAGAGAGACTACTTTCCCTACCCCTTCTTTACATGATGATGTATTCCGGCTCGAAATGCTGGAGTTGGCGGTCGTGTGTGCGCGGGGTGTGGTTGCTTGTGTGTGTGTGTGTGTGTGTGTGTGTGTGTGTGTGTGTGTGTGGTTTTTACTGATGAAGGCTGTGGCCGAAAGCTATGTGTGAGTGTCATTTAATTGTGCACATCTGCAACCTGATTTGTCTTCTTTATGGTAAGTAGCAATCTGTTCTTTTCTACATTGTTGAGATGAGAATTATGATATACAAGAATAATTTGAAAGAATGAAAGACCAACATGGAAACAAGGGCCCTTGGGTAGATGGCATTACTGAGATCCTGGAAAAGCTAGCCATGACAAAATTCCACCTGGTGTGTAAGATATGTGAGACAAGTGAAATACCCTCAAACTTAAAGAAGAATAAAACAATTCCAATTCCAAAGAAGACACGCACTGACAGATGTGAATACTACCAAATCATCAGTTTAATATGTCATGGTTACAAAATCTGATATGAATTTTTTTTCAGATGAATGGAAAAACTGGCGGAGGCCAATCTCAGCAAAGATCAGTTTGGATTCCAGAGAAATGTACAAATCCTACGACTTATCTTAGAAGATAGGTTGAAAAAAGGCAAATGTATGTTTATATAGCATTTGTAGGTTTAGAGAAAACTTGTGACAATTTGGACTCGACTACACTCTCTGAAATTCTGAATGTCACAGTGATAAAATACAAGGACTGAAAAGTTATGTACAACTTGTACAGAAACCATACTTAGCTATATGTGTCAAAGGACATGAAAGGTATGCAGTAGTTGATAAGAGTGAGACAGGGTTGTCACTTGTCTCCAATATTATTTAATATGTACACTGAGCAAGCTGTCAAGGAAACCAAGGAGAAATTTTGAAATGAAATTGAAGTCAAGAAAGCAGAATAAATACTTTGCAGTCTGTCAATGACATAATTGTGTCAGAGCAGCTAAGGACTAAGAAGTGTAGTTGAATGGAATGGATAAGTGTCTTGGAAAGAAATTATAAGATCAACACCAATAAAAGTAAAAAAAGGGTAATGGAATGTAGTTAAAGTAAATCATGTGTTCTTGAGAGAATCAGGTTAGGAAATATGACACCAACATTAAAAAATAATTTCTGTTATTTGAGCATCAAAATTAATGACGGCCAAAGCAGGGGAGAGAGAAAATGCAGACTCGCAATGGGAAGAAAAGCATTTATTAAAAAAAAAGAGTTTGTTAACATCTAACATAAAGTTAAGTGTTAGGAAGCCTTTCCTGAAGGTATTTGACTGGAGTGTAGCCATGTGTGTAAGTGAAACATGGACATTAGGCATTTAGGACAAGAAGAAGACAGAAGCTTTTGAAATGTCATGCTATAGAAGAACGCCGAAGATTAGATGGGTACATCAAACAACAAATGAGGATGTAATGAACTATCAGAATGCTGAAGATTAGATGGGAAGATCAAATAACAAATGAGGAGGTAATAAAATGAGTTGGAGAAAAAAGAACTTTATGGCACAATTGACTAAAAGAAGGGATTGCTTAATGAGAGAGACCCTGAGGTATCAACAAACTGTAAATTTGGTAATGGAAGGAAGTGTAGAGGGTAACCAAGACTTGAATACAGTAAGCAGCTATAAATGGATGTTGATTGTAGGAATTCTGTAGAGAGGAAGAGGCTTCCATTGAGAGCTGCATCAAAACAGTCTTCAGAGTGAAGACCATAACAACAAGGTGTAAGAAGAAATGGAAAGAACAATTTGAGTTTCATTTAAAATATAAAATTATTGAAAATTCTAATAATATTGTCATTAACTTCCCTTTGTGGGCATAAGATATTATCATAGATATCTGGCCATATGCTGAACATTGTGTGAGGTAAAACACACACACACACACACACACACACACACACACACACACACATGAGGAAGACAGTAAGCAGCAAATTGAAAATAATGATATACAACAACAAAACCACTAAACAGGTGGGAAACATACAAAATTACAGGTGCTTAACACAGTATATATAAAAAACACAGATGATGTGACTTACCGAACGAAAGTGCTGGCAGGTCGATAGACACACAAACAAACACAAACATACACATGAAATTCAAGCTTTCGCAACAAACTGTTGCCTCATCAGGAAAGAGGGAAGGAGAGGGAAAGACGAAAGGATCTAGGTTTTAAGGGAGAGGATAAGGAGTCATTACAATACCGGGAGCGGAAAGACTTACCTTAGGGGGAAAGAAGAGGTATACACTCGCACACACACACATATCCATCCGCACATACACAGACACAAGCAGACATTTGTACAGGCAAAGAGTTTGGGCAGAGATGTCAGTCGAGGCGGAAGTACAGAGGCAAAGACGTTGTTGAAAGACAGGTGAGGTATGAGCGGCAGCAAAATGAAATTAGCAGAGATTGAGGCCTCGCAGGTAACGAGAAGAGAGGATATACTGAAGGGCAAGTTCCCATCTCCGGAGCTCTGACAGGTTGGTGTTAGTGGGAAGTATCCAGATAACCTGGACGGTGTAACACTGTGCCAAGATGTGCTGGCCGTGCACCAAGGCATGTTTAGCCACAGGGTGATCCTCATTACCAACAAACACTGTCTGTCTGTGTCCTTTCATGCGAATGGACAGTTTGTTGCTGGTCATTCCCACATAGAAAGCTTCACAGTGTAGGCAGGTCAGTTGGTAAATCATGTGGGTGCTTTCACACATGGCTCTGCCTTTGATCGTGTACACCTTCTGGGTTACAGGACTGGAGTAGGTGGTGGTGGGAAGGTGCATGGGACAGGTTTTACACCGGGGGCGGTTACAAGGGTAGGAGCCAGAGGGTAGGGAAGGTGGGTTGGGGATTTCATAAGGATGTACTAAGCAGTTACGAAGGTTAGGTGAACGGCTGAAAGACACTCTTGGTGGAGTGGGGAGGATTTCATGAAGGACGGATTTCATTTCAGGGTAGGATTTGAGGAAGTCGTATCCCTGCTGGAGAGCCACATTCAGAGTCTGATCCAGTCCCGGAAAGTATCCTGTCACAAGTGGGGCACTTTTGGGGTTCTTCTGTGGGAGGTTCTGGGTTTGAGGAGATGAGGAAGTGGCTCTGGTTATTTGCTTCTGTACCAGGTCGGGAGGGTAGTTGTGGGATGCGAAAGCTGTTTTCAGGTTGTTGGCATAATGGTTCACGGATTCCGGACTGGAGCAGATTCGTTTGCCACGAAGACCTAGGCTGTAGGGAAGGGACCGTTTGATGTGGAATGGGTGGCAGCTGTCATAATGAAGGTACTGTTGCTTGTTGGTGGATTTGACGTGGATGGACGTGTGAAGCTGGCCATTGTACAGGTGGAGGTCAACATCAAGGAAAGTGGCATGGGATTTGGAGTAGGACCAGGTGAATCTGATGGAACCAAAGGAGATGAGGTTGGAGAGGAAATACTGGAGTTCTTCTTCACTGTGAGTCCAGATCATGAAGATGTCATCAATAAATCTGTACCAAACTTTGGGTTGGCAGGCCTGGGTAACCAAGAAGGCTTCCTCTAAGCGACCCATGAATAGGTTGGCGTACGAGGGGGCCATCCTGGTGCCCATGGCTGTTCCCTTTAATTGTTGGTATGTCTGGCCTTCGAAAGTGAAGAAGTTGTGGGTCAGGATGAAGCTGGCTAAGGTAATGAGGAAAGAGGTTTTTGGTATGGTGGCAGGTAATCGGCGTGAAAGCAAGTGCTCCATCGCAGCGAGGCCCTTGACGTGCGGAATATTTGTGTAAAAGAAAGTGGCATCAATGGTTACAAGGATGGTTTCCGGGGGTAACAGACTGGGTAGGGATTCCAGGCGTTCAAGAAAGTGGTTGGTGTCTTTGATGAAGGATGGGAGACTGCATGTAATGGGTTGAAGGTGTTGATCTACCTAGGCAGAGATACGTTCTGTGGGGGCTTGGTAGCCAGCTACAATGGGACGGCCGGGACGATTGGGTTTGTGAATTTTAGGAAGAAGGTAGGGGTGCGGGGTGTTAGTGGGGTCAGGAGGTTGATGGGAGTCAGGTGAAAGGTTTTGTAGGGGGCCTAAGGTTCTGAGGATTCCTTGAAGCTCTGCCTAAACATCAGGAATGGGATTACCTTGGCAAACTTTGTATGTAGTGTTGTCTGAAAGCTGACGCAGTCCCTCAGCCACATACTCCTGACGATCAAGTACCACGGTTGTGGAACACTTGTCCGCCGGAAGAATGACGATGGATGGGTCAGCCTTCAGATCACGGATAGCCTGGGCTTCAGCAGTGGTGACGTTGGGAGTAGGATTGAGGTTTTTTAAGAAGGATTGAGAGGCAAGGCTGGAAGTCAGAAATTCCTGGAAAGTTTGGAGAGGGTGATTTTGAGGAAGAGGAGGTGGGTCCCGCTGCGACGGAGGACGGAACTGTTCCAGGCAGGGCTCAATTTGGATAGTGTCTTGGGGAGTTGGACCATTAGGAGTAGGATTAGGATCATTTATCTTCATGGCAAAGTGATATTTCCAGCAGAGAGTACGGGTGTAGGACAGTAAATCTTTGACAAGGGCTGTTTGGTTGAATCTGGGAGTGGGGCTGAAGGTGAGGCCTTTGGATAGGACAGAGGTTTCGGATTGGGAGAGAGGTTTGGAGGAAAGGTTAACTACTGAATTAGGGTGTAGTGGTTCCAGATTGTGTTGATTGGAATTTTGAGGTTTTGGGGGAGTGGAGCTGGAAGTGGGAGATTGAGTAAATGGGAGAGACTGGGTCTGTGTGCAATGAGAGGAGGTTGAGGTTTGCTGGAAAGGTTGCGAAGGGTGAGTGAGTTGCCTTTCCGGAGGTGGGAAACCAGGAGATTGGATAGTTTTTTGAGGTGGAGGGTGGCATGCTGTTCTAATTTGCGATTGGCCTGTAGGAGGATGCTCTGAACAGCCGGTGTGGATGTGGGAGAGGAAAGATTGAGGACTTTTAATAAGGATAGGAGTTGACGGGTGTGTTCATTGGCTGAGTTGATGTGTAGGTGAAGGATTAGGTGGGTGAGGGCAATGGATTGTTCAGTTTGGAACTGGTATAGGGACTGATGGAAAGAAGGATTACAGCCAGAGATGGGAACTTTAAGTGTGAGGCCTTTGGGGGTAATGCCAAATGTCAGACAAGCCTGAGAAAATAAAATATGGGAGTGTAATCTGGCTAGCGCGAAGGCATGTTTGCGGAGGGAATGTAAATAAAACTTAATGGGGTCGTTGTGGGGATGTTGTGAGGGTGACATGGTATTAGAAGGTGGAAAGTGTAACATGAGGCTGAAATGAAAATGAAAATAAAAATATATGGCGAGAGATAAGGTGAACTAGAAAGCAACTGGAGATCTGGTGTGAAAAAAGGCGAAAAGGTGTTGGTTATAGCTGGGCTATGTTGATTCTGTGGTGAACTTGGGTTGGTAGACAACGATGTGCACAAAGGTTATGTGGTTGTGTTGCCGCCAAAACACGTTAAAGGGTGGAGCAATTTGGGAAAATTTCGAAAAAACTGCGTGTAAATGTATTATAAGGAGTGGTTTTGTGGTGGCAGATTGTGAAAATGAGGCTACCAATTGTCTGACGAAGAAATAATGATATTAAAACCTGTGGGAAGCGGCTAAAAAAGATCAGTAATGTGGGAAAAACAGAAATGGAAAAAAAGCGAAATTTATTGGAACTAGCCGAAATGGCTGTTTAATAGCTGAAAGGAACTGTTTGTGAACTGGAAACGGTGGATTTTGTAGCAGCAGTATTGTTGAAAGAGGAAGAAAAAAATTTTTTGGTTATGGTTTGGAAGTGGGTTACGTATTATTGAGTATATATATGCGGGGTAAAATTGTATGGTAGATTCGGTAAAGAGGAGAAGGTGAATACAAAGTGAAACTACTTGCAAAAACAGAAAGAGAAAATAAGATGACAGGAAAGATTTCGAAATGCAACAGTGACAATAACAAACGTAATTGTTGGGTTCAAATTAATGATATGAATATAATAGAGGGAAACATTCCACGTGGGAAAAATATATCTAAAAACACAGATTATGTGACTTACCGAACGAAAGTGCTGGCAGGTCAATAGACACACAAACAAATACACGAAATTCAAGCTTTCGCAACAAACTGTTGCCTCATCAGGAAAGACGGAAGGAGAGGGAAAGACGAAAGGATGTGGGTTTGGAGGGAGAGGGTAAGGAGTCATTCCAATCCCGGGAGCGGAAAGAATTACCTTAGGGGGAAAGAAGGGGTATACATTCGCACATACACACATATCCATCCGCACATACACAGACACAAGCAGACATTTGTAAAGGCAAAGAGTTTGGGCAGAGATGTCAGTCGAGGCGGAAGTACAGAGGCAAAGATGTTGTTGAAAGACAGGTGAGGTATGAGTGGCAGCAAAATGAAATTAGTGGAGGTTGAGGCCTGGCGGGTAACGAGAAGAGAGGATATACTGAAGGGCAAGTTCCCATCTCCGGAGTCTGTTACACCCAGACGGTGTAACACTGTGCCAAGATGTGCTGGCCGTGCACCAAGGCATGTTTAGCCACAGGGTGATCCTCATTACCAACAAACACTGTCTGTCTGTGTCCATTCATGCGAATGGACAGTTTGTTGCTGGTCATTCCCACATAGAAAGCTTCACAGTGTAGGCAGGTCAGTTGGTAAATCACGTGGGTGCTTTCACACATGGCTCTGCCTTTGATCATGTACACCTTCTGGGTTACAGGACTGGAGTAGGTGGTGGTGGGAGGATGCATGGGACACGTTTTACACCGGGGGCGGTTACAAGGGTAGGAGCCAGAGGGTAGAGAAGGTGGTTTGGGGATTTCATAGGGATGAACTATGAGGTTACGAAGGTTAGGTGGACGGCGGAAAGACACTCTTGGTGGAGTGGGGAGGATTTCATGAAGGATGGATCTCATTCAGGGCAGGATTTGAGGAAGTCGTATCCCTGCTGGAGAGCCACATTCAGAGTCTGATCCAGTCCCGGAAAGTATCCTGTCACAAGTGGGGCACTTTTGGGGTTCTTCTGTGGGAGGTTCTGGGTTTGAGGAGATGAGGAAGTGGCTCTGGTTATTTGCTTCTGTACCAGGTCGGGAGGGTAGTTGCGGGATGCGAAAGCTGTTTTCAGGTTGTTGGTGTGATTCCGGACAGGAGCAGGTCCTTTTGCCATGAAGACCTAGGCTGTAGGAAAGGGACCGTATGATGTGGTCGCTTAGAGGAAGCCTTCTTGGTTACCCAGGCCTGCCAACCCAAAGTTTGGTACAGATTTATTGATGACATCTTCATGATCTGGACTCACAGTGAAGAAGAACTCCAGAATTTCCTCTCCAACCTCATCTCCTTTGGTTCCATCAGATTCACCTGGTGCTACTCCAAATCCCATGCCACTTTCCTTGACGTTGACCTCCACCTGTACAATGGCCAGCTTCACACGTCCGTCCACATCAAACCCACCAACAAGCAACAGTACCTCCATTATGACAGCTGCCACCCATTCCACATCAAACGGTCCCTTCCCTACAGCCTAGGTCTTCGTGGCAAACGAATCTGCTCCAGTCTGGAATCCCTGAACCATTACGCCAACAACCTGAAAACAGCTTCCGCATCCCGCAATTACCCTCCCGACCTGGTACAGAAGTAAATAACCAGAGCCACTTCCTCATCTCCTCAAACCCAGAACCTCCCACAGAAGAACCCCAAAAGTTCCCCACTTGTGACAGGATACTTTCCGGGACTGGATCAGACTCTGAATGTGGCTCTCCAGCAGGGATATGACTTCCTCAAATCCTGCCCTGAAATGAGATCCATCCTTCATGAAATCCTCCCCACTCCACCAAGAGTGTCTTTCCGCCGTCCACCTAACCTTCGTAACCTCTTAGTTCATCCCTATGAAATTCCCAAACCACTTTCCCTACCCTCTGGCTCCTACCCTTGTAACCGCCCCCAGTGTAAAACCTGTCCCATGCACCCTCCCACCACCACCTACTCCAGTCCTGTAACCCAGAAGGTGTACACGATCAAAGGCAGAGCCACGTGTGAAAGCACCCACGTGATTTACCAACTGACCTGCCTACACTGTGAAGCTTTCAATATGGGAATGACCAGCAACAAACTGTCCATTCGCATGAATAGACACAGACAGACAGTGTTTGTTGGTAATGAGGATCAACCTGTGGCTAAACATGCCTTGGTGCACGGCCAGCACATCTTGGCACAGTGTTACACCGTCCGGGTTATCTGGATACTTTCCACTAACACCAACCTGTCAGAACTCCGGAGATGGGAACTTGCTCTTCAGTATATCCTCTCTTCTCGTTACCCGCCAGGCCTCAATCTCCGCTAATTTCATTTTGCTGCCGCTCATACCTCACCTGTCTTTCAACAACATCTTTGCCTCTGTACTTCCGCCTCGACTGACATCTCTTCCCAAACTCTTTGCCTTTACAAATGTCTGCTTGTGTCTGTGTATGTGCGGATGGATATGTGTGTGTGTACGAGTGTATACCCCTTCTTTCCCCCTAAGGTAAGTCTTTCCGCTCCCGGGATTGGAATGACTCCTTACCCTCTCCCTTCAAACCCACATCCTTTCGTCTTTCCCTCTCCTTCCCTCTTTCCTGATAAGGCAACAGTTTGTTGCGAAATCTTGAATTTCATGTGTATGTTTGTGTTTGTTTGTGTGTCTATCGACCTGCCAGCACTTTCTTTCAGTAAGTCACATCATCTGTGTTTTTAGATATATTTTTCCCACGTGGAATGTTTCCCTCTATTATATTCATATCATTAATTTGAACCCAACAATTACGTTTGTTATTGTCACTGTTCCATTTCGAAATCTTTCCTGTCATCTTATTTTCTCTTTCTGTTTTTGCAAGTAGTTTCACTTTGTATTCACCTTCTCCTCTTTACCGAATCTACCATACAATTTTATCCCGCCTATATATACTCAATATAAGTAAGATTATCATCATATTTGGATAACTCTACTTCCCAGTGCAGATGTGACACTCACAAATTCCAGTGCTCTAGGGGTGGGACTTTCTGACATGGAATGTTTGACACCTGTAAAAATGGAATATTAGGTGAATCTTATGGTGCAGAGATTTTTTATGAAGCCGTTTGGGAGGTGGAGAACAATCTTTATCTATTCTGAATGTACCAATCATTGCTGAATTACAAGAAAATTTCCTCCTAAATAGAATTTCATCATTCAAGTCTTTGAAAACCTCAAAAGTTATCTAATATCACATTTGAAACATTACATGTATGTAATATTTTAAATTAGCAGAGCGTATTGAATTGAACAATTCTCCTGACAAGTGTATGTACAATTTAAAACTCCTCGTTGTACCATAATGATGAATTTCAGGAAGAGACAGTATTTATTTGTAAATTGTAGCTGTAACTGCTGCTTACATGGGAATTATTGTAACCGTAACAGTACTAAGGTCAGTAATGAATTTGGCAGAAATCATTGAAATATTATTTATTTATGAAAGATATATTATTTTAGATTAAAAATTTATATGCTTGTATGGAACCATGGACCGTGCCGTTGGTGGGGAGGCTTGCGTGCCTCAGCGATACAGATAGCCATACCGTAGGTGCAACCACAACGGAGGGGTATCTGTTGAAGAGGCCAGACAAACGTGTGGTTCCTGAAGAGGGGCAGCAGCCTTTTCAGTAGTTGCAAGGGCAACAGTCTGGATGATTGACTGATCTGGCCTTGTAACAATAACCAAATCGGCCTTGCTGTGCTGGTACTGCGAACGGCTGAAAGCAAGGGGAAACTACTGCCGTAATTTTTCCCGAGGGCATGCAGCTTTACTGTATGATTAAATGATGATGGCGTCCTCTTGGGTAAAATATTCCGGAGGTAAAATAGTCCCCCATTGGGATCTCCGGGCGGGGACTACTCAAGAGGATCTCGTTATCAGGAGAAAGAAAACTGGCGTTCTACGGATCGGAGCGGGGAATGTCAGATCCCTTAAGCGGGCAGTGAGGTTAGAAAATTTAAAAAGGGAAATGGATAGGTTGAAGTTAGATATAGTGGGAATTAGTGAAGTTCGGTGGCAGGAGGAACAAGGCTTCTGGTCAGGTGACTACAGGGTTATGAACACAAAATCAAATAGGGGTAATGCAGAAGTAGGTTTAATAATGAATAGGAAAATAGGAATGCGGGTAAGCTACTACAAACAGCATAGTGAACGCATTATTGTGGCCAAGATAGATACGAAGCTCACACCTACTACAGTAGTACAAGTTTATATGCCAACTGGCTCTGCAGATGACGAAGAAATTGAAGAAATGTATGATGAAATAAAAGAAATTATTCAGATTGTGAAGGGAGACGAAAATTTAATAGTCATGGGTGACTGGAATTCGAGTGTAGGAAAAGGGAGAGAAGGAAACAAAGTAGGTGAATATGGATTGGGGCTAAGAAATGAAAGAGGAAGCCGCCTGGTAGAATTTTGCACAGAGCACAACTTAATCATAGCTAACACTTGGTTTAAGAATCATGATAGAAGGTTGTATACATGGAAGAACCCTGGAGATACTAAAAGGTATCAGATAGATTATATAATGGTAAGACAGAGATTTAGGAACCAGGTTTTAAATTGTAAGACATTTCCAGGGGCAGATGTGGACTCTGAGACCACAATCAATTGGTTATGACCTGTACATTAAAACTGAAGAAACTGCAAAAAGGTGGGAATTTAAGGAGATGGGACCTGGATAAACTGAAAGAACCAGAGGTTGTACAGAGTTTCAGGGAGAGCACAAGGGAACAATTGACAGGAATGGGGGAAAGAAATACAGTAGAAGAAGAATGGGTAGCTTTGAGGGATGAAGTAGCGAAGGCAGCAGAGGATCAAGTAGGTAAAAACACGAGGGCTAGTAGAAATCCTTGGGTAACAGAAGAAATATTTAATTTAATTCATGAAAGGAGAAAATATAAAAATGCAGTAAATGAAGCAGGCAAAAAGGAATACAAACGTCTCAAAAATGAGATCGACAGGAAATGCAAAATTGCTAAGCAGGGATGGCTAGAGGACAAATGTAAGGATGTAGAGGCCTATCTCACTAGGGGTAAGATAGATACTGCCTACAGGAAAATTAAAGAGACCTTTGGAGATAAGAGAACGACTTGTATGAATATAAAGAGCTCAGATGGAAACCCAGTTCTAAGCAAAGAAGGGAAAGCGGAAAGGTGGAAGGAGTATATAGAGGGTCCATACAAGGACGATGTACTTGAGGACAATATTATGGAAATGAAAGAGCTTGTAGATGAAGATGAAATGGGAGATATGATACTGCGTGAAGAGTTTGACAAAGCACTGAAAGACCTGAGTCGAAACAAGGCGCCCGGAGTAGACAACATTCCATTGGAACTACTGACGGCCTTGGGAGAGCCAGTCCTGACAAAACTCTACCATCTGGTGAGCAAGATGTATGAAACAGGCGAAATACCCTCAGACTTCAAGAAGAATATAATAATTCCAATCCCAAAGAAAGCAGGTGTTGACAGATGTGAAAATTACCGAACTATCAGTTTAATAAGTCACAGCTGCAAAATACTAACACGAATTATTTACAGACGAATGGAAAAACTAGTAGTAGCCAACCTCGGGGAAGATCAGTTTGGATTCTGTAGAAACACTGGAACACGTGAGGCAATACTGACCTTACGACTTATCTTAGAAGAAAGATTAAGGAAAGGCATACCTATGTTTCTAGCATTTGTAGACTTAGAGAAAGCTTTTGACAATGTTGACTGGAATACTCTCTTTCAAATTCTAAAGGTGGCAGGGGTAAAATACAGGAAGCGAAAGGCTATTTACAATTTGTACAGAAACCAGATGGCAGTTATAAGAGTCGAGGGACATGTAGGGAAGCAGTGGTTGGGAAGGGAGTAAGGCAGGGTTTTAGCCTCTCCCCGATGTTGTTCAATCTGTATATTGAGCAAGCAGTAAAGGAAACAAAAGAAAAATTCGGAGTAGGTATTAAAGTTCATGGAGAAGAAATAAAAACTTTGAGGTTCGCCGATGACATTGTAATTCTGTCAGAGACAGCAAAGGACTTGGAAGAGCAGTTGAATGGAATGGACAGTGTCTTGAAAGGAGGATATAAGATGAACATCAACAAAAGCAAAACAAGGATAATGGAATGTAGTCTAATAAAGTCGGGTGATGCTGAGGGAATTAGATTAGGAAATGAGGCACTTAAAGTAGTAAAGGAGTTTTGCTATTTGGGGAGCAAAATAACTGATGATGGTCGAAGTAGAGAGGATATAAAATGTAGGCTGGCAATGGCAATGAAAGCATTTCTGAAGAAGAGAAATTTGTTAACATCCAGTATTGATTTAAGTGTCAGGAAGTCATTTCTGAAAGTATTTGTATGGAGTGTAGCCATGTATGGAAGTGAAACATGGACGATAAATAGTTTGGACAAGAAGAGAATAGAAGCTTTCGAAATGTGGTGCTACAGACGAATGCTGAAGATTAGATGGGTAGATCACATAACTAATGAGGAAGTATTGAATAGGATTGGGGAGAAGAGAAGTTTGTGGCACAACTTGACCAGAAGAAGGGATCGGTTGGTAGGACATGTTCTTAGGCATAAAGGGATCACCAATTTAGTACTGGAGGGCAGCGTGGAGGGTAAAAATCGTAGAGGGAGACCAAGAGATGAATACACTAAGCAGATTCAGAAGGATGTAGGTTGCAGAAGGTACTGGGAGATGAAAAAGCATGCACAGGATAGAGTAGCATGGAGAGCTGCATCAAACCAGTCTCAGGACTGAAGACCACAACAACAACAACATATACTCAATAATACGTAACCCACTTCCAAACCATAACCAAAAAATTTTTTTCTTCCGCTTTCAACAATACTGCTGCTACAAAATCCACCGTTTCCAGTTCACAAACAGTTCCTTTCTGCTATTAAACAGCCATTTCGGCTAGTTCCAATAACTTTCGCTTTTTTTCCATTTCTGTTTTTTTCACTTCACTGATCTTTTTTAGCCGCTTCCCACAGGTTTTAATATCATTATTTCTTCGTCAGACAATTGGTAGCCTCATTTTCACAATCTGCCACCACAAAACCACTCCTTATAATACATTTACACGCAGTTTTTTCGAAATTTTCCCAAATTGCTCCACCCTTTAACGTGTTTTGGCGGCAACACAACCACATAACCTTTGTGCACATCATTGTCTACCAACCCAAGCTCACCACAGGATCAACATAGCCCAGCTATAACCAACACCTTTTCGCCTTTTTTCACACCAGATCTCCAGTTGCTTTCTAGTTCACCTTATCTCTCGCCATATATTTTTATTTTCATTTTCATTTCAGCCTCATGTTACACTTTCCACCTTCTAATACCATGTCACCCTCACAACATCCCCACAACGACCCCATTAAGTTTTATTTACATTCCCTCCGCAAACATGCCTTCGCGCTAGCCAGATTACACTCCCATATTTTATTTTCTCAGGCTTGTCTGACATTTGGCATTACCCCCAAAGGCCTCACACTTAAAGTTCCCATCTCTGGCTGTAATCCTTCTTTCCATCAGTCCCTATACCAGTTCCAAACTGAACAATCCATTGCCCTCACCCACCTAATCCTTCACCTACACATCAACTCAGCCAATGAACACACCCGTCAACTCCTATCCTTATTAAAAGTCCTCAATCTTTCCTCTCCCACATCCACACCGGCTGTTCAGAGCATCCTCCTACAGGCCAATCGCAAATTAGAACAGCATGCCACCCTCCACCTCGAAAAACTATCCAATCTCCTGGTTTCCCACCTCCGGAAAGGCAACTCACTCACCCTTCGCAACCTTTCCAGCAAACCTCAACCTCCTCTCATTGCACACAGACCCAGTCTCTCCCATTTACTCAATCTCCCACTTCCAGCTCCACTCCCCCAAAACCTCAAAATTCCAATCAACACAATCTGGAACCACTACACCCTAATTCAGTAGTTAACCTTTCCTCCAAACCTCTCTCCCAATCCGAAACCTCTGTCCTATCCAAAGGCCTCACCTTCAGCCCCACTCCCAGATTCAACCAAACAGCCCTTGTCAAAGATTTACTGTCCTACACCCGTTCTCTCAGCTGGAAATATCACTTTGCCACAAATAAAAATGATCCTAATCCTACTCCTAATGGTCCAACTCCCCAAGACACTATCCAAACTGAACCCTGCCTGGAACAGTTCCGTCCTCCGTCACAGCGAGACCCACCTCCTCTTCCTCAGAATCACCCTCTCCAAACTTTCCAGGAATTTCTGACTTCCAGCCTTGCCTCTCAATCCTTCTTAAAAAAACCTCAATCCTACTCCCAACATCACCACTACTGAAGCCCAGGCTATCCGTGATCTGAAGGCTCACCCATCCATCGTCATTCTTCCGGCAGACAAGGGTTCCACAACCGTGGTACTTGATCGTCGGGAGTATGTGGCTGAGGGACTGCGTCAGCTTTCAGACAACACTACATACAAAGTTTGCCAAGGTAATCCCATTCCTGATGTCCAGGCGGAGCTTCACGGAATCCTCAGAACCTTAGGCCCCCTACAAAACCTTTCACCTGACTCCATCAACCTACTGACCCCACCATCACCCCGCACCCCTACCTTCTTCCTAAAATTCACAAAGCCAATCATCCCGGCCGTCCCATTGTAGCTGGCTACCAAGCCCCCACAGAACGTATCTCTGCCTATGTAGATCAACACCTTCAACCCATTACATGCAGTCTCCCATCCTTCATCAAAGACACCAACCACTTTCTTGAACGCCTGGAATCCCTACCCAGTCTGTTACCCCCGGAAACCATCCTTGTAACCCTTGATGCCACTTCCTTATACACAAATATTTCCGCACGTCCAGGGCCTCACTGCGATGAAGCAGTTGCTTTCATTCCGATCACCTGCCACCATACCAAAACCCTCTTTCCTCATTACCTTAGCCAGCTTCATCCTGACCCACAACTTCTTCACTTTCGAAGGCCAGACATACCAACAATTAAAGGGAACAGCCATGGGCACCAGGATGGCCCCCTCGTACGCCAACCTATTCATGGGTCGCTTAGAGGAAGCCTTCTTGGTTACCCAGGCCTGCCAACCCAAAGTTTGGTACAGATTTAATGATGACATCTTCAGGATCTGGACTCACAGTGAAGAAGAACTCCAGTATTTCCTCTCCAACCTCATCTCCTTTGGTTCCATCAGATTCACCTGGTCCTACTCCAAATCCCATGCCACTTTCCTTGACGTTGACTCCACCTGTACAATGGCCAGCTTCACACGTCCGTCCACATCAAACCCACCAACAAGCAACAGTACCTCCATTATGACAGCTGCCACCCATTCCACATCAAACGGTCTCTTCCCTACAGCCTAGGTCTTCGTGGCAAACGAATCTGCTCCAGTCCGGAATCCCTGAACCATTACGCCAACAACCTGAAAACAGCTTCCGCATCCCGCAACTACCCTCCCGACCTGGTACAGAAGCAAATAACCAGAGCCACTTCCTCATCTCCTCAAACCCAGAACCTCCCACAGAAGAACCCCAAAAGTGCCCCACTTGTGACAGGATACTTTCCGGGACTGGATCAGACTCTGAATGTGGCTCTCCAGCAGGGATACGACTTCCTCAAATCCTGCCCTGAAATGAGATCCATCCTTCATGAAATCCTCCCCACTCCACCAAGAGTGTCTTTCCGCCGTCCACCTAACCTTCGTAACTTCTTAGTACATCCCTATGAAATCCCCAAACCACCTTCCCTACCCTCTGGCTCCTACCCTTGTAACCGCCCCCGGTGTAAAACCTGTCTCATGCACCCTCCCACCAGCACCTACTCCAGTCCTGTAACCCAGAAGGTGTACACGATCAAAGGCAGAGCCACGTGTGAAAGCACCCACGTGATTTACCAACTGACCTGCCTACACTGTGAAGCTTTCTATGGGGTAATGACCAGCAACAAACTGTCCATTCGCATGAATGGACACAGACAGACAGTGTTTGTTGGTAATGAGGACCACCCTGTGGCTAAACATGCCTTGGTGCACGGCCAGCACATCTTGGCACAGTGTTACACCGTCCGGGTTATCTGCATATTTCCCACTAACACCAACCTGTCAGAACTCTGGAGATGGGAACTTGCCCTTCAGTATATCCTCTCTTCTTGTTACCCGCCAGGCCTCAATCTCCGCTAATTTCATTTTGCTGCCGCTCATACCTCACCTGTCTTTCAACAACATTTTTGCCTCTGTACTTCCGCCTCGACTGACATCTCTGCCCAAACTCTTTGCCTTTACAAATGTCTGCTTGTGTCTGTGTATGTGCAGATGGATATGTGTGTGTGTGTACGAGTGTATACCCCTTCTTTCCCCCTAAGGTAAGTCTTTCCGCTCCCGGGATTGGAATGACTCCTTACCCTCTCCCTTCAAACCCACATCCTTTCGTCTTTCCCTCTCCTTCCCTCTTTCCTGATAAGGCAACAGTTTGTTGCGAAAGCTTGAATTTCATGTGTATGTTTGTGTTTGTTTGTGTGTCCATCGACCTGCCAGCACTTTCTTTCAGTAAGTCACATCATCTGTGTTTTTAGATATATTTTTCCCACGTGGAATGTTTCCCTCTATTATATTCATATCATTAATTTGAACCCAACAATTACGTTTGTTATTGTCACTGTTCCATTTCGAAATCTTTCCTGTCATCTTATTTTCTCTTTCTGTTTTTGCAAGTAGTTTCACTTTGTATTCACCTTCTCCTCTTTACCGAATCTACCATACAATATACTCAATATAAGTAAGATTATCATCATATTTGGATAACTCTACTTCCCAGTGCAGACGTGACACTCACAAATTCCAGTGCTCTAGGGGTGGGACTTTCTGACATGGAATGTTTGACACCTATAAAAATGGAATATTAGGTGAATCTTATGATGCAGAGATTTTTTATGAAGCCGTTTGAGAGGTGGAGAACAATCTTTATCTATTCTGAATGTACCAATCATTGCTGAATTACAAGAAAATTTCCTCCTAAATAGAATTTCATCATTCAAGTCTTTGAAAACCTCAGAAGTTATCTAATATCACATTTGAAACATTACATGTATGTAATATTTTAAATTAGCAGAGCGTATTGAATTGAACAATTCTCCTGACAAGTGTATGTACAATTTAAAACTCCTCGTTGTACCATAATGATGAATTTCAGGAAGAGACAGTATTTATTTGTAAATTGTAGCTGTAACTGCTGCTTACATGGGAATTATTGTAACCGTAACAGTACTAAGGTCAGTAATGAATTTGGCAGAAATGGTTGAAATATTATTTATTTATGAAAGATATATTATTTTAGATTAAAAATTTATATGCTTGTATGGAACCATGGACCTTGCCGTTGGTGGGGAGGCTTGCGTGCCTCAGCGATACAGATAGCCATACCGTAGGTGCAACCACAATGGAGGGGTATCTGTTGAAGAGGCCAGACAAACGTGTGGTTCCTGAAGAGGGGCAGCAGCCTTTTCAGTAGTTGCAAGGGCAACAGTCTGGATGATTGACTGATCTGGCCTTGTAACAATAACCAAATTGGCCTTGCTGTGCCGGTACTATGAACGGCTGAAAGCAAGGGGAAACTACTGCCGTAATTTTTCCCGAGGGCATGCAGCTTTACTGTATGATTAAATGATGATGGCGTCCTCTTGGGTAAAATATTCCGGAGGTAAAATAGTCCCCCATTCGGATCTCCGGGCGGGGACTACTCAAGAGGATGTCGTTATCAGGAGAAAGAAAACTGGCGTTCTACGGATCAGAGCGTGGAATGTCAGATCCCTTAATCGGGCAGTTAGGTTAGAAAATTTAAAAAGGGAAATGGATAGGTTGAAGTTAGATATAGTGGGAATTAGTGAAGTTCAGTGGCAGGCGGAACAAGGCTTCTGGTCAGTTGACTACAGGGTTATAAACACAAAATCAAATAGGGGTAAAGCAGGAGTAGGTTTAATAATGAATAGGAAAATAGGAATGCGGGTAAGCTACTACAAACAGCATAGTGAACGCATTATTGTGGCCAAGATAGATACGAAGCCCACACCTACTACAGTAGTACAAGTTTATATGCCAACTGGCTCTGCAGATGACGAAGAAATTGAAGAAATGTATGATGAAATAAAAGAAATTATTCAGATTGTGAAGGGAGACGAAAATTTAATTGTCATGGGTGACTGGAATTTGAGTGTAGGAAAAGGGAGAGAAGGAAACATAGTAGGTGAATATGGATTGGGGCTAAGAAATGAAAGAGGAAGCCGCCTGGTAGAATTTTGCACAGAGCACAACATAATCATAACTAACACTTGGTTTAAGAATCATGAAAGAAGGTTGTATACATGGAAGAACCCTGGAGATACTAAAAGGTATCAGATAGATTACATAATGGTAAGACAGAGATTTAGGAACCAGGTTTTAAATTGTAAGACATTTCCAGGGGCAGATGTGGACTCTGAGCACAATCTATTGGTTATGACCTGTACATTAAAACTGAAGAAACTGCAAAAAGGTGGGAATTTAAGGAGATGGGACCTGGATAAACTGAAAGAACCAGAGGTTGTACAGAGTTTCAGGGAGAGCACAAGGGAACAATTGACAGGAATGGGGGAAAGAAATACAGTAGAAGAAGAATGGGTACCTTTGAGGGATGAAGTAGCGAAGGCAGCAGAGGATCAAGTAGGTAAAAACACGAGGGCTAGTAGAAATTCTTGGGTAACAGAAGAAATATTTAATTTAATTCATGAAAGGAGAAAATATAAAAATGCAGTAAATGAAGCAGGCAAAAAGGAATACAAACGTCTCAAAAATGAGATCGACAGGAAGTGCAAAATGGCTAAGCAGGGATGGCTAGAGGACAAATGTAAGGATGTAGAGGCCTATCTCACTAGGGGTAAGATAGATACTGCCTACAGGAAAATTAAAGAGACCTTTGGAGATAAGAGAACGACTTGTATGAATATCAAGAGCTCAGATGGTAACCCAGTTCTAAGCAAAGAAGGGAAAGTGGAAAGGTGGAAGGAGTATATAGAGGGTCTATACAAGGGCGATGTACTTGAGGACAATATTATGGAAATGGAAGAGCATGTAAATGATGATGAAATGGGAGATATGATACTGCGTGAAGAGTTTGACAAAGCACTGAAAGACCTGAGTCGAAACAAGGCCCCCGGAGTAGACAACATTCCATTGGAACTACTGACGGCCTTGGGAGAGCCAGTCCTGACAAAACTCTACTATCTGGTGAGCAAGATGTATGAAACAGTCGAAATACCCTCAGACTTCAAGAAGAATATAATAATTCCAATCCCAAAGAAAGCAGGTGTTGACAGATGTGAAAATTACCGAACTATCAGTTTAATAAGTCACAGCTGCAAAATACTAACACGAATTATTTACAGACGAATGGAAAAACTAGTAGTAGCCAACCTCGGGGAAGATCAGTTTGGATTCCGTAGAAACACTGGAACACGTGAGGCAATACTGACCTTACGACTTATCTTAGAAGAAAGATTAAGGAAAGGCATACCTATGTTTCTAGCATTTGTAGACTTAGAGAAAGCTTTTGACAATGTTGACTGGAATACTCTCTTTCAAATTCTAAAGGTGGCAGGGGAAAAATACAGGGAGCGAAAGGCTATTTACAATTTGTACAGAAACCAGATGGCAGTTATAAGAGGCGAGGGACATGAAAGGGAAGCAGTGGTTGGGAAGGGAGTAAAGCAGGGTTTTAGCCTCTCCCCGATGTTGTTCAATCTGTATATTGAGCAAGCAGTAAAGGAAACAAAAGAAAAATTCGGAGTAGGTATTAAAGTTCATGGAGAAGAAATAAAAACTTTGAGGTTCGCCGATGACATTGTAATTCTGTCAGAGACAGCAAAGGACTTGGAAGAGCAGTTGAATGGAATGGACAGTGTCTTGAAAGGAGGATATAAGATGAACATCAACAAAAGCAAAACAAGGATAATGGAATGTAGTCTAATAAAGTCGGGTGATGCTGAGGGAATTAGATTAGGAAATGAGGCACTTAAAGTAGTAAAGGAGTTTTGCTATTTGGGGAGCAAAATAACTGATGATGGTCGAAGTAGAGAGGATATAAAATGTAGGCTGGCAATGGCAATGAAAGCATTTCTGAAGAAGAGAAATTTGTTAACATCCAGTATTGATTTAAGTGTCAGGAAGTCATTTGTGAAATTATTCGTATGGAGTGTAGCCATGTATGGAAGTGAAACATGGACGATAAATAGTTTGGGCAAGAAGAGAATAGAAGCTTTCGAAATGTGGTGCTACAGAAGAATGCTGAAGATTAGATGGGTAGATCACATAACTAATGAGGAAGTATTGAATAGGATTGGGGAGAAGAGAAGTTTGTGGCACAACTTGACCAGAAGAAGGGATCGGTTGGTAGGACATGTTCTTAGGCATAAAGGGACCACCAATTTAGTACTGGAGGGCAGCGTGGAGGGTAAAAATCGTAGAGAGAGACCAAGAGATGAATACACTAAGCAGATTCAGAAGGATATAGGTTGCAGAAGGTACTGGGAGATGAAAAAGCATGCACAGGATAGAGTAGCATGGAGAGCTGCATCAAACCAGTCTCAGGACTGAAGACCACAACAACAACAACATATACTCAATAATACGTAACCCACTTCCAAACCATAACCAAAAAATTTTTTTCTTCCGCTTTCAACAATACTGCTGCTACAAAATCCACCGTCTCCAGTTCACAAACAGTTCCTTTCAGCTATTAAACAGCCATTTCGGCTAGTTCCAATAACTTTCGCTTTTTTTCCATTTCCGTTTTTCCCACATCACTGATCTTTTTTAGCCGCTTCCCACAGGTTTTAATATCATTATTTCTTCGTCAGACAATTGGTAGCCTCATTTTCACAATCTGCCACCACAAAACCACTCCTTATAATACATTTACACGCAGTTTTTTCGAAATTTTCCCAAATTGCTCCACCCTTTAACGTGTTTTGGCGGCAACACAACCACATAACCTTTGTGCACATCATTGTCTACCAACCCAAGCTCACCACAGGATCAACATAGCCCAGCTATAACCAACACCTTTTCGCCTTTTTTCACACCAGATCTCCAGTTGCTTTCTAGTTCACCTTATCTCTCGCCATATATTTTTATTTTCATTTTCATTTCAGCCTCATGTTACACTTTCCACCTTCTAATACCATGTCACCCTCACAACATCCCCACGACGACCCCATTAAGTTTTATTTACATTCCCTTCGCAAACATGCCTTCGCGCTAGCCAGATTACACTCCCATATTTTATTTTCTCAGGCTTGTCTGACATTTGGCATTACCCCCAAAGGCCTCACACTTAAAGTTCCCATCTCTGGCTGTAATCCTTCTTTCCATCAGTCCCTATACCAGTTCCAAACTGAACAATCCATTGCCCTCACCCACCTAATCCTTCACCTACACATCAACTCAGCCAATGAACACACCCGTCAACTCCTATCCTTATTAAAAGTCCTCAATCTTTCCTCTCCCACATCCACACCGGCTGTTCAGAGCATCCTCCTACAGGCCAATCGCAAATTAGAACAGCATGCCACCCTCCACCTCGAAAAACTATCCAATCTCCTGGTTTCCCACCTCCGGAAAGGCAACTCACTCACCCTTCGCAACCTTTCCAGCAAACCTCAACCTCCTCTCATTGCACACAGACCCAGTCTCTCCCATTTACTCAATCTCCCACTTCCAGCTCCACTCCCCCAAAACCTCAAAATTCCAATCAACACAATCTGGAACCACTACACCCTAATTCAGTAGTTAACCTTTCCTCCAAACCTCTCTCCCAATCCGAAACCTCTGTCCTATCCAAAGGCCTCACCTTCAGCCCCACTCCCAGATTCAACCAAACAGCCCTTGTCAAAGATTTACTGTCCTACACCCGTTCTCTCAGCTGGAAATATCACTTTGCCACAAATAAAAATGATCCTAATCCTACTCCTAATGGTCCAACTCCCCAAGACACTATCCAAACTGAACCCTGCCTGGAACAGTTCCGTCCTCCGTCATAGCGGGACCCACCTCCTCTTCCTCAGAATCACCCTCTCCAAACTTTCCAGGAATTCCTGACTTCCAGCCTTGCCTCTCAATCCTTCTTAAAAAACCTCAATCCTACTCCCAACATCACCACTGCTGAAGCCCAGGCTATCCGTGATCTGAAGGCTCACCCATCCATCGTCATTCTTCCGGCAGACAAGGGTTCCACAACCGTGGTACTTGATCGTCGGGAGTACGTGGCTGAGGGACTGCGTCAGCTTTCAGACAAAACTACATACAAAGTTTGCCAAGGTAATCCCATTCCTGATGTCCAGGCGGAGCTTCAAGGAATACTCAGAACCTTAGGCCCCCTACAAAACCTTTCACCTGACTCCATCAACCTACTGACCCCACCATCACCCCGCACCCCTACCTTCTTCCTAAAATTCACAAAGCCAATCATCCCGGCCGTCCCATTGTAGCTGGCTACCAAGCCCCCACAGAACGTATCTCTGCCTACGTAGATCAACACCTTCAGCCCATTACATGCAGTCTCCCATCCTTCATCAAAGACACCAACCACTTTCTTGAACGCCTGGAATCCCTACCCAGTCTGTTACCCCCAGAAACCATCCTTGTAACCCTTGATGCCACTTCCTTATACACAAATATTCCACACGTCCAGGGCCTCGCTGCGATGAAGCAGTTGCTTTCATGCCGATCACCTGCCACCATACCAAAAACCTCTTTCCTCATTACCTTAGCCAGCTTCATCCTGACCCACAACTTCTTCACTTTCGAAGGCCAGACATACCAACAATTAAAGGGAACAGCCATGGGCACCAGGATGGCCTCCTCGTACGCCAACCTATTCATGGGTCGCTTAGAGGAAGCCTTCTTGGTTACCCAGGCCTGCCAACCCAAAGTTTGGTACAGATTTAATGATGACATCTTCATGATCTGGACTCACAGTGAAGAAGAACTCCAGTATTTCCTCTCCAACCTCATCTCCTTTGGTTCCATCAGATTCACCTGGTCCTACTCCAAATCCCATGCCACTTTCCTTGACGTTGACTCCACCTGTACAATGGCCAGCTTCACACGTCCGTCCACATCAAACCCACCAACAAGCAACAGTACCTCCATTATGACAGCTGCCACCCATTCCACATCAAACGGTCTCTTCCCTACAGCCTAGGTCTTCGTGGCAAACGAATCTGCTCCAGTCCGGAATCCCTGAACCATTACGCCAACAACCTGAAAACAGCTTCCGCATCCCGCAACTACCCTCCCGACCTGGTACAGAAGCAAATAACCAGAGCCACTTCCTCATCTCCTCAAACCCAGAACCTCCCACAGAAGAACCCCAAAAGTGCCCCACTTGTGACAGGATACTTTCCGGGACTGGATCAGACTCTGAATGTGGCTCTCCAGCAGGGATACGACTTCCTCAAATCCTGCCCTGAAATGAGATCCATCCTTCGTGAAATCCTCCCCACTCCACCAAGAGTGTCTTTCAGCCGTCCACCTAACCTTCGTAACTTCTTAGTACATCCCTATGAAATCCCCAAACCACCTTCCCTACCCTCTGGCTCCTACCCTTGTAACCGCCCCCGGTGTAAAACCTGTCTCATGCACTCTCCCACCACCACCTACTCCAGTCCTGTAACCCAGAAGGTGTACACAATCATAGGCAGAGCCACGTGTGAAAGCACCCACGTGATTTACCAACTGACCTGCCTACACTGTGAAGCTTTCTATGTGGGAATGACCAGCAACAAACCGTCCATTCGCATGAATGGACACAGACAGACAGTGTTTGTTGGTAATGAGGATCACCCTGTGGCTAAACATGCCTTGGTGCACGGCCAGCACATCTTGGCACAGTGTTACACCGTCCGGGTTATCTGCATACTTCCCACTAACACCAACCTGTCAGAACTCTGGAGATGGGAACTTGCCCTTCAGTATATCCTCTCTTCTTGTTACCCGCCAGGCCTCAATCTCCGCTAATTTCATTTTGCTGCCGCTCATACCTCACCTGTCTTTCAATAACATCTTTGCCTCTGTACTTCCGCCTCAACTGACATCTCTGCCCAAACTCTTTGCCTTTACAAATGTCTGCTTGTGTCTGTGTATGTGCGGATGGATATGTGTGTGTGTGCGAGTGTATACCCCTTCTTTTACCCCTAAGGTAAGTCTTTCCGCTCCCGGGATTGGAATGACTCCTTACCCTCTCCCTTAAAACCCAGAACCTTTCGTCTTTCCCTATCCTTCCCTCTTTCCTGATGAGGCAACAGTTTGTTGTGAAAGCTTGAATTTCATGTGTATGTTTGTGTTTGTTTGTGTGTCTATCGACCTGCCAGCACTTTCTTTCGGTAAGTCACATCATCTGTGTTTTTAGATATATTTTTCCCACGTGGAATGTTTCCCTTTCTTATATTCACAGTATATATATAGATATATATAGCCACTCCAGTACCTGCAATATAAGCAAATAATAGATTGCTACACACTGTGAAGGTGACACCTTGAGCTGCAGACATGCACAACAAAAGGACAATTATGCATTAGCTTTTGGATAAAGCATTCCGGTCTGAACTCCCAGAGATGGCAGTCATGTGTGCAGGAGGTGTGCTTGCTTGTCTAAATATGTGTGTATTTCTTCCTTAATTTATCAGCAGTATGTAAGATACTTCCAAAGCTGTATAAAATATTTCTCTAAACCAGTATTCTAGGCCTAATTTTCACCACAGCAAAAATGTGCAATATTCCGGATCAGTTAGGCGACACGTTTTATTCACTACATATGTAACCCAATGCAAAATTTGACACTTTATTACCACTTCTGTATATGCACATAAATAAGTTCAAATTTGAACATTACCACACTACAATAATTTTAAGACTGAAAAATACAAAAAATCCACTGAAGATGGCACAAGAAGAGCTGAAACATGCTTGGGAAAAGTAAAACAAATGAATAGTGTCTTGCATAGGGGAATATCTCTCTAATTTTTGTCATCAAGCACAGAAAGAAGAGGACTGACATCCAAATGATGATTGTTTCAACACCATGCCACTATGATATATTTGGTGATTTTACATTGGTGGTGTATGTTAGGATTATATTTGGAAGGAGTGTCTCAAGAGAAGTAAAGAAATAGTAACTTGTATTTGTGCATCAAAAATTACATACAATTAAATTATAAGAATAAAAATATAACTGTCACGTATGTTGTTCTCTTCCTTCTACAATGCAACTAACAAAATTTAAACATAATAATCAAATAATGAAGCAACAAAACAAATAGATAATTACTAATAACAAGAAAATGAACACCACCAACAACATCAACAACAACAAAAACAAAAAGGCAACAAAAATGGAAAATGTATGACTAGGCGAACATAAGCCCCAAGAAATTTTTACTCTGAAATCCGTATCAAGAGTACTACACAGATTTACAGTTTACCTACTACTCCATTTTTTAACTCCCAAAAATAAAACCTTTTGCCTCTAAAACTTTAAAGATGGAATGATGCCAATTAAGCATGCTAGGACACTTCTGTTGTATTGAAAAGGAAAGAAAGAATTAAAAATTTATGAAGGAAGATTAAGATTTAATGTCCTATTGATGATGAGGTCATTGGAGACTGACTACAAGCTCGAATATAGGAAGAATATGGAAGAGAACCGGACATGACCATGCTTTTGGCATCATTCTGACACTAATCTTATCTGATTTGGAAACACAAGCAAAATAGAAATCAGGACAGACTAATATTCAACTGAAGGAATTTTGGAAAACCATGACAGAATGAGGATGGCCACTTAGATTTCAATTCCGCTCCTCCAAAACAGAATTCATCACCTTGTGGATTGCTTCACCTCATTCAGGAAGTGACAGAGAGCAAATGTTCATCTAACAAACTTAGGCAAATACATATATACAAATGCATATATACAAATGGTGACAAAAATACAAATGTAGCTCTAATCAATAAATGCAACAAAGTGAATTTTTATGTTCTTTATTTATTTTGATATTAACTGACAACCCCCTCCTCCACAATCCCTAATTCCATTAAATTTCAGTCCTTCGGAATTTTCAGGGAAACTCAGTCTTTTTCTTATATTACGTACAACTACATCTCCTCATGTCAGACAGCTCCTTCTTCCACACTGAAATAATTCTTTTCTTATATCAATTAGCAGTGGTTCTCTATTGTTTATCTTGTTAGAGATACTGTCTTTCACTCAACTATGAACTGATTACAGCTTCTTTCCCAATTAGCCAATCTCTATACAACATGTGCCTGTTGAAACTGAACAAACTATTCACTTGTTGTCTTGTCTATTTTTATTAGTTCTTACTTTAAATTCAATAGCGTTAAATGGGAAAATGGACACCCTGAAGCACCTGGTTGATATAAATCAAATTATTCATATATTATACATGTTGTAACTGTTCATGATCACAATAACAAGTTCAAATACTTATGAACAGATTGTCTTGGACAATAACTTGAGTGTCTTGTATGGCCTCCTCTAATTACAGAGCAGCACTGAAATTGTGCCTCAAGTGTCAGATGTCACCTGGAGGGACAGAGTCCTGTTTTACACCGTCTGACAAAGGAAGTGGAGTACCCAGAAGTGGAGAAGGAAACAAAGTGTTGGGAGGCTATCCTGTGTTATATCAATGATTAAAAAACTGAGTCAGATTTACAAGAAACTTGGCAGCATAAGCCCACTTATCAGTACGACATTATAAATCTTCTGGCATGGATGCAAGCACTCATTCCGTTGGGGAGCTGCCATAAAGCCATTTCATCCTCTCCTGAGGTACACTGGCCCACAACTGTTGCAAATGGTCCCCAATATCCTAGGTACTGGCACTGGGATGGATTTTACACCCAAGCTAGTCCCACACATGTTCTATCAGGTACAGATATGGGTATTTTTGCAGCCACACAAATAGCTCAGCATCACACAGAACTGTATATACATACAAACATGCCATAAGTGGACAAGCGCTGTCCTTTTGAAAAATGGCACCACGATATTGTCGCATAAGAGGTGTCGCATTAGGACAAAGGATATTGTTGCCATATTGTTGTGCAATCTGAGTTCCCTCAATCACTTCCAGCTGTGACCTGAACTCATACGTGATAGCTCCCCACACCATGGCACCACAAGTAACAAGGCTATGCCTCTCCAAAACACTGGAAGAATGGGGCCTTCCCCAAGTCATCACAGTACTCATCAACAATAGTTATCCAAAGTAGTGCAGAACCACAATTCACTGCTGAACACAATGCAACACTATTCATAAGTAATCCATGCATATGGATCACGGCACCACTCCAAATACAACTGTTTGAGTTGTGTGTTGACAGCAGTCTACGCATGGGACAGTAACTTGCTAGTGTGGCTGTCGCTTGTCTCCAATCAATGGTGTGGAATGACACACGGAGTCCATACTCATCCTCAGATTGCAGGCACAGATGTCAAGGTTTACAATGTGTTTTGCCCACAAACAGTGATCCTCCTTTTTGGTGATCAGATGTGGCTGACCATAACCTTGATGATGATAATACTTGCCCGAACATTTCAAGGCAGTACAGTACTATACCACTGTCACATTCAAATGCTCCACAAACATGATTATTCCAGAATTCGGCCAGCTGGCCAAATGGAGACTCACAATGAGGTCCCTTTCAAACTCCGTCTGTTGATTATGTTGCCTCACATGAGCAAGCAGCATCCCTGTATTCTTCACAGTGATCATTCAACACCTACTGTTGTTCACACCTTTTATATAACCTACCAGACCTGGTAACAACACAAAACATGAATGACACTAATGCACTCTGGTGGATGTTTTACCTTTCACAGGGGATTGCAACTCTAATTATTTACATACCTGACAATGGTGTGTGTGTGTGTACTAAGTTACATTGATATCTGACCATTTCTTCTGGGTACTTCATTCTTTTTGTTGGGCAGTGTATTTACATCCGTTGTCACAAGATGCTGGTTATGTAGACCTTATCATAAGGCAATGGTAAAATATGGGGAGCAAAAGGCTATTTACAATTTGTACAGAAACCAGATGGTAGTGATAAAGAGTCCAGGGGTAGAAAAGGGATGCAATGGTTGAGAAGGGAGTGAGAGAGGGTTTTAGACTATCCCTGATGATATTCAATCTGTATATGAAACAAGTAGTAAAGGAAACAAAAGAAAAATTTTGAGTAGGAATTAAAGTCCAGGGAGAAGAAATAAAAACTTTGAGGTTTGTCGATGACATTGTAATTCTATCAGAGACAGCGAAGGACTTGGATGAGCAGTTGAAGGGAATGGACAGTGTCTTGAAAGGAAGAAATAAGATGAACATCTACAAAAGCAAAACAACAATAATGGAATGTAGTCGAATTAAATCAGATGATGCTGAGGGAACTAGATTAAGAAATGAGAAACTTAAAGTAGTAAAGGAGTTTTGCTATTTGGGCAGTAAAATAACTGATTATAGAGAATATAAAATGTAGACTGGTGATGGCAAGAGAAGTGTTTCTAAAGAAGAGATATGTGTCAACATCAAGTACAGATTTAAGTGTCCGGAAGTCTTTCTGAAAGTATTTGTATGGAGTGTAGCCCTGTGTGAAAGTAAAACATGGATGACAAACAATTCAGACAAGAACAGAATAGAAGCTTTTGAAATGCGGTGCTACAGAAGAATGCTGAAGATTAGATGGGTAGATCATGTAACTAATGAGGAGGTACTGAATAAAATTAGGGAGAAGAGGAATTTGTGGCACAACTTGACTAGAAGAAGGGATCAGTTGGTAGGACATGTTCTGAGGCATCAAGGGATCACCAATTTAGTACTGGAGAGCAGTGTGGAGGGTAAAAATCGTAGAGGGAGACCAAGAGGTGAATACACTAAGCAGATTCAGAAGGATGTAGGTTGTAATAGTTACTTGGAGATGAAGAATCTTGCATAGGACAGAGAAGCACGGATAGCTACATCAAAACAGTCTCTGAACTGAAGACCGCAACAACAACAACAGACCTACATGTCTTTTTTCAACTTAGTTCTGATGTTTGTTTCATAATTCGTGCTAATGACACACAGGGTATAAGAAAAGAATATAGTCTTTTCAGCCCTACAGTTCCATCTGTATATCAAAGAAGCAATGATGGAAATAAAGGAAAGATTCTGGAGTGGAATTACAATTGGGGGTGAAAGGACCTCATGATACGATTTGTTGATGACATTGCTATCCTCAGTGAACGTGAAGAAGGATTACATGATCTGCTAAATGGAATGAACAGTCTAATGGGTACAGAATATGGACTGAGAGTAAATCGAAGAAAGATGAAAGTAATGAGAAGTAGCAGAAATGAGTATTCATGGTCATAAAGTAGATGAAGTTGGAATACTGCTACCTAGGCAGCAAAATAACCAATGACGGATGGAGCAAGGAGGACATCAAAAGCAGACTAGCACTGGGAAAATGAGCATTCCTGGCCAAGAGAAGCCTACTAGTATCAAACATAGGCCTTAATTTGAGGAAGAAATTTCTGAGAAAGTGTGTTTGGAGCACAGCATTACATGGTAGTGAAACACAGACTGTGGGAAAACCAGAGAGGAGATTCTGCACAGAATCGGAGAGGAAGGCAACATGTGGAAAATACTGACAAGGAGAAGGGACACGATGATAGGACATCTGTTAAGACATCAAGGAATGACTTCCATGGTACTAGAGGGAGCTGTAGAGGGCAAAAAATTGTAGAGGAAGACAGAGATTGGAAAACGTCCAGCAAATAATTGAGGATGTAGGTTGCAAGTGCTATTCTGAGATGAAGAGGTTGGCACAGGAGTGAAATTCGTGGCAGACCACATCAGACCAATCAAAAGACTGATGACTCAAAAAAACAGAATGAATGGCCACCGCCAAACTGTTGCCAAAAACAAGGTTGACCAGCCAGTGGCACAAAAGGCAGCAGAGGGCAGCATGCAAGATTTCAATGGCTGCTTCACAGCACATACCATCTGGATCCCCACCACCACCAGCTTTTCTGAACTATGCAGATGGGGGCTGTCCCTACAGCACATCAATTGCCCCCGTACCTCCCTGGTCTAAACCTAGCTCACTGTCCCCCCCATTGCCTACCCAATACTGTGTGTGTGTGTGTGTGTGTGTGTGTGTGTGTGTGTGTGTGTGTGTGTGTGTGCACAGGTGCCTCTTACAACCTTCAGAAGGGAATTTCATTCAGAAAACTAGCAAAGCAAAACTCTGCACCTTTTGTTTGTGAACCTGACAACGACACAGCCCTTCTGCCTTTCGGTGAGTCATCTCCTTTATTCCTACATAATTAGAAACTAAACTGTGAAACTCTCACCACTCTTCCACAAGTCAAAAGGTCCACTATGCGACTTAACTTCTGAGTTCATCAGTCACCTAGAACTTGGAACTAATTAAACCTAACTAACCTAAGGACATCACACACATCCATGCCCGAGGCAGTCGAACCTGCGACCGTAGCGGTCGCTCGGCTCCAGACTGTAGCACCTAGAACCGCACGGCCACTCGGGCCAGTGGCTCTACCCTTCACTTGATCCCTGTGAAACCCTACATTTCAGCAATATAATGCATGACCGCATGTTGCAGGTCCTGTACGGGCCGTTCTGGATACAGAAAATGTTCGACTGCTGCCCTGGCCAGCACTTTCTCCAGACCTCTCACCAATTCAAAACGTCTGGTTAATGGTGGCCGAGCGATTGGCTTGTCACAATATGCTAGTCGCTACTCTTGATGAACTGTGGTATCGTGTTGAAGCTGCATGGGCAGCTGTACCTGAACACGCCATCCAAGCTCTGTTTGACTCAATACCCATTATTACGGCCAGAGGTGGTTGTTCTGGGTACTGATTTCTCAGGATGCACCCAAATTGCGTGAAAATGTAATCACATGTCAGTTCTAGTATAATATATTTGTCCAATGAATACCCGTTTTATCATCTGCATTTCTTCTCGGTGTAGCAATTTTAATGGCCAGGAGTGTAGTTTTGAGTCTGTTCACTTGCTTTATTAGTCTGTAACTGGTGACAGAGACCTCTTTGCTTTGTACATTTTTATGATGTGACTAGGTTTTACCTGTGACTTTGTCCGCACATTAAAGGTGCCGGTGCGGCTGGCGGCTCACAAAGCTTTGCCATCCTGCCGGCACATTTGATTGTTTGCAGCAAACAACAATGCCCTATGGTGTGTAACAGCACATGCTTTTATGGCAAAACTATGAGAACTTTGATTCTACCCGGCATGTCAAAGTAAAAGATGTATCACATTTTAAATTAGACGTACAAAAATACAACTGAAAATCACATCCAATTTCATGCATTAGTTTTTGCGTTGTGCACATACATACACACAAAAATCCTGAAAATAATTTTTTTGCTTTGATAGCCGTTAAATAAACACCCTCAAATTCAGTTTTTTTTAAATATCTCCTATGTACAGACATCTTCAAGTTACAATTTTATTATATGTGTAAATTCTCAATGCAGTGGAAACCACTGAGCGTATTATTCAAAGAGTACGGGTTTATATGCAGCAGAGCTATGTCCAACACTGAATGATTTTCACTGCCAATGTCTTGAGTAGCTGAGTGGATGTCTCTCCAGATCACCATCATTTGAAAAATTATTAGAGATACCATTAAGGGAACACTTCCTTTGAATTATAAAGCTGACAATATTAAATGAAGTACAGATTCAAGAGCTACGCCATTCTCCAATGCCACGGATTTGTAAACTGAAAATTATTAACCTGTTATTGAAATAATTGTTTAACCAATTACCTGTGTTCGTTCTTCATGTTTTACCATTCAGAGGATACAGTGGAGTGGGGTACTGCTAAGTGCTAATGCTTAAAATGTGCATCACAGGTGGTCAAAGCTGTGCACTATCAAAATTATTGCTCAAATTTTGATGCAAAATCAATTGCAAGGTTATTATTTCACCAGTGTTCTGTTTTCCTCTTTAAAATATGACTTCAAGTCATTATGGTATTAAAAACTCTAAAGTATGTGCCAGTACCAAGGGTGAACAAATTCTGAGCGATAAATAAATGTCTACTGTATTCAGAATCATCCAAATAAAAACTACAGTGTTTTATGATAATATCAAACACAAATAGCTTATTCCTTCTTAGTTACATACTGAGAACCAACATACTTTTTTACTGTTTAAACTTTGGGGTATATATAAACAAACAAGGACCTTACCTTACGCTTCAGTAGTTCCCTCTTTTCAGTCAGCAACTTTGGAATCACTATATATGATAAATGTCACCCACTTAATAATCTTCTACTTTGTAAAAGAAGTTGATGATTGGCCTCCAAGCACCGATTGTTACATGTCTGTACGTCTCGGGACTTGTGTCGACTGCCCTTTTTGGATCACTGTTCCCAATGTCAACACTCCCGTGCTTTTACATTTCTAATTGTTGTGCTGTGTGGCATTGGTTGTATGCAAGGGGTTTGTTGCATGAACTAAATGTCCCTAAGAAGCTATTGTTGGTCATCAATGTTAGCACCAACACACCGATTACCCTATACTTCATCGTGACACCAGAAACGTTATTAATCAGCTGGCAGAATGTTGCTAACTTAACCAAATGGTAACATATTTCACCTTTTTCACTAGTCTGCTCGCAACAAATAAATTCTATACCTGAAATGACTGTAAAAAAAAAAAAAACCTCTAACTTGACAAGAGTTTTTGCGACCAGGCACAGGGACCATAGCATTTGCTAACTACTGCTACGTGCCTAATCTGGCACTAGGTGTACCAGAAAACATCTCACCTATGAACCGGTCATCGTCTAAAGAATTGATATTGTGATCAGAGACTGGAGTAAAAAACATTTGGCAGTTACCATAGTTTACTCAATATTCTTTCTCCTCCTGAAATATACTTCACTGTCATACATTCAATTCTGTTTTTTTGTTGTACAGCACCCTAAACAATGTCACCTAATTCATGTAGAAATCTAAAAACCAATAATCCCTACATGGGCAACCTACTTTTACAGATCAAACTGTATCATCACACAGTAGAACGTAACATAAAAGAACCTGCTGCTGTCATGAACTTAGAATTAGCATGTTATCTTCTGGTGCATGTACAGTGTTTCCTAATTTTATTACAACCTGCTCTATCTTACACCCTCTGATTACATGATAATATTGCAGAACACAGAACTGTAGTCTTTCTTTGTATTTTATGCCTATTTCTCCAATTTGTTGTTTGCCTGCAAAGTTGTATTGTTGTACAGAAAGTTTATGAGGAAATTGAGAGAACTGCATTACTCTTCTTTTAAAAGAAACAGTATAGTATTTCAGTGAAATCCAAGCCACTTTAGGTACTAGCAAAACAACACCAGTCATGGAATTTAATACAAAAAAGGCTTAATAGCATTGCTGTGGAACAACAAACTACGAATTAGAAATAATCAAGCATACAATATCTGATTATAACAATTCAAGGCAACATCAGAAGTGGGATCATCAAGAAAATACTTAGACAATAAAACTAACCAATATTCATAATTCATAATCATTGTGTTAATGCTGGAAAAGTGTTTTACACTGAAGGTTGCATACTATGATTCATTTCCTTGGAAGTATGTTACAGAACAAAAATATAAGTCATGCCCACTCATCTTCAATTAAAAATGCTACTGGTCCTGCAAAAAAAAAAAAAAGGGCTATTTGAATCATTGGTGGGGTTAAAGGCAAAGGTTGTAGCCAACCTTCACATCCTGCTTGAACCATGATTAATATGTAATTTCTGTTGTTCATAAAACTGCAAACAAATGCAAATTCTAGTCACTACAAAATTAATTTATAAGTAAATATAAAAACAATATTATTACTCACACAAAAGGACTATTTGAAAAAGGATCCAGTACCTCTAGGCATTAAATTAGGATATGGACTGCTCTATATTGTTCTACGTGTTCACTGACTGAACCTAACATTATTTCAAAGATCTTCTTATTACTAAGCACTTCCACATATTCACAAATACTATAATTTCAGGCAGATGAACATGTATCACTGCTAATAAGTTCAATGAAATACTTTATAAATGATTTGTTACCAAGACTTAACATAAAAATTGCCATGAATTACCAGAGAACAAAAAGAAAAAGTTCTGCAAGTAAATGATTTATCCTAACACTTCAGTAGGGACAATGAGGTATATATAAGAGTGATGTACTTTCTGTTTTTAGGCACGCACAAAAGCAATTTATGTTGAACAGATCATCATCATCATTATTGTTGTTGTTGTTGTTGTTGTTGTTGGTATCACCGATACACTATACATAATACTATGCCCCCTTCCCCCCACACAACATATGATGAACCATCTGTACCCTCATAACATATGCACCATATCTCATAATCAAAAAACTAACTTACTGTTTCCGCCAGTTCGGCATCAAAACTGGCTTCCTCACGAAGTGGAGCCCAAAACTTCACATCATAGTCAATACCAGAGGTTGCTAGCACTGGTAGAACAGGATGTGGCTGGAGACAATTGACAACATGATGATCAGCTTCCAAAAGCATGACCAATGAGCCAGTCAAACGGTTCCAAATAAAAACATGGCCACAATCTGATCCTGAAAGCACATAATCTTCACCCCAAAAAGTTGCCTCTTTTATCATTGTTCTGAAAAAGAATAAAAAAGGAAAATACAAAAGCACAATCTTTACTCTGTGGCATAATGTCTGCTGAAATATTATTCCTGACAGATTGAAAGCATGTGTACCATTTGAACACAAATTTGGTTACTTGTCTCACAAAGGCAAGATTCTACAGTCAAAAGCGACCCATCATTTCTCATGGGATTAAATGAGAGCTTGCCTGTGAAATCTAAAGATGATGTCTAGTTACAATTTAGCACAAAGTTTTAATCTGTCAGAAAGTACATCCTTTATTACAAGTTCAGACTGTGTCATTACAAAGTTTTAAATAAAATATCAAATTTTATTAATAATGTTCACTCAGTATTGGTACTAACTGATATGAAAATTAACAGACACACAAAGAAAATAATCTGTATGCACAAGACCAAACAATCAATCACAGTGAGATGGCCTTCAGTCAGCACCTTCTTTAAGCTCGACAAATATAGGCTCCTGTGTTCTCACTGCTCAATTTACACCATTTTATTTTGAAAATTTCACTTCATACATGTGGAATGAATGAGGTGGAAATACTAAAAAATTGAAACTATGAAAAAGGACAATGATATGAATGAACTCACCAAAAGTTTGTAACAGCCAATGTGAAGTTGAAAGCAAAATGGTAAAACCTCAATTATTGGGATTCCTCTTCAAAAGCTGAAAAGGGGAAGGGTGGAATTCTAAAGTGTAAAAAACAGAAGAGAGGCCAAAAGAGACGGAAAAGGATGAGCATCTCCGCCAAACATCAGATTAAGCCACCACTCCATTTTTCACCCACACTCTCTTCATAATTTTTCAAATTAAAAATATCCTCAATATTTTTTTCTCTTTCTTTTCTTCTCTCTCTCCCCACCCCCTTTCCAACCATGGTGTTTGTGGAAGAGAGGGGGAGGGGATTACGGCTCATATAAGCAACCACAAAGGTAAAACATGGTTTTGCTTGAAGAAGAATATCAACTCACTATTTAATTAATGACAAATGCAGTACCATTACAGCAAGCAGGACAGCAACACAAACTGAAATGTGTGATAAACAAAGAACACATCCCAAAATAACAGTCAACTTCAGAGGGCACCTCACACGTAGTTTTCACTAACAACTTTATCGCTTAAAGTTAGATGTGGCAAAAGTGCAAGAACATGGTCAGATGAAGAGGATAAGGCCTTTCAGCAAAAACACTTCGATTTGTTGTATTCCGGAGTACTGCTACTGCCACAACTCTTATTAAGCTTGGATACAATTTTCAGTATTTGTAATCTTGATTAAAGGAGAACAAGTTTTCTCCCTGATTTCTACGAGATAATACATTATCAGAAATTAAATTTCAGACAGTTTGTAAATTTCACCAGAGGTCTTCATACCACTAACATCCATCTCACACATGTCCATTTGTAATTTTTCAAGCAAGCGCATGCACAATGAGATTTGCACGTGTACTTGCACCTACATTCATGCATTCACATAAATTTGAGGAATCCTCTCCAATTCCAAGAGCATAATTCTTGTGACCAAATCTGTACTTCCCCACATGAGTAACTCTGACTAATGTCCTGTAATTAGACCCTGTGTATCCCTGATTTTATGAAGCTTGAATCTTGTTTGCTGCACTGCATTAATTGCTTTCCAGTGTGCCCTGTTAACTAGTCCCTGCTGAGTTGAGTTCCAAGGAACTATACCAAGAATATTTAGCTGTAACTACTAAACTTCCTAAGGAACAGTTGCAGTAGAAGAGGAAGAAGTAAGCAGTAGTAGATGTGGTGGTGGTGGTGGTGGTGGCGGTGGCGGCAGTAGTGGTGAAGTAAAAATGAAGAAATTTCCTCATCCAAACAGCCTTGCATTCATTTATTTATTTAGTGTTCAGTTAATCCAACCTTTACAAAATTGTAGCTTCTTCAATCTCAAGCTAACAAATACAATTTCTGTCACTGTTCCCATGTCTCTCTGTCTCCTGTTGTCCATTTACAGCTGAACCATGTGAATTTCTTCAGTTCTTATCCCAGCAATGGTAGTAATCTGTCTTGTGATCTTTGTCTTTCTCTGGGACGTCACTACGGTACAGTCTTTGTCCATCTGTCATTTTTCATGTCCTTCCACAAACTCATCACCTCCCGTTATTGTTCTTATGTCTTCATTTATTTTCCAACAATGGAAAATCCAGGACGGAATGTAACAATATTACGAGAAGGAAAGTTGCTATTCACCATATAGCAGAGATGCTGAGTCACAGATAGGCACAACAAAAAGACTCTCACAATTATAGCTTTTGGCTGTTAAGGTCTTTGTCAACAATAGACAGACATGCGCGCACGCATGTGCCCACACACACACACACACACACACACACACACAAAACTGCAGTCTCAGGCAACTGAAACCACACTCAGTTTCAGCTGCCTGAGAGCACAGTCATGCCAAATAGCAGTGTGACGCACAGAAAGTATGTAAGAACACAGTAGAATCAGTTTATCTTTCACTACTATCCACAACATCTTGTTTCCTCCTATTTTAAACCATAAAACCTGTGTGTTCAACGTTTATTTCATTTGTTTTGAGTTCATTATGTACCACTACATCACTATGTTTTGTTAAGGGTAACATAAATCAATCGGGCTCAGTATTCTGTTCTGTAATTTTTACTCCATTCCTAATTTCTTAAAACAAAAATAGCACAGAAAAGTAATTGATACATACAGAATGGTAAACTTAAATTTGCAGATCATATGCACAAAAAGTAATGTGAGAAATGAGTTCACATACACTGCAAGAAAATAAATTTCTAAAATAACCAATAAAAAATTTTATGTGTTTGAGTACATACCTGGCATTTCTGTGTCCAGTAAATTTCTTTTTTATAGAAGGCTGTGGTATACTGCACTCATCAAATGCATCTTCTTTTGCATTCCTGATTGCATTAACTGCCTCATCCATGTGATCCTCAATAGGATGAACAAACCTAAACAGTCAAAAATTCACAATAATAACCCCAAAAATTCCATAGAGGTATGAGGTTCTTTTGTACAATATACAAAACAAAGCGCTGCATTAAATAACTGGCTAAACAAACAACATTTCTTAAAATACAATGGAAAATGGAGAAAAAAATATTTGCTCAGAGAGTAGCTTTAGTAACCCTTTCAGGATGCACAGATACATCAATATGTGTAATGTCACACATGTCCAGCAAGGGCACTTGCGAAACAAACAAGGCTGATATTGCAGGCCAATTACACAAACTTCCATAGCTGTCCAAATATAAAGCTGGCCAGAGGCAGTCTCTCCCTCAGTTACTATTATCTGTTTCACCTATGCCTACTGATTCTGCAACACCGCAGTTGTTTGCTGTTTGTATACTGCTACAAATCCTGAATTTGTGGTTTCCACCACCACTTCCCAATATGGAACTTTGATTACAAAATACATGGTATCTGGTTAAGTCATGCTTGGAATTTACCTAAAATACTAGAAGGTTTCATGATAATTTCTATTTGTCCCTTAGATGAATCTTTTACCAAGAGCTATTACTGTTTGGTTCAGGTTGCGTTACAAAAATGACTTGTGTTCAATGGCCTGAAGTAAGGATTACAGCAGTATCCACCTTAGAATTACTTAAGACAGTACTACAGAAGGTATCCCCTGGAGAGGTATAACTAATACTAACACAGCGAGAAGCATCTGTATGGCTTCAACATACTTTGGTAGCTGATATTAACGGGCTTCACTGCAAATTTGTGAAGGAGGATCGTTTTGCTTATCACGATTGACAATCACACACCAGTAAGTCACCTTGCGTAATGAATTATATTATCACTTTTGCAATGACTGATCAAGCTAAGCATAAAGATTTGTTTGAAAATTGCTATTTCAACATCCACCAACAAAAAATTAGTATTTTATGGAGCAGTTCAGTGAGCACAGCACAAATTATGGTTTAATACAATTAGAAAAAGGCAGGAAAAGTATCAAAAGTAAACCACATTGTGAACAAGCTGCAATTCTGACTTTCATCCACAGAAACAATGACAAAAATTCATCATAGTCTAGTGGAAGAACCAATCTGTTTCATGGCAAATGGATACAGGTGGATTGGGAGACGTGATTTGTTTCGTAGCAGTTATTTGAAGAACTACTTAACAAGAAGTGTTTTGTCTTTGAATGCAAAGAGACGCAAGCAAAAATACATGTCTTTGTCAAAGTGTAGGACCCAGCACACAATCTGCTAATGATGTGATGCCTTCTGGTGATGATTTGTGAGACTCTGAACAGACATTTTCCATAATAATAATGATTAGGAATATTTGTATGTGCATGTCTTAAGAGTCTGCTTGGAAATTTTTGTTTCTTTGTGTAACATCGTTTATACATTTGGCTTAACCAGTCCATTATATGCATAATCAATAAAAGTTATATGTATGGATTAATGTAAAATGGGAAAATGGGACAAAATATTGTATTAGATTGTTGTGGGTCATTCCAAATGTGATATTAATGAGTCAAAGTATGTATAGTGACATCCTTGGAGAAACAAGATGTAGCTGCTAAATAGATTATTGATGAAAATATTAGTGAACAGAGCATTCTGAGTAAAATTCACTCATATTTTGTGAATTAGCTTCATTAATAACCACTGCATATGACTGTTACTGTAGATAATATAACAAAAGAACATACAATTTTAATTTGATACAAACATTGAAGATTTTTCTCAGAATCATAATTTTGCCACTTACAACCAACACCCCTTTGCTTTTAACTGCCACAATTATCACCTCCCATCCTAACACAGAACTCTGGCTACTCTAAATATCAGTCTGTCACCTAGATCAAGATTTCACTTTCACTTTTGCTTGCTTCACCGATTCACAACCAAACTGTCACCTTCAAATCTATCCCAGTCCCCAGCCTACAGTTTGTCTTCACAATGTAGATTTCACCTTTGAGATGAACTCATTAATCATATTTCAACAAAGACAGTGCAAAAATGTACACATCAATAAAAGAACGTTCTGTAAGCAGAAAATTAACAAAGAGCCACCCACAAATCACAAATAATTTGTACAATTTACTCACCACAAGAAAGATTTGTATATTTAAGACAAGATCATCAATAAAATTTCATCATGAGAGGTGCTACACACACACACACACACACACACACACACACACACACACACACACACACACACACAATGGTTTATTTAATTAGATAAAAAAATCAACTCACCAAGCTGTGGCAGAACACACACATAAAAGAAGGTTGTAATTGGCAAGCTTTCGGAGACAGTGGCTCCTTCCTCAGGCAGAAGGGAAAAGGACTGGTGAGGTCTAGAAAAAGGGGTAGATTTCGGGAAAGTCACCCAGAACCACGGGTCAGGGGAGACTTACTGTACAGGATGAGGAGTTATTCGTTGTTACAAATTATGGTACTATACAAATAGAAAAGGTAGTAAAATTAAAGTAATCTACATTCTGAATGAATAGCAATGAGTGACTCATTGGAAAAAACATTATACATTTGTAAATTGCAATGAACAAAGATTGCTGAAAGTTCACAAAAAGAGGCTATATATTTCAAAAACTAATGAGAAGACATGCCTGTTATAATAGCAGACACATATTCTGAAATTTTATAAGAAATCATGATAAACTAGCAGCTAGGGAGAGTTCATTTAACTGTGTTTTTTGACCGATGAAGCCAAATGGTCCCTAATGAGTACAGATTGTTCATGTAGTGCTGGATGCAAGATACAATATTAATGGACCCAGCTCTGATAATTGGGAGTCAATTGCATAGTGCCAAAATTTAAATCACATTTGGGACAGAAGAGATTCAGATTCCCAGAAATGCAAGGCAAGCAGCTGTAGTTCCAACAAGGCATTCTGTAGAATTTTGTGAGCAGCAGAAATAATATTGGCGAGCAGAAAGATCACAAGGTGCCTAACATTTTAGGGATTACCATGTGTCTCATATTTAACAATTTTCTGTTAAGAGGTGTGTTTTTAAATTATAAAGTACTGTTTGTCATACTGTTGTATATCAAAATTAAAGCACCTACATTGCCAACATTTCAACTGACTTGCTGTGCAAGTCCTCTTCAGGGCAGTTAGCTGCTATTTACTGGTGAATGTGTTCCCTTACATACTGTCTACTTTTAATATATGGTGGCCACCGATTACACATATCCGGGATGTCTTCAGACAGTGTGAAGGGGCAGGGAGGGTGTGTGTGTGTGTGGGGGGGGGGGGGGGGACATTATGGAGGGGGACGGCTGTATGGTAGGCTATTGCCTGTGCTACTCTGGTGGCTAATTGGAAGGCAATTCTAGTAGGTGATTGGCTGGAAATAATGTATAGGCAGGCTACTGCCTGTGCCACTCTAGTAAGTCACTGGTTGAAAGCTCTTGCTGGTGACTTGTAGGCAATAACAAATCAGCAGCTTGTACCCTGGGACAGTGTTGTCCTGTAGTGAAGTGTTAAGGCTGCACAGCAGTTCTCTCATGACTGCAATTTATGCAGTTAAACCCGGGTCAAGTGGTGCTGCTGGCTAGTGAACACACGTGGTCTACCGGGATTGAATCGCTGGCCGTAGGTAACTTGTAGCTATTCTCCCTGTTCATGCCGTTAAAGTGTTTGGTTACTTCAATAGCCGCTCTTATTTTTTCACTGCTGCAATCATGGCAGCTGAGCAAGCAAGTAGGGTTCTAGCAAATTGGTACAATGGCCACATTCCTGGTGGTGTTCAGCTACAAGTGACTTGTTCTGCCTCAGTCATAAGTAACTGTCATGATCTGACATTCACAAGTGCTAATGGGGCTCATGGTTTCACCAACACAGACTACACCGCATTCATACCAAAGTTCATAGACATCTAGTGTGTGGAGAGCATCAGATTAGCTGGCTGTTTTTCAAGGAGTTTCTTGCAGAGTGGGGGAGTGGCCATGTACGTAAAAAAACAGTATTCCATTTGATTCCATAGATGTATCACGGCACTGCACTGAACAGATATTTGAATGTTGTGCAGGGGCAGTTGAATTTCGTGGAACTAAACTTCTAACTGTTGTTGTTTCTAGGTCCCCTAACTCTGACTTCAGAGCATTTCTGCTCAAGCTAGAGAGAGTTCTTAAGTCACTTTATAGGAAATACCAGAAATTAGTTATATGTGGTGACTTCAATATTAATTTCGTATGCGATTGTGCAAGAAAAAGGATGTTGGTAGATCTCCTAATGATCTGTTGCAGACCATGTTTTATCCAGCTAGGGTGCTGGGGAACTGTAGCACAGTCATAGACAATATTTTCATTCAGTCTTCATTACTAGATGAGCATTCTGTCGGTAAAAAGGGTGAACAGCCTTTCAGACCATGGCACACAAATTTTAACAGTAAAAGGCTTTTGTGCTCAAACAAATGTCACATATAATTACAAACTATGTAGGAAAGTTAATCCAATGGCAATAAAGAGTTTTTTAAACCTCATCAAGGAACAAGAATGGCAGGATGTTTATAGTGCCAATAACATAGATGGCAAATATAATGCTTTCCTTAACACATTTCTCATGCTCTTTGAGAGTTACTTTCCATTAGAACATTCTAAACAGGGTACTAGCACTAAAAGGCAGCCTGGGTGGCTGACTAGTGGGATAAGGATATCATGTAGAACAAAGCAGGAATTATATGAAAATGTTAGAAGTAGTCATAATCAAGCTACAGTAGCCCTTTATAAAAAGTACTGTAAGGTGCTTAAACATGTTATTAGGAAGGCAAAGAGTATGGGGTACACAAACAGAACAGCTAATTCACAGGATAAAATTAGAACCAGGTGGTCAGTTGTGAAGGAAGTGTCTGGTCAGCAGCAAATGGTCGACAATATAAAGTCAGTTTGTAGTAAAAATATTTCTGTTACTGATAAGTCAGATATCTGTACAGCACTTAACAATAGTTTTCTGACCATTGCTTGTGAATTAAATAAAAAATTAGTTTCTACAGGGAATCATATAACTCTCTTGGCAAATGCCTTTCCGAGATTGGTCTGAAATACTCCTCTGTGATACAGGCAAGGGGGAGATTCAGTCAACAATTAAATCACTGAAGACTAAGGACTCTCATGGATATGATGGAATACCTGGCAGAATATTAAAGACTGTGTTGCATATGTTAGTCCTGTACTTAGCCATATTTGTAAATTTTCCTTTAGGAATATTCAGTTTCTTGAATGATTAAAGTACTCAGTAGTAAAGCCACTTTATAAAAAGGGAGAAGTGGATAATGTAGACAATTTTAGACCTATTTCTACGCCATCAGTCTTTAGTCTTTGTTAAAGTTATTGAAAAAGCTGTGTAGTATGTAAGGATAATTGATAATTTTATATCACATAATTTGCTATTGAATGTACAGTTCAGCTTCAGAAGTCATTTAACAAATGAAAATGCAATATTCTCTTTTCTCTGTGAGGTACTGGATGGGTTAAACAATAGGTTTCAAATGCTAGGCATATTTTTTTCATTTAACTAAGGTGTTTGATTGTGTTGATCACAAAATATTGCTCCAGAAGGTGGACCATTACAGAGTACGGGGAGTAGATCACAATTGGTTCACCTCTTACTTTAACAACAGACAGCAAAAGATCATTATTCACAGTGTTGATAATGGTTGTGATGTGGAGTCTAAGTGAGGTACAGTCAGATGGCGGATACCGCAGGGATGAGTATTGGGGCCACTCCTCTTCCTTTATATGAATGATATGCCATGTAGTGTTATGGGTAACTCTAAAATATTTCTGTTTGCTGATGACACTGGCTCGGTAGGATGTTGTTTGCAACATTGGCTTGGTTACAAATAGTGTAGTTCATGACATAAGTTCACTACACTATTCAACAAAACCCGACATTGTAATTTCACAGAATGGGCATACGATTAGTGAAGCTGAATAATTAAAATTTCTAGGTGTTCAGATAGACAGTAAACTGTCATGGGAAGCCCACATTTAGAATCTTGTTCAAAGACTTAACACTGCTATTTTTACTATTCGAATGGTATCTGAAGTAAGTGATTGTTCAACACAAAAATTAGTCTACTTTGCGTATTTTCATTTGCTTGTGTCATATGGTAGTATATTTTGGGGTAACTACTCCCATTCTAAAAGGATATTTTGGCTCAGAAATGGGCAGTTCGGGAAATAAGTGGTGTAAGTTCGTGAACCTCTTGTCGACCCCTTTCCACTAATCTGGATATTTTGATATTGGCCTCTCAAAATATACTGCTGCAGCCATTTTCAATAAATTTCCACAAGAATTCAAAAATCTTAGCAGTAATCCACATACTTTCAAATCGAAACTGAAGAGTTTCCTCATGCGTCACTCCTCCTATTCTGTCGAGGAGTTCATTGAAAAATTAAGGTGATTCTTATGTTATACTGTTGATTGTGTTTACGTAAACTTATGGCTTGACATTTTTGGGTTCATAAACATTTTATTTTTATCTGTTATTACTTTTATGTTGTAATTTCATGAGCTGACACATTCCATGACATTGGAGATTTGCTCCTCAATTTGGTCCTACAGAACTTGATGTGTAAATAATAAATAAATAAAAAATCAACAGAACCTTTAGTGGATCTACAGATTTCAGATTTGTAACCACTCTGGAAAATGGGTCCGAGTCTTCTGAAATGCAGAACCTTGCCGACAGATTCGCCGAAGCCTCTCACATAAGGTAGCTGAGCAACGGGAAGGTTTTCTTCTGTATCTTTGTTGGTTTTGCCCTCACAGTACCTCATAAGCCACTGTATGTCTCTGTTATTGTACCCATTCACACAGAAAGTAGACTTGAGCTCATTCAGTTCACGTTGTTTGTGGTTAGCGTCAGTAATGCGGTGAACTCAGGCTGTCAGTGTACATAGCAGAGTGTTCTTTTATGCTGGATGGTGCTGTGAATCTGCATGCAGGTACCTGTTGGTGTGCACTGTCCCAGTTTTGGTGCTATATTTCTTATAAACCTCCATATCCAGGAAAGGAATCAGTTAATTGTTTACCATTTCCTATGTAAACTGTATGATTTTATGCAAGCTATTGAGGTGCTCATGAAATCTGTGTAGTTCTGCTTCCCCATGTGGCCATATGACAGATTTGTCATCCATGTATCTTAGCTGGGCACAGTGGCGCGCAATTTGAAGCAGTCTATTCGAAAGCTTCCACGAGTATGTCAGCTGCTATAAGTGAAGGGGGGGAAGGGGATGCGAGCCATTGCCATTCCATCTGTCTACTCAGAAAAAATTGCCCTGCCAACTACAATATGCTGCAGAAAGCACAGTTGTGCCATGTCAAACGTGTCTGTGATATTTGCTATAGTAGGATGTTGGTGGTTTCAGCTATAGTATGTTGGTAAACAAAAATTTTATGTCATAGCTAACCATAAGATCCACAGCCAGTATATGCTGTTCCCAAATGAGCTGGACAAAATGCGTAGAACCCTTAACATAAGACTCTGAGTCACCAACCAGGATGTGTAATTTGTGAGGCATATATTTTGGCAGACAGTTGTAGGCAAGTTGATCCCACTGACAACCAGCCTCAAAGGACAGCCTTCCTAGTGGACTTTAGGTACTCCATAAATTCTTGGTGACAATGGAACATTCAATATGAGCCCCGTAGCTGTGGCAACATTGATTCTAAAACTTGAATAGAGCTTGCACCTGTCTCACTATTTTCACTGTGAAATCTCGATTCAGTTCTTTGTACATGGGGTTATTCAGCAACTTCCTCATTTTGGCTCCATTTGATGTAGAGTCAAATATTACTGTGACGTTACCTTTGCCTGCCCGTAAAATTACAATATCTTTGTTGTTCCTGAGTTCACTTAGGACAATTCTATCTTCAAGTGAGATGTTTGGCATTGAAGGCTTTGCATGCTGCAGGAATCTCACTGTTTCTTGACGGATCTTCTCTGGTTCTACTTGAGGCATGTTGGTATGTACTGGTTCATCACAGAAAAGTTTAAACTCTTGTACAGCACATCTGTAATTGCCTTGCTACTGTAGGATGTTGGTGGTTTCAGCTATAGTATGTTAGTAAACAAAGATTTCATGTCAAAGCTAACCAGAAGATCCACAGCTAGTATATGCTATTCCCATATCACCGTATCACTACAGTGCAAAATGTATCCAGCTTCAGCTACGTACTATGTTCCTCCCATGCGAGCCTCGCAAATTCCCTCTGTTGGCAGCTCTTCACTGCTTCACTCAATGTGTAGGCTTGTTTGTATGTTACTTTGTTGATGTTGTCCCAGCCAGTTGCCAATGACCTGGATGCCAGTTATGGACAGTTATTGAGTAGCAATCTGCTGTTAAAATCTAAGATGGAATAAAGATGATGGATTATTTCCCTTAGTAGGGAATGACTAGCATGTCTGAACATATTACTTGCTTTCTTCCAGTTCCGAAATGTGGTCGCAAGCAAAGGAATTTTGGTACACTGTCATGATCTCTGCATCTCTCCATGTATGCGAGATCATTAAGAAGTTTCTCTCTTGTCTTCCTCTATGGCATGAACAGGGACAATGGCTATACAAGTTACCTACAATGTGGCTGCCGACAATTCCAGCCCAGCAGACTGTGTGTGTTTATCAGCCAGAAGCATCTACTGAACCCAGTTTAACAGCAAAAACAGTAGTCACAAGAGAACTGCCATGCAGCATTAACATTTTGCTGCACGAAAACACTACCCCTGGGTACAAGCTGCCCAAGTGCTATTGTGTACCAGTCACTAATGAGAGTTGCCTTCCAGTCTGCCATAAGAGTAGCACAGGCAATAGCCTACCATACAGCCATCCCCCTTCATATCAACCTCTCTCCAAATCCCAGATATGTGAAGTCGGTAGTTACCAGATAACTGAAATAGACAGTACACAGGGGAAGACATTCACCAGTATCCAGAAGTTAACCACCCTGAAGAGAACCATTTTTCTAATTGCAGTATGTGTGCCCATGTACTGAAAAACACACACACACACACACACACATACACACACAGTGGGGAGGGGGGGGGGGGGGGGGGGGGGGAGGGGAGAGAGAGAGAGATAGACCTGCACTGTCCTGGTGCTAGAGCCTGGGAAGAGGAGAAGGCAGAGGTTAATGGTAACAGCTTGTTGAACACTGTGATATGATGAAGAGAGAGGGTTAGAAGGGATGAGAATCATAAAAGGGGAGGAGAGGAACAGTACTGAGGAAAACTATGGAAGAAGATCCATGGGCTATATGTTAAACTGAAGAAGGAAGGAAGGAAGATTAGAGTTTAATGTCCCGTGGATAGCGCAATGTTCAGAGATGATGCACAAGCTCGGATAACAAAAGGATGGGGAAGGAAATTAGCCATGCTCTTTTCCAAGGAAACATCCCAGTATTCACCTGGAGCAATTTCAAAAATGGCTCTAAGCACTATGTGACTTAACATCTGAGGTCATGAGTCCCCTAGACTTAGAACTATTTAAACCTAACTAACCTAAGGACATCACACACATCCATGCCCGAGACAGGGTTCGAACCTGCAACCGTAGCAGTAGCGCAGTTCCGGACTGAAGTGCCTAGAACCGCTCAGCCACAGCAACCAGCAGAGCAATTTCAGGAAATCATGGAAAACCTAAATCTGGATGTGCGGACAGCGGTTTGAACCATAATCCCTCTGAATGTGAGTGTAGAACAGAGAAAGAGAGAGCATGGATTGTGAAGCAACCATTAAAGATGTGCATGTTGTCTCTACCACTGGGTGGACAGCTGATTATTTACCACAACACAATAAAAAACAACACTGTAGCACCAGTGTTGTACAGGTGGCACTGTTGCTGATGGGACAGTGATAGAGCTGGAATGGGAAGTGCCAGGTAACTGCATACAAGATGTCATGTAATGTTGTCTTTCATGTGGATATGGCCCACACAGCACGGTGCCTGAAGCAGGAATGGGTGAACCAGGATATTTTGTAGGTTGAGTAGATGGTGGGAAACTCCTTCAGAAGAGCTATAACACATTTTGGCAAGTATATTCTTTGTTTCAAAAAAGATGAAAGGTAGTCAACTGGAGAAGTTTCTGCTTTCCCACTGTACGGTAAAACTGATTAATAATAGGGGTGTTCCATCAAAGTTGATAAGTGGTGCATTTGAAGTACTAGGAGCATGAGAACATAATGCAGAAACTATGGACTACAGTCACATTTAGCTGTGAGGTTTCCAAACACTATAGCTGAGACATTGCTGTGAAACAGGAGTACAAAAGTGAATGTTAACTATCAATTATTTTGCTATTTATTTTCCTACTTATATTAAAAAAATTAAACAACAAAGTGCAGACTGAATGCACAACTGTTCACACTGGTAAAAAGATTTGGTATGACAGGTGACATGACAAATTATTTTAATACTTTACACTTCTCTGAGCTAGACAACTTCTCTGAGCTAGGCAATGCATCAACCATTTTGAATAAAGCTGACTACGATGCTAAAATTCAGTTGATTCTCAAGGAGGATACCTACCATAAATTGCCAGGGGACCTGAAGGTCAAGAATAATGAGGAAGATATCAGAGCTCCTAAAAACAGTCGCCAATGGAATAGGCTGTTATTAAGAATCTTCTCCCTCAGGTGCAGGGACTAACTATGCTTTACGGGCTAACAAAGATCCACAAAGATCCTCTTTGCTCCATTGTGACACAGTTGGGTAACCAACTTACAGACTGGCAAAACATATGGCCAGCCTCCTTATGCCGCATGTAGGTCACTGTGTGCATCACATCAAGAACACCAATGATTTTATCAACTATATTAAACATCTGTGTGTGGGGCAGGGTGATATAGTTGCCAGTTTTGACGTTGTCCCCCTATTTACATGTGGTTTTGTCAAAGACTGCATAGATTTTCTCTCCCAGTTATTCGATAGCACAATTGTGGAATCATTTAAGCACACATTGACCTCATCATACTTCCTATATGGTGGTCAGTATTTCAACCAGTTGGACGGCATGTCGTATTTCCTATACGGTGGTCACTACTTCAACCAGTTGGACAGCATGGCGATGAGATGTTCATTAGCTCTATCCACAGCCAACCCTTTTATGGAGAAATCTGAAGACATCACTTTGGACATGGCTCCATATAAGCCAAGTCACTTTTATCATTACACTGATGACACTTTTATCACCTGTTTCCACTGACATGACAAACTAGGAGAATTCTTAGAACACCTGATGAAAGTACAGATAGATGGTGCATTACCCTTCCTTGACATCCTCATTTGCCAGAAAACCTGCGGATATCTCAGCCACAGAGTGTAGAGGAAACCTGCATACAGATACTGGTGTCTGCACACTCCTAGCCACCATCATCTGGCACAAAAACGTAGCATTCTGAACACCCTTGTCCAACCATACTAAAGTCGTCTCAGACACTGAAAATCTGCCACTAGCACTAAGCCATCTCCAAAACGTTTTCTGGAAAATGGCTACTATCACTGCGAGGTATCACAGGCTATTCCTGGTGAGACATGCAGGAAAAACACAAACAAAGAAAAGAACAAGAAACCTGTATTTTGCCTTTCTGTAGCATAGTGTCAGGAAAGATTAGCTGCCTCCTGAAGAGACACATCATCCATTCAGTGTTCAGACCTCTTGCAAAAATATGACACCTCATGAGGCTTGTGAAGGAGGATTTAGGGCTTAGAATGTCTGGAGTGTACACAATACTACATCAGCGTGGCTGCTACTATCGGACAAACAGTGCGCACTCTGGAGCAATGCCAGACAGAACACAAGAGATGCTTAAACCTATGCTATCCTGAAAAATCACCTGTGGCAGAACACACTTTAGAAAATCGACACTAGATTCTATTCAATGAAACATCTATCATTATGAGGATTAAGGGATTTTGGGATAGTGGTAAGTGGCTGAAATAAAAATATCTGAGAACACCATCATCAAGGATGATTGATTGCGGTTCAGCACAGCCTGGGGACCCAGCCATCAAGAGACTGAAGTGGGCGCAAGGTACGCAGGACATAAACATTGCTGCAGTGGGCAAGGAAGAGTGCACCAGTGAAGTCACAACCAGCTATGCTGATATATAATCGTGAGACCACAGCGACATGGCAATCATTTACTGCTTGACAATGGCTGAGGAGAATTTGGTTGAAAGCTCATGGGATTTTAACCCCTGATGCGGCTGGAAGTCCGAGAAGATTTTATTATTTCATAACACTGCATAATTAAACCGTTGTAAGTCAACTTTCTTTATAGTTACTATACAAAAATTCTTCACTTTGAGCACAGTCAAAAACACAATGCATCTACTTGGGATGCTGCTCAATATAAAGTAAGTACACACTTATTAACATGACATATACCTCAAAAGAGATGAGGAAGATTATAGTTGAATGTCGAGAAGACAGCACAATCACTAGACATGAAGCACAAACACTGACTGATAAGGATAGTATAGTAAATCAGTCATTGGTCTTCTAAGAAACCATCCCAACATTTGCATCAACCGCTTTAGGGAAGTCATGAAAAACAGATTTATCTCACTCTGTATCCCAGAAGAGCTTTCTGTGCTGTCACAGGACTATAAGTTGCTGTCATAGGATTAGAGTTTCAATGTAAAACAGAGAAAAGGTGCTGTTATTGGCATATGTAGAACAGCTGAAGCTGCAATATGTATTATAATGGAATCCAGCCAAGATAAAGTTTATAATGCTCAAAACCAAATATCCTACAAACACTGAAAGAAGACGTGAAGTGTCTCGGCATGATTGGTAAGAAGTTGATAGAAGACTAACCTATAAAAGACATGATACTGCTATCAGTTTCTTTCGCAAGAATAAGGGAAATTCATTATCAGGAACAAGGCAAATATTAAACTACTTTTACATCCACGTATAACCTATATGAAATATTAAGAGTATGTGACATAGGGTATTGCATATTGCAATTGTATTAAGGTTATTCTCTATCCCATTCACAGATGGAGCATGGGAAAATGACTGCTTGTGTGCCTCTGTGTTGTCTCTTCTGGCCCTAATTTAAACTTTATCATTTTTACATGACCAACACGTATGGGACTGAAGAACATTTGTAATTACGGACCTGAAAAGCAGTTTTTGGAGTCAAAGCTATAACTCTTTTCATTTCAGTAGCTTATTTGTATAAGAAGTAAGTTTATTTTTCAACTGGGCAAACATGCGGTTCTTGTAAAAATAAAAACACAATAAATTTCTCACCACTTTCCTATCCTCTGGGTCCCTGGATCATCTATATTAACTTACTTATACTTAAAAATCTATGATTTCAAAAACCATGGATGCAAAATGTAAATTCCACATGATCAAGGTGTTGTTCTCTCTTTTGGGGTTCTTGCCAACATAAGAAGTACCAAAACTTAGATCTGTACAAATCAATGAAGTATTTTGTGGAAACATATATAGCATGAAATTTATTTGTGTGTAATGGATTTAGTTATCAAATAATAATACTGCAAATCAATGCTAAACCATGATGGTATAACATCAAAATGTCCAGAGCAATACACGAACTGACAACATTCGTTATCACAATATTTTATTCAGTTGTATTTATGTATCTATATTTTTTCCAAATGTCCAGAGCAATACGTGAACTGACAACACTCATTATCACAATATTTTATTCACTTGTATTTATGTATGTATATTTTTTCCTTTGATAGTTTATCATATTAATATATTGTACAGTAAGTGCACATTTTCTTCTGTGAATACCATGACTGAGGGTAAGATTTCGCATAATCTTTCAATGTGGCTCTTAAGGTATTACATTTTGTATGGTGTTTGCTATCCTAGCTTCTTTAGGGACTGCATACTGCAGCTGAAATCTGCATAAAATTACCATTAACACTGACGAACATAATGAAATAATAGAAAAGATAGTTATAATTTTGCTTTTATACATGGCTACCTGTTCTTACACTGATGAAGAGAGCATGGTACTTCTTTGTTACAACAGAAACAGTAAGCAACACATACAAGAAAATAAAAAACAGTGTTACTGACTTAAAGACTTGGCTGTCTATTACTGTGTACTGATAGAGGGAAAACTCAACAATCTTGTTCACAAAGTAATCACAGCCACCACTGTCAGCACAATAATGATATTTGTACTACTATTTCTGTCAGTCCTCAGCCATCAGCAGATTGCAGCACTGAACCAGCAAGATAATTAAAAAATTAAAAATAAAAAAAATTGCACGAGAACTAAATTATTACTGAATAACTGCATTATCTACCAGAGTCTGAGATTACAGTTAACATGGTCTCCTATGTCACTGACAAGTAACATGAGCTGTAATAGTCTTATTACATGTCACTGGCACACACTATACAGGGTGATCAGAAGCTGTCTGAAAAGGTTACAAGAGTGTTGCATGGGAGGATGTGCTGAGAAACAATTGTTAAGAAAAAAATCGATACAGTGAGCTGTTTCCAAGTTATTTAGACTTAGAGTTAGTGAATCAGGTAGACATGAGTGCAAATTCAAGTACCTGCAAGTGCTGAAAAGCGGTAATGCACAAATATCTGTGGGTTCGTGAGTTACCACTTACTCTAATGCTCATTACCAGTTAAAATGTGACTTCTTCAGAAGTAATAGATTTAAGCTAGGTGAGCAAAGCTTCATTTGTTTGGTTCAATGAAACTGAACGAAGAATACATCTCTGGTAGGTGCCTGAATTTGCATGCACTATGACCTGATTGGTCAGCTTCAACACTAAATACTGTAAATTTCAGATGGCACAATGTACAGAATGTTTTTCTTAACAATTATTTCTCAGCACAACCTCTCCTCCAATACCGTTACAACTCATTCGGACTGTTTTTGACCGCCCTGTATATACACTTAAGAGCCAAAGAAACTGGAACACCTGCCTAATATCACGTAGGGCCCACGTGAGCATGCAGAAGTGGTGCAACATGTTGTGGCATGAAGTAGTGTTGGAGGGAATTGACACAGTTAATCCTGCAGAGCTGTCCATAAATCTGTAAGTCTACAAGGGGGTGGAGATCCTTTCTGACCAGCATGTTGCACGACACTCCAGATATGATCAATAATGTTCATGTCTGGGGAGTTTAGTGTCCAGTGGAAGTGTTTAAACTCAGAAGCGTGCTCCTGGAGCCACTCTGTGGCAATTCTGGATGTGTGGGGTGTTGCATTGTCATGCTGGAATTGCCAAAGTTCGTCAGAATGCACAATGGACATGAATGGATGCAGGTGATCAGACAGGGCGCCTACATTCGTGTCACCTGTCAGAGTCGTATCTAGACATATCAGGGGTCCCATATTACTCCAACTGCACATGCCCCACACTATCACAGATCCTCCACCAGCCTGAACAGTTCCCTGCTGACATACATGGTCCACGGATTCATGAGGTACACGTCCATTCACTCAATACAATTTGAAACGAGTCTCATCTGACCAGGCAACATGTGTCCGGTCATCAACAGTCCAATGTCAGTGTTGACGGACCCAGGCAAGGAGTAAAGCTTTTTGTTGTGCAGCCATCAGCTTCAAAAGCCCATATAAATGATGTCTCATTGAATGATCCACACGCTGACACTAGTTGATGGTCCAGCATTGAAATTCGCAGCAATTTGTGGAAGGGTTACACTTCTGACATGTTGAACGATTCTCTTCAATCGTCGTTGGACCATTCTTGCAGGATCTTTTACCAGCTGCAGCGATGTCATAGATTGGATGTTTTACTGGTTTCCTGACATTCATGGTACACTCGTGAAATGGTTGTATGGGAAAATCCCCGCTTCATCGTTACCTCGGAGATGCTGTGTCCCATCAGTCATGCCCTGACTACAACACCACATTCAAACTCACTCAAATCTTGATAACCAGCCATTGTAGCAGCAGTAACCAATGTAACAACTGCACCATACACTTTTTGTATTATATAGGAGTTGCCGACAACAGTGCCATATTCTGCCTGTTTACATATCTCTGAATACACATGCCTGTACCAGTTTCTTTGGTACTTCAGTGTAATTACAATATTTCAGTAATGATGATCTATGCTGCTACCTATTGCAGTCAAGAAACGTTTAAAATATTGCAAACCTGGACCATATCTTCCTTAGAAGGTGTCACTGTCGTAGTGGTTTAAAAAAATTTTTTAAAGTCTAGAAACATTAAATCAACTTGATTTCCTCTATCTGTGGCACAGAGGACATCATTTGAGGAGAGGGCAATAATTATGTGGAGCAGTTCTATTTCCTTTTTTATAGATGGATGCGACCTCTAATTTACATGCACTGGGGCCTCACTGATTTTTACCAATTTCAGCTGTGTTTCAACAACACTAGTCATGATTACTAGGTTGCTCATCTCAATAGCAGCACAGCTATTGAATGATGGCAACATTCCTTGATTTTTCTATGTGAAGGAACATTTTGAGGACACAACTCAGTTTTTTGTTTTTACCTGTTTTATCCAAGTGTCTGAACACTTGTTTTTTGGCGGCACTTATAGTATTAACAAACAACTAAAATTTCTTAAGGTTTCGTAACAAGCATTCTTATAGTACATTAATAAGGTAGACATTGCCCTCCCAGCAGGCAAGTGCACTTTAATTCACATCTGCCTATTTGGGGACATATGCTTTGTTTTGTACTTAGTGTATTGTAGGTGCCATTTCTTAAGATTCTTCCCGGTATAATCTGTATATCAAGGAATATCTCCAACATCTCTAATTATTCTAAGGTACATACATAGTTTTCTACAGCCTGGTCAAAATTTGGTTGATCTCCACCATTTCTAATTATTCTAAGGTAGATACATAGTTTTCTACAGCCTGGTCAAAATTTGGTTGACCTTAGAGACAGTTGCTCCACATGTTCACTGCCCATATCAAATGATTCTAATTTGTGTCTACGAAATGAAGTGACTTCCTTCATCCATTTCACTAAACTTGTGGACTTTTCTAGATCTTTGCATGCTGGTGCTTATAGTTATTACACAATACTGTGATCACTAATCCCAGTCTCTTTGCGAACATTCTCAGATACTGGTTCTTTTTGTTGCCTTCAAGTCTAGTATATTCCCATCAAGGGTAGGTTCCAAAACAACTATTCTATGCAATTTTCACAGAAAGCTTTTATAACATAAAGGTTCCTCTTGTCAGTCACTCATGAAGTTGTCAATTTTGCCAATCAACTGTAGGTTGATTAAAATCTCTTTCAACTTTTCCATCAGAATTGGAAATACACGTACAAATGTATGAAGGTTTTCTCTGAAGTTACCAGTTACTTCTACAACTAAATCTCACGGCCAATAGAAGGATCAAATAAGAACTTTCTGCTCCATAGATCCTTCAGCTGAAAACAATTTAGACAGAGTAGATTTTACAAATATTCCTGACCAGACGGTGTTTGAAAACAAATTTCATTTTGCTCTGATCATAACTGTGCCCAGCATAGCAAATTTCAGAGCTCACATCAGTGATTTACTGATTAAGAAAGGCTGAGCGTATTTTCCTACTTTTGAAACAAACAAAAACAAATTACATCACACTGATTCACCTTTATGAAACATATTTATTAAGGTGTAATTTATCTCTCAAAGTGGAGGGTAAAAGGAGAGGCATATAATACTTCAGATCCGTACCTTCTACTAGCATTAAGCAAGAGATCATCATCATCACTGTCATTGTACTCATCTTCACCATCAGCAAAAGCTTGTGGCTGACCTGTAAATAGCACTTGCATTAAACATCAGCTGCAATATCTCACATTTTATGATGGCTCGATTTCACAGTTAAGCCTACCATCTGCTGGGATGTCGTCTTGCACCCTGCTAGGACCAGGAACTGCTCCATCAGGTTCTGTAGGTCCTTCAGAAACTCTGTCATCTTTATCTGCCTCTGAAACAGTACTGTCCATCTGCTCTTCTGTTCCGTTGCTCTCAACTTATGGACATAACAAATGGGAAAATACATTAACATTAAAAGTACAAAACGCACAACAATAAAGACAGCTCATTTGTTAAGATTTGATAGAGAACTGTAGTCTGTTAATGAAAAAGGCTTATTATTTCAACAACTGCACTCCAGGAGTTAGCATCTGTGCATTAAAAAAACATTTTTCTGAATGGCTACTGACAGTTTTTAAACTTTTACATTTCAACAAATCAAGTTTATTAAAACTACGCAATAACTAGACTAAATTTGTTAGTGTGGTTCCGTAAAGAGCAACTGCAACATTAATGTTCTTCAAACAGCAAAGGTTTTGTTACACAAATGGGCACAAAGTGAGTTGTCGCATACACAGACAAACAATGGAGTGCATGTACAATGAAACTTTTGCTATTCACTTTGTACACACTGTAGTCAAAAAATATGTAGCTTATGTCCATCCAAATGATCATTAGAATATCATGTACAAATCTGAAGTAAATTTATCACGAACTTCTCAAGACATTTACTACCAATGTTTCCCCTTTATATCTTAGTCTAGATATAAAGTTTCACTGATACTTAGAGCCCATATACAGATCATAATAGCTCCACGATTCAAAACTATGATTGTAATCACCAAATGTTGAAAATACATTTACTAACTCCAAGACATATTGTTCATAGTTCTGTCATTAAAGGATGGTTTATAATAAGAAAAAGCTAGAGGTATCACAACAAGTTAAGCCAGTATTTAACTAAAAAAGTTTTCCAATTGTCGTTGAGATTCATCCCCATGTGGGGTTGCTGGTTCCCCATTGGGCGCCTCCCCAAGTAGCGGATAGGGGAACATCCTCCAGATATGGAGGGTACCAGGGAAATAAAAATACCTGGGGCGGACCAAAACCAGCAGGTATGAGAGCCAATGGCTTGGAAGAAAGACAGAGGAGCCCCCAACCATCAACTGCTGCCTTGCAGTCAGTAGAGGGATCTACAAAGGATAAGGATGTTCCCCTGAAAATGGAACCAGCTACCCGGCAAGCTGCAAGAGGCAACCCCTCAAATGGTTGGGCAGAAGAGTAACAATCTTTCCCTGTAAAAATCACTTGTTGTGAATGCTAACAAAGGAGCAAGCTGGACAGATATTCTGATGAGGACCCCAGCAAACAAAAAAAGGATAAGAGATATGTACATAGGAAAATGGAATGTGCGGAGCCTATACCAAGGTGGAGCCCTATGGCAGCTGCTAACGCAAGTAAACAACTACTGTATAAAACCATTGGCTCTCCAGGAAATTAGGTGGAAAGCAAGTGACATAATGGACTCAGGAAATTTCACAATCTTCTATAGCGGCGGAGGACGAATATCTATGGTACAGGTTTTGTGGTCGCTAAAGGACAAATATGCTGTAATGTGCTTCGAACCAATCAATGAACAGATGTGTATATTAAGATTAAGGGGAAAATTTTTCAACATAACAATTATAAATGTATGTGCACACACAGAGGTGGCAGGTGAACTACAGAAGAATGAGTTTTATAGCAAAGTTGAGCAGTTGTATGATAAGGTTCCTAAACATGTTAAGGTCTTAATAAGAGACTTGAATGCAAAAACAGGAAAAGAAGAGGATTATCAGCCAACTATAGGAAGACATAGTCTCCATGAAATGTCAAATGACAATGGAATTTGGGTTGTAGATTTTGCTATAAGTAAAAACATGACTGTCAGCAGCGCATGGTTTCCACACAAAAATATACACAAAGAAACATAGATGTCACTAGATGGTCAAACTAGAAATCAGATAGACCATATACTGATTGACAGGAGGCATGGATCAGACGTAATGGATGTTAGGAGCCAACATGGAGCTGACTGCAATTCAGACCATCATCTAGTGAGACCTAAGTACAGGCAAAGGATCTCACTGCTGAATAAACAAAAAGGCCACAAACAGAAAAGTTTTGACATTAACTAAAGTCAGAAGAAATACGGAGAATGTATCAGGCAAAAATAGAAGCGGGGATTAAGAACAATACCGACACATCAAATGAACATATAGAAATAATGCGGAAACAATGTAAGACTGCAACCCTCGAGGGAGCTGGGGAGGTTTTGGGACATGTACAGGCTCAAAGGAAGGCAGTTTGGTTTGATGAAGAAAGTATGAGAAGAACTGAGGAGCGTAACATAGCATGAATGAGATTATTTCAGAGCAGAGCTAGAGAAAATCTGAATGAATATAATGAGAAGCACAGTGTAGGCAAGAGGGTTTGCAGAAAGAAAAAACAAAGCACTAGAAAAGAAAAAATTGGAAAAAATTGAACAGCTAGGATAAGAAAAGCAAGTACATGAAATGTACCAAAAGATTAAAGGAAGAAAGGCTGTGTTTCAAGCCAGAACAAATATATGTAGAAATAAAGAAGGAGATTTGATAGGAAAGAGTAATAAAATATTCGACAGATGGGCAGAATACTTCCAAGAGTTACTGAACCCAGAAGTAGAAGGACTAGAACAAGAAGAACTGGTGGAAATAACTTATTATGGACCAGAGGTCTTAACAGCAGAACCCACTCTGGAGGAAGTGATACAAGCCATTAAGACCTTAAAAAATATTAGGGCACCTGGAGAAGACCAGATCCAGGTGGAACTTCTCAAAATGGTGGGGAAGCATTGTGGAAAGCAATACATAAAGTAATACTGAACATCTGGCAAGAGGAGAGCATGCCAATGGAGTGGAAAACGGATATTATGTGCCCCATACAGATAAAAGGAGATAAATTAAACTGCCAGAATTACCGAGGCATATCCCTGCTAAATACTACAAATAAAGTGTTCTCCAAGATCCTAACTAGGAGGCTTACTCCCTATGTGGAAGAGAGAATTAGAGACTATCAGAGTGGCTTTAGAAGAAATAGGTCAACAACTGACTAAATATTCACACTGAAAAACTTTATGAACATAAAATAAACATACATCAGCTTTATACTGATTTTAAACAAGCCTACGATATCATCTCAAGAGTGACATTATGGAATGTGATGGAAGAGGCAGGAATACCTAAGAAGCTCGTTAAGCTTACTGTGATGGCCCTCAGTGAAATCAACTGAAAAGTAAAAATACAGGGCGAAATCTCCAGAGAAGTGGAAGTGAAGAAGGGACTGAGACAGGGTGAGAATATCTCCTCACTGCTATTCAACCTCTGCCTAGAAAAAGTCTTAAGTCAGATAGAGATAAATAGAGGAGGAACCATTTTTAATCATTCACTGTAGTACCTGGCCTACGTAGATGATGTGGCATTACTCGCAAGAAACACGGCTGTGCTGGCTGATGCCTATCAACAACTGGTAGTTAATGTCGAAAAGCCCAAATATATGGCAATGACCAACCAGTGAAACCCACCAAATCTGAGGATAGCCGACAAGAAGTTTGAAAGGGTGAGAAACTTCAAGTACCTCGGATTGACTATCACAGAGACAAATGACATCAGCAACGAGATGAAAGCTGGAATAGCAGCAGGCAACAGATGCTACTTTGACACACTACCCATGCTTAGGAGTTCACTTCTATCACGAAAGTCTAAAATCCTCATTTACAAAACAATTATAAGACCAGTTGTTATGTATGGTGCCAAAACATGGACCATGACTGCAAATGAGGAAAGGATCCTTAGCATTTGGGAGAGAAAGGTTCTGCATAAAATATACGGCCCAATATACGATCAAGAAGTTTGCCGCATCCGTACAAATGCAGAACCAGAACAACTTTTTGAAGAACCTGACACTGTCACTACCATTAAAATAAGAAGACTGCAATGCGCAGGACACATGGTCAGAATGGAGGAAGATACACCCAATCCCCTGCCACAGGGATCATACCCCAGTGGAAGACACAGATGCGAGAGCTGCCCAATCCAACCACCCAGCACCATCTATTCCAGTACCGTCACAGGTTTATCCTACTCCATCAGAGATCAGGCCATCTGTGAAAAAACAGCCATGTTATATACCAGCCTGCAGTAACTACTGCACACCGTTTTACATCCCAGAAAGAGATGGATGGACAGAATTGAAGAAGACATGGAAAATCTGGGTGTCAGAGGACGGAGACGGAAAGCCATGGACTGGACAGAATGGCAGGATATTTGATGCAGGTCAAGGCCCTCCAAGGGCTGTAGAGCCAAGTAGTAGTAGTAGTAGTAGTAGTAGTAGTAGTAGTAGAGATTCATCAGACTGTAAACAAACAAGTTTTTGTACAAAAAAATTAATTGTACACATAAAGTGCCTAAGTATAAAAGAATAATGTATGGAAAGCTCTGGTTGATAATTTTGAATTATTTAGGAATAAAGAAGATGACTCAACGAAAGGCAGAAGTGCTGTGTCATCAACAGGTACACAAACAAAAGGTACAGAGCTTAGATTGCTTTTGAATTAATCTTCCTTTTTCAAGCTTGTAGGAAAAACACACACAAACACATACACGCTCACTCACATGTACACAATTTTCTCCCTACATTGTGCTCTGTCATCTGCCAGCTCTTTTCTCTCGCCCATTGTGAGTGTACTGTGGTTAGGTGGCGGTGTGGGGTGGGATGACAGATGGAGAGATGTGGGAGGCAGAGAAGGAGAGGGGGGGGGGAGTGCATAGCGGCTCATGGGAGAGTGGGGAACTGTCTGTAAGCTAGATAGGTGTGTTGGTAGAGGGGGCAGGTGGCAAACAGCTGCGCATGTGATTTCATAGACTAGGGCGTAAGATAACAGCACACAACTAGCTGATGTGGAGACACAACAGGAAGGTTCTGGGAGTGAAGGATGTGCTATAAGAACAGCTCCCATCTGTGCAGCTTTGAAATGCTGCTGATGGTGGGGAGGATCCAGATGGCACAGGCTGTGAAGCAGCCATTGAAATCTCGCAGTTTGTGCTCTGCTGCATGTTGTGCCACTGGGTGGTCCACCTTGTTTTTGGCAACAGTTTAGCGGTGGCCATTTAATTTAGTTGAAAGATGGTTGGTTGTCATACTAATGTAAACCATTGTGCAGTGCTTGCAGCAGAGCTGATGTATAACAGTGCTGCTTATACTTGGGCACAGCCCGTGGTGATGTACATTAAGCCTGTGACGGGACTGGAGTAGATGGGCTGGCTAAGTGGATTGGGCAGGTCTGCATTGGGGTCGTCCACGAGGGTATGATACTTGTGGCAGGAGACTGGGGGTGGGAGTGGCATAGGGATGGACTAGGATGTTGTGGAGCTTAGGTGGGAGGCGGAACACCAATATTGGGAGTAGTTGGAAGTATCTTGGGTAGGATGTCTCTCGTTTGTTTCAGGGCATGATGATAGATAATCAAAGCTCTAACAAAGGTTGTGTTTCAGTCATTCCAGTCTGGTGTGGTACTGGGTGACAAGTGGGGGCACTTCCTACATTAAAGATACCAACCACTTCCTGCAACGGCTCTCCATCATCGGCACGCCCTTACCTCCCAGTCCACTACTCGTCATTGTTGTTGCAACATCCCCATACTCCAACGTCCCTCATGCCCATGGCCTTGCCACAATTGAACACTACCTATCCCAATGCCCTACAGATTCCAAACACACCATGTCATTCCTCATTTACCTAACCAACTACAGTCTAACCCTTAACTACTTCACCTTTGAAGGGAAGATATACAAACAAATTCATGGCACAGCCATGGGCACCTGTGCGGCATCCTCCTATGTAAATCTCTTCATGGACCACCTAGAGGAAACATTCCTAGCTTTCCAAAACCCCAAACCCCTGGTCTGGCTCAGGTTTACTGGCAACATTTTGATAATCTGGGCTCAAGGCCAGAACACTTTTATCCTCATTCCTCCAGAACCTCAACACCTTCTCTCCCATCCATTTCACCTGGTCCTCCTCCACCCATTGTGCCACCGTCCTAGATGTCCATCTCCTCCTCTCAGATGGCTCCATCCACACCTCGATCCACACCAACTTCACCAATCACCAACAGTACCTGCACTTTGAAAGCTGCCACCCCTCCCTCACCAAAAAATCCCTCCAATACTGTCCGGCCAACTGAGTAAGAGGCATCTGGACTGATGAGAACTCCCTCACCCAATATTCTGAAGGCCTTACAAAGGCCTTTGCAGACAGGCAATACCCTCCAGACCTAATTCACAAACAAATCTCCCATGCCAATTACCCAAACACACCTGATTCTCACATCCATCCCAAAAACCAACCATAAAGAAGCTAATACCACCCCAGAGTGGAAGGACTTCCTCACATACACCTGATCTTCACATCCAACCCAAGAGCCAACCACAAAGAAGCACCCCTCTTGTCACCCTATACCACCCTGGATTAGAACGACTGTACTATGTCCTTCGTCAGGGCTTTGGTTACCTATCAACATGCCCTGAAATGAGGAACATTCTACTCAAGATACTCCAACCATTTCCATAGTGGTGCTCCACTGCCCACCGAACCTCAGCAACATCCTCGTCCATCCCTATACAACCACTACACCCAATTCCCTGCCACAGGGATCATACCCCAGTGGAAGAGACAGATGCGAGAGTTGCCCGATCCACCCACCCACCACCATCTATTCCAGTACCATCACAGGTTTATCCTACTCCATCAGAGGTCGGGCCACCTGTGAAAGCAGCCATGTTATATACCAACTTGCTGCAACTACTGCACACCGTTTTACATTGGTATGACAACCAACCAGCTTTCAACAAGAATGCATGGCCACCACTAAACTGTTGCCAAAAACGAGGTGCACCACCCAGTGGCACAACAGGCAGCAGAACACAACATGCAAGATTTCAATGGCTGCTTCACAACCTGTACCACCACTTTTCTGAGTTGTGCAGATGGGAGCTATCCTTACAGCACATCCTTCACTCCCGTAAACTTCTTGGCCTGACCCCCTCCCCTCACTCAATAGTTTCTGTGTGTGTGTGTGTGTGTGTGTGTGTGTGTGTGTGTGTGTGTGTGTGTGCGCGCGCGTCACAGACCATCCCCTGCCTCAGTACCCCCACCCAATTTGTGTCCTCGCATCTGCTAGTTGTGTGTTGTTGTCATGCCTTAGTCTATGAAATTGAGTGCCCTGCCATCTTCCACCTGCTCCCCTCTACCTGCATCCCTAGGTAGTCCATAGACAGCGCCCGCTCTCCCACGAGCCACTAGATGCTTCCCCCCTGACCCCATCCCTACCTGATGCCTCTCTCCATCCCTCACCCCACCCCAAACCACACAGCCACCTCACCACAGTACACTCACTGTGAGTAATGAATGAGCTGGCTGTGGACATGCACAATGTAGGGAGACAGGCTTCTTTCATGTGAGTGAGTGTATGTGTGTTACTGTGCCCGTTTTTGGTACATTTGTAAAAGGTAGTGCATTCTGAAAACCATCCACACTCTGTACCATTTGTTTGCATATCTATCGATGACATAGCACTTCTGCCTTTTGGTTAGTTGTCTCCTTTATTCCTAAATAATAAGATCAAAGTAGCTGCACATCTATGCTAAGACAAAAAAGGGGAAACATTGTTAGCAAATATCTCGAGAAGTTCTTTCTATGATATTATAAACATTTGGACGCACATATGCTATATATTTTTTAAACACCAATGAATACGTTTTCTGTTAAAACAAACCGCAAGAAAGAAAATGCTGTGGTGTGAAAATGTGCTGATTCATTTTCTTTCATGCAATCAGTTTTAACTATGACAGCAGGACATTTAAACCACTAGGCAAACGGTTTCTCCCACAGATAATGTTTCTCAATGTATGTCATCTTAAACAAAACTTGTATACACAACAATGTTTTCTTTTCTCCATCGCAGCTGGTTTTAACAGAAAACCTGTATAATACGAAAGTAGTATTTATTGCTTATTAGCTTATGAATACTACTATGCAATCTGATTCATCCAAAACTTTTTAATGTTACCCATTCACAGATTAAAACTATGTGAAATAGTGTCATTAAAGCTGCTATTTGCACAGATCCAGCAGTTAGAGGGATCTCTCCCATAACCCACATGAAAAACATATTTTTAAAAGGGCAACAGACACTTGCTGTGAGTTTGCTACTGCAGCATTTGTAACTGCATGAACTGACATGAAAAGTGTATTGTTCCATCAGTTAGTGCACATTCTATAGCCATGAATCATGACCCTTTGAAAATGAAGCTTAGATATCAGCACTGATGATGTTTGATTTGTGGGGTGCTCAACTGTGCGATCATCAGTGCCCATACAGAGTCCCAATTTTTACAATGTCCAATGTTTCACTCAATCCAATCTAGCAACTGTCATGAATGATGATGATGATGATGACGATGATGATGATGATGATAAAATGATGAGGAAAACACAAACACCCAGTCCACAGGCAGAGAAAAATCCCCAACCCGGCTGGGAATCGAACCCAGTACCCCATCATCCAGAGGCAGCAACGCTAGCCACTAGATCACGAGCTGTGGACAACAGCACTGACAATAGTGCAAATCATTTAATGCTTTCTACTTCCATCCCTAGAAAGCATCACCAGTAGTGTCCATAGGTAAACAATATGCTGCAATTGTATTGACTGATGTATACTGCTGCACTGCATTTTAGCCTGGTAGTAATGTTTACTGATTATTGGTAGTACAATGAGTACTTCCAAGAGTATATATAAACACATACCAAACTTCATCTATTCTCAGACAATTACTGAGCTCAGAACAAGAATCACACTCTTAGTGGATTTCTGTTGTACTTAACCAAGAACAGAAAATTCAACAAATTCAATATCAATTTCCAGCCATAGGCTGCAGCTTTTTACCCTGCAGTAGGGACTTCAGTATTATAAAAAGGAAACTAGGGAAAAAGGACAGTGCGTTTACTGTGCATGATATCATAGAAGTGATTCTTACAAGATCAAAACAAGGTAAATTTCTCATTAGAGTGGCTGCTGCTTCTGAAGTACATCTACATCTACATGGATACTCTGCAAATCACATTTAAGTGCCTCGCAAAGGGTTCATCGAACCACCTTCAGAACTCTCTATTATTTCAATATCGTATAGCACGAAGAAAGAATGAACACCTATATCTTTCCGTAAGAGCTCTGATTTCCCTTATTTTATCCAGGTGATCGTTCCTCCCTAAGTAGGTCGGTGTCAACAATATATTTTCGCATTCAGAGGAGAAAGTTGGTGATTGGAATTTCATGACAAGATTCTGTCGCAATGAAAAACGCCTTTCTTTTAATGATGTCCAGCCCAAATCCTGTATTGTTTCTGTGACACTCTGCCCCATATTTTGCGGTAATACAAAACATGCTGCCTTTCTTTGAACTTTTTCGATGTACTCCGTCAGTCCTATCTGGTAAGGATCCCACACCGCGCAGCAGTATTCTTAAAGAGGACGACAAGCATAGTGTAGGCAGTCTCCTTAATAGGTCTATTACATTTTCTAAGTGTCCAGCAAATAAAATGCAGTCTTTGGTCGTTCATAATTGTAATATCTAGGTATTTATTTGAATTTATGGCTTTTAGATTAGACTGATTTATCGCGTAATGGAAGTTTAACAAGTTCCTTTTAGCACTCATGTGGATGACCTCACACATTTTGTTATTTAGGGTCAACAGCCACTTTTCGCACCATTCAGATATCTTTTCTAAATCGTTTTGCAGTTTGTTTTGATCTTCTGATGACTTTATTAGTTAATAAACGACAGCGTCATCTGCAAACAACCAAAGTCGGCTGCCCAGATTGTCTCTCAATTTGTTTATATAGATAAGGAACGGCAATGGGCCTGTAATACTACCTTGGGGAACGCCAAAAATCACTTCTGTTTTACTCGATGACTTTCCATCAATTACTATGAACTGTGACCTCTCTGACAGGAAATCACAAATCTAGTCACATAACTGAGACAATATTCTGTAAGCACGCAATTTCACTACGAGCCACTTGTGTGGTACAGTGTCAAAAGCCTTCCGGGAATCCAGAAATACGGAATCAATCTGAAATTCCTTGTCAGTAGCAATCAACACTTCATGTGAATAAAGAGCTAGTTGTGTTTCAAACCATGCTGACTGTGTGTCAATAGACCGTTTTCTTCAAGTTAATTCATAATGTTCGAACACAATATATGTTCCAAAATCCTGCTGCATATCGATGTTAACGATATGGGCCTGTAATTTAGTGGATTACTCCTAATACTTTTCTTGAATATTGGTGTGACCTGTATAACTTTCCAGTCTTTGGGTATGGATATTTTGTCGAGCGAACGGTTGTATATGATTGTTAAGTATGGAGCTAATGCATCAGCATACTCCGAAAGGAACCAAATTGATATACAGTCAGGACCAGAATACTTGCTTTTATTAAGTGATCTAAGATGCTTCACTACTCTGAGGGTATTTACTTCTATGTCACTCAATATTCGAATTCTGGAATATTCACTTTGTCTTCTTTTGTGAAGGCATTTCGGAAGGCTGTGTTTAGTAGCTCTGCTTTGGCAGCGCTGTCTTCGATAGTATCTCCAACGCTATCATGCAGGGAAGGCATTGATTGTTTCTTGCCGTTAACATACTTCACACACGACCAGAATCTCTTTGGATTTTCTGCCAGGTTTTGAGACAAAGTTTCGTTGTGTAAACTGTTATAAGCATCTCGCATTGAAGTCCAGACTAAATTTCAAGCTTCTGTAAAAGATAGCCAATCTTGGGGATTTTGCGCCAGTTTAAATTTGGCATGTTTGTTTCGCTGTTTCTGCAACAGTGTTCTAACCTGTTTTGTGTACCAAGGAGGATCAGCTCCGTAGTTTGTTATCTCTCAATTGCTGCCGATACTATTTCTTTAAATTTTAGCCACATCTGGTCTACACTTATATTATTAATTTGGAATGAGTGGACATTGTTTATCAGGAAGGCGTCAAGTAAATTTTTATCTGCTTTTTTTGAATAGGTATATTTATTGCTTATTTTTCGAGGATTTGGGGATTACAATATTCGATCTCACTACGACAACCCTGTGTTCAATAATCCCTGAATTGGTTTTGATCTTCATTATTAACTCAGAATTATTTGTTGCTGTGGTGTCACCGCCAGACACCACACTTGCTAGGTGGTAGCTTAAATCGGCCGCGGTCCATTTAGTACATGTCGGACCCGCGTGTCGCCACTGTGTGATCGCAGACCTAGCGCCACCACAAGGCAGGTCTCGATATACGATAGAGCACTCGCCCCAGTTGTACGGACGACATTGCTAGCGACAATACGGACGAAGCCTTCCTCTCATTTGCCGAGAGACAGTTAGAATAGCCTTCTGCTAAGTCCATGGCTACGACCTAGCAAGGCGCCAATTGTAACAGTGCATGTATCTTACGAGTCGCATTTGTATAGTCAAGAGAGATGTATCACAAGGAGTCATTAAAGTTAAGTATAAAGCAGCTACATACTTTTCTTGCTACCATTCAATAGTTATCCTGTTCCAGAATTCACGCCCGTCTGCGTTAGATAGCGTGCCTATCGGCCCCCTCAAAATAACACTGTGTCGGCACTTCTGTCGACACATCATTTGGCGACGCGGCTTAAAGGAAAAGTGTTCTTTCTGATTGCTTACATTTATTTGTGTCATGGCTTCGCCACAATCTCCAGATGTACTGTCCGAATTTTATCGCTTGCAGAATCAGCAGACGCAGGCGTTATTGGATGCCCTTGGACAGCTCGTCCAGGGTCAACGTGCCATTCAAACCAATGCGGCAGCCGCCGCTTCACCGCTACCGCAGCCACACCATGCCGTTGCACCGCCGTTTCGCAGTTTTAACGCGGCGCACGAGTCGTGGCCAGAATGGTCCCGACAGTTCGCCTTCCATCTAGCCGCCTACAGAATTCAAGGTAATGAGCGGCAGCCTTTTTGCTTTCTTGTGTCGGTGTGTCCACCTACCGTGTGATAGTGAAATTGTTTCCCCGACGCGACGTAGCAACTCTGTCCTACGACGAAATTTTGTCTGCTTTAGATGCCTATTTCAAAGAAACAGTTAATGTGGTTGCAAAAAGGTATACGTTCTTTCGTACAAAACGTACGGCCGGTCAAACTAATAGGGAGTGGGTAGCAACATTGCAAGGACTTACTAGGGACTGTGCCTTTGACTGTGACTGTGGTCTTTCTTATTCAGATACAATGGTGCGTGATGCAACTGCACAGAACGTTTCTGATGTTCACATGCGGGAGCAAATTTTGAAACTAGTTAATCCCTCCCTTCAACAAGTGATAGACATATTAGATAGACAAGACACACTTGACTGTGCTCAGGAATCTTTTGAAACTTCGCCAGCCGTGTGTAACATTAACCGGCCCGCCGGGCGAGCTGCGCGGCCCGGTAAATTGCCCTCGCGCACGTCCGCACAGCTGCCGCCGCGCGCTAAGCCAGGTGTGCCGCGCCAGCACACAAATGCAGTGAAATCATGCCCGCGGTGTGCTACTCAACATTCGCGTAAACATTGCCCATCACGCCAAGCTATTTGCTTTTTCTGCAATAGGAAAGGACACGTTCAAAGTGTTTGCCAGAAAAAGCTCAGATCAGACAATCACAATCATTCCAGGCCCTTTGCTTCGTGCCGGAATCGAACCAAGGACACTCAGGATTGTGGACCTTCGCCCATGGACATTCATATAGTTAATTCCGCTTCGTCCAGTGCCACTTTCTCTAACAGTGACTATGTTCGTCCCACAAAAACTGTGCGTCGACGTCGCCAGAAATCACGTCCATTAGCAAGTGATTCTGTACCAGTGTCTGTTCAAATTGCACGAGACAGTCGCTCTTGTCGTCAGCAGGACAGTAAACTTTTTGTAGATTTGGACTTTAATGGCACGGTCATTCCATTCCAGCTCGATACCGGAGCTGCTGTTTCATTGCTCATCACGACACGTACAAACAACTGGGCAAACCTCCGTTGCGTTCCACAAATGTTAAGCTAACCACATATTCAGGACAGAAAATTCCTGTGTTAGGACAGTGCAGCCTTCTTGCAACATACAAGGGACAAACGAAACTTGTGTCATTTTACGTCCTTCGTTCTTCTACTGCAGTGAACTTGTTTGGTTTAGATTTATTTCAGTTGTTTAACATGTCTATTGTAAATCAGGTCCTATCAGTGAATCAAACTGTGCCTTCAGACAGTGTTTCTCGCTTATGTGATGAATTTGCAGACATTTTTGCACCGGGCTTAGGTTGCGCTAAAAACTATGAAGCACATTTGGAACTGAAAGTCAATGCGCAGCCGAAATTTTTCAGAGCGCGCAATGTTCCCCACGCATTGCGTGATGAGGTCGCAAGAACATTAAACGATCTAGAATCACAGGGTGTAATTGAACGTGTGCAAGCTTCTCTCTGGGCCTCACCCTTAGTAATTTTGCCAAAACCTTCCGGAAAATTGAGACTTTGCGTGGACTTCAAGGCCACGGTGAATCCACAACTAGTGACTGCTACTTTTCCCTTGCCCCGCCCGGAAGATCTTTTTGCTAAACTGTGCCCGGGAAAATATTTTTTAAAGTTGGACCTAGCCGATGCGTACTTGCAAATACTGGTGGACGACGAATCCCAGCGCGTATTGGTGGTTAACACGCATCTTGGATTGTACAGGTTCAAAAGACTGCCATCCGGGTGTGCATCCGCCCCTGCATTGTTTCAGCAATATTTACAAACTATTTGTGCGTCGGTCCCTACTGCAGCAAACTATCTGGACGATATAGTGATCTCCGGACAGACAGAAGAAGATCATCTTGCGAACCTACGAACATTATTTCAGGTCTTGCGACAAAATGGTCTTCGCTTGAGGAAGGACAAATGTGTGTTTTTTGCTCGTGACTTACCATACCTGGGACATGTCATTAATGCCCAAGGCATACATCCGAGTCCAGAGCACCTCCGTGCCATACAAGAATTGCCTTCGCCGCTGAATGTGAAACAGCTACAGAGTGTGTTGGGTAAAATTAACTATTATCATAAATATGTGCGCAATGCCTCTTCCATTTCAGCTCCGCTTCATCGCTTACGCCGTAAAGGTGTAAAGGAATGCGAACGCGCCTTTCGCCAGTTGAAATCGGCGTTGCTTTCTAATACTTGCCTCACGCCTTTCGATCCCCAGAAACCCCTTTTGTTGATGGTACATGCATCGGATTTCGGGATCGGTGCTGTGCTTGCGCACAAAGTTGGCTCCCATGATCGCCCTATTGCCTTTGCGTCCAAATTGCTCTCGTCTGCGCAAAGAAATTACTCACAGATAGAGAAAGAAGCTTTGGCTCTCGTGTTTGGTGTTACTAAGTTCCATGATTTCTTGTATGGTCGTCACTTCACCATCATCACAGACCACAAACCTTTGACATCGCTTTTTCATCCGACCAAGCCTGTACCTCCGCGTACAGCGCAGAAATTCATTCGCTGGTCTATTTTCCTCTCGCAGTACCGCTACGATATCTTGTATCGGTCCACTGCTAAGCACGGAAACGCCGATGCATTGTCCCGTTTGCCTGTTGCTGAGGATAAAGCATTCGATTCTTCCGAACTTGCTTGCATGTTCATTGATTCGGAAACCGATGAAGTGGTCGAATCGTTTCCGATTGATTTTCGTCGTGTCGCTACAGCCACAGCTGCTGACCCTGTCCTTGCTACCGTTTTGCGTTTTGTTGCTACGCAATGGCCTTTGTCAAAGTCTCGGATCGAGGATCCGTTGGTTCGCCGATTTTTTGCTCATCAGGAGAGACTTTTTGTTCGACGTGGTGTTTTGTTGTTGCGTTCTAATAATGATCAGTCCAGAGTCGTGGTCCCACGTTCGTTGCAGTCCTCTGTTTTACGGCTTCTTCACCAAGGACATTGGGGTATAGTGCGAACAAAACAACTTGCTCGTCAGCACTGTACTTGGTTCGGAATCGATGCTGCGATTACGAATATGTGTTCTTCTTGCATGGCGTGTGCCGAACAACAATCCGCACCGCCGCGAAAAGTCTTTGCATGGCCAAAAGCCACTTCCCCTTGGCAACGCTTGCGCATTGATTTTGCTGGTCCATTCTGGAATGCTCGATGGTTGGTTCTGGTCGATGCCTTCAGTAATTTTCCTTTTGTTGTCCGGATGTCTTCCACGACGTCCTCCGCCACCATCCAAGCGTTGTCTGCTGTCTTTTGCATTGAAGGTCTTCCGCAGACTATTGTTTCCGACAATGGCCCACAATTCATGTCCGCAGAATTTCAGTCATTCTGCCAGGCCAATGGTATTCAACATCTGACATCCGCGCCGTTTTCGCCTCAGTCAAACGGTGCCGCTGAACGATTGGTCCGGACTTTCAAGTCACAGATGTTGAAATTGAAAGAGTCGCATTCTCGGGAGGACGCATTGTTGCTCTTTTTGTCTTCGTATCGCTCTCAGCCCCGAGATGGTCGCTCGCCGGCTGAGTTGCTCCATGGTCGTCCTCATCGAACCCTGATGTCTTTGCTGCATCCGCCGCATCAGGTTCCTGTGCAGCGGCAGACTCATGCTTTTGCTCCAGGCGACGTTGTATTCTATCGCAACTATCGCGGTTCATGGTGTTGGCTCGCAGGGCGCATTCTTCGCTGCCTCGGCCGTGCGATGTATTTGGTTTTGGGGTCCTCTGGTGAGGTGCGTCGGCATCTCAATCAGCTGCGCCTCTGTCGTCGCACGGGTTCTGCCGCTCCCTGTCTGCTTTCAGCGACGGTGCCGTCCGGTCAGCGCCCTGGGGACCCATCTACTGGCTCGCCTCATCCCCAGGTGTTACCGAAGATGCCTTCCATTTTGCCCCATGGCGATGCGCCGCCGCAGCAGCCGTCGCCGCCGCCGCCGGTTCTCCCGCCGGCGCCGCCCGCATTCGACGCTTCGCTGCAGCCGCCAAGCGCCTCCCTGGGTCACGCGCCGCCGATCGCTTCCCGTGACCAGCCGTCCTCCGCCATGGACCTCTTGCCCGCTCCGGACCACATGACGTCATCGCGCGTCGGGTACCCCGACGCAATGGAGGTCGACCCTTCGGCCCCTCCTGTCTCATTACGGGCGCATACACCGCATGTTGACGTGCACCCTGGACTAGGTTTTCAGGCGTTTCCTAGATCCCCTCGGACCGAATGGCCGGGTGCGGGTGGCACAGCCTCACCTGTTGTTAGGCTCCCCACCTCATCGCATACGTCAACATGGGGTCCTCCCCACGGCGGGCGGAAGCCTTATCACACGACCGTTCGCCGATTTGCGGGGGAGGAATGTGGTGTCACCGCCAGACACCACACTTGCTAGGTGGTAGCTTAATTCGGCCGCGGTCCATTTAGTACATGTCGGACCCGCGTGTCGCCACTGTGTGATCGCAGACCTAGCGCCACCACAAGGCAGGTCTCGATATACGATAGAGCACTCGCCCCAGTTGTACGGACGACATTGCTAGCGACAATACGGACGAAGCCTTCCTCTCATTTGCCGAGAGACAGTTAGAATAGCCTTCTGCTAAGTCCATGGCTACGACCTAGCAAGGCGCCAATTGTAACAGTGCATGTATCTTACGAGTCGCATTTGTATAGTCAAGAGAGATGTATCACAAGGAGTCATTAAAGTTAAGTATAAAGCAGCTACGTACTTTTCTTGCTACCATTCAATAGTTATTCTGTTCCAGAATTCACGCCCATCTGCGTTAGATAGCGTGCCTATCGGCCCCCTCAAAATAACACTGTGTCGGCACTTCTGTCGACACATCAGTTGCTACAAGGTCAAGTGTGTCTTCGCGTGGACTCATGAACCATCAGCTCGAAATAATTTTCAGAGAATGTGTTTAGCACAATTTTGGATGATATTTTATGCATACCTCCGGAATTAAACATGTCTTTTCGCCAACATATTGAGGGTAAATTAAAGTCACCACCAACTATTATCATATGAGTCGGGTACGTGTCAGAAATGAAACTCAAGTTTTCTTTGAATCTTTCAGCAACTGTATCATCTGAATTGGAAGCAGCAACTGTATCATCTGAATTGGAAGGTCGGTAAAAGGATCCAATTATTATTTTATTCCGGTTGCCAACAATGACCTCTGCCCACACTAACTCACAGGAAGTATCTACTTCAATTTCGCGACAAGTTAAACTACTTCTGACAGCAGCAAACACGCCACTGCCAACCGTGTTTAGCCTATCCTTTTGGAACATCGTTAGGTTCTTCGCAAAAATTTTGGCTGAGCTTACATATGGCTTCAGCCAGCTTTCAGTGCCTATAACGATTTGAGCATCAGTGCTTTCTATTAGCACTTGGAGCTCTGGTACTTACCCAACACAGCTACGACAATTTACAACTGTTGTACCAATGGTTCCTGTATCTACGTTCTTCCTGTGTTCAGCCTGCACCTTTTGTGATTGAAGCCCTTCTTGCGTTTTCCCAAGACCCTCTAACCTAAAAAGCAGCCCAGTCCACGCCACACAGCCCCTGCTACCCATGCAGCCACCTCCTGCGTATAGTGGACACCTGACCTATTCAGCGGAACCCGAAACCCAACCACCCTTTGGCGCAAGTCGAGGAATCTGCAGCCTACATGGTCGCAGAACCGTCTGAGCCTCTGATTCAGACCCTCCACTCGGCTCTGTACCAGAGGTCCGCAATCGGCCCTGTCGACTATGCTGCAAATGGTCGGCTCTGCTTTCATCTTGCAAGCGAGATTGGCAGCTTTTACCACTTCTGTTAGCCACTCGAAACCAGAGAGAAACTCTTCTGATCCAAAGTAACACATATCATTGGTACTGACATGAGCAACCACCTGCAGTTGGCTGCACCCTGTGCTCTTCATGGCATCTGGGAGGACCCTTTCCACATCCGGTATGACTCCACCCGGTAAGAACACAGAGTGCACATTGGTTTTCCTACCCTTCTTGTCAGCCAACTACCAATAATCCCACCCTCTATGACTGCCCGGATCTTGCAGGCTGAGTGGTTTTCTCAAACAGGACAGGCGACAGTATCTGGCTCAGCGACAGCGTCAGCCACAGACAGCACCTGGAACTTGTTAGTCAGGCAAACGGGGGAGGCCTTACGTGCGGCCGCCTGGGAAGTCTTTCGCTGCCTGCTTCGCCCTGGGGCAACATCCAACTCGACCACAGGTGAGGGGTCAGCCTCAGAGCGAGCAGGAACTGGGTTGGCCACCGGTGAGGACCGATCAGAGGGCTCTGATGGGCTGGACGTCCATTACATCCCCACGGCCGGCCCACAACAGTGGTGCCCACCCACTGCAGCCTCAAGCTGTATAACCAAAGCCATCACAGCCTGAAGCTGAGAGTGAAGTGTCACTAACTCGGCTCACATCCGCACACAACAATTGCAGTCCCTGACCATACTAAAGACCATGGTAAACTAAACTATGCAGATAAACAGACTATCAGCATGTGCTATGCAACTCTACTGTAGACCCTGAGGAAAACACCATGAACTGTGTCTAGTAATACGCAGATATTCAAAAACCTAACTACCAGAGCACTCAGGTGAAACTAAATAATTTTCCCGATTAGGAACTTGTAATATGTCACAAAGTCACTTTACTTTCCGGTGCAAATGAAAATGTGAGAACTGTGGCTATTAGATATTAAATTTACATGCAGAAACTCAAGAAACTAAACTATTAAAGAGCACAGATGATACAATAAAATTCGCTCCTGGTTAGGAACTCGTAAATGTAACAAAAGCAGTTACTTCCCTGTTGCTGTGTGTCTCGGTCAGCTATTACTGCCTGACTAGGCTTCAAATCACGGTGCCAACAGTACTACAGAAAAACCAGATATTTGGAAGAAACTATAAGTACTGGAAGGTGACATACATATCAGCAAATTTTCGTGTTCTGTTTTTGATAACACAATAAAACGTTGTGTTACAGCTTCTACAATGTTCAATGGACTGATCAGTCATACTTTCCATCTGGGCCTTCAACGTAATCTGTTGGCTGCACAAGACAAAAGTTAAATCAAGGACTTCAGAACTCCAACATATATGTCTAATGAACAGCTCCATTACCAAGGAGAAATACTGAAAATGCCTGTAAAGAACAACAGTCAAGATGACGAGTAGAACAATGCATTAATATTGTGAAATGTAGAACTGTACATTTTATATTGTATGCAGTGAAGATAATGTCAATGTGATTAAAAAGAAATCTGCAAATTTAGTATTTTTTACAGGTAATTCTTTAAAAAGACTTCAATTTACAGCTTTTGAGAGTTAATTACAATACAAAACTATAACATTAGAAATTCAATTTCTTGTCTGACATTCATATTCGTGTAATGGAACATAACCAAAATTATACTATTAAGACATGTTGTTGTTGTGGTCTTCAGTCCTGAGACTGGTTTGATGCAGCTCTCCATGCTAATCTACCCTGTGCAAGCTCCTTCATCTCCCAGTACCTACTGCAGTCTCCCTCTACGATTTTTACCCTCCACACTGCCCTCCAATGCTAAATTTGTGATCCCTTGATGCCTCAGGACATGTCCTACCAACCGATCCCTTCTTCTAGTCAAGTTGTGCCACAAACTTCTCTTCTCCCCAATCCTATTCAATACCTCCTCAATAGTTACGTGATCTACCCACCTAATCTTCAACATTCTTCTGTAGCACCACATTTCGAAAGCTTCTATTGTCTTCTGGTCCAAACTATTTATTGTCCATGTTTCACTTCCATACATGGCTACACTCCATACAAATACTTTCAGAAACGACTTTCTGACACTTAAATCTATACTTGATGTTAACAAATTTATCTTCTTCAGAAATGCTTTCCTTCCCATTGCCAATCTACATTTTATATCCTCTCTACTTCGACCATCATCAGTTATTTTGCTCCCCAAATAGCAAAACTCATTTACTAGTTTAAGTGTCTCATTTCCTAATCTAATTCCCTCAGCATCACCCGACTTAATTTGACTACATTCCATTATCCTCGTTTTGCTTTTGTTGATGTTCATCTTATATCCTCCTTTCAAGACACTATCCATTCCGTTCAACTGCTCTTCCAAGTCCTTTGCTGTCTCTGACAGAATTACGATGTCATCGGCGAACCTCGAAGTTTTTATTTCTTCTCCATGGATTTTAATACTTACTCCGAATTTTTCTTTGGTTTCCTTTACTGCTTGCTCAATATACAGATTGAATAACACCGGGGAGAGGCTACAACCCTGTTTCACTCCCTTCCCAACCACTGCTTCCCTTTCATACCCCTCGACTCTTATAACTGCCATCTGGTTTCTGAGCAAATTGTAAATAGCCTTTCGCTCCCTGTATTTTACCCCTGTCACCTTCAGAATTTGAAAGAGAGTATTCCATTCAACATTGTCAAAAGCTTTCTCTAAGTCTACAAATGCTAGAAACGTAGGTTTGCCTTTCCTTAATCTTTCTTCTAAGATAAGTCGTAAGGTCAGTATTGCGTCACGTGTTCCAACATTTCTACGGAATCCAAACTGATCATCCCTGAGGTTGGCTTCTACCAGTTTTTCCATTCGTCTGTAAATAATTCGCGTTAGTATTTTGCAGCTGTGACTTATTAAACTGATAGCTCAGTAATTTTCACATCTGTCAACACCTGCTTTCTTTGGGATTGGAATTATTATATTCTTCTTGAAGTCTGAGGGTATTTCGCCTGTCTCGTACATCTTACTCACCAGATGGTAGAGTTTTGTCAGGACTGGCTCTCCCAGGGCCGTCAGTAGTTCTAATGGAATGTTGTTTACTCCTGGGGCCTTGTTTCGACTCAAGTCTTTCAGTGCTCTGTTAAACCCTTCACGCAGTATCGTATCTCCCATTTCATCTTCATCTACATCCTCTTCCATTTCCATAATATTGCCCTCAAGTACATCGCCCTTGTATAGACCCTCTATATACTCCTTCCACCTTTCTGCTTTCCCCTCTTTGCTTAGAACTGGGTTTCCATCTGAGCCCTTGATATTCATACAAGTGGCTCTCTTTTCTCCAAAGGTCTCTTTAATTTTCCTGTAGGCTGTATCTATCTTACCCCTAGTGAGATAAGCCTCTGCATCCGTACATTTGTCCTCTAGCCATCCCTGCTTAGCCATTTTGCACTTCCTGTCGATATCATTTTTGATACGTTTGTATTCCTTTTTGCCTGCTTCATTTATTGCATTTTTATATTTTCTCCTTTCATCAATTAAATTCAATATTTCTTCTGTTACCCAAGGATTTCTATTAGCCCTCGCCTTTTTACCTACTTGATCCTCTGCTGCCTTCACTACTTCATCCCTCAGAGCTACCCATTCGTTTTCTACTGTATATCTTTCCCCCATTCCTGTCAATTGTTCCCTTATGCTGTCCCTGAAACTCTGTACAACCGCTGGCTTAGACAGTTTATCCAGGTCCCATCTCCTTAAATTCCCACCTTTTTGCAATTTCTTCAGTTTTAATCTACAGTTCATAACCAATAGATTCTGGTCAGAGTCCACATCTGCCCCTGGAAATGCCCTACAATTTAAAACCTGGTTCCTAAATCTCTGTCTTACCATTATATAATCTATCTGATACCTTTTAGTATCTCCAGGATTCTTCCATGTATACAACCTTCTTTTATGATACTTGAACCAAGTGTTAGCTATGATTAAGTTATGCTCTATTCAAAATTCTAACAGACAGCTTCCTCTTTCATTTCTTAGCCCCAATCCATATTCACCTACTATGTTTCCTTCTCTCCCTTTTCCTACTCTTGAATTCCAGTCACTCATGACTATTAAATTTTCGTCTCCCTTCACTACCTGAATAATTTCTTTTATCTCATCATTAATTTCTTCAATTTCTTCGTCATCTGCAGAGCTAGTTAGCATGTAAACTTGTACTACTGTAGTAGGTATGGGCTTCATGTCTATCTTGGCCACTATAATACGTTCACTATGCTGTTTGTAGTAGCTTACCCGCACTCCTATTTTTTTATTCATTATTAAACCTACTCCTGCATTACCCCTATTTGATTTTGTATTTACAACCCTGTATTCACCTGTCCAGAAGTCTTGTTCCTCCTGCCACCGAACTTCACTAATTCCCACTATATCTAACATTAACCTATCCATTTCCCTTTTTAAATTTTCTAACCTACCTGCCCAATTAAGGGATCTGACATTCCACGCTCCGATCCGTAGAATGCCACTTTTCTTTCTCCTGATAATGACGTCCTCTTGAGTAGTCCCCTCCCGGAGATCCGAATGGGGGACTATTTTACCTCCGGAATATTTTACCCAAGAGGACGCCATCATCATTTAACCATACAGAAAAGCTGCATGCCCTCGGGAAAAATTACGGCTGTAGTTTCCCCTTGCTTTCAGCCGTTCGCAGTACCACAACAGCAAGGCCGTTTTGGTTAATGTTACAAGGCCAGATCAGTCAATCATCCAGACTGTTGCCCCTGCAACTACTGAAAAGGCTGCTGCCCCTTTCAGGAACCACACGTTTGTCTGGCCTCTTAACAGATACCCCTCCGTTGTGGTTGCACCTACGGTACGGCTATCTGTATCATTGAGGCACGCAAGCCTCCCCACCAACGGCAAGGTCCATGGTTCATGGGGGGAGGCATTAAAACATACATTATGTAAACTCAACGACAAAAAAATGACACACCACAAACGAATTACCTGAATGAGATAGAACTTGGTAGATGATGTCCACCTACAGACAAACAAATGATTATAATTTCTGAAAACTTGGATGTTTTTTTGAAGAGGATAAACTTCACAAATTAAATAAGTCAATAACACATTGGTTCACCTCTGCACTTATACAAGCAGTTATTTGGCTTGACACTGATTGACAGAGTTGTTTGATGTCCTCCTGAGGGATATCATCCCAAATTCTGTCCAATTGGCAGATAAGAACATCAAAATCCTGAGGTGGGTGAAGGGCCATGTCCATAATTCTACAAATGTTCTCAATAGGGGAGAGATCTGGAGACTTTGCTGGCTAAGGTAGGGTTTGGCAGGCATGAAGATAAGTAGTAAAAACTCTCATCACAAGCAGACGGGCATTATCTTGCTGAAATACAAGTCCAGGATGGCTTGCCCTGATGTGTGACAAAATGGGATGTAGAACATCTTCGACAAACTGTTGTGTCGTTAGTGTGCCGTGGATGACAACCAAAGGAGTCTTACTATGAAATGAAATGAAACCCTAGGCCATCACTCCTTACTGCCAGGATGTACAGGGGGCAGTATGGTACCCCACCACTGTCTGGGACATCTCCAAACCTGTCTTCACTGGTCATCAGTGCTTAGTTCGAAGTAGGACTCGTCACTGAAGACAATTCCACTGATACCGAAAATTCTCATGACTGAACAAAAAGAAGACTGTGTAAATATTTGGACTGACACTTTGAATACCATTGAAAATGATCCTAATTTCTTGGAAAGAGTGATAAGACATGACAAATCTTGGTTTTTCAGTTATGGTCCAGAAACTACGAGCCAATCCATGAACTAAAAGGGCCAACTTCACCAAGAGCAAATAAATCTCGAATGAGCAAGTCAAGACTTAAAGCATGATGATATTTTTTTTTATATATATATATATATATATATATATTCATGGAATTGTGTATCTTCACTAGTTCCTGAATGTCAAACTATTAATCAACATTACTACCTTGAAGCCCTTGCTCAACTCCCTGAGAAAACAAGGAAGAAATGACCCAAGTCGTGGAATAATAAGTCATGGGTTCTGCATTAAAACAAAGCACCAGCTTGTACCGCACTGTCTGTTAAGAGGTTTCTAGTGACGTACAGCATCCCAGTGTTAGACTACCCCCTTATCTGACTGGCCTAGCACACTATGATATATCTGTTCGCCGAGGTAAATTTGCATTAAAAGGAACAAGACTTCAGTCTGTTGAAGCAATGAAAGAAAAAGAGGCAAGCGTCACCAAGTATCTCAAAGGAAGACTTCCAGTGCTGTTTCTGTAGTAGCCACCAGAAAGATCGCGGGAGGCGCACATTGGCACGGCCCGTCACGGACGGTAGTTGCCGCAAGTAGAGTCCCGTCCACAAGAGGGCACGCGAGAATTCGGACGCGACCTCTGCCGGCATGACAACAACAACAACAACTCCGGCAGCACAGGCCGTGCCCAGTCACTTAACATCGGGCATGCCTAGGTCACAGTCCCGGTCTACGCTAAGTGCAGTGCGACGTAAACGTGAACAGTGTTACTACACAATTGGCGACGAGTAGGGTCGTTCTTTCGCGTGTTGCGTCGTTGTTCCGGTTTCGCAGCTTCTCCACAGCATGGAGGATTTGGTGCGAGGTTTGGTTGCGCAGCAGACGGAACTCATGGCCACCATGAAACAAGTGCTTCCGGCGTTGCTCTCCACGCCGTCTGCTCCGGCGCCATTCCCTCCTCCCTTTCCCCTGTATGACGAGACGGCGGAGGATTGGGACGCACATGAACATCGCCTTCGGCAGCATTTCCAGGCGTTTCATGTTTCCAATGCGGAGGTATGTCGTGCTCTCTTCTTATCTTGGATATCTCCCTCGCTGTATCAAGTTTTGCGGCAGCTAGCGCCGTTGCAGGAACCCTCGTCCTTGTCTTTTGATGCATTGTGTTCATTGCTGTCTTCATATTATCGCCGCCGCACGCATGTTGTGGCGGCTAGGGTCAAGTTCTATCAATGCAAGAAACAGCCCCATCAGTCTTACCGGGCGTGGGCCGCTACCCTGCACGGTCTTAGTCGCAAGTGTCATTTTGTCACGGAGCAGTCGCGCGAGTCGTACACCGACGTTATGGTACGCGACGTCATTGTTCGTTCGGCCCCTGATAGGGAGATCCGGCAACGGGCCCTGCAGTTAGAAAACCCTTCCCTCGAGGAAGTCCTGTCCATTGCTCAATCATATGAAGTCTCTCACGCAGCAGGTCAACAGCTGGAAGCGTGGTGCAACGTCGCGGAGGTTCAGGGTGGCGCGGCCACATCCACTGTGTCAGGGGTGGACGACGTGCGAGCGGTACTATCCGGCCGTTAGGGCCGCTCCCGCACGGCGCGTAAGCAGACTTCTGGCCGCCGGCCCCTGTTGCCGTCCTGTGCGTCGTGCTATATACATCATGATCGGTCAGAGTGCCCCCAGCGTTGGGCCATTTGTCGCAAATGTAATAGAAAAGGTCACATTGCTAAAGTTTGCCGCTCAGCCGCAAAAGAATCGAAGGAAGCGGGTACAGAGGACATGGACATTGACATTCAGGAAGTTTCATCGGGCCAGGCTCCTGACGCATTGGCACGCAAACTCTTTATCGAGGTGTCAGTTCGGTCGCGCCGGTTACAACTGCAAGTCGATATGGGCGCGGCAGTTTCGCTGTTGAATGCACAAACTTATTCCGACCTTGGATCGCCCCCGTTGGCGCCAGTTTACCGGCGTCTACGCGGTTATGGTAAACAGTTCATTCCCCTACTGGGTCAATTCACTACCGACGTGACTTACAAATCAGTCACTCGGCCTATTACTTTTATTGTTGTCAGGGATGCGAGCTCAGCTAACCTTTTTGGCCTGGATGCCTTTCAAGCTTTCAGTTTTTCTATCGCTGACACCATACAGTTGGTCTCCGAAGACGTTCCCTATCAATCATTGGAATCTTTTATCTCCGACTTTCCAGATATTTTTGAGGAGGGCCTAGGGCGCGTTTCAGATTTTGAAGCTCACTTAACGTTGAAGGCGTCGGCTCGCCCGCGTTTTCTACGCGCGAGGCAGATCCCCTTGACTCTCCGCCCTCAGGTAAAGGAAGAGCTAGACCGGCTGACAGCCCTAGGGGTCGTTCTTCCCATTTCTTCCAGTGAGTGTGCTTCGCCCCTCGTTATTGTAAGGAAGCCCTCGGGAAAATTACGTCTTTGTGGCGATTTCAAGGCCACCATTAATTCCCAATTGGTGGTGGACACCTATCCTTTGCCTCGTGCTGATGAATTGTTCTCCTCCGTGGTGGGAGGCCAATATTTTTCGAAAATCGATCTGTCGGAGGCTTATCATCAGATACCACTTGATGAGGACTCCAAACGGTTGGCGGTCGTCAACACCCCATTTGGCCTTTACCAATACCAGCGGTTGGGCTTTGGAATATCCAGTGCCCCGGCGATATTCCAGCGTTATCTTGAGCATGTCACGTCGACTATTCCTCATTGTATTAATTACCTGGATGACATAATTGTCACAGGCCGCAGCACGAAGGAACACTTGCACAACCTTCGCACCCTCTTTCTCAAATTCAGGCCTGTGGGCTTGCGTTGCAACCTGCATAAGTCAACCTTCTTTCAACCATCCATTGAGTATGTGGGCTACACCATCTCTCGGCACGGTATCCAGCCACTAGGAAGTTTGGTCCAAGGTATCGGCAACCTTCCTCGGCCCGCTTTGCTGAAAGAGTTACAAGCTTTTTTTAGGCAAGATAGCCTATTACCACCGGTTCATTCCCAGGGCTTCCACTATAGCCCACCCCCTGTACTGCCTTCTGCACAAGGGTGTTCCTTTTGATTGGTCGCCTGCATGCGAGTGAGCGTTCACCTCGTTGAAGGGCCTCCTCACGTCAGCCCCTTGTTTGGCTACTTTTGATCCCCGTAAGCCGTTGGTCCTGGCTACAGATGCTTCGCAGTATGGGGTGGGGGCGGTCCTGGCCCATCGCAACGCAGATGGTTCCGAGCAACCACTCGCGTTTGCGTCTAAAACGCTTAGTCCCATGCAGGCCCATTACTCCCAGGTGGAAAAAGAGGCTTTGGCCATTGTCTACGCTGTTACCAAGTTTCACCCTTTCTTGTATGGCACGAAGTTTCAGTTAATCACTGGCCATAAGCCGTTAATATCGTTATTTGGCCCCGCCTCTCAGATTCCGGATAGGGCGGCCCACAGACTACAGCGCTGGGCCTTGTTCCTCTCTAAGTACCATTATGGCATTCATTTTCGCCCTACAGGACAGCATGCCAACGCCGACGCTCCTTCCCATCTTCTGGTGGGCCCGGATCCTACGTTCGATCAAGAGAAGATTATGTGTTTTCATTTGGATGTGGCGTCCCGCCAAGCGGTTGATGGCTTCTCGATCACTAGTTCTCGAGTCGCCAGGGAAACGGCAGGTGACCCGGTTCTCCGGCAAGTAGTTCACCTCATTCAGGAGGGGTGGTCATCCCGCCCTCCGGGCCGGGCCTCGGACCCTCTTCGTAATTATTTTCTTCTACGGGACCGCCTCTCGGTCTTGGAAGGCGTTCTCCTTCTGGCTACCGATGATACAGCTCCTCGCGTGGTTGTTTCTGCAAGTTTACGACAGGAGGTCCTCACGTTATTACATGCGGGGCACTGGGGTGTTTCCCATACTAAAACCTTGGCTCGCAGACATGTCTACTGGCCCGGTATTGACAGAGAAATTGAGCACTTGGTGGCCGCCTGTTCCCAGTGTGCGAGCCAACAAGCATCTCCCAGGGCGGCGTTCTCTTCATGGCCGCCGGCAACCCAAGCATGGGAACGTGTTCACATCGATTTTGCGGGCCCGTTTCTCAATGGTTTTTGGCTCATTGTCATTGATGCTTATTCCCGATTCCCATATGTGGTTCGCTGCTCCTCAACCACTTCAGAAGTTGCAATCCAGGCACTAGCAAAAATCTTTTCTGTGGAAGGTCTGCCAATCACCCTGGTCTCGGACAATGGACCACAGTTTATTTCGCAGACCTTCCAGGATTTTTGTAGGCGCTTCGGTATTCGGCACGTTTGCTCTCCCCCCTTCCATCCACAATCAAATGGGGAAGCCGAGTGCATGGTGCGCACATTTAAGACGCAGATGAAAAAGTATGTGCACGAATTTCCTGTGGAGGAAGCATTGACGTTTTTCTTCATGGCATACCGGACCACACCAATGGGAGAACGCAGCGCCGCAGAGCTCCTCCATGGGCGTCAACCTAGGACTCTGCTGCACCTCCTCCGGCCTGGTCCTCGCCAGTCTTCACAAAACGGAGTACCTGGCTTTCCACTGGGTATGTCGGTCTGGGCCCGTGGGTTTGGTCGCAATCCATGTTGGATACCAGTGGTGGTCCTGCGCCGAAATGGCCACCGGCTCTATACCTTGCAGGCGGGGGACCGGGCGGTACGTCGTCACCAAAATCAGCTACGTCCACGTTCGGGCACCCACCCTCCGCCCTCTCGGACACTGGCTTCCCCATTGCCGGCACCTGTGTTGGTTTCGCAGGGGACGTTGCCTCCTCTCCCCGCAGTGCCTCTGCCGCACTGCGATGGTTCTCAGCCTTGGCAGCCTCCAGTAGCTCCAGCACCGGCATCGCCATCGTTCGAGATGCCCCAGTGAGAGCCGGCCCCCCTAGCAGGCCCGGTTTCTCAGGAGGTTGGTTCACCTGTGGTCGTCCCTTCCCCTTCGTCCCCGCCACTGGGTCTTGCCCCTCCCGGGGTGGAACAGGATCCGGAGTTCGACAGCTTGTCGCCCGTTCTGTCCCGGGCTCCGGTTGTGGGACGACGGGGGCCTCTTCGTGTGGGTCACTTCCAGCCGTATTTGAAGGTTCCGGCTCGAGGGTTGGCACATCCCCTCGACTCCGGCCATCCAATGGATGTGGAGGTCATCGCTCCTACCCGACGCTCCACCTTCCGACGCAGTGGATCACAGTGGCTTCACCCCCCGAAGGAGGAGGAGTGTAGTAGCCACCAGAAAGATCGCGGGAGGCGCACATTGGCACGGCTCGTCACGGACGGTAGTTGCCGCAAGTAGAGTCCCGTCCACCAGAGGGCACGCAAGAATTCGGACACGACCTCTGCCGGCGTGACGACAACAACAACAACAACAACAACAACTCCGGCAGCACGGGCCGTGCCCAGTCAGTTAACATCGGGCATGCCTAGGACACAGTCCCGGTCTACGCTAAGTGCTGTGCGACGTAAACGTGAACAGTGTTACTACAGTTTCCATCAATGGAAAATTTACATGGAGTACTGAAGGGAGAGAGGGGCAATTGCTAAGCACTGCCTGGTTCGCTAGTACAGTATATGTCGAGGTATCAAAAAATCTTCCGATTAAAACATGTGAAAATTTAGGCATCAGAAGCCCACTGCCCCCTCCCTCTCTCTCACTGCAAATGCATACAATAACAGGTGTTAAGAGATGATGAAGATGCCACTTCAAAGTTTGGTACTCCCACCATTTAATTTGTTAGATCTAAAAAAGTGATGCTTCCTCGATGATTTCACTTTACAACAATATTACTCATTGTGAATCTGAGCACAGTTAACTAATGTGAAAGTCCTCATCTAAATACTCAGGCTTATGAATCCCTATCATTGTGATCCATTTGCATTCTGGAGACTGACTCATTCTGGTGGAAAAGAAATCTGTGATGTGGACTCATAGTGCCCTGATTACATTACATAGACTGCATTTAGTGGACTTACCAGAGACTTTAAGCCACAACAGATCACAGACGAGTCAACTTCAACCTTCTCAGTATGGCTTTTGTGCCTTTTTCAATTTATTAGCCCAGATACAGCGCTGGCATTTGCATTCTTTCTTATCTTATCCATATACAGACAACTTGTACTTCATTAAACTGCTAAGCCACTGAAAACAAATTATAGGATTGGCATTTCTTTCTTAAGAAAGTCAATTAGACATGAACTACGGAGGAAAGAAGAAACTGAAGAGCAATAAGATATGTGAAACAAAAAGAAGTTGTCGATCAGTTGGTGCTGCTGAGTAATGGTGCTGATGGTTATGATGTCATTCACAGCAGCAACACCATGACAAACTGGGCAATTCTCTTTCAATGGAGACATGGTGCAAACATTCTTGAAAACGTTTAAAAAAAGTATTCAGCAGAAGTTCAAAATTTGCAAATAACACAGGATGTTAAATGTATTAAATAGTTTTTCCCTCAAAGAGGGAAGTTTTTTCCCCTCAGAGAGGGAAGGTTGAAGCTTCAAGTTTCTATTACAGCATGTGGTGATACATATCTCTCCTGAAGAGAGACTGTATCCCTATGACCATATTATCAACAAATGATACTTGCAACTGAGGATTATAAAATAAGCTATCATACATAAAAGTGTATGTATTGTCCAGGGTTGTTATTTTTATTAGGATGTGGTGAGCTCAATCACACAACAACACATCTTCAACATGGATGGTAATCACAGCAACTTCCCACAAGTAAATACCTGCTCAGACCTGGAAACAATTGTGCTGTGGATCGCCGGCTGCCTCGGAGATGGAAATGTGTTCCCAAGTGTAGAAAGAAATAACTGAAGTTCATAAAGAAGAAAGACTCTTTATTAACCTTTGCCATTTTTGCTGATCATGGTTCTGATTCGGATATGATATGTTCAGTCAAGAAAATGTTCATGTAAAAGAGTTAATGTATTTTTCAGAAAGAGACTACGAAAGTTATTAATACTCCCGAAATACTGCACGTTATTTGATGGGGATTAGGAAATGTGGTATAGAAGTTTTTAACAGCAACACAATAACAGAAGGATCAGATGTCTGGGAAGAACCAAAGACCATCATGGTAAAGAACAAAAAGAAGAACTACATTAATATTTCTATGTTAGCACACCACAGGTGTCTGCTTTTATTGACACCTAGTGAGAAATGTTGGAGAAAACTTATGATTTTAAGTTACCATGTATTTACATGGATACATTTTTTCAAGTTTTCTCCCTGTTAAGAGAAACACTGATAGTTGCTAGGTAGTATACATGACGCCAATTTGGAAGTAATTTATGCCAGTGTTTGGTTCCTGTGGATGGGCTAGCCCTGCACACCAGCTGAAGTAAAAATAATTAGTATGCACCTTAAGTATGTTGTTTTAAAATATGCTATATATCAAAGATAGATTAGTTACTGCTCAACCTAAGCCGGGATGGGCTTGAGTATGCATGATGATAAGAGTCCACGCAGGATAGGGTAGCTGATGTGCAGTGACCAATTTTTGTTCAAAGCACTGAGCGAATTCATTCATTTGTTTGGAAGGGGGTGTGGGGGCAACAGTTGATTAGAAGACACTTGTGAGGAATAGAATCAAAAGCCTTCAGGAAATCCAAAACTACGGAATCAATTTGATAACCCCTGTCAATAGCATTCATTACTTCATGAGAATAGAGAGGTAGTAGTGCTTCACAAGAACGATTTTATCTCAATCCCTGCTGACCATTACTCAACAAATTGTTTTCTTCAAGATAATCCACTATGTTATAAAACAGAATATGTTAAAAAACTCTACTGCAAATTGATATTAGTGATATGGGTCTGTAATTCACTGGACTGCTCCTGTTTCCTTTCTTTGGTACTGGTGTGATATGTGCAACTTTCCACTCTTTAGATACAGATCTTCCGATGAATGAGCAGTTGTGTATCATTGTTGTATCAGCTTACTCTGAAAGGAATCTGATTGATATGTAATCTGGACTGGAAGCCTTGCCCTTATTAAGTGATTTAAGCTGCTTTGCTATACTGAGTATATCTACTTTTAAGTTACTCATATTGGAATTTGTTCTAGATTCAAATTCTGGATTATTTTCTTCATCCCCTTTGGTGAACAAGTTTTGGAAAACCATATTTAGTAAATCTGTTTAGTGGCACTGTCATCAGTGACACAATTGGCATTTCCCCAACAGAACATCCTGCAACCCCCATCACTACCTCTCTCCCCATGTGTGTCTTGCCGTCTGCGCAGACAGCCTATTTTGGCATCACTCTCTGCTAGTGACATCAACTAAAAGATGATAGGAACAATTTTACAACAGAGGCTTCATATGTCACACAGAAAATAATGTGGTGGGAGGCTATAGGTCAGCAAACACACAAATTGGCAAAGAACATGAAAGTTTCTAATGGGAGGCTGCAGAAATCAGTACTGGGGTCAGTCAACAGTTACAGTACAAACATTATCAGGATAGAAAATTTTGCAGAAGGATTGCAATGAATCCCGTACAAACTACAACTGGTAAATCAATTACACACAGAAAGGGTTGGTAACAAGTTATAAATTTTATGATTGTTAACAATAAAGGTAGGACTTAATAATAGTGAATTACTGCAAGTGATTAAACGCCATTTAATTTTTTTGAGAGAGTCTAGACATACAATATCTAGATATGGGAATCAAAGAAATATGCTGCTGTCAATAAGATCCAACATGACAGCTGTAATATTAACATGTTCAGTGTCATTCATAAATTATGAGGAATATGTATTTTTCTCTCTACTGAAAGAATTGCCACAGAAACATGCACTGGAAACTACTGGATAATTCTGGCACAGAAAGAAAACAAAGGCTTGATCTTCCAATATGATGGGTTCCCACTATATTGCTCCATAAATGTCAGGAACAATTGGAATTATAGTTGCATCAACTGCACCTAAGAGTCATGCAAAAACGTAGACATTCTCTCTTTGAAAATTTGATAAGATCATGAGATTAACTTAAAAGATGTTGAAAATACATCTCTACAAAATTAACACTCTTTATTTTAATTAAGGAACTGAATCAGTTAATCAATTATATTATTTAAATTTTGCTTGCAGCAATCTTCTTCTTCACACTAACTAAATACTTATTCTAATTACTTTCACATGCAAATGTAAAAAAAAGTCTTAGCATATATTTTACCTGTTGCGGTAGGCGATCTTTCACGTGCAAGTTCATCGCCCACACCTAATGAGATTGTACCACTTGACGAACTTTTGTCAGAGTACACAAGGCGAACAGCAGGTTCAACGCCATGTCTGTAATAAACACACCACAGATGTTTCAATGGCAGTGGAATGTGGAGAACACTAATGTGACAACATACTGTTGCAATAAAACATGCAGGGATAACATTACTTGCCATTCGTATCCACACCATTATGATAAAAAAGAGCATTTATACCAATAGCATGACTCAAGTGTGTAGAAAAGGTTTTGGAGAACTTCCACAATGTTTTACACACACACACACACACACACACACACACACACACACACACACAAGTGCACATGAGAGCTAAGTTAGAGAGTGAGAGTGTATCTGTGTCTTTGTGTGTGTGTGTGTGTGTGTGTGTGTGTGTGTGTGTGTGTGTGTGTGTGTGTGTGCGTGTGTGTGAGAGAGAGAGAGAGAGAGAGAGAGAGTTTTGGTGTGAGAGAGAAATGGCAGGGCAGGAGGTTAACCTTTTGACTGCTTCCTATGAGATTTCAAAGTCACAATCCATATACTGCTTTGTCACACACCTCACCATGCAATGAGTGCTGAATAATTTCAATACACTCACTCACCATAAATATTCTAATGCATTAATGCAGAACCCATTTACAGTGGATAACAATTAGTTCTAATTTTGGTCACCAGCTGCAAATCTGGCACTGTGAATTTACGAAAGACACATAGAAATGTTTCTGTATGTAATGAATTAGGAACGGGATTTGGGCAGAAAAAGTCAAACAAGTGAGAAAGGCACAATGTTAATTTTATTATTGACTGCCACTAACGCAATTTGTTCAATATGGGCACCGGAGATGTTGATGAATGCTGCATCCATAAAATGACATGATCAACAGTTGCTCACAGTGGTTCTCATTGAATCTGAGCAACATATTCCTGTGTACCGGCCTTCGGATCAGGTAGAGACCGAATGTGTGTCTTGTAAATGGGTTCTTTTAGGTATTCCGACGACCAAAAGTCACATGGAAAACCTCGAGATAACACACGCATGGAAGTTTTCACTAATCAAATCTTTCACTGGGTGGGCGACATGAGGTGTTGGCCAAATTTTGCGTGAAAACAGTGATTTCCACAGAGTTCTGCTCTTCCATTGTAGGAATCACATGCTTGTACAAAAAGGTGTCAATAACATGCAGACATCATGGTACACCTGACAGGCTCTCTGGGTGTATTCTCCTTAAAGAAGAATGAACTGAGAATAAATGTGCTTGAGTATCCACACAGCACTGTCACATATGGCCAAGCAGTGGCTCTTTGTGTACAACATATGGTTTATTCACTGCACAGTGTATTCACTGCATTGTGTAGTGTAAAATGTTTCTCATCACTCAACAGAATATTGCCCAGCATATGTCATCAACTTCAGTTCATGCCAGGAATTGAACAGTAAATTCAGAATGTTGCTGGGGATCTTGAGGTCTCAGTTGCTGCACTGTCTGGCTCTTGCACGGGTACCAGTGTAAAATCAATCACAAAACTTTCAATACTGTTGACCATGGGATGGACAATTCTTGTGACACTGCATGTGCACTAGCAATACCCAAGGCACGTGCTCCATGGCCAGTTACAGCAGCAGCAACCTCATCAACAACTTCCACCAGGATAGGACACCTTCTTCTTCCAGGAGCCACATCAAGCTCACCTGTGTTTTTTGACCTTTCAGTCAGTGATACTCTCTCAATGCAGCACTGTCACTTCTGCTGTTCACATAAAACAGTTTCATTAACAAAGCACGGTCTCTTCTCCGTAGCCATACTTTTCTCACACATTGTGGTCAAATGACAGCATGCATGTCACACCATCATACAAACAGCATACAGCACCAGATTTCCATCTGGTGGCCACAACTGTAAATAATTTGTTTTCCAGCATAAATCAGTTTCGCACTAATGAATTAGCATATCTACCAAGCTTCATTGTGATAATTACAGCCCACACTGGTCCTTCATAAGTAGCAGAAATGTAATTGCATGCACATGGTATTTGCAATATCTGCACTATCTACTGTAGTTTTTCATAGCAACATAGTCTGTCAGGAAGCACAAAACACAGAACTAACAGAAACAACAGGATGAATACTGCGATCTCAGTATATTGAAATGCCACATGTTGCATTTATACCCAGGCAGCTGAAACTTTGCACTTGACATATGCATCTCAAGCTGACAGTATAACAGGTTAACAAGAGAAGAACGTGAAGCACGAGCACTAAGCGTGGAACGTGAACCAATCCCTGCAGCACTATCGCAGCTGGTCATAATGTCAAAGTTCCCGCATTGCTGGCTTTATTTGGGCTGAACAAAAAACAATGCATGTTGTAGGTAGATTCTATCAAGTGCTTGCATTGAACTGTGTTTTATTTGCTGTTATTTAGAAAATTCTGATACTCAAAAAAAATTCGTGACAATTCTTTGGGTCAAGGTGTGTCACTAGACAGGGAGGTGATAAAGTTACTACAGAGAGCTCATGAGTCTTACAAGCAAGAGAAAGAATATACATGTATTCATGGACAGCCATCAGTTCCTACCAATAAAGATGTGCAACGAACATCAAAAGTTTGCAAAAGTTTAAAGATGTAGACATGAGCCGTAATGATCCCAAGCCGTCTGGATCACATTATATATTTTTAGCAACTCACAATTCATGGGAAGAAGAAAAAGCAGCCAGACCCTGTCACTGAGATTCTGTCAAAACTGGTGCAACTGGCAGGCATACTTTTGCTTACTACAGTAGGAAAGACTATCCTACAGTAGCAAACTTACTAGTGTCATTAAAAGAAAGTGAACTTTGCAGGAGTGGGAAAACGCTGCTAAATTTGTGCTGGAAAGAAAGACTTCTGTTACAAAACCATTTCTTATATATAGTGTCATTGCTCAATAGTTTACATTTATGAAATGAAACAGAAAACAGTATTGTCTGTTATGTGTATGAACACTGCAGTTGCAACATCACTACTGCAGTATAGGCAACCTAGCTTAATGAAATGCGAACTGTCAAGTGCAATGTTTCACCGGTGCAGGTATAAAGCACACTATAAATTATGGTGAAATCCCTGCAAAAACACCAACATCAAATTGATAATGAAGTTGTATAATGGACAGTGAAATGCCACTCTCAAGCTCAGAGTATATGTTAAGGTGTGCTGACCTCATATCTGACCACAGCTAAATGTTAACAGAGTGTACATCTCGAAACTTCCACAACATTCAATCACACTACAGCCACGTGGGCACTGAACTGCTGTAGCAGAGCCGCACAGTCAAAAGTTTAAGAACAGTCATACAAATCTGAAAGATGTAGATGCACACAGGGAGGTGACTAGTACATACAAAGGGAAAATCAGTGGGGTATAAGCCATTAGGGAAACTGCCAAGAAAATACTAACGGAGATACATGAAGATCCAGAGATAGAAAAAGGGATACGGAAAGGAAGATCTGAATGAGTCAGAATGGTATAAGAAAGTACCAAGGTATGGAGGAAGGAGAGAGGGTAAAAATGGGCAAAGAAACAGTACTCACGCACACTAAGACCACAGGTGCTTCTGAAGCAAAGAACACTTGCTACAAGAAAATCAGAGAAACTGCCAAAGCAATATTTCACTGTCTTCCGAACTTGCATAACATCCTTGTCCATCCCTACGTGGCTAAGGCTTCCAACCCCTACCCAGCAGACCATAATCCCTGCAGAAGACCCAGGTTCAGGAACTGTCCCATACATAAATCTACCACCTCCAACTCTAGTGCTACAGCTACACATTTCCTGCAATGTCAAAGGTAAAGGCCAAATATGAAAGCAGTCAATCAGCTACCAACAGCACAGCAATCATTATACAGTGTTCTATTTGGGTATGACAATGAAATGATTATCCACCAAACTAACAAATGACCAATACCAAACTATGGCCAAGGGTCAATCAAGACAACCCAGTTGTGGAGGTCATTGCTCAGCTACTCAAAATGCATGCAATTTGGATCCCCACCCCTCAACAACAGTTCTATTGGAGTGTATGGAATCATCCTGCAACATACCCTTCATTTCCACAATCCTCCTCACCTCAGTCTCCATTCTCCTGTTAACATCTCATTCTAAAATCCTGCTCCATCTGACGTGTCTGAACTACGATTATCTCAACTGTATCTTCCCAACCTTATCTCTGTTTCTCAATACGGAACCTCCTCCTCTCCCTTAGAGTAATTTCTGTGATTTTCTGGTCAGTCTCTTACTATGGTCTCTATATGTTTGTGTTGGTGTCAGCAACTTCCCTTGTGTGCATGTACATGTTCCACACCATCACAATCCTTCAAAACTTCTTTTTATTACTGCCCCTCCTCTCTCTCTCTCTCTCTCTCTCTCTCTCTCTCTCTCTCTTGCCCATGCCCCATCAATGACCAATGACTCCAATGTACAATACCACCAAGCAAAGTTCATTACTTGCATACTTTTGAGTACTGTCTGACCTGTTATATGCCTTCTGATCAGTAAAAGGCCAGTAGAGTGCAAATTACTCACCACCTACACAGTCTATGGAACTAGGCCAGTATAAGGAGGGATTTCTGGCACAGGATGACCCCATAGCAGAGCAGAAGTAAATATATTGTCTGGTTAATACACAGATGTTCCCTCAGGGAGTTCAATTACAATATGTTAGGTAAAAAAAAAGTCATCAAAAATTTGCTGAATTATTGTATCAGACACTGTCATGTAAATAAATCACTCCATATACACCCACTGCTACCAACATAGACTGCTGACATCAAGCATAGCAGTATCACCATACTAAGTAGTTCAAGCCAAGCATGCACATAACCATTCACAGAATGGAACAAAATCTCGTAACTTGTCAAATACAATACCTCTCTCTACCTCTCAATTACCATGCAATTTGCAAGTGACTTCACTGACAGATTCCTGTGACATGTAGGTGACCCAGTGGGTACCTGCTGGAGTAGTTCATTTATTATGGAGTGGCCATCAACATACTGTTGACACTTTGACCATTATTATAGTGGAGGTCAGTTGCTCTACAGAGCTGCAGCAGCATCAACTGGTTGTATTGGTCCCCGAGTGCTGCACTGCCTGCCTGCCCTTCGTATTTCTTCTGTCACTAATTTGTTTACATATATCATTTCTAACAATTTCAATCTCGGCTCTGGGGCTCTTGAGCAAACTGCAAGAGGTCTCTAACACCCTACAAGTGCAGTCATTTAAGAGACTGGGGCACTTTCTCTCCAAATTCCAAAATCTGTCCATTATTAAAGATTGGAAATATTTTCATTGAGTCATACTAAATTATTAACACTGTCACTAAGTATTATGTAGATGTACACTGTTCCATCAGAGAAATACCATGGCCACACAGCTGAAATTACAGGTCGTAAGAGTGATGGTAATTCAGTAATCGTTCTGTTTAAACTTCAGTAAGGACACGCAAAGTCCACAGACAACTTCTGCACTTGCACCCACTCTCCATCATCACTGGATGTTTAATTAACAGGGAAGAGCTACTCAATCAATACCTAACTCTTACCACAAATTTTATTGCCAGATGCAGCAATACTGCCACAAAATATTTAATTTCTTCAATACTGATTGACACTCCCCCTCTAACTCCTGCGAAGTAGCAGTTTGAAATGTGCGTCGATGTATTCCTACATTACAGATACCAACCATTTCTTAGATCGTCTGAAATCTGTGTCCGTCCACAACACACTTTGCATTTCAGCATTGATGCCACCTCTGTCTATACCAACATCCCCCACGTACATGGTCTGTCTGCTGATGAACATTTCCTTAGTCAACACCCACCCGATTCCAAACCCATGACATCCTTCTTGCTCACCTTAATCAACTTCACACTTACCAAAAATTACTTCACCTTTGAGGGACAGACATACAAACAGATCAGGGGTACGGCCATGGGAACCAGGATGGCTCCTTCCTTTGCCAACCTTTTCATGGGTCACTTGGAGAGGGCTTTCCTGGGATCCATTAGCCTTTATCCCCTGATTTAGTTTAGATACATTGATGACAGCTTTGCCATATGAACTCATGGTGAGGATGACTTGTTAAAATTCCTGGAATTTATAAATACCTTCTCCCAAATAAATTTCACACGGTCTTATTGCAAATCCCATGCCACTTTCCTTCATGTTGATCTCATTTTCAGGAAAGGCCAGCTACACTCCTCTGTCCACATTAAACCTACTAATAAACAATAGCAGTTACATTTTGATAGCTGCCATCTTTTCCATGTTAGATGTTCCCTTCCAAACAGCCTTTGCATTTGAGGCAAACATATCTGTTCGGATGCAGACTCTTTACAGCAACACACAACCAGTCTCACATCAGCCTTCACTGGACGTAATTACCCCACCAGCCTTCTTCAGAAGCAGATTTTCTAGGCCATCACATCCAATTCTGGTACTGCTGATCCCTTCAAAACACAACTTCACAGTATGCCACTTGTAACTCAGTATTATCCTGGTCTTGAACTTATTAATCAGCTACGTCAACAAGGCCATGATTTCCTAAAATAATGCCCTGAAATGAGATACATTCTGTCTGAGATGTTGCCCACCACAACAGAATAGCTTTTTGTCATCCTCCCAATATCCGCAACATCCTTGTCAGACCCCATGCTCCTTCTGTACCCATCTCACTACTCTATGGCTCTGACCCCTGTGACCATCCCTGCTACAAGACTTGCCCCATGCACCCTCCTACCACCACTTATTCCAGCCCTGTAACTGGCAAAACATATACTATCAAAGGGAGAGCCACATTTGAAACAACACATCATGTACCACCTGTTATGTGAACAAAGTTCGGCCTTTTACATCGGACCCAGTTATCGGTCTGTATGAATGGGCACAGGAAGAGAGTGTATAGTGGCAACACATGCTCTACAACGTGACAGTCATGACCTCGGTGCCTGTTTCACCACACACACCATCTGGATTCTTCCCCCGAGACACCAGTTTCTTGGAACTTCACAGGTGGGAACTTGCACTACATGTCCTTGGTTCTTGCCATCCACCTGGCCTTAATTTACATTAATTCCTTCCATCTCAGCATTTCTTCACAGTAACTATTCCTTTCTTCACTCCATTTTAATTTTCTAAATCTCTTATTTTCTGATCTGTCTATTTTTCGCCTTCCTCCCTCCCATCTCTCTTACACACAATGCACTTAGCTCTTCACTCTTATTAACTCATGCACAATGTTTTATTAGTAATCTCTGTCTTACTTATTATCCTGTCTTCCACCTTTAAGCTCTCAAGTTTTCAAATCTCATCCAGTGCAGTTCCCAACACTCAGTCTCTCCTTCTCATCCTATCCGGTAAGTCTTCCCTGACCTGAGGTTCTGGGTGACGTTTCTGAACTGTGCCCTGTTTGCTAAACCTTTCCAGTCCTTCTCCTTCACCCTTCCCTTTCAACTCTTCTCCAAAAGCTTGTAAAAGTTAAACCTTTTTGTGTTTTTGTTCTCCTGTTGCCACTTGGTGAGTAGATTTTTTATCTATGCATTTATGACGTATTTGTGAAGATAGACTATAGTAACATCTACCACCACCAGACGGTGTTGCCGCTTCCCACAGGTGGCACACTGTAACAGCACTTCTTCTGGCTTGCAAGTACACTGGTGAACATCTATAACACAACACGGAAGCAGACAAGCACGAGCAACAGTGGACAGTTTCTCTGGGGGGAATGAATAACTGCCTCACATATCTGCAAGAGGTTAGTAGTCATATGTAGGGAAACAGCACCAAGTCACAGATCTGTGTTTTGTTGGGTCTCAGATTTCAGGGATGGTAGTGGCTGCTGAAAACAGCAAGAGCACTGGGCGTCCAGCAACTGCACACAAACCAAACAATGTCCAGCGTGTCAATAATTTCATAATAGGAGACATCCAAATCACATTTGATAAACAAGAGAAGGCAACAGGTCTATCATGGGGAATCCTCCACATTGTCATCCATGATGATTTGAAGATGAAGAAGGTGATCACACAATGGGTGCCCCATTCCCTCAAAACTGCACAGAGACAGAAGCGTGTGGAGATATGCCAACAGCTGGTGTAGTGCAGATTCAGCTGAGTTCCTTGACTACCTGTTCACCATCAGCGAATTATGGTTCTTCCATCAGACTTCAGAAAAGAAATGCCGGTCTCTGTCATGGTCACAGCTATTCATACAGAAACAAATGGCGACTATGTTCTGGGATAAGAAAGGGATAATTCTGGCAGACTGGCTTCCTCCCACTACAACTCTCATCAGTGATCGGTACTGCAGTCCACTGCAGTGACTCTGTCACCGCATTCAACACCACCACCACGGAAAAAAGAGCTGTGGCATTCTGGTCCAATACAACAACATGCGGCCACTTGCCAGTTGCCATACCATTGCCACTGTGCAAGACCTATGGTTTAGTGCACTGTCACATCCTCCATATTAGCTGGATCTGTCTCCTAGTGACTATGCCCTATTCGACACAATGAAAGAGATCATGTGGTAAGAAGATCACTATAGACAATGAACTTCATGCAGTTGTCCACCAGTGGTGACAGGATAAGGTATACGTTTGTTCCGTAAATGGTTCCTGTGAGCACAAAAATTTGTAGAGCCAATCATCTGTGACTGTCTCAAGTAATATTTTTGAAGAGTATAACAACAATGGAAATTCCTTTTCAGAATAGTACATAAAATAAGGAAAAGGCAACCAGTCAACTATAGCTGACTGATGGGTTGTGTGTAGAAAAAAAGCAACAAAAAAACTGTTCAGTCCAGCTTTTCAGCTCTTGCTCTTTCTTTAGCTAAAGTACACACATTCACAAGCACAACCACATTGATGCCCAAACACACACTCCTGCGGTGAGACAGCATGTGTGTACTTCTCCTGCTGGAGAAAGAGCAAGAGGTCAAAAGCTAGTGTGAATGCTGTTCTCGGTGGTGTGTTTCTACGCACTAAACATCAGTTCACTATACATGATTGGTTTCCTTTCTCTTATTTTATGTAGTTTTTGAGTGATATATTGCCCTAAATATGTAGAATTCCATAATAAATGAAATTTCAAACAGCGACCTGGCAGAAATCGTACTGTATCCATCAAAGTTATTTAACAATTCCGTAACAATGATGACATTAGAAACACGCTATTAAACAATCATGGTTTTTTCCTTAGCTAAAGAGTTGCTTTTGCCATGTTGAACTACTGTACAGAACTGTGGCAATTATGATATAATACTAATCATTGTAACAATATTATGAAAAGGAAAGTTGCTACTCACCATATAGCGGAGATGCTGAGTAGCAACTTTCCTTTTCATAAAATTGTTACATTCCATCCTGGATTTTCCATTCTTTGATTTGCCATTATGTGTGAACTCTGGGCAAAGGTGAGTCATTTATATCTTAGGACAGCAGAAAGAGGAGATTGTTAAAGGTGAGTCATTTATATCTTAGGACAGCAGAAAGAGGAGATTGTTTTATATCATTTGTACATGATGTTTATCAAGTCTGTGAGGAACACAGTTGCCCAGTTTCTTGGCCCTTAAGAGATGCCAAAAACCTGTGCTTCATTTGTTCCTTAGTTTAGTGTAGATCAGAGAGGATTTTTTAATTGATACACACAAACACAATCTGCTACCATGAATTACATCATAGAATTCCTTCTCTCTTTCAGCCCCCACCACTCCCCCTCCGCTCCTACTCAACTGCAAAGTGGTAAATTTGAAATTTGTAGATGTATAGCTCTCACACAGAGATTTCAGAAATGTTAGACATTTCTGTGGCCATTCATGTAGGTGGTGTTCCATCTTCTTGATTTAAAATAAATAAAGGTATATTGCCAAATTGCTTCAGACATAGTCACAAGCTGATAAAAACAGTACTCTTAAAATGGAAAACAGTAATATTAAAATGGCTGATGCACGTAATTATTGGAGATAAAGTATAACAATTGCTATCTCACACATAAAAAATGGATTATATTAAAGTGTATTGTACGAGTTCTCTAAGAAAGATCTTTGCACATGGAAGGTAGGAATGAAGCATGGCAGAGTGAAGCTCCAAGTGTAACTGAGAGGCATTCTCTTCTGATTCAATTGATAGTGTTATCTATGAAAAGCAAATATCTCATGTTTGAGACTTTTATACAACACAATGTTTTAATCCATCAGACACCACAAACTCTGCATCAAATTGAAAGTTTCACTCTAAATGGATGCTTAGTTTTAAAAATGAATCTAACAGCAAGAGGAGATGCCACCGAATTCGGGTAACATTTCTGAAGATTCCACAAAATATGACTCCTATATCTTTCAATTAATTTTCAGATCACTACTTGTCTGTTTTCTCTTAAGTTTTAGTCCTTTACATAAAAAAAATTCCAACAAGAAATATAGTAATGATAATTACCAAGCAACAAAATGTGACAGCACTGTCAGTAATATGTTAAATTTGAATCCACTTGGCACAGATTTATGGTCACCTTTTATGGCAGGAGTAGAACACCTTTCACCAATTAAATGCTTTTACAGTTCTTTAGTCTTTGACTAATACTTTCTCGGTAAAGCAATTACAATAAGAAAACAAAATATCTGTTACTAAAGTATTATGTACCTCTCTATGAAGCCATCTCTCATACATGTTAGCTGATCTTGTAAGTTGCTGATCTTATTCTGTAGAAGAGCTGCATCTGGAGCTTCTTCAGATGAAGTGCTGTCACTGGGCTGTGGCTCTTCAGTTTCTGCTGGTGTCGCAGCAGAGCTGCTGCCTTCTTGTCCTGACGGAGTGGGTGATGTGGCACCAGCAGCAGAGCTGGAATCAGGCTGTGCTGGATCAAGAGAGAGTGCCGAGAAGCGCCGTTCAGCAGGCTCTCCAGCTCCACCCTCCAACGAGTCTTCACCACCACCACTCAGAGCAGCCCGCGTTGCAGGGTCATTGAGCATGCGTGACAGGACATCTGTCATCCGCTGCATTAAAGTTGCATGGAGTGTTGGGCGTGCCTGTGCTACTTCTGCTAAGTATGAAAAACACAAGCATTACATAAGTATATTATTCTTAAAGTGAGAACTAAAAATTGAATACCTGCTTCAGTTACAAGAGCTGTACTGGAGACATATATACTGCACAACTAATAGTTTAAAGAAGTAAAAATCCATAGTCTTTATAAAAATTTCGAGCATGATAAGTATCACTTATGGCTAGAGAAAGAGGAGGAGAAGATAGAATTAGTTTGGGTGCATGGCATCCAGGTCTTTAGCGCCTGTATGTAAATCAAGAGACAAGTCTGGTTAAAAATGATAGAATCATGCAAAGAAAACTGAGACTGGATTACTTTCTTGGAAACAACTGTAACAGATTCTACCTGCTTACAAAGATTGACAATCACCATCCTTTCCAGAATGAATTTTCACTGTGCAGAAATGTGTGCACTGCTATGAAACTTTATGGCAGATTAAAATTACATACCGGACCAGAAATCGAACACTGTACCTTTGCCATGTCATTGCCCTACTGCTCTTCCATTATCTATTCTTCAGTGAAGACAGCTTTTCTTTTTCACACAATTTTCACCACAGTATGAGATTTTTGTTAAATGCGTATTTCAAGAGTAGTGGATTCAACAAGTATTTTGTAGAACACTGATTTTGATTTGTACACCAAAAACAAAGAGATTTTTTTAGTTTGAATTTACACTGACTTTGGTAAAACCATCAGCTTGATTAAATCTATCCAATTAAGTTTTCCTCTGCTGCTATTTCACTAGTAATACTAGTAGCATTAGTGGTGGTGGTGGTAGTAGCAGCAGCAGCAGCAGCAGCAGCAGTAGTAGTAGTAGTAGTAGTAGTACCAATAGCAGCAATGGATTTGTCTTGCTCTTCTGGCAACTGCTATCAACAATGTAAATGTTGGCCACAATGTAACTAAATTTCTTTCGTGCAGATACAGAAGTGGTAATGACTGGTTCTCCTGCTAAATGCCTGTACTGAACACTGTTTTTAACCAGTTTATCAACCAACATCCACACAATAAATCAGTAACCTCGGAATGCTTATTTCCGTAAAAGTGATTTTGCAGCTGTTTGCATGCCAGAATATCATGCTAAAGTAAAAGTCTTCTGTTTAAAACAGTTATAAACAATTAATTAATTTAATTAATAAATTAACTGCAAGTGGCTCAACAGCCAGCACACAGAAGGGGTGAAACAAGAACTACCAAATGTATGCAACAGCTTTTACAAAAACCAGCATTCTGTCCAAACTGATGTTTTTGCACAGACAATAGTTAGTTAACTGATTCAGGAGGCACTTAATAGGAGGACCTATAACCACAGATGTTCCTCCCTCAGACATTCAGTTACTTATGGATCCCTACATGATTGTATTGATGCTGATGTCAATAATTTCAAGCATTTATCATTCTAATAGAAACACCTATAATACAAACTGTATTTATAACTACATTTTCATTTAAAACTTAGATCTAGTGGAGTGACTAAAAACTAATGTGTCTCAAGAGTACCAGCCCCTGTCAATCAGAGTAATGCAAAGAACAAAAGGAACACAATGTAATCTACCAATCGAAACATCAAACATTGCTTGCAAAATGTATTTAAGCTATTTTATAAATAAAAATAACCTAAGTGGTGTCCTAATATGCACAAATATAATATCAACTGAGGAATGTGAAAAATTGCATATCGTTTCCATCAAGGATGGATTTCTACGTATCTGCCTTTATTAATCAATGTTAATGACCTCCAATGATACTTTAGTAACCAGGCAAAGATGTGTTGGCCACTGATGTAAACATTCTGGTCGCATTCTAACTTTGCACAACAGAATTTAAAAAATTAAATAAAAGATAGAAAGGTGTACAAACGGTTTCAATTAACACATTTCATTAATTTCAGATTGTGAATAATAATAGAAAAGGTTATGAAAATTAGGTTACCCATACACAAATACCTTAGATACTGATACAACTCAGTTTTAAAGAGATTAAAGTATGTATCACTGTCCCAACAATCAAGTAAACCACTGCATGTCACAGTAAAAGAATGTTTCATCAATTATGAAGTCATTAGAGACAGGTAAGTTCCTACAAAAATTTATTTATTAAAAACAGTGGCTGGCAGCTGTTTTTTCTTTTTAACTTTTTATAAGAATTAACATGTACCTCTAAATACCCATGCTCTTACCATGTAAATTTTCAATAAAATAGTGCCAGTATGGTAAGGAAAGCTTTTGTGAAATGTAATTTAGGAGTAATGTAACTCCATAACCAGATCCAGAGGGTTCGCAGTCCCAACTGGCTGCTGTATGATCCTCTGCCATATGACATCATTCAGAGGTAGTATGGAGGAGCATGGGGTCAGCACACCACTCACCCAACATCTGTCACCTTTCCAGATGTTGGAGTTGCTACATCTTATTTAACCCTTTTGCAGGCATATTTTTTGTAGCAACTCAGCAAAGATTTTTTTCTACCCTATTACAATTGTGATCAAATGACTATATCTGTTTCTTGATAATTTTATTATTGTGATTTAAGAGCAAACACTATGGTGGTACATATATAATCAAGGAACTTTTTTGAGGTATTAAAACTATGGTGGAAAATTGGTTTCACACTTCCCTTTTGTCAGCTGTGTTGCCATTACATGTAAAGAAATAATGAACAGTGATTTTTGTTTTCATTTTATGTTTCCTTTTACTTTATTTAACAAATACTGTTTACCGATAATAAAATTTACTTACCACAATGTACAAACAATCCTCGAAACTTTACCATGCAATAAAGGTATGAGCTGATCTATGTCACATTTAGCCCCCTTAAACATCCCAACAACCACCACCACCATCTACGTCACAATAATGTATACTGCATACATGAAGCAATGCATTCCGATAACAGTAATGATCCCACAACAAACAGAAATTGATTGTTGTAGCAGTTTTCAAACACCTGGTGCAGTGTACTACCACAAGATACCATACTTGGACAGAGGTGGTAACACATATTCCCAAAAGCTTTGGGATACCCATAAGTTGGTCGTAAATATGCTTTCCGAGGACCACAAATGACAGATTAATTTTGTGGGTAAGTCTACTTCCCAAGCCACTTTCAGAAACTACTTTGGTCGTGACCATATTTCCCAAGAACCATTAAAACACCATTGTTTGGTGGGATATATACCTCCCATAGTCCTGAAGGCTATATTTCACAACAAGTAGAAACAACAGCTGGTGCAGGAGACTGCCACTAGATGCCGGGAGTGTACAGAAGTGGTAACACATATAAATTTAGTGGGAAGTATATACCCCACGACCTGTGAAAGGGTTAAGTAGTTCCTCAATACGCATCATGAGGCTGAGAGGACCCCGTTCCACTCCACACACCAAGGAAACAAATCCCTGGTAGCACCAGGAATTGAACCTGGGTCCTTTGCACAGCAGTCACACATGCCGACTACTCAGCTAAGACTGGGGCGAAGGGTCGAACGGGTATGGTAGGAGAAGGCAGAATCCAGGTGGAAAGTGCGAGGGAAGGTTGGGGAAGACTGGCTGACAGCTTGGGGGAAGGCAGTAGGTGTATGGGATAAGAATGCAACACGAGGGCCCTGGAGCCAACGAAATTATGCAGTGTTTGATGACTATGACATGGCACGATGGGTTGGGAGGGGTAAAAAGGAGGAATGGGAGACTGTTGGGTAAAGATGAGGGTGTAGTAGTTATCAGATACCGAGGTCAGGAGAATTATGGGAATGAAGGTTCTGTTAGGAGGATAGAAGGAGCCAGTGAGTTCCTGCAGTGCAGACCACCAATGTAAGGCAATGATAGGGGATGACAGAACAAAGGATGGGAAGACTGTTGGGTAAGATGCTGGTGTGGGTGTGGGGTGCGTTATCCAAGTCTGAGACCAGGAGAACTATGGGAATGAAGATAGTGTTGCAAGAAAAACTTCCATCTATGTAGTTCGCAAAATTCGGTGCTGCGGAGGAGACTCTAGAAGGCATGGTTGTGAAACAAGTCACTGAATTCGAGCACGTTGTACTCAGCAATGTGTTCTGCAAGTGTTTGCTCAAATCTGCTCTTGGCCACTATGTAGTGGTGGCCACACGTTCCAGTGGTCAGTTGGTTGGTGGTAATGTTGGCATAAAATGCTGTCCAAAAATTGTTGCACAGCTGGTATATCATATGGCTGCTTTCAAACACAGCCTTGTCTACGATGGAATAGGACAAGCCTGTAATAGTACTAGACGATGTGCTGGGTTATGAAACAGGGCAGATCTTGCACCTTGGTCTTCCATAGGGAAATGGTCCATGTGGCAAGGAGTTGGGAGTGAGTAGACCAGGGTCTTGGGTAGATTCAGTGTGTGTGTGTGTGTGTGGGGGGGAGTGCCACTTTAGGAGGGGAACGAAGTATTGTGGGCAGGAAAATCATTTCCATACATGGATCCCCTGAGACCTGGTGAAGGACATGGCTCAGATACTATAGTCCATACTTGTCTTGGGAGATGAGGGAGGTGCTCCTCTGCAGCTGGTTGTACAGGGTGGTGGAAATATTAAACGTGTGTGATTGTGATGAAGAGTGGACCACAATGTGGGGTGGGAGGTTGAATACCACTTTAGGAGAGACGGAAAGGACTGTGAGTGGAATACCTTTCAGTCCCATACATGATGAAGGATCCTTGAAGCCTCGTGAAGGAAATGGTTCAGATTCTCCAGTTTGTCATTATATTGGGAAATGAGGGAAGTGCTCCTATGCCTGTCTGTGAAGGCCTTAGTAAGATCTTCAGCATACTGAATACAACAACTCTCTCCACAGCAGATACGCTCTACACAATTGGCCAGGATACATGGGAGGGATTTTTTGGTGTGGACGGGACTAAAGCTGTCAAAATGTGGATATTGTTGATGGTTACTGGCCTTCGTATGGACAGCGGTATGGACAGAAACAATAGAATCATGGAGATCAACTGCAAGGAAAGAGGACATGGTGAAGATAATAGGAGAGAAAGTGTTGAGGCTGAAGATTGTTTGGGCCTGGGTCCAGATCATGACGAGGTCACAAGAGGTCTGGAGTGTTTGGTGACTAGGGACGTTTCTTCTCGCTACCACTTACCAGACTGGCATAGGAGGGTGCCATGTGGATGTCCCCATGGCTGTGCCACAGATTTATTTGTATACCTTACCTCATACAAAAATTAGTTATGCATGATGATACAGTTGGTTAGATGTATAAAGGATGTGGTACTGGGTTTATAACAGGAAGGGTTTTGAGAGACATAGTGTTCCATAGCAGCAAGGCCTTGGGCATGGGGAATGTTGATGTATAGGATGATGGCAACAAATGAGATAGGATGATGACATAAATAGAGATGTGAAGAGATCCAAGTGGTAACGGGTTTGGGAATGGGCAAGAATCAGTGAAGGAAGTGGTTCCCATGTTTAATATGAGAGGGTAAGCTACAAGAGATTGGTTGGGGGTGTTGGTTGGTTTGTGGGATTAAAGAGACCAGACTGCTACGGTCATCGGTCGGGGTGTTGGTCAATAATATCAAAGTTTCTTTCAGTGTGAACAAGGTAACCAACTACAATGGAGTGTCGAAGGTTGTTGGGTTTATGGATTTTGGAAGATACATAGAAGGTAGGAAGGTAGGTCTGTATGTGAGGGGAGGAGGGGGGGGGGTTAAGAGGAAGATGGATTCCAGGGAAAGCTGTTCAGATTTGAGTTGAAGTTGTTGGACTGGAGGTTATGCTGGACTCCTGGAATGGGGTCACTATGGTAGAGCCTGTAGTAGGAGGAATCAGATAGTTGGCTGATGCCCTCTGTCACAGAGACATTGATTCACCATGACAGTGGTGTCTTCATACACAGGCAGGGTGATTAAATCAAGGTCTGACTTGAGACTGCAGATGGCTGTTCTTTCTTCTGTTGAGATATTTGTGTTCTTGGGAAGGGACACGGAGAAGGATGGTTACGTCAGGTTCTAGGGAATGAGTTCGTGGAAACTAAGCTGCTGGTGATTAGTTGGGACAGGGGGAGAGTCACAGTTGGATGGTGGTACGAACTGGGAGACGGAAGGTTCGAAGTTGGAATTATCTACATTCTGTATGCTTCCCAAAATCCATAAATCAAACAATCCTGGATGCCATGTTATAGCCGGATACTGTATTCCCCTTAAGAATCTCCACTCTTGTCGACCACCATCTCCAGCCAACTGCTCATAACCTAGTCGCTCATATCAAATATATGAATTACTTCTTTCGTACCACATGGATCCCTACTCATCAATACTGATGCCATGTCCCCAAACAAAAGCATTACCCATGGCCACCTCCTTAGACAACAACATTCTCTATGCTGATGGCCTTGCCACTATCACACACTACCTTTCGCAACACACTTGCACCTCTAAACCCACTACCTCAATCCTTACTCACCTAAGGAATTACATCACCACAAATGAATGATTCTCCTTTGAGGAGAAGATATATAAACAAACCTGCAGCATGGCCGTGGGCAGACATGCATGGCAGTCCCCTATGCCAATCTGTTTTTAGCCCATATAGAAGAAATATTCCTAGCCTCCCAACAACCCAAAGTCCTTGCCTGGTTCAGGCTCATTGATGATATCTTCACAATCTGAACCCAGGCCCAAGACATCTTCACTCCTCCGCAGTCTCAGCAACTTCCTCACATTATCTTCACTTGGTCCTCTCCAGCTCAATGTGTCACCTTCATGGACAACGAATACCTCTTTCATGGCTTACTCCACATTGCCATCCATATGAAGCCCGCACAGAATCAACAGTACCTGCATTTTGACAGCTGTCATCCCAGCCACACCACAAAATTGCTCCTGTGTGCCCTGGCCATGTTATAGCTGGTTACTGTACTCCCGCTGAAAGAATCTCCACTCTTGTTGATAACCATCTCCAAAAGCAGTGAAAAGAATTTCCTTCTACAGTATGTTAAAGTTCCCAAAAAGGCATGCCCTGAAAGAACTGCCCTACAAACCTAGTTCACCTACAGATTTCCCAATGTTATCCCAAATGGAGCAAATGAACCATGTCCTTCAAAAGCATTTTGATTATCTAAATTGGTGTTCTGCCAGCCACCCTATGCCCCTCTAACTCCTGATCACTTGCTACGCAAGTCATATCCCTATGGAAGACCTAGGTGCAAACTTGCCCAATTCTACACCCTGCACATCCTACTGCAGTCCTGTCTCTGGCTTATCCTAACTCATTGGAGACAGGGCCACCTGCGACAGCAGCCATATCATATACCAGTTCTGCTGAAGTTTCCGCACAGCATTTTATGTTGGCATGAACACCAACTAGCTATCCACCAGAACAAATGTCCACCACCAAACTCTAGCGAAGAGTAGTGTTGAGCAGCCAGTGGCAAAACACATTGCTGAGTAGGACATGCTCGAGTTCAATGGCTGTTTCACAAACCTACGCCATCTGGATGCTCTTCCCAGCACCAGATTTTCTGAACTATGTAGATGGGAGATATTCTTGCAACACAACCTCCAGTCTCATATTTATTCTGGCCTTAGCCTTTGCTCAACCACTGCATCCACACTCACACTCTTAGTCAACACTCTCCTCTTCCTCCTTTCTGTCACCACTATCCTTTGTCCCATGTCATAGTCTTCACTGCATGAACTCGCTGGTTCCATTGCTTGTGTATTGCATTCCTACCCTCAAACCTCCTCCCTTCCTCTCTTTGAGCGATCACCCTTTAGCTATTTTCTCCCTCCACATAACCCACCTAACACAACCACTCACCACAGTCAACCTGCCAAATTGCAGCTCCAGCATTGTGTTCAGCTGGTACAATGTAGTTATACTGGTGTGTGTGTGTGTGTGTGTGTGTGTGTGTGTGTGTGTGTGTGTGTGTCCATCCGTCCACCTGCCCACCTGCCCATGCATGCATGTTTGTGTCCGTGTCCATGGTTGTTCGCAGGTATGCATGCAAGTGTATGACTGTGTACTCCAGCTCGTTAAAGGATTTGTCCAAAAGCTAGCTGACTGCACACTTTGACTATTCATTCAGTACCTGATTAAGATGATAAGATGACAGGCATATTGTTTTAAACTGGCACACCAACTTTTCACAAGTTAAAAACAGCAATCTTCAGATGAAGACACTGAAATGATCGTATGGCATTATTGGCTGGGAGACCACACCCCATCTGGGGTTGCTCAGCTGCCCACTGCAAGTCTCTCTATTTGACACTACTTCGGCAACTTGTATATCTTTGTGATGAAGGTGAGATGAAATAATTAAGACAACACAAACACTCAGTTCCCAAGGGATCCTATGGTGTAGAGCCAGCAATGCTAACCAGTAGAAAATGAGCTGAAGATGTTAAAGACTTTCTTACATTAAAATGTCTATTCAGGATTAAAAACAGACATTCAGAATAAAATGAAATATGAAAATAGGTACTATCCTTGAGAGTTCCCTGCCCAGTACTTGAATGCTGAAACAGTCGGCCTCAGTAAAGAATCTTTGTGAGCTATTATGCTGTAGTCAACAAGTCATCTATAATTTTATATTTTATATCTCCAACAATAATATGTACAATTTGAAAGAGTAGATCACCTTGGCTTCTATCTTTATAAATCAGAAGATGTCCTTTGAGGCTGAAACTGGTTATCTTCACTTAAATTAATGAGCCACTATGTAGAAAATAATCAGTTTATGCATCTGAGTAACTGACTGATTGCCATTACGGTCATGGAAAATATCTAACAATGTAAATGATACAAATATGGTGATTTCAAGATGGAGTACTGCAACATTCTTTGCTTTTATATACAACTGCTGATCTCTCTCTCTCCCTCTCTCTCTCTCTCTCTCTCTCTCTCTCTCTCTCTCTCTCTCTCTGGTTATCTTGGGTGTAATGCATCTACTTATCTCTTGGTACCTTGATAATAACCATTTTATCATCACAAATAGGATAATATAAAGAGCAAATAGTCTTAATACACAGTCATGAATGATTACATAACAAGAGAAGCAAACATTTTGCCAAATGTTCACATTCGATCTATTAAATAACTATGTTTTCTACAGTCAGATTTTCTTTTTAATGCAGTTTTTGCATACATTAATTCCAATCATTATTCTAATGTAGTTTGCTTTTGTGCACTAGACAACAGATCTCCAGCCTAAATTAAATTACAGCCAATCGTCATGGCCTCCTCTTGTTTTCAATCTTTTGTTTTCTCTGCCATTCCTGAATCCAGTCAGTGTTGCATGAATATTTTATTACACACTAGCCCAGCCTTCTTAAGTCACAGAGTTTCTCGATACAACACACTAGCTATAAACTAATGCTTTTTATATGCCACTGACAGTTCAACAGCAATCTTGTATTCAAGACAGTTTCATGATATGTTAGTCATTGTAACACTTTTACAGATCATTACTACTGCTGTCAACAGGTTACTGCCTTATCGTACAATTGTCACAAACCTTCTTTGCGCCTGTATGCAGTTCTCATAAACAAATCACAGTGACCACCGACTGACTTCAGTCTTCCTCTGTTTATACATTATACTGGCACTCCTTGCTACTAGTATTTTATCCATTTTTTGCCCTGCTGGATAGGATGCAACAAAGTCATTCTTCTGACATACTCAGGAGAAAGTTAAACATGACTTGCAATTTTGTACAAGTTCTGACTACATACAACACAACTGCAGTACATGTTTAAACAGCTATCTACAATAATCTGTACTATCCACATTTAGTCTACGAAGATATTACATAGTTGTCTCAAAGGTCCTTTATTTACCTATTCAACATGTAAGCAAACTTTTTCAATGATTTCTGTGTATGTTATACATTTCTGCTACATGCAAGCATTATACCTGCATGCAGTATCACTGATGTTTACCTCCACGGCGACCACCTTCTCTTTCCGGTCGAGCATCTGGTCCAGTATCAGACCAGTCGCCTCTTAGACGAAGTCGCCGTACTGGTGGTGGAGAGCGCTGAATAGGTTTTTTCCCCTTCTCTGAACATGGTGGGGTGGATTTTAGTGTGGACCCTCCCTGCTCCTGTGCCAATCAACAGAAAGCCTTAGAGTAACATACATTAAATTGTCACTAGAAAGCAAAGTATGTTAACTGATAATATCTATTAAAACTGAAGAAAAAATTTCCCCTAGGCAATAGCTTGCAGGAACATAAACCAAATTTCAGCTTCCTGCAATGGACTGTTCCTCTGCTATAGTAAAAAAAAGAGTAAGTTTGGGAGGAAGGAAGATGTGTGACAGTGGCATAAAATCCACTTGAGGGTTTTTGTACTGACCACAGACAGTCCACTTACTTCCAAGGGATACATTCAAGATGCCAAATACTGAATTTGTGATATCTGTTTCACAATTCTAATCAAGTGAAATCATATCATAAACAAATTTAACATCATTGTTATTGTAGTGTTGTTGAAGTCAATCAAAGTAATCTTCCACTATACTAAAAAGTTTTTAAATGTTGGCATGGTCACCTGAAAGCATGTAGAGAAAGAAGATTGAGTCACTTCACAGATGACTGTTTAAGTGGTGACTAATAACATGTTTGATGACACAATACCCATATTACAATTTTTAAGAAGTGAAAGTATATTTAAAGTAAGTGGAAGTGACAATGTAACTAGACAAGCTTTTACATAATAAGGGATTATTTTGTCTGTCGCAAGGGCTTTTTCCTAAAAATTCTTGAGATTTCCAAAATTTTGAAATTAAAGTATACACAAACTATTTTTACTTTACTTTTCTTTTTCTATTATTCTGGTGTAATTTGCATTCTTTGGTGAGAAGCTGATTCTTGTGTATTTCATAGCATGAGGGCTGTGTTGATGAACCAGTTTTTCACTTGAAATTTTTTGAGGAGTTATAACACATACTAGCTGACCTTGACAGTTTCAATTTTGGAAGAAACAGACCAAAAACTGTTTGATGTTGAGACAGCATTCGAGGGGGAGGACTCATAGTGAGTGGATGTGCTACGTTCACTGCTGCAATTCTTCTTCTTCTGCTGCTGCTGAATGCACTATGCTTTGATGTGGAGCTGCAAAATTGTCTCTTTGCGCTATGTTCCATGGTGCAGCAAGACTGTCGTGTGTAACATGCGCAGGCTTTTGCGCGGCGTCGTAAACTGTCATGTAGAGGAAGTTGGATTGGTCCCTTTGTGGTGCAGCTGCTGCCAGTCTACTGGTAGCACAGTGTCTGTGAGACCAAGCTGTCTTGTTCTGCAATTGACTGAAATTCTGCCATCGTGTTTCAGACAGAAACTGACGCATGGCATCTTCCCTGCTCCTCCATGGCTTGTGGTTACCTGCGTATAGTCTGTGCTAGGGCTGGTACTGCTCAAGGAGATCTACAGTTCCAACGAATGAACAATCAGCACCCCTTGGGAGTGACAGTCTGGCTTCAGAATCTGCTAAACGCACGTTGGATACACACAAAGCCCCAACCTACTGTGGCACCCAGTCTCTGGGCTCCTGCAGCCAACCCAATACAGGCATCACCAAAGCAAAATCACATACACATGAAAAGGACATTAAGTCAGTACCTAAGGGTCTAGGCCCAAGTTGGCTCGCTGAGGAAGAGGTCCCGCAGGACATAATATGGAAATAGGAGTTGGAACCATAGTCACCAAAGTCCCTACCTCAAAGAACTTTGCCCTCACTGCAAATGCAAGGACAGAAGTAACTGCGGATTTACAAAACAACACCCAGCCCTCGTCATTAGGTACGCTACAAGTAAATCAGAAACATGACAAAATACCATCTGTCATCGCACCATCCACAAAGGGGTGATAAAAAACATCAAGGAAATTGCCCCATACTTAAAAGGCAGTCTCAACACATCGTCTGCAGCACTCCCATAAAATTTCAACCATCCAGCACTCCAAACTACAAATACCCGTGTGACTACTTCACAGTGAACAAAGTACCGTATCACACATATTCCAGAACCAAAAAGGAGACGTACAAAGTAGTCTTTAAAGGTCTATCAAGGGATACAGACCCTGAAGAAATAAAAGTAGAACTCGTCTTCCACAAATTCAAAGCTATACAAAATTATACAGGCAAACTGCAAACAAAACCCACAGACCCTGAGAAGCCCACTGAAGGCCACATAAAGTGCATGTCCTTCAAGATCAACCTCCACCCTAATCAAACAAACAGATTTAAATAAAACTGAATACTTCATGCACTATAAGCTGAGCATGAGAAGTATAGCTGGCCTGAAAGCCCTGTTCAATGCCGTCAGTGCCAGCAGCTCTTCCACACTGCTGAACAATGTCACCACCCCCCAAAATGTGTCAATTGTGCAGGGCCACACTTGTTCAGCACATGTAAAAAGACCCCTCAAACAATGGCAAAATGCGCCCTGTGTAATGACAGGTACCCAACTAATTACAGTATATGTCCCACTAGACATAAATTGATGGCGAGGAATCCCCCACGCACTGCTACCACAGTTGCGAGAGAAGCCGCTAGCTCTGCCGTCGCCAGCAGCAGGAAACAGAATGTGCCCGTGCCAGCGTCATTCCCTGTGCTTCCCTCTCCTTATGCCCCGATTGCAGCCACTGCCAGGGTGTCACCACCACCACCACTTCATCCTACTGTCCCAGAACAAAACCAGCTGACAGACACCCCGCAACAGCAGTCGTCCACTGATGTTCAGCCACAGATGCCGTTCAATATACTGGGTGAACTTTGCAAGTTACTCCTGCTGTTCATGGGTTTTGGCCTAAAAAACATTAAAACTATGTTTAAGGGTACCATGGCAAAATTCAGAGCTGTGCCTGATGACCCAAGCAAAATCATGGTTCTTGCAGAAGGGGCAATGACATTGCCAGACACAATTAATGGATCCCCATAGATCCAAAAATTTTAAACTGGAACACGAATGGCACAAAATCCAGGAAAGTAATACTTGACTTTCTGGAATGGCATGCCATTGAAATTGTGTGTCTTACAGAAACCCACCACAAATCAGAAGACCGCTTCGTCATTTGAAATTACTCTGTCCACAGAGACGACTGCGTGGACTGCCCCGAGCAGCAGTTCTAATAAAAGGCAGAAAGTTTTTCTGTATACTGGAACCACCATAGACATAAAGTATAGTGGCTGTCGGTGTTGAAATTAAACTATGGCAACACCTATGGCACATTATTTCAGCATACCACCTCTCCCCGCTCTTCCACCATCCAAGAATAGGGCTTTCAGGTGATGCTGGGTACTGGCGTGCATGTGGTTGTAGGAGGGGACCTAAATTTCAGGCATAGGACCTGGGGCTGCTGCACAAAGAACACAATTGGTAAGAGGCTGTTTAGCCTCGTTGAGAGGTGTGCTGCTCTATGCATCATTGCACCTGATGAGCCTACACAAATTCCCACAGACGCACACAAAAATGCAGGTATTCTGGGCATTTTTGTAGCAATAAACTTGGATCTCAATGAGACAGCCACAGTACACAGTGAACTGAACTCCAACCACAGTCTAGTCATTCTGGAATTAGCCAGTGCCAAAGACGATACCAGGAAGATGGCAAAAACACAGATAATAACAAACTGGGCCAAATACAACTATCTGGTGGGGGAACATGTGGAGGAAATTCCCCAATGGAAAAGCAAGAGCAGTAATCAGATGAGTGACTCAGATTATAAATACGAGCCCAACAACGGAATTTGCACCTGTTACCGAGCTGACAATAAGTGCCCTAGTCAAGCACCAGTGGAACCACAAAACCCCAGGCCCTGATCAAATCCATATCCCACTCCTGAAGCACCTTCCACCTCCTGCAATAACATACGTAGAAAGTGCATATAATGCCAACCTAAAATTGACATAGTTCCTCCACAGTGTGGAAAACTGCAGTCATCACTCTCTCCAAACCTAATAAAAACCTGCTCCTTCCCGAAAGCTATAGACCCGTCTCCTTACTCCCAGGCCTTGGCAAAATCCTTGAATTAATAATCCTAGTACCACTCCACAAATTCCTAACCGAAAACGGTACCCTGATGCCTGAGCAGTTTGGTTTCCATACTGAGCACTCCACCATCTAGCAATTTCTACACTTAGTTGGGTACATCTGTCTCCTCAGGGTGAAGAGAGAATCAATAGGAGAAGTATTCCTGGACATTGAAAAAGCATTTGACCATGTCTGGCATGATGGCCTTATTTACAAACTTGACCAATTATGTTGCCCAGAACATTTAATCAGGATCATCGATTTGTTTCTTACGAGGCACCAGTTTTTCATAAGAAACAGAACATGATTTAGCCAGACCCATCCAATTGCGGTAGGAGTACTGCAAGGTTCGGTCTTAGGCCCTGTTCTATACACTATTTACACAAACTACATACCCAAGCACACTGGTGGCGAAATAGCCTTATACACCAACAATACAGCCATATACAAGAGCAGCAGTAACCTTTCATTCATTCAGCATAAGTTGCAAGAACACCTAGACAAGATCATGCAATGGTGTAATAAATGAGAGGTGAAAATTAATACCACTAAATGCCAGGCCATTTACTTCACTACAAAATTTAAGCTTCCTAACTGGCTACACACGGTCAATGGATGAGACCTGCCCTGGCACGACTCAATCACATACCTGGGCCTCGAAACAGACAGATCTCACACATGGCGAAAACACATTAAAAAACCAGAATAAAGGTTGCACTCTCTTGTGTAGTTTTTATCCTCTCTTAAAGGGTGACAGATTGACCATGAAATGCCAACTCCTCCTTTGGCACCAGCTCATACTTCCAGTCATCCTGTATGGCTTGGAAGTGTGGTGTATGCTGCCAGACACCATCCTCCTAAAGCTCCAACATCTTGAGAATAAAGCCTTCCGTATTATCTCAACTATTTCTCAAACACACACATAAGAGACCTTTTAAACCAGCCCACTATCTGCGCAATCATTAAAGACAAATCAATAAAATTTTATGAAAAAACAAAATGTCTGAAGATGTCTGAAGATGGCCTTGTAAGCCGAAAACTGGTTAGCAATAAAAGTAATATTGTAGAACAAAAGCAAACTGTTGCTTTTCATTTATTATTATAATGTTGTTCTACCAAGAACTGCCGGAAGATTCTGTTAGTATGAAAAAACAAAGACATTGTCCCACCTCCTAATACGCCATTTAGGCAAAGAACCCTCCAAAACTCCACATAAATGTCAAAAACTAACACTTCCATGCCACTATGGGCAGTATCAACAGAAACAAACACTAACACAAACATTTACATTAAACACAAGCCCACATATCTCCAACCTTCATTTTTCTAAAAACCCCACGCACACTATGAAGTCAGTCAGATACAGCCCAGTGGCACTTCAAAATTCAAACCACACACACATTGCCTTGAGACAGCCTGGACTCCTCTTTCAGAATGACAATGGGCAGCAATCTTAAAATGGGGGCAAGTCACTGCTCTTTGCAAATGGCAAAGGCTGAATCTCACTATCGTTATTAGGCCAGCTTCATGACATGATGTGCCCTAGGTGAACAGCTGTTTTTCCCTCATTTTACGTAGTTTATAATATTCATAATTCAAGGTTTAAGCAATACCTGGTCAACTAAAGGGTGCTGAACTGATTGTGAACTATCAGGTTTCCATGATTAATGGTGTAATTTCGAGTGTATGGTTATGAATAAAACAGATCAACAACTCAGCCGTATACCCAAAACATACCATCCGCTTTAACATGATAGCGGTTTATAATTTTTAACAATAACGGAAATTCCTAGATGGTGCAATATGTAAAATATATGAAAGAGAACAACTCACTTATGGTGGATTGAAGCGTGAAGCACAGAAACACATAACAGAAGACAGCTTAACACTAGCTTTCAAGCATTCACTCTTTTTCTGGGAAAAAGTACACATGTTCACACACACATCTACACGACAGCCAAACACACACTGCCATGGCCACAGCAAGACTGATTATTAATACTTGATTATTGAAAGCAGTTGTCCGATCTGATGGAGGTGGAGACAGGATAGGGAAGGACACAAGGAAGGGATAGCGAGAAAGACGAAGGTTTTTGGACAGATTACTCCATGACTGCACAACAAGATGAAAAGAGAAAAGAGCATTGCACAAAAATAGATGCAGGAAGAGGGAGAGGGGCAATAAGAGAACCACAGAGGTATCTGTCCGAAGACCCACCTTTTCTTGTTATCCCCGCCTTTTGTACCTCCCTATCCCCTTCCCACCTCCATCAGATCAGGCAACCGCTATGAATTATCGAGTATCAATAATTAATCTTTACGATGCATAGGAGTGTGCATTTGGCTGTCTGTGTGGTTGTGTGTGGGAATGTGTGCACACACTGATGTGCCCTAGGTGAACAGCTGTGTTTCCCTTATTTTACGTAGTTTATAATATTCATAATTCAAGGTTTAAAAATTTTTGTGTTGCTGTTTGCATAAATATTAATTGAAAGAATGTTGTGTGACAACTTGTTAGCCTTTATCTGACTAGGGATGTATATACAAAGTTCAGTAGGCTTTGACATTTCTTATCATAACTTTTTATAATTGTGAATGTAATGTCAAAAATAATAGGAAGTTGTTCTCACAATTTTCTTCAGGATACTGGCTAAAAACATTAAAATCACAATGGCTCTAGGCAGTTGTTGACTAGTAGCCAGACAACCATCTGCTTGAATAATATCATGCTTCATCAAAGAAAAACTGCCATCAGCCAAACTTTTTGGATGAATGATTTATTCACCATAATTAGTTTCTGGCCTGGGCCCATCATCAGAAAGCAGCAAGGATTTCTTTTACAAATATTACATTTTGGATTTGAGGAAATTTATTTGAGAAATCCTTGCTCCATCTGACAATGGGCCCAGGCCCAAACTAATTCTACATACATCTACATCTACACTGTACTCTGCAAACCATCATATGGTGCATGGCAAAGGGTATTTTGTAACACTACTCCTCATTGCTTTTCCTGATCCACTTGCAAATGGAGAATGAGGAAAAAATGACTGTCTCTATGATTTCTTATTTCTGTAACCTTTTCTTCATTGTCTATACGCAAAATGTATGTGTGTGACAGTAGAACTGTTCTGCAGTCAGCCGCAAATGCTAGATCACTAAATTTTCTCAAAGGTGTTTTGTGGAAAGAACATACTCTTTCTTCCAGGGTTTGCAGGTTTGAATTCACAGAGCATTTCCATGATACTCACATGTTGATCAAACCAACCGGTAAAAAATCCAGCAGCATGTCTCTGAATTGCTTCGCTGTCTTCCTTTGATAGAACCTAGTGGGATCCTAAACACTTGAGCAGTAATCAAGAACGGTGGGACACACTAGTGCTCTATAGGCAGTCTCCTTTCACAAAAAGCTACTCTTTCCTAGAAGTATCCCAGTATCCCAAAGTCCACCATTCACCTTCCCTACTTCCAATATTGTGCAATCATTCCATTTAATATCGCTTTGCAACATTATGATATTTATTCAGTGAGACTGCGTCAAGTACTACTCACTACTACCGGATTGAGACATTACAGAATTGTTTTTCTGACTCATCTGCAGTAACTAAAATTCTGTCTATATTTATAGCAAGCTGCCATTCATCACACCAAGTAAAAAGTCTGTCGAAGTCATCCTGTACTCAATGATGACACTACACTGCGGTGTTACCAACAGTCACTGATTGCACTCACCCTGTTCATCACATTGTGGGTAGGCTACACAAACAGTTCTATCACACTTCCTTGGGGCACTCCTGACAATACCCTTGTCTCCAATGAATACTCGCTGCCTAGGACAATGTTCTGGGTTCTGCTACTTAACAAGTCTTTGAGCCACTCATGCACACTCAGGAACGCCGAAAATAGTACACCATGAAGGGAACATTGGATCAAAATGAAATGATACAGATGAGATAATTGCTTGATCCCAAAATCAAGACAAGTAAACAAGTATGATGAGTACAAGCAGACAAATGCAGTGCAACATCAATGATGCACTGGACCACCTTTTGCTGTAATACATGCTGCAACACATGCTGGCATTGTCTGATGCTGTCCTGAGGCAAACTGGCCCAAGAATCCTGAAAAGCCACTTCCAAATCATGTACGGAGTGACACGGCAACATCTGATGTTTCAGGTAGTCCATATTGTGGACGAGTTCCAGCAGCAGGTCAGCCATGTAAGAGTCTTAACACGACCTAGGAAGTCTTGAGCAACTCAAGCTGTATGTGAATGAGCATTATCTTGCTGGAAAAGTGGTTCTGGTAGGCCATGTTGGAAAGGTTTCGTATGGGGTTGAAGAATGTCATCAACATAGTACTGGACCATTACAGTTCCATGTACCACAATTAGAGAGGACCGGCCATAGTAGTCTTCACTGTGAGAAATGTCATCTAACTTGTCTACCTGGTGTTCTACGTCTACTAATGCCCTCCTCGAGTCAGTATGTGATCATTACGCGTATGACTCGTCCACCATATGCCATTTAAATAGGGTACTCTACTCAATTACAGTGCCACTGCAGGGCCTGTGGGCATGCGCACTCACACCATACTTGGACCATTTGCATATCGGATCTCACTGCATTTATCTGCAAAGTTTCGTGTTTGTACCTTTCTTCCCTCTGGGTGCGCTATTTTAAGTGTTCCTGAGTGTATCTATGAACCTATTCCATGTGCTTGGGCCTTCTTTAAGTGTAGTTATGGTGATATAAATAATTCATTCAAGAAGTGTGACTAGTTGCAAATCTTTCTTCAGTGTTATTTGGAAAACAGCTGCTGTGTTCTCAAACCATCATGGATAATATAATGGCTGTATTAGCTGTTCTGCAATTCATGCTAATCACTGCAGAAGTGTCTGGCACTACAGCCATGAAACAGTTAATGCAGCATTGGGGAGTAAAATATGTATGAAGTAGACTGTTGTCTAGCAGTGAATTGATCAAAACAGGTTACATACAATATGTGTGTGTGTGTGTGTGTGTGTGTTTTGTGCAATTTAGATTGCATAACAAGCAGAACAATTGACTTCTCCTCATTATTTTAAACGCATAATGTGATGTATTGTAGCCAAATAATCAAGACTGTTGCTCACAGCATAACATTTCAAAGCTCGGCAACACTGTGGTGTCACATACTCTGCTGCCTCACTCACAACACTCCTCCATAATGCCTTGATAACCAAACATGTATTACAGCCAAAAATGATAATACATAATTCTGCTAGAAGGCTTAAATTACTCTGATACTCTGAGAATATGTTAAACATTGTACTGTCAACAAGCGTTTCACATTGCATGCTGTATGGCACCCTGACTTTTAACATGGGAAATATAAATGTTTCATTAAGATAAATGTTTTCATCAAAACTGGAAAAGCATACACAAATGTCAGCATGCCTCACTGACATCAAATAGCACACTATCAGCATCTGAGTGAGTTCAAATGTTCAAATGAAGCAGAGAAGACTGTATCAAGCAAATTGTTTTGACATATTATGACAATGTTCGTCTTTCAGCTAATGAAATATGACAGCATGGCATGTTACCTGTCTACAAGACTACTGTCATCTATAGCTTTGAAACATTATGCTGTGAGCAACAGTCTTGTTTATTTGACTACAATACATCACATTATGCATTTAAAATAATGAGGAGAAGTCAATTGTTCTGCTTGTTATGTAATCTAAACTGCACAAAACACACACACACACACACACACACACACACACACACACACACACACACACACACAACAACAACAACAACAACAACAACAACATCTATAACTTAAGAGTGGCAAATGTCAGTGGTGGAGAGCAGATTTGCCGGCTACTGTCAATATGCCAAATGCTTATGTGATTGAGGCAAATCACTGCATGTTTCGCTCTCTCCCTAGACCCGATATAACCTGTCTTTTTGCTAATGCTCTAAATGCAACAACAAAAAATGCTACACAATATTTCACTAAATTTTATTAATCACAATATAATTTACAATCTGCTGATGACAATGGTATATTTGGACCATACGGAAACATTTTATTTTAACGAATATTTATATTTTATGATACCTGCACATCATGTGCATGTCAAAATACAATACTGCTAAAATTTGTTTGTTTTATCGTTGATGCAGTTTACTTCAAACCCCTAGTCCTCCTGTTTACAGCTAACATTTTACTTTATGTAAAAATGTAATATTTCAAAAGTTATTTGTATTTGAAATTTTCATGTTCCAGAATGTTCCAATCTTAAAATGTAATTATCTCTCTAATCTAGCATTCAGTTTTGTAAACTGAATTTTCTTTTTTTTTAATTTATATTTTCCTTAAAATAACATGTTAGTTTATTAATTATCCCAACTAGAAAACTTCACTTTCTATCCACCCAGATAGCCATGCACATTAAAGCGCCACTTTTGAGCCAGGGAGATACGCTGAATCCACCCAGCAGACTAACAACAAGGATCACTGAGCCAGCCAGCCTGGATGTGGTTTTTAGGAAGTTTCCCCCATCCTAATAGTTGAATAGGGGGCTGATACCCAAGTCCTGCCTCAGTTACATTCATAAACATTTAGAGCACTTTTGCCCACTTTCACATGAACCACACTGGAGACAGCTGGGGTACATATATTCCATTCCGGGGAGTAAATGGGGTGGCAACAAGGGCATCCAGGAATCCCTTAAACTAACCATGCCAAATTCATTAAGAAGCATGCTGAACTGTGTCAATGTGGGCCAAAGGCACAAAAAGAAGAAGAAGAAAATTTCAGTTTCTAGAAAATTCATGGTGAACTCTGGGAATCCCTGTGCATATGGAAATTTCCTTCACCAAACCGTACAGCTTTTGGTTAAATTTATTGCATTGCTTACTGAATCTCTGCCTATTTCATTTTTTCTATCTTTTATGTTAACATGCTGAAGAGTAGATGGTTAGATCACATAACTAATGAGGAGGTATTGAACAGAATTGGGGACAAGAGGAGTTTGTGGCACAATTTGACTAGAAGAAGGGATCGGTTGGTAGGACACATTCTGAGGCATCAAGGGATCACCAATTTAGTATTGAAGGGCAGCGTGAAGGGTAAAAATCGTAGAGGGAGACCAAGAGATGAATACACTAAACAGATTCAGAAGGATGTAGGTTGCAGTAGGTACTGGGAGATGAAGAAGCTTGCACAGGGTAGAGTAGCATGGAGAACTGCATCAAACCAGTCTCTGGACTGAAGACCACATCATCATCATCATCATCATCATCAACAACATCAACAACAACAACAACAACAACAACAACAACATGTTAACATCCAAAAAGCAATAGCTACATATTTTACTGTTTCTTAATTTCTGTAATACAAGTAAAAGCATCTATAAACTGGCATCTCATACATAGCCTCATGGAGTCATGATTGAATAGTTAAAGTGCAGGTGAAGCTCATAGATAGAGGCTCTAAGGTGGAGCTAACCTAAAATATATATTAAAATAAATTTCTCAATAAAGTATTACAGAATTTAAATTATCAGAATGCAGCATTTTGTATATTTCTCAAACGGATTTAAATAATGCAGGTCAGTATTTTTGAAACTGTTAAATGTGATATCAAGCATTGTTTATTGAACAGACAGTAGCTTAAATCGCTGCTTAGCTCTATGTAGCAGAGGTCTGGGGGCATCACTTCCTCAGAGTACAGCTCTTATGGACATCCCGAAGGCCTTGTGTTTCAGCCCAAGGGTGCCCTACCAATGTGCACACAATTTTCACATTTCACTGCTTACATCAAAAGGGGATGAACAGAGTTGTTCAAACTTTGCTATTGTATTCCTGTCTCTGTAATATCTCTATTACGCTCTGACACATCGTTAATTGACATTTAGTATTATTGTTTTGATAGTGTTTCAGACAGTTTTTTTTCTGCCATTGGCTATTCTATCCACCACCGGAATGAGTTTTCAATTGTCTCCCCAGAGTGCACTATAGTACAGTGACATAAGTAATGAGTGTTTCACTATTCATTAGAGGAAAAGTACATGAAATACACCCCATGCGCAAAATATGTCCTGGTACTTTAGTTTCCTTGATTGCTGACTGTGGGTAATGTGCATTATTAGCAAGTTTCTTTTTGTGAGTGTATTGCGCATGAGTTTAGCAAGTTATACCTTCTAGCTAATAACAACAGCATACCACAAGTTCAAAACCTGCACAATATGAATTCAGCATGCAATTTATCATGTAAAATTTTGGAACATGTGATTAGGATGAACGTGGAGGAACTTGGTGTGCCCACACCCAATGTAAACATGAATCAAGAACAAAAATAGTGTAAATCCAGGCAAGGGTATACATACAATTTTAACAGAGCAATGTACAATTCAGCTGAGTGGTTGTAGTCTAGATCACTTAAAATGCATATTTCTGTAATACACAAGTATAAATACAACAAACATGGGGTGTAAATTAAATACCAAAACATCTGAAGTTTAGAAATGAAAATACCAAAAACATTAAGTATGCAGCAAAGCTAACATACACTACACTTAAGATCTTTCCAAAACACATCTTTTAGTATGAGTTGTTATTGTAAACTCTTAAAAAAAATGTGACATTGGTGGATAAATAAGCTACCTACAGATTTTATCTTAGAGATAGCTTCTGATGTTATTTAGTAATTGATTGTAAATACAGCATGTAAACATTTGACCCCCTCCACCCCCAGCCCCCTCCCTCCTCTCCTGAAATCTTGGTTGTGGTGAAAGACTGATCTGTAGTGTAGCCTGACATTTAGGTTAGTTCTATCGATAAATGTCACAGCCTTCCCACAACCTGTGCCTGGTAAAGTGCATAGTTACTTTGGGCCATTGACTCTCAGCTCACAAACCAAAATCGTAATTGTATGTCAATTTTGAGTCAGTGTATAATCATTACTGACTGCACAATCTATGTACAAGTCATTAGCTTTCAATCACCCTGTAATGTAACAGACACAGATAAATATAGAATTTTATTAGGTACTACACAGAGTGCCCTATCGGGATTGCAATTGATTTTCGTAATTGTAAGCTTACACAGAAAGATATAGGTGTTCATTTTTTCCGTGCACTGTTCAAGACTGAGAATTATTGTGAAGGTGGTTCGATGAACTCTCTGCCAGGCACTTAAGTGTAATTTGCAGAGTATGTATGTAGATGTAGATGTTGACTATAAAATTTCAATATTATCATGCTAGTCCTGGCTTTGGTTGACAAAAAGACATAAATAGTTCAGTATTTGCAACCGACAAATCAAGAGTTCACTTCAGTTCACTGTACATCTTCCCTGAGTTCACTTGTGCACGCAAGGCAGCATTATTCACACTGTTTGGAAAAGGCGTAAACTGTTCATCAGACTTCAGTTAATTTCTATTTTTATTTATTTATTTTACCGTCAATCTTCCTTTCTATTACCAACTCTAGAAGAATATATTTGGTGTTCCATAAACTATGTCCTAGGTATGCAGTTTTTGTTTTAAATGTTAATATTTCTTGTTGTTTGTGTATGCATCTCAATACCTCTGCATTCGTTATTCTTACTGCCCACAGCACTTTACGCATTCTGTGATGAATCCACATTCTTTGTTTCTGGCATGTTTAATGTCCATCCTTCAGAACTGTGTAGAAATACAAATGAGATGTAGTATGTGACAAAATTCAGCTCTAGGAGCTAGGTCTGTGCTAATCAGAATTTTCTTGAATTTTAATATAGCATTATTGGCATTCTCTATGCAACGTTTTATCTCCATATCTGAACTGCAATTCTCACACAGCCTTGTTCCCAGTTACTTAAACTTGCCTACAGTTTGTATTAAGGAGACACTGAATAATAGATTTGCATTTGTAGAGTAGTCAGGCTGTCATGTGGCACTCATAAAATGTGTTTTTTTGGTGTTGATATTCGGACCTATATCACTGCTTTCATCTCCTGCTATAATGTCAAGTTGCTGTAGATCATCTAAACTACCAGCAATCAATACTGTGTCATCAAGACAGTGTGCAACATTGTTGATGAAGACACATCAACCTTTATGCCTTTTTCTGTATCATCAAGTGCTTCCTGAAAGATACTGTCTGAGAACAAATTCAGTAACAAAGGTGACAGAACGCATCCTTGTCGGATTCCTCCACTCATATTAACCAAGTCAGTGACTTCATTATCCAAGTCAGTGACGTCATTATCAGTGGGAGTTAAGGAGTACAAAAAGTTAATTTTTGCAGTGGCGTACATTATTTTATAATTGCTCATTACATTCAATAATCAAAAGAGGAAGATTAAAGAAGGGTTTTGAAAAAACGGAAGCATACGAACCAGGTCAGTATGTTACAGAGTGTTAGAGCCCTAGCTCTTTCATTCATCTCCCTGCCATATTTCAGCAAGATGATATTCTGTCAGATGAAACAAAATATGCGGAACCCTCCAAAAACTGAGAGACGCTACTACGTCTGGGCCTGTATGTTTGCTTGTACCTTGCCTATTAAACACATTCGGGCTGTGGTAACTTTACAACTTAATCATTACAGTTCTCTAGCAATCACTGTCCATATTTTGTGAACTCTAAAAATAGATAATCCACGATGGAATGTAACAATATTATGAAAGAAAAGTTGCTACACACCATATAGTGGAGATGCTGAGTTACAGATAGGCACAACAAAAAGACTCACAAATAAGCTATCACCCAAAGAGGCCTTTGTCTAAAATAGACGACAGACACAAACTCATGCAAAAGCAACTCAGACGCACATGACTGCAGTCTCTGGCAGCTGAAGCCACGCTGCTAGCAGCAGCAGCAGCAGTGCATGATGGGAGTGACAACTGGATGGGGGTACTGAGGAGGCTGGGAGGGGGGGGGGGGGGGATGGACAGGGATAGTAGGGCAAAGGTGGGGGACGGTGAAGTGCTGCTGGGAAGTGCACAGGGATGAGGTGGAGAGAGAGAGTAAGGCAGCTAGGTTAGTCGGGAGTTAGATGGAGGGCATGCCCACACAGACTGCAGCACAGTGGTTGCAGCTTAGCTTGTAGATCACATGGCCGATTTCACAGGTAGCCCTGCCTTTGGTGGGATAAGTGATGTTTGTGAGCGGACTGGAGAAGGTGGTGATGGGAGGATGTATGGGACAGGTCTTGCATCCAGATTTATTACCTGTTCCACGGAATGAAATTAGTAATTGAAAGACCACACGAGCAATACGGCAGCGCAATCTTCGCCAAAATGGGCTTAGGTATTATATCTGCAGAACTGACATCTCAAGAAGACATCGAAATCTTGACTGTAGAGTTACAGTCCTGCACTGTGACATCTACATATAAGCCTCCGAGCAGGGAGTTCAGATTCAGTGAGCCAACCAACTTCAACTCACAACCAACGAAAATAGTAATGGGTGACTTCAACTGTCATGGATCAGCCTGGGGGTACAGGCACACAGACAAAAGTGGGGACGACCTAGAAACCTGGGCAGACTCAACTGGCCTTAAATTAATACACGACCCCAAACTTCCATATTCCTTCAACAGCAGCAGGTGGAACCGTGGATACAATCCAGATAACATCTTTGTCAGCGAAAACGTAGCACATCAAACCAGGAAGGATGTGGGAGAACCCCTCCCACATACACAGCACCGAGCTATATTATGTCTGGTTGAAGCAGTTGTTAAACCAGCAACCACCCATTTCCAAAGACGTTTTAATTTTAAACGTGCCCTATGGGACAAATTCTCTGAAGAACTTGACAAAGAGGTGCAGAACGTTGATGCTAGCCCGGAAAAATATGACACTTTCATTGAATTAGTTAAAACTGTCTCCCGAAGAAATATCCCCCGAGGCTGCAGAACTAGTTATATCCCTGGACTTGACGGAAACTCAAAGGTTCTTCTGGAACATTACCAACAGCTCTTCGAGGAAAACCTTTTTTCAGAGGAAACAACTATGGCGGGAGAAGAACTCCTCCAGGCCATATCAGCCTCAAGAACAATGAAATGGTGTAATCTAATCACAAACCTAGACATGAAACAGAATAGCCGAAAGGCCTGGCAACTTCTTAAAAACATCAATAATGACCCCTCATCTAATACACAAAATTTGTATAAGGTCACACCAAATCAAATAGCAAATCAACTTCTACTTAATGGTAAAACCAACAGGAAGCACCTAAGAAAGAAACTACAGAGAGGCACTCAAGAAAAAGACCACCTAGGCACCCCCTTTACTCTGAAAGAATTAGAAGATTCCATCTCCATAATGAAAATTAATAAAGCCGCTGGCCTAGACGATCTACGCCCAGAAAAAATAAAAATGTTCGGTCCTGTTACCAGACGGTGGTTACTAGATATGATGAACAAATGTGTTCTTGAAATGAAAATCCCCAAGACTTGGCGGAAGGCAAATATAGCAGCTAGACCAAAACCTGGAAAAAACCCCACAGACCCTAAAAATTTTCGGCCTATCTCCCTGCTTTGTCAGCTCTATAAAGTCTTAGAAAGAATGATCCTTAACCGCATCTCAGAACATGCAGACAAGAATATAATTAAAGAGCAAGCAGGATTCCGCCCAGTACATAGAAGATGGATACGAGCAGAAACAAATTACAGGTGCAGCCTTTATCGACCTTACAGCAGCTTACGACACCATAAACCACAGTAAGTTAATATCAAAAATATATAACACCACAAAAGACTACCGACTGGTGCAATTCATCCAGTGCCTGTTGCAGAATAGACGGTATTTTGTCACGCTGCAGTCGAAGAAGAGCCGATGGCGGACCCAGAAAAACGGCCTACCTCAAGGTAGCGTCCTCGCCCCATTGCTGTGTAATATCTATACCAATGACCAACCTATCAGCATGGATGCTCGCTCCTTCATCTATGCAGACGATACAGTCGTTGCCACCCAGGGAAAAACCTTTGAAGAGGTAGAAAGTAAATTAACTTTAGCGATTGAAAAGCTGGGTGACTATTATGATAATAACCACCTCAAGCCAAACCCAGCAAAAACCCAGGTCTGTGCTTTTCACCTACGTAATAAGGAAGCAAGGAGGAAACTCAACATAAGCTGGGAGGGACAACATCTATCTCACTGCGACACACCAAAATATCTTGGGATTAAACTTGACCATGCTCTCACCTACAAGGAACACTGTTTGGCCACAAAGATGAAAGTGAGTGCCAGGAACAACATCATCTGCAAGCTAACAAATAGCAGATGGGGAACGCAACCTACAGTTCTCCGCACGTCAGCTTTAGCTTTATGTTTCTCCACTGCGGAGTACTCGACACCCGTTTGGCAAAATTCCACCCACGCTGAACAAGTAAATATAGCATTGAATGAAACTGGATGCATCGTGACAGGATGCCTCCGCGCAACTCCCACAAAGCAGCTGTACCACCTCATGGGCATAGCCCCGCCAGACATCAGAAGAAGAACTGCCGCAGAAATCGAGAAACATAAACAGGAGACAGATCCCAGGCATCCAATGTTCGGATACAATCTTCAACCTCGCCGACTTAAATCAAGGAAGAGTTTCCTACGAACAACTGAAGCAACTCTTTTATCGCCTAGAGCACGACGAGAAGAGCTGTAGTACAATGTGGACTCAGGAAGACCAGGGAATAGCCCCAGGGAAGAACCCACAGCTGGCTCTGAACTCCCATATACGACCTGGAAAGCCCTGAATAGACTACGAACAGGCGTATCAAGATGCAGAGCAAACTTGAAAAAATGGGGCTACATCAGTGCAGACGAGCCCTGCGAGTGTGGAGAACAGCAAGACCCACAACACCTACTGGTCTGCAGGAAACTAAACAACCCGTGTTCGACTCAAGACCTATTTGAAGCAAATGACAAGGCTATTCAAGCTGCAGTGTATTGGGCTTCACGAGGGATATGAAAATCGCTCTGTTTTGCATCCTTAGCGCTTATCATTATATGTTACATACTTTTCTATATTATTGTAGTTAATTTACCTTATAACCATGTATTATTGTATTATAACTGCTTCTCTTGCATTGTAATATAATTTTTTTTTTGTAAAATGGTGATGTCTTGGATGCGATAAATAAATAAATACCTGTTCCATACATCCTCTCACCACCACCTACTTCAGTCCAGTAACAAACATCACCTATCCCATCAAAGGTGATGTTTGTGTGAAACCAGTCATGTGATCTACAAGATAAGCTGCAACCACTGTGCTGCATTCTATGTGGACATGACAACCAACAAACTGATTGTCCACAAGAATGACCACCGACTAACTGTGGCCAAGAAACAAGAGGACCACCCTGTTGCTGAGTACACTGCCCAACATGAGATCCTTCATTTTAATGACTGCTTCACAGCCTGTGCCATATGGATCCTTCCCACCAACACCAGCTTTTCTGAACTGCGCAAGCTTTTCTGAACTGCGCAAGTGGGAACTCTCCCTGCAATATATCCTATGTTCCTGTAACCCTCCTGGGCCCAACCTTCGTTAGTCATTGTCCTCACCCATCCAGCCCCTTCCCTGCTCTCATTTCAGCACTACACAGCCCTCATTCCCCCAACACACCCAGTTTTTTTACTTCTCTTCGTTTCCCCCCCTCCCCCCAACCTTTCCATCTCACCCCTGCCCTCCGTCTAACCTCCCGACTGCACCTAGCTGCCCTACCCTCTCTCTACCATGTCCCTGCGCGCTCCCCAGCAGCAATTCACTGTCCCTCCCCCTCCCTGCCCCAGCCTCCTCCTTACCCCCACCAAGTTGCCACTCCTATCATACACTGCTGCTGCTGCTGCTCACAGTATGGCTTCAGCTGCCAGAGACTGCAGTCACGTTTGTGTGAGTTGCGTTTGCGTGTGTGTGTGTCTGTCATCTATTTTCGACATAGGCCTATTTGTAAGTTTTTTGTTGTGCCTCTCTGTGACTCAGCATTTCTGCTATATGGTGAGTAGCAATTTTTCTTTTCATAATATTGTTTTGTGAACTCTCACAGAAATACCATGGAGGGAGACTATCCTGTAATACATTTAAGGCCAATGCTGACTGAATTCCAGGAAATTTCTTGACCTTAACTGCAGCACATGGGAGCTTAACAAAGCTGGAAGTTATGTCCAGTTCTGTAATTCTAATTGTTAGAGTATTTTCACCTGGTGTAGCAATTTTCACTAACATTACTGTATATTCAGGGAGATGCATTAAAAACATCTAAAGAAATAATAAATATATCTGTGGAAGATAAGGAAGATAGAGTCATTTAAGTCTCCAGTACCCTTTATGATGCTAAATACAAGTCTCCAGTACCCTTTATGATGCTAAATACAAAAAACTAAGGAATTCAAGTTTAATGTGTTTGAGTAAAGATAGAAGAGCATGAGGAAATCAACTTCGAGGTTCTTTTTTTGTGAAGCAGAGTATCAATGATGGGAGGTGCAGAGAAAGTAAAAAATGTTTGGAAGGAAAATTAAGAGTTTCTTGCATCTCATTTCTGAGACACAGAATAGTGTTCTCAAAAAGCTGGAGCAACATTCCCAACAGCACCTGAAGAAAGTACTCGACCCAACAATAACCTATTACTCACATCCAGTCATTTTGTCAACCTACCATACCTCCCTTACATTGCATTGCATATTTACTCCATTTCACACATAGCCAGAAAATTTCTTCACCTCTCATTAAAGGAAACTGCAACTGAAAATTCCAAGGTTATCATCAGCCTATCTAGCAAAAACTTGAACTCTGCACAAGTTTTAGTACTCTCAAAATGCCCTCTCCTTTAGTCCCAAATTCAGATTCGCTACAATGGAGTAATAAAGGAGTTACTTTACTTGTTACTTTCAGAAGAAGTATTTCCTTAGCCCCCACCCTATGGACCACATGCTACTAAAAGCATGCACAGAACCTTGCCGCACACAGTTCCAACCTTTCTTCAACCATGATCTGTCACTCTGTGCTCCCAGGCACATGCAAATTTCCAGGAATTCCTCACCACGAACCTCCCTTCACCTTCCTTTCCCAAATCCTTTGCAATCAATCCATAATTACATACATGAAATTAAAAGCTACTCATTATGGCCTTAAAGCCGACTGTGACCTCATCTAGTTTTCACTGGACAATGTCATGAATCAAAGTACTACTTCTTATTTATTCCCCAAGTTCCACACAACCACTTTCATTTCCAATGTGAATGGTTAAAATTCTCCAGCAGGAAAACATTCTGCCTTTATTAAAAATAAAATCTGCCTTCATTAAGCAGAATCTTCAACCAATTGTCTGCAGTCTCACTTTCACTTAAGACACTAGTCACTTTCCTCACCCATCTACGTCTCCCAATTCCTGTCCCATTAACATCACACTCCTTACTTCTTACTGTGGGTGCTAACCCATAATTTTTTCTGCATTGAAGGCTGAATCCACAAACAAATCTATGATACCGTGAAATGTGTTCATATAGTTCCATTCTTTGCCAACTTGAGTAAATCCTTCCTTTTGTTAGTGCAAAAATGTGCGCCGGACGGGTGCTTATGGCATCAGAGAAGACATGGGCTCAGAGTCTACAGAAAGCTGCAGTGTGCCATGAAGCTCCATCCATGGCAAAGTTTCATAATCATGGGACTCAGAAACTAAGGAGATCTATGTATCAAACAGAATCGTTTTTTTGACTCTCAAAAGTGAGAAGGGTCAGTGCCTGTTATTAACTGGTTGTAGGCATTTATTACCAATTGGAAGTTAAACCAACATGTAATCAGGATAATGAACTCTGCTTGTGAATCATCTAACAGCACATGTTATTATGTAACAGTAGTCATTTCATGGAAAAAGTCTGGTAGAAGGTGGGGCCCCTCCAAAATGACCAAGACGACATCTTCAAGAAGGAGAAAACCCTCACACTTTCCACTTACTCAACACAAAAACACATAGTCCAGTTTAGATTCTTTGGTAAAACCTTCACTATATCAACTGATGGCAAGGAATATTTCAGCTCTTTCTTCCAGAACATCAAAATCTTCTCCTAATTATACTTCATCACCACTTCCCATTGCAATGAGTTGCCTTCCTAGATGTTGATCTCAACCTCTTAGGTGGCTCCATAAGAACCTCTATTCTTATTTAACATATTAAAGAAGAATAGTATACATATACAAAGGCTGCTACCCACCCCACATTAAAAAGACTGTAACCTACAGCCTTGTGTCTAGTGGATGCGGCATCTGGAGTGGGAAGCAAGAGTTGCCAAATATACCAAATCTTCACAGGCACACAATATCCTGACTAGTGAGGCCACATGTATTTCATATGCATCTTTACGTGTGTCACCAACAAATCTATGGCCACTACGAACAGACACTGACCAACATTCCCCTTATCATCCAGTATAATACAAACTTTGAAAAACTAAACCACATGCTTCAGCAAGGCTTTGCCTACATCTCATGGTGCCCAGAGATGAGGAATATCCTACCCAAAAACCTATCCTTTCAAACCAAAGTTGTATGCCATCACCCAAACAATAACCTACACCATATTCTAGTCCATCTCTTTGTCGTTCCTGGTCATAACCAGCACGACATGGATTATTCCCTTGTAGATGACTTAAGACTGGTTCTACACACACACACACACACACACACACACACACACACACTACACGTGTTCCTATAGAGAATTGGCTAGAAGCACACTGCCAGGGTTTTGTATCAGTAGGTGGACTACGGTGGGGTGGGGTATTGTCAGATGATGTGGGTAGAGGGTTAGAGAGGCGGAAGGGAGGAAGAGGGGCTGGAGATGGATGGGTAGCTAGTAGCTCAGAGGGAAGCAGCTGGTTTTCTGGCTGGGTTCTTCCCTCCGTTACCAGGTTTTTTGAATTACATAAATGGGAGTTATCCTTGCAACACATCCTTCACTCTCATAACCCAACAGGCCTCAGTCTCCATTAACCCACTTTCCACCACCATCAACCAACTTTATCCCATTTCCCGGCCTATTCCTTCCTCAAGTTCACCTCTTCATGTCACCTTCATCATGTGCCACTGCCCACCAGCTCTGACACCAATGCCTAGCCCATGCGCCTGCCACCCCTTCATCCCACATTCCAGCAGGAAAACCAGCTGCTCACCCTCAATCCCTCTTTCTGCGCCCCCCCCCCCTCCTCTCTCTCTCTCTCTCTCTCTCTCTCTCTCTCTCTCTCTCTCTCTCTCCGCCCCCCCCCCCCCCCATACTCATCCCATTGAACACAACCCCACCCTACCCTAGTCGACCTGCTGAGCTGCAATCCTGGCAGTGTGCTTCTAGCAGATAGTGTGTGTGTGTGTGTGTGTGTGTGTGTACTCTAGCTCAAGAAAGAAACTTGCTAGCTTTCGGAATAAATTATTTCTTTTTCATGTGTGCCGTTCAACGACTCAACACTTCCACTTTCTGGTGAGTGGTCTTTTTTACTTGTGTAGCTTTTAGATTCTACCAGAATTTTCTTACTACTGGAGACAGAGTCTGTAAGGATATGGCAGTTATGGAATCAGTACCATGATGTCCCTATCGTGCCTGAATTTCAAAATTTTTTAGCCTTGATAGGAAGATATAACACAGATTGAGGTTATGCTGCCACGCCTGAAGAGACCCATTACATTAATACAAGTATGCAGCCCTGTTTCCCAAAATTAAAAAAAAATAATCCTGTTTAACAGAAATGTCATGGATTTATTTACATTTATTGTAATCAACTGCCAACCTTCAAGATCTGTGATGTGTGACCTACTATGTGGCCCATAATGAAGTAAGTTACAACAATCACATTCATATATGTTAGCAAAATATTTTTCATTCTTTCCACATAAATACATAACAATCACATTCGCATTAGCAATTTGTACTGTAATTTTATTTTAAAGTAAGTCAGCTAAATTTTTCTTACCTTGACGCAAAAAAGATAGAGATGGTCAGATGAGTAACTGACAAGGACATCTTCGCCAGCTGGACTAAAGCAGAGTGACGTAATACGAAATGATCGATTCTCAAGTCCAGGTACCGTGAATGAACAAAGGGGCCTCAATGATGATCCTGTGTCCGTCCAACCTAAAGCATTTCCTATCTGTTACATTGTCATGAAATACATCATAAAAACAGTATTTTAATAATTAGAAATTTAACCAAGTCAATTCTGAAATCAATTCAACAACTTAAATTAGATATACCTGATGCTTTAGTCCCAAGTGTGCGGCGATCAAACATTCGCACTGTGCTATCTGAGCAACCAATTGCCAGCTGGTATGGTGCTACTGGGTTTACAGACAATGCTGTAACTGCACGCTGGCATGATATAAGAACATCCTGTAATATAAACAGTATTTTTGAAAGAGAAATAAGGAGAGAAGCATAAAAGACAAAAAAAGACATAAATTAGAATAAATAGGGTTATAACCCAACCCCCTCCCCTCCCCCAAGAATGTAAGACCACAAGTTGAGCAAATTGCAGTGTGATAAAATGAGCTGAATGCAAATACAAACAAACATTCATACAAATCATATCTATTACAGGCAAACAGAGGAATCTTAAAAATAAAACTTACCTCCTTGCATTGAGGTTTATTGCATCGATCCTTCAAGCGTAGATCGAACCACCGAACAGTGCCATCTTCTCCACAACTCAGAAATGAATGAGGATCATTAGGAACAGTGACCACTTCATATGTTGTGCCAGAATGGCAATTAAATTGGTTGTAAAATGTCTCTTGTTTCCTAGTGAGATCTGAAAGTTTTAAAGAAAAGTGAAAATAAATATTTTTTCTATTAGTTTCTTGGTGTCTCCCACACCCAAACAAAACAGAAACAAATTAGCTACCACAAACAAAACCCTGAAATCAATGTGTTTAGTAGAAGAATGCTGTGTTGAGCATATGTTGTGATAATGAGAACTCCAGTCAGAAATAGCAAATAAATTACGAGTACAAGCCATCACTTACCTAACATGTGATGCATAAACGTATTTAAAGATCAGAAGGCAACACTCGCATTTAAGCTTGTATTCTATTTCATCCTGTATGTCATAACATAACAATACTGAAGCTCAAAACCTAGTAACACCCAGCACTCAATTGCCAGTTAGTGACTGCCAATTCTGCTCTTTTTGTTTGTTTGTCGCTTTCATGCAATAAAACTGATATTCAAAAACAAAGTAAAAAATCCAATAAAATTATACTACTCAGTCTTGTATGAAATACAACCAACACGAAGAATTGTAACTGTGGTGTCACCGCCAGACACCACACTTGCTAGGTGGTAGCTTAAATCGGCCGCGGTCCATTTAGTACATGTCGGACCCGCGTGTCGCCACTGTGTGACCGCAGACCGAGCGCCACCACAAGGCAGGTCTCGAGTTACGGAATAGTACTCGCCCCAGTTGTACGGACGACATTGCTAGCGACAATACGGACGAAGCCTTCCTCTCATTTGACGAGAGACAGTTAGAATAGCCTTCTGCTCAGTCCATGGCTACGACCTAGCAAGGCGCCATTAGCCTTACCTACTTTGAGAGTTATCGTATAAATGTCTCAAGAAGAATGTGTAAACCAACAAAGATTAAAAGTTAAGTATAAAGCAGCTACGTACTTTTCTTGCTACCATTCAATAGTTATCCTGTTCCAGACTTGACGCCAGTCGGCGTGTGTGTACGCGTGCCTTTCTTTCGGCTCCCTTCCCAGTGTGGCGTAGCAAGCTTGTTACGCCACAACAGATTGGCGACGAGGATGGGATCGTGTTCTTTCTACTTGCTTTGCTCTGATTTATTTGTGTCATGGCTTCGCCACAATCTCCAGATGTACTGTCCGAATTTTATCGCTTGCAGAATCAGCAGACGCAGGCGTTATTGGATGCCCTTGGACAGCTCGTCCAGGGTCAACGTGCACTGCAACACGATGCGGCAGCTGCCGCTTCACCTCTACCGCAGCCACAACATGCAGTTGCACCGCCATTTCGCAGTTTTAATGCGGCGCACGAATCTTGGACTGAATGGTCCCGACAGTTCGGATTTCATCTAGCCGCCTACAGAATTCAAGGTAATGAGCGGTAGCCGTTTTTGCTTTCTTGTGTCGGTGTGTCCACCTACCGTGTGATAGTGAAATTGTTTCCCCGACGCGACGTAGCAACTCTGTCCTACGACAAAATTTTGTCTGCTTTAGATGCCTATTTCAAAGAAACAGTTAATGTGGTTGCAAAACGGTATATGTTTTTTCGTACGAAATGTACGGCCGGTCAAACTAATAGGGAGTGGGTAGCAACATTGCAAGGACTTACTAGGGACTGCGCCTTTGAATGTGACTGTGGCCTTTCTTATTCAGATACAATGGTACGTGATGCAATTGCACAAAACGTTTCTGATGTTCGCATACGGGAGCAAATTTTGAAACTAGTTAATCCCTCCCTTCAACAAGTGATAGACATATTGGATAGACAAGACACACTTGACTGTGCTCAGGAATCTTTTGAAACTTCGCCAGCAGTGTGAAACATTAACCGGCCCGCTGGACGCGCTGTGCGGCCCGGTAACCTGCCCTCGCGCACTTCGACGCAGCTGCCGCCGCGCTCTAAACCAGGTGTGCCGCGCCAGCCCACAAATGCAGTGAAATCATGCCCGCGGTGTGCTACTAGACATTCGCGTGAACATTGCCCGTCACGCCAAGCTATTTGCTTTTTCTGTAATAAGAAAGGACATGTTCAAAGTGTTTGCCAGAAAAAGCTCAGATCAGACAATCACAATCATTCCCGGCCCTTTGCTTCGCGCCGGAATCGAACCAAGGACACTCAGGCTTGTGGACCTTCGCCCATGGATATTCGTGTAGTTAATTCCGCTTCATCCAGTGCCACTTTCTCTAACAGTGACTGTGTTCGTCCCACAAAAACTGTGCATCGACGTCGCCGGAAATCACGTCAATTAGCAAGTGATTCTGTACAAGTTTCTGTTCAAATTGCCCAAAACAGTCGCTCTTGTCGTCAGCAGGACAATAAACTTTTTGTAGATTTGGACTTTAATGGCAAGGTCATACCATTCCAGCTCGATACCGGAGCTGCAGTTTCATTGCTCAATCACGACACGTACAAACAACTGGGCACACCTCCGTTGCGTGCCGCAAATGTTACGCTAAAAAGTTATTCAGGACAGCTCATCCCTGTGTTAGGACAGTGCACTCTTCTTGCAACATATAAAGGACAAACAAAACTTGTGTCATTTTACGTTCTTCGTTCTTCTACTGCAGTGAACTTGTTTGGTTTAGATTTATTTCAGTTGTTTAACATGTCTATTGTAAATCAGGTCCTATCAGTGAATCAGACTGTGCCTGCAGACAGTGTTTCTCGCTTATGTGACGAATTTGCAGACATTTTTGCACCAGGCTTAGGTTGCGCTAAAAACTATGAAGCACACTTGGAACTGAAAGTAAACGCGCAACAGAAATTTTTCAGAGCGCGCAATGTTCCTCACGCATTGCATCATGAGGTCGCAAGAACATTACACGATTTAGCATCACAAGGTGTGAGTGAATGTGCGCAATGCCTCTTCCATTTCCGCTCCGCTTCATCGCTTGCGCCGTACAGGTGTTCCGTTTCTCTGGACGACGGAATGCGTACGCGCCTTTCGCCGGTTGAAATCGGCGTTGCTTTCTAATACTTGCCTTACGCCATTCGATCCCCAGAAACCCCTTTTGTTGATGGTTGATGCATCGGATTTCGGGATCGGTGCTGTGCTTGCGCACAAAGATGGATCGCATGATCGCCTATTGCCCTTGCGTCCAAATTGCTCTCGTCTGCGCAAAGAAATTATTCACAGATAGAGAAAGAAGCTTTGGCTCTCGTGTTTGGTGTTGCTAAGTTCCATGATTTCTTGTATGGTCGTCACTTTACCATCATCACAGACCACAAACCTTTGACGTCACTTTTTCATCCGAACAAACCTGTATCTCCGCGTACAGCGCAGAAATTCATTCACTGGTCTATTTTCCTCTCGCAGTACCGCTACGATATCTTGTATCGGTCCACTGCTAAGCACGGAAACGCCGATGCATTGTCCCGTTTGCCTGTTGCTGAGGATAAAGCATTCGATTCTTCCGAACTTGCTTGCATGTTCATTGATTCGGAAACCGATGAAGTGGTCGAATCGTTTCCGATTGATTTTCGTCGTGTTGCTACAGCCACAGCTGCTGACCCTGTCCTTGCTACCGTTTTGCGTTTTGTTGCTACGCAATCGCCTTTGTCAAAGTCTCGGATCGCGGATCCGTTGGTTCGCCGATTTTTTGCTCATCAGGAGAGACTTTTTGTTCGACGTGGTGTTTTGTTGTTGCGTTCTGATAATGATCAGTCCAGAGTCGTGGTCCCACGTTCGTTACAGTCCTCTGTTTTACGGCTTCATCACCAAGGACATTGGGGTATAGTGCGAACGAAACAACTTGCTCGTCAGCACTGTACTTGGTTCGGAATCGATGCTGCGATTACGAATATGTGTTCTTCTTGCATGGCGTGTGCCGCACAACAATCCGCACCGCCGCGGAAAGTCTTTGCATGGCCAAAAGCCACTTCCCCTTGGCAACGTTTGCACATCGATTTTGCTGGTCCATTCTGGAATGCTCGATGGTTGGTTCTGGTCGATGCCTTCAGTAATTTTCCTTTTGTTGTCCGGATGTCTTCCATGACGTCATCTGCCACCATCCAAGCGTTGTCTGCTATCTTTTGCATTGAAGGTCTTCCGCAGACTATTGTTTCCGACAATGGCCCACAATTCATGTCCGCGGAATTTCAGTCATTCTGCCAGGCCAATGGTATTCAACATCTGACATCCGCGCCGTTTTCGCATCAGTCAAACGGTGCCGCTGAACGATTGGTCCGGACTTTCAAGTCCCAGATGTTGAAGTTGAAAGAGTCGCATTCTCGGGAGGACGCGTTGTTGCTCTTTTTGTCCTCGTATCGCTCTCAGCCCCGAGATGGTCGCTCGCCGGCTGAGTTGCTCCATGGTCGTCCTCATCGAACCTTGATGTCTTTGCTGCATCCACTGCATCAGGTTCCTGTGCAGCGGCAGACTCATGCTTTTGCTCCAGGCGACGTTGTATTCTATTGCAACTATCGCGGTTCACGGCGTTGGCTCGCAGGGCGCATTCTTCGCTGCCTCGGCCGCGCGATGTATTTGGTTTTGGGGGCCTCTGGTGAGGAGCATCGGCATCTCAATCAGCTGCGCCTCTGTCGTCGCACGGGTTCTGCCACTCCCCGTCTGCTTTCAGCGACGGTGCCGTCCGGTCAGCGCCCTGGGGACCCATCTACTGGCTCGCCTCATCCCCAGGTGTTACCGACGATGCCTTCCATTTTGCGCCGCGCTGCCGCAGCCGCAGCCGCCGCCGCCGCCTGTTCTCCCGCCGGCGCCGCCCGCATTCGACGCTTCGCTGCAGCCGCCAAGAGCCTCCCTGGGTCACGCGCCGCCGATCGCTTCCCGTGACCAGCCGTCCTCCGCCATGGACCTCTTGCCCGCTCCGGACCACATGACGTCATCGCGCGTCGGGTACCCCGACGCAATGGAGGTCGACCCTTCGGCCCCTCCTGTCTCATTACGGGCGCAGACACCAGACACCGCATGTTGACGTGCACCCTGGACTAGGTTTTCAGGCGTTTCCTAGCTCCCCTCGGACCGAATGGCCGGGTGCGGGTGGCACAGCCTCGCCTGTTGTTAGGTTCCCCACCTCATTGCATACGTCAACATGAGGTCCTCCCCACAGCGGGCGGAAGCCTTATAACACGACCGTTCGCCGATTTGCGGGGGAGGAATGTGGTGTCACCGCCAGACACCACACTTGCTAGGTGGTAGCTTAAATCGGCCGCGGTCCATTTAGTACATGTCGGACCCGCGTGTCGCCGCTGTGTGACCGCAGACCGAGCGCCACCACAAGGCAGGTCTCGAGTTACGGAATAGTACTCACCCCAGTTGTACGGACGACATTGCTAGCGACAATACAGACGAAGCCTTCCTCTCATTTGACGAGAGACATTTAGAATAGCCTTCTGCTAAGTCCATGGCTCCGACCTAGCAAGGCGCCATTAGCCTTACCTACTTTGAGAGTTATCGTATAAATGTCTCAAGAAGAACGTGTAAACCAACAAAGATTAAAAGTTAAGTATAAAGCAGCTACGTACTTTTCTTGCTACCATTCAATAGTTATCCTGTTCCAGACTTGACGCCAGTCGGCGTGTGTGTACGCGTGCCTTTCTTTCGGCTCCCTTCCCAGTGTGGCGTAGCAAGCTTGTTACGCCACAACAGTAACAGCACGCAATCAGATATCATGGATGTGTAACTAGTCAATCCTGTATGGAACACAAACAATGTGAACAGTTGGGACAGCACGCAATCGGACATCAGGGATGTGTATAATTCAGGCTTGCCAGAAACTATAATATAAATAGGTGTGTCATAACACAAAAGGAATTAACAAATTTCAAGTTGATTTGTGATATGTCAAGTTTTCTCGGTGACATTGTTTACTGGTATGCTTTTGTGTATACAGCTGGACTCCATGCCATGAGTACACATAACAGTACAACTCATAGCGCCTAAAGAAAAGGACTGGTTCGATCTTCAAAATGTGGTTGTGGTCTTCATTGCTGAGACTGGTTTGATGCAGCTCTCCATGCTACTCTATCCTGTGCAAGCTTCTTCATCTCCCAGTACTTACTGCAGCCTATATCCTTCTGAATCTGCTTAGTGTATTCATCTCTTAGTCTCCCTCTACGATTTTTGCCCTCCACACTGCCCTCCAATACTAAATTGGTGATCCCTCGATGTCTCAGAACATGTCCTACCAACCGATCCCTTCTTCTAGTCAAATTATCTTCAAAATACTGTGCATAAAATCAAAAGAACTTGGCTGTGTACCAGGACGTAGACCATTAATTTAGCTACATTGTTTATATAAATGCTATTTTTCACTTGTGTAACATTTTACAGGGGCTCCTGGACATTGGAGAGACAATTTTGTGCCATCACCATGTGAGTAACAAGTGTGTTGTTAATCAAGCATCATACCATGGTCTGGGGCCACTGAGGATGCTGATTTAGAAATCCATTAATAACCAATAAGAAAAAACATAAGAATGTATTACTCACTCTTGATTCTTGTAATGAAAAATTACGTTTTCTGTGATGTTAAAACGTGTGTGTGTGTGTGTGTGTGTGTGTGTGTGTCTGTGTCTGTGTGTGTGTGTGTGTGTGTGTGTGTGTGTGTGTGTGTATTTCTTTAACATGTTGCCTTCTACCTATATCATGTACAACTGCAATTTGCATGAAAATGCTGAGAGACAACATGGTCATCTGGATGCACTTTTTTGTCTTGACCACACTTTTATTTTTCACCATTATCAACGGTTACAAAAATACAACATCAAATTGGTATTAGGCAATATGATATATTTCACCATTGATAAGAGACATATTACAACAACTAGAATATTGCTTCCTAGCTTACCTGTGCCACATCAGTCAGATAAAAACATTAGATACATTTTATCAAATCAACATTCTCGAGCATGAGACAAGTGCAAACTGCTACCAAGTGAAAATTTTGGAAGCCAAATGGACTAAACCATTAAGTGGCATTGGGTAGTTACTACACGCTGCAATTTGTTTCTGTTTACAATCACAGATTTCATTGTTACAACATATAAAATGATATCATCAGTCAATAGGAAAAAATCTAACCTTCATAGTCTCGGATGTTATTGAATTTAGCATATGTTAAAATGAAGTATTAATTAAGGAACACACATTTTTTTGTTTTCTCCAAAAAAATTTCTACTCCAAAGATGACACTGCGCATACCATTTTGAAGATGTGAATTTTGGAAAAAAATTTAAAATGCTGTATCTCTGGAACAGTTCTAAATATTATGTTTTTTTTTTATTTGAATGATAATTCCTTTATAATTACAATGAAATCCTCCATTTGGACTTACCTGTCAAGGTTCTTTTACTAAAGCATTCTAAACTATTTTTATAATTTATGGAAAAGTTTTTTTCCAAAATGCCAATCCCCAATTTTTTTTCTGTTGATTAATATCATATAGTTCTACATTACCTGAAAAGGAGAGCTTCCACTTTTAATTTGAACAGGTTTTATAAGCAACTGAAATTTTTGCCATACATAAAACCTGTTTCATTACCACATTATCGCATGACAGGGGCATTAAAATCAAAATCTAGCCTTATTTAACATAATTTTAGTTTTGAAAGATGAGTATGAGACTCATTTTTCAAGCATTTTAAATGGTTCCAAAATGTATGTGAAAGACCCAAATACTTAAAGGTTTCAATTTATACAACTTCTGTGCACTCTGTTTTGTACTGAAATTAGCCAGTCAATGAACTAAAAACGTGTTCCACTGCTTCAGTATCTTCCTTTGATATGGAGATGCCTTCCTGGTGAACCAATAGGAACTGGAGCACTTACAATCTTCAAAACATCGTGAACAGGAAGTGAGCACCGATGGCATTGTTGCTGTCCTTCAGCTGGAAACCTATATCCAGCAGCTGGCCCATGTGGTAGCATAAAGTTCACTACAATTTCATTTAACTCATAACTTGTGTCTATAATCTCTGCAATCCACCAGTCACAGTCACACACACATGCCACAAACATCCCCCTTCTCAGGTTGTGAATCTGAATATTATCCTGCTGTTTCTGAGGTGTTGGCCGAACAAACAAAATTTCTTCTTTCTTACTCTTAAAAGTGCGTGCAATATGAGTTTGCCCATCACTTTGAGTCCAAAAATATGTCTTGTGAATTCCTTTTATACAGGAGTAGCTTGTTTGGACCATTCTTCTTTTTTCTGCTCATGGAATTCTTTGATTTCCTCTTTGGACAAAAGAATGAGGGCTGTTGACGTGTAAGATATCCCGACCCTCGTAAAATCCTAAGCATTCTGAACCACAACTGTGTTTGGTCTAGAAAGATTATGTTTTGTAGCATGGTGCTTCAGCAGGCACCCTACACCATCACAAGGCCCCTTCCCATGACCAGTAACACTGTATACCCAGTCAGTTGGCACAAGCAACTTACTCGATTCAAAGAGACTAGGAGCACCATCAGAAATAATGATGATCTTCTCTGCCCTTGTTTGAAGTTGAAGAATTTTGCGCATTGCTAACGGAGCATGTGCTGAGTCATGTCTTGTGTCCTCACTTATAACTGCAATACTTGTGGTCTTGTTTTGAAAATAAGCCACTCCTGTAAAAACTGAAACCTGGTCATTACTCCAATGATACCCTTGTACTTCTTGTGGGAGAATTAGAGACCAGTTCTCAGGAAAATCACAGTGAAGCACTAAACATAGTTCTTCAATCAGTACACACCCTTTCATTTCTGCAATGTGATGTTGTTGCAATTTCTTCAATGCAGATGTGTTATTGCTTTCACTGACCATTTACCAAGTTCATCAATGAAACTGTCAAAGGCAACAGTTTTCTTAATTAGTTTATTTTCCTCCCACATCACATATGTAATTTCTGCAAAGTTATCTGCTACGTCTTCCAGGCCAAGTGTCTGTAAAGACAGTCCTCCCTTTCCACGGCAGTCACCACATTCTTGAAAAAAACAAGTGTCTTGCTTTACGTCACAGACTACTAAAGACTCCACACGCCCAACAAAGGAATCAGATGTCATGTGCACCAGTAAGTTCTTCAAAGTTACCACACAAAGTTCAAAATTCGCACAGTACACATATAAACAGGCATCCCTTGGTGGGTGTGGAACTACCCATATAGGTCGTAGTGCATAAAATTTTGATCTTACAATACGTGAAGTTGTATAGTTCCTCTTATAAACTGCAAAAGTTTCTTTAACACTGTGAGTCAAATTAAGCACTTTCACAACTTTTGACCTTATAGTGTCTTTTTTGTTGGCACTCTGGCGAGAACAATCCCATTTATCTTCCAGATAAAATGACCTGCACTATTTGAACTTGAGCTGCTTCTACAGGATGACCATAACAGGGATCTGCTCTTCCAAAGACTCCTTTTACAGACCTCTCATTTCTTGATTTGTCTACCATGTACTTTGATACTGATGGAATGTGGTTCAAAATTGTTTACTTTGAAAATGTCTCTGGAATAATAGTAAAAACTTGCACCTTTTCACTGTAGGATGCACAATATTCAACAGCTGCATTGATATCTGTGAAAAATTCCTGATAAAACGTGCAAGAGTGCTTTGGTTCATTTTCTTCTGAAGATGGAATTTCTACTTTGAAGAGTGTGGTCAGCTTTGCTGTAGTGTATTCATCCATAGCTTTAGTAATTTCTATGCGCTTTCTTAATGCATAGAGCTTATGACTCAACTTCACTGACCATGGTTTCTTGATTCAGGGTATATAATTATTTGTCTACTGGTGCCAAATCTGCATCATCTGCACCATGGGAGGCTTCACCTTGTTCAGATACTATCATTGTTGTTATTCTGTCAAAACATTTAGAATACAAAAAAGTTGTTCCTGGAAACATCTTCACTTTGAAACAGATTCTTCAAATGAGAACACTTATTCCCAACCTGAACAAAGTTTGTTTTTTTGTTTGTCTTTCATGGGTATGCTAATAGACAGCACACTTCACTCTCTTGTGGCCCCCTGGCAAATTCCACATGAAAACACAGAACTCACTGGATGGTCTCAGATTTCTTATAAGCCTCTTCAGTAAACAAATTAGCACTGAACAACTACAATACAGAAACCTGCAATGAGCAACCACGACAAAGAAACTGACAAGAAACTACAACAAAGTGTAAGAAATATCTGCAACAATGCAAGTGATAAGAAATAACTGCAACAAAGACAATAGAAATAAAGATTGTAACAAACAAATTAGTAACAAATAACTACAGTGAAGACATACATTACCCTTGAAAGCTAAAAAAAAAATATTTTTAAAAATAAAACTTGTCCAATTTAAAAGTGGAAGCTCTCCTTTACAGATAATATGGTACTAATGGTACTAATCAACAAAAAAATTAACTTTGCTGGATTGGCATTTTTGAAAAAAAAAAAATTCTGTAAATTATAAAAAAAATTCAAAAGCAGACAGGAATAGAACCTTGACAAATATGTCCAAACAGAGGATACAATTGTAATCATAAAACAATTATCTTTCAAATAAAAAAACTCTAACAAACTATCTAGAACTGTTATAGAAATTTTTAAAAAAAATAACTGAAATTCACATCTTCAAAATGGTGTTCGTAGTGTCATCTTTGGAGGCCTTTATATCAGGGCAAGAATTTTTTGGAGAAAACAAAAAATATGTTTCTTACTTACTCCTGAATTTTAACATTGCTAAATTCAATAACATCTGAGACTAGGGCCTGTCTTGATACGGATTATGCCAGGAGGAATGTGTACCAATGGAGTACATCGGGATCACCTTTGTTTTGCTGATGACAATGTGCTGTTTGCCTCTGGTGCAGATAAACTTCAAGACTGAATGGAACACTTTAAGAACAAATTTGAAAGTAAGTCTGAAAAATAATTATATTAGGACTAAAACTAATTATTATCAAAACCCTAAAAAGCACACAAGATAAATTAAAAAATAAAATCAAAGAATCAGGTGACTAGATTTTTTATGTAGGGCAGTTGAAAAGAAAAGCTAAATGGATTCTAAAGAATTGGACAAGAAATTAAAATTACCTTAAGTACCTTTGGTAAACTAAATAAGAGTTTTCAAAACTATACCTCCAATATGTCTAGAATGGAAAGTTTAAAACCAGTGTGTATTATCAATTTGAACTTTTTGATAGTGAGAGATAGACTTTAAATACAAACAAAACTGAGGATTTCTGAACGAGCAAAGGAGAGCAGCGTGTTAGGAAGTAATGGAGGGAGGGGGGGGGGGGGGGGGAGCAAACAAATAAATCAGGAAACAGACTTGTGTGGAACATGTAATTATGATTGCAACAAAACTAAAATGGAGGTAAATACAACATTAGCCCAATGAATGGAAAGTAGATGCACCAAGCAAGTTCTTTGCTGGATTCCAAGAGATACGAAAAGTGAAGAAAAACCTAATGCATGGTGCGTTGATGACATCAGAAAATTTGCATGAGCAGTATGGATTGGTATTGCTGAAGACCGTAATTTGCAGAAAGATCTAGAACAAGCTGTTATCCAACACTGAATGCCAAATGGCCGATGACAATGATGAAGAGACAATGAGTATAAAACAAGGTGGGTAGAAGTCTATCCTTTTCCTAATGTTGTTGGTTGCTTGGTTGATTTGGGAGAGAGGATCAAACATTGAGGACATTGGCTCCATCGGCTTAAGAAAGGCTTGGGAAGGAAGTCAGTCATGCCCTTTCAAAGGAACCATCCCAGCATCCAAGCGATTTAAGGAAATCATGTTGTTGTTGTTGTTGTTGTTGTGGTCTTCAGTCCTGAGACTGGTTTGATGCAGCTCTCCATGCTACTCTATCCTGTGCAATCTTTTTCATCTCCCAGTACCTACTGCAACCTACATCCTTCTGAATCTGCTTAGTGTATTCATCTCTTGGTCTCCCTCTACGATTTTTACCCTCCACGCTGCCCTCCAATACTAAATTGGTGATCCCTTGATGCCTCAGAACATGTCCTACCAACCGATCCCTTCTTCTGGTCAAGTTGCGCCACAAACTTCTCTTCTCCCCAATCCTATTCAATACTTCCTCATTAGTTATGTGATCTACCCATCTAATCTTCAGCATTCTTCTGTAGCACCACATTTCGAAAGCTTCTATTCTCTTCTTGTCCAAACTATTTATCGTCCATGTTTCACTTCCATACATGGCTACACTCCATACAAATACTTTCAGAAATGACTTCCTGACACTTAAATCAATACTGGATGTTAACAAATTTCTCTTCTTCAGAAACGCTTTCCTTGCCATTGCCAGCCTACATTTTATATCCTCTCTACTTCGACCATCATCAGTTATTTTGCTCCCCAAATAGCAAAACTCCTTTACTACTTTAAGTGCCTCATTTCCTAATCTAATTCCCTCAGCATCACCCGACTTAATTAGCCTACATTCCATTATCCTTGTTTTGCTTTTGTTGATGTTCATCTTATATCTTCCTTTCAAGACACTGTCCATTCCATTCAACTGCTCTTCCAAGTCCTTTGCCGTCTCTGACAGAATTACAATGTCATTGGCGAACCTCAAAAGTTTTTATTTCTTCTCCATGAATTTTAATACCTACTCCGAATTTTTCTTTTGTTTCCTTTACTGCTTGCTCAATATACAGATTGAACAACATCGGGGAGAGGCTACAACCCTGTCTTACTCCCTTCCCAACCACTGCTTCCCTTTCATGTCCCTCGACTCTTATAACTGCCATCTGGTTTCTGTACAAATTGTAAATAGCCTTTCGCTCCCTGTATTTTACCCCTGCCACCTTTAGAATTTGAAAGAGAGTATTCCAGTCAACATTGTCAAAAGCTTTCTCTAAGTCTACAAATGCTAGAAACGTAGGTTTGCCTTTCCTTAATCTTTCTTCCAAGATAAGTCGTAAGGTCAGTATTGCCTCACGTGTTCCAGTGTTTCTACGGAATCCAAACTGATCTTCCCTGAGGTTGGCTTCTACTAGTTTTTCCATTCGTCTGTAAAGAATTCGTGTTAGTATTTTGCAGCTGTGACTTATTAAGCTGATAGTTCGGTAATTTTCACATCTGTCAACACCTGCTTTCTTTGGGATTGGAATTATTATATTCTTCTTGAAGTCTGAGGGTGTTTCGCCTGTCTCATACATCTTCCTCACCAGATGGTAGAGTTTTGTCAGGACTGGCTCTCCCACGGCCGTCAGTAGTTCCAATGGAATATTGTCTACTCCGGGGGCTTTGTTTCGACTCAGGTCTTTCAGTGCTCTGTCAAACTCTTCATGCAGTATCATATCTCCCATTTCATCTTCATCTACATCCTCTTCCATTTCCATAATATTGTCCTCAAGTACATCGCCCTTGTATAGACCCTCTATATACTCCTTCCACCTTTCTGCTTTCCCTTCTTTGCTTAGAACTGGGTTTCCATCTGAGCTCTTGATATTCATACAAGTCGTTCTCTTATCTCCAAAGGTCTCTTTAATTTTCCTGTAGGCGGTATCTATCTTACCCTAGTGAGATAGGCCTCTACATCCTTACATTTGTCCTCTAGCCATCCCTGCTTAGCCATTTTGCACTTCCTGTCGATCTCATTTTTGAGACGTTTGTATTCCTTTTTGCCTGTTTCACTTACTGCATTTTTATATTTTCTCCTTTCATCAATTAAATTCAATATTTCTTCTGTTACCCAAGGATTTCTACTAGCCCTCGTCTTTTTACCTACTTGATCCTCTGCTGCCTTCACTACTTCATCCCTCAAAGCTATCCATTCTTCTTCTACTGTATTTATTTCCCCCCTTCCTGTCAATTGCTCCCTTATGCTCTCCCTGAATCTCTGTACAACCTCTGGTTCTTTTAGTTTATCCAGGTCCCATCTCCTTAAATTCTCACCTTTTTGCAGTTTCTTCAGTTTTAGTCTACAGGTCATAACCAATAGACTGTGGTCGGAGTCCACATCTGCCCCTGGAAATGTCTTACAATTTAAAACCTGGTTCCTAAATCTCTGTCTTACCATTATATAATCTATCTGATACCTTTTAGTATCTCCAGGGTTCTTCCATGTATACAACCTTCTTTCATGATTCTTAAACCAAGTGTTAGTTATGATTATGTTGTGCTCTGTGCAAAATTCTACCAGGCGGCTTCCTCTTTCATTTCTGTCCCCCAATCCATATTCACCTACTATGTTTCCTTCTCTCCCTTTTCCTACACTCGAATTCCAGTCACCCATGACTATTAAATTTTCGTCTCCCTTCACAATCTGAATAATTTCTTTTATTTCATCATACATTTCTTCAATTTCTTCGTCATCTGCAGAGCTAGTTGGCATATAAACTTGTACTACTGTAGTAGGTGTGGGCTTCGTATCTATCTTGGCCACAATAATGCGTTCACTATGCTGTTTGTAGTAGCTTACCCGCATTCCTATTTTCCTATTCATTATTAAACCTACTCCTGCATTACCCCTATTTGATTTTGTGTTTATAACCCTGTAGTCACCTGACCAGAAGTCTTGTTCCTCCTGCCACCGAACTTCACTAATTCCCACTATATCTAACTTCAACCTATCCATTTCCCTTTTTAAATTTTCTAACCTACCTGCCCGATTAAGGGATCTGACATTCCACGCTCCGATCCGTAGAACGCCAGTTTTCTTTCTCCTGATAACAACATCCTCTTGAGTGGTCCCCGCCCGGAGATCCGAATGGGGGACTATTTTACCTCCGGAATATTTTACCCAAGAGGACGCCATCATCATGTAATCATACAGTAAAGCTGCATGCCCTCGGGAAAAATTACGGCTGTAGTTTCCCCTTGCTTTCAGCCGTTCGCAGTACCGGCACGGCAATGCCGTTTTGGTTATTGTTACAAGGCCAGCTCAGTCAATCATCCAGACTGTTGCCCTTGCAACTACTGAAAAGGCTGCTGCCCCTCTTCAGGAACCACACGTTTGTCTGGCCTCTCAACAGATACCCCTCCGTTGTGGTTGCACCTACGGTACGGCTATCTGTATCGCTGAGGCACGCAAGCCTCCCCACCAACGGCAAGGTCCATGGTTCATGGGGGGGTAAATCATGGAAAACCTTAATCAGGATGGCCGGACATGGGCTTGAACCATCGTCCTCCCAAACGTGAGTCCAATGTGCTAACTACTGTGCCACCTCGTTTGGTCCCTAATATTGGTCAAAGTAATTCTCAGATAAGTTATACCAACAACTCTCACACAAATCACTATCTCTGGCACCAGTTTTAATTCATGATATATTCTGTGTTACTCAAAGAGATCCAGTGTGAACTGTAATTATCGTAGCAAAACTTGGTAGATAGTCTAAAGCATTAATTCAGAACTGATTTGTGTTGAAAAAAAAAAAAAAATAGTTCCAATTTTGGTCTCCAGGTTCAAACTTGGCACTGCTGTGGATGCAAGAAAGAAATACAGAGATATTTCCACATATAATGGATTAGGAACTAGACATGAGCAGAAAAAGGCAAACAACTGCGAATGACATAATGTTGATTTTATTGTTAACCTCTACTTAACAAAATTTGTTCAATATGAGCACCAGAGACATCAACAAGACGCTGTACAATGCCAGATTTGTGTCTGGTGGCCAAAACTGGAAATATCTGTTTTCCAGTGTAAATCAGTTCTGTATTAATTCATTAGCATATCTACCTAGTTTCACTGTCATATGATAATTATGGCCCACAATGAACCTCCAAGAGTAGCTGCTCTTTAATCATATACCTGTAGCTGGGATGTAGAGTCTTTGCCTATCATAATGGCATTAACAGCAAACTTGTTCGCAATGTTCTCTAAACTTTGTCTGAAGTGTTTTGCCCATAGCTTCTGAGGCAGGTGGTACATAAAAGCATCCAATTACTACATCTGATCCAACATTGGACGCTTACCTTTACTTACATTATTTCACATTTGGATTCTATTATAACCTCAGTAGATATTATAGATAAAATTAAATGATCATATGGCATTGTTGGTTGGGATGTCCCATTTGAGTTCGGCCACCAAGTGCAAGTTTTATTTCATTCGGAGCCACATTGAGCGACTTGTGGCCAATAATGAGGATGAAATGATGATGGGGACAACACAACACCCAGTCCACGAGCAGAGAAAATCTCTGACCCAGCTGGGAATCAAATACAGGCCCAGTGCAAGAGAGACAAGCATGTTACCATCCAGCTAAGCAGGCGGACATATTATAGATTCTTTATGATAATAAATATGTCATCATCATTGCATCTAGCCTATCCTTGTAACATTTTCTTTTTCTGGTCTGCAATGACAAAAACTCTCTTTTAAGAGTAATGTGGCTGATACCCCTTTATTTTTGGCAGGAAATTCGTTACTGCTACAAAGGGAGGGTTTCTCTAACATAAAGAAACAATATGTACATGTCACACATACTCCATCATCCAAGCAGTTACTTCCTTTGCACAGTGTACACCTTACCTATTAAGAGAGGAAAAGGCAAGGTGGGGAGTGAACTTTACACATCCTGAACGTAAGTCTAGTGGCTTAACCACTGTGCCACCTTGCTCAGGACTAGCGCTCTAACAGTGACTGTCATAAAACACCTCAAAAATAAACTCTCAATAATATGCGAAGCTATAATTTGGTGGTGGTGGTGGTGGTGAACAGGATTTCTAAGGGACTTGACAGTGTGATTATATATAATACTTATGTCCTCACAACCAACAGCAAAATTTTGCACGTAATATAGCATAGAGCCAATCCACAAACTGTGATACCATCACACAAAATGACTTATGGAGTACATATAACCCACAATATCAATGGAAGGAGCTATAAGACATGCACTAGTGGAGACACCATAGTGGGTGGAGAGCATGGGTCACCCAGGACAAGAACTGTGGTGGAAAATGGAAGAGATACACCCCCACCCCTTTTCCCCTTATACTTGCACCAATGCCAGGATAGAATGCCAGAAAAGATGAAAAATACAAATTAATGTATTATGTGAGATAAGGAGAAATGACAGATTTCAAGGATACTGGGGTAAGAACCAGCTGAGTTGGAGAAGGCAAAGTGCCTTCTGGAGCAGGACCCCCCCCCCCCCTCTTTCCCCATCAAATTCATCCTCTAAGCCAAATGCAAAAATGGAAGTTTTAAATTGTGTGGTAATATCCATTTTCATGTATGAAGATAAGAACATGAGCTGCTTTTGTTGCATCATCAGACAGTATCTGTAGCAATGACTGGTCCAGATGTACTCAACACCGCAGTTGAACTGTGTCTGGATATTACTCTAGGATGGGATGGAGCATCAGGGTCACTCTGCATATGCACCAGGGAATGCTCTTTTGGCATAGAATATATAGGTAGATATAGCCAACTTGGAAGTGACACATAAGGCTACAACTTTTCTCCAAAATGAGTAAAATGACACCTTCCTCTTTTTGGTGGAGGACCTTGTAATCCAGAGTTTGTTGAGTCAAGAATTTATCACCACTCTTCTTCCCACTTTTGTAAGATACAGCACATGAAATTCATGTGTAAGTCAGTTTCAGGAGTTTGTATTGGCAGCAGGTTCATTGTATAGCCATGATGGTTTAGTGGCTATAGCATTTGACTGCAGCCCTGGGGATTCTGACTTCAAACCCAGGTAGGAGTGGGTCATTCCAGCCCTGCAGGGTCGCCCGAGGTCCACCCAATCTGCTATCAAAATAAGAACAGGGCTTTTTCCCTATGGGTACAGGACAACTGGGGTGGGGGACTCGCCAATCCCTCCTCTCTTAATGCCATGGCAGGCAGAAGGGCTTCATTCCATCTGCAGTCAGACCAACAGTCCAGTCACAAGCTCGTGCCATAGGTTCACTTTGAGGTCTTCCTTAGCTACTACATCCTTGGCCAAGATGCCTCTGTGACTCTGTGTTCAGACAAATAGAACATAAGTCCCTGTTTGTGGAGATTGTATAAAAGTTTGTGAATGGTGGAGACTGATGGGACAACTCAGAGACTAATTGTCAATAACTTCACATTTTGTACTATGGAGGGAAGCACTGAGAAAGAGAATACTTCTGCAGATTAAGGTTCTATATGTCTGACAGCTTAGGGTATTGCTACCAATTCCATTGTGTAGATACTGCATAATGGAGGAAATGAATTCTGTAAAAACAACTTTTTGGCAGTAAATGACTTTTGAATCATTATTGAAGCCATCAGTATGTATCAGGCTAAAAGTAGCGGAGTCTTGGAGGAACAAAGTCTCTAGCAATGGACATTTGGGCCTGTGTGATCCTTGGTATTATAGCCTCCGCCTTCAGGGTAGGTGGGCAAGTTATCGGGGAGAGAAAGAGCTTTCAGTACTTGTCAAGTCTAGCTACTGCTGTGATCCCTGTTTTCAAGCAGGTTAAAAGGAGACAACGTGGGCGTTCTGCAAAATTATTTCAAAACAGTAATGTTTTGGCCCACAATGAATCTTAACCACACAATATGTAGTTGGCAGTGTATCTTCTGAGATGGAATATCTTATCCACAAGAATGCATAGGGCTATACACAAATCTTCTGCAGAAAGCTCCAGCCATTAGGTGGTCTCCATGGTCATGCACAGGGTCCAGTATGCCTTCAATGGAAGGTGCTGTTGGCCAATAAGTAATACATCCTTAATCTAATTTAGTGAAAGTCTGTGACAATTAAAACTTCAATAGAACCTGTCAATATACTTGCAAGAAGTGTTTTTGAGAAAGTGTAGTGACTTTTAATATCCACATTCTTTTATTCACAAACATCTTTTATCACATGTGTTTTTGGGTTTTCCCGGAAAATATGCTGCTTTGAAGTCTCTGGGCATCAGCCGGATTGATTCACTATTGTAGAAGGAATTTTTGACTGTAACATGCCGTCATCATCAGGTCACTCCTGCTGACTACCATCCTGGAACGGTAAGTGTGATAAATCTACTGGTCATCTCCCCCCCCCTACTGACCCTAGGCATGGACAACGCGATATGCAGGCCACAGTGGTGGGGATATCTCATGCACGGGAGTCGAGCTGCAGTTCTCAGTGTGTGCTTCCACCTTCCATCGTGCTCAGTGTTCCATGCACAAATGTCTGTGTCAGAAAAATCATTTGCACAATCGAAGAACGATACACAGAATACAAATGGCACACCAACATCCAGCAGCCCACAAAATTAGCAAATGCTGAACTCTGCCTCAAAACCAATCACAAAATGAAATACGAGGGTCATTCAATAAGGAATGCCCTACTTTTTTCTCTTTTTTTTTTTCCTCAGAACATATGTAATGTTAAGAGTCAGAATTTGTGCGCAATTTACATCAACATGTCTTGTCCACATCCTATTTTTCTACGTAGTCTCCGTCACTTTCTATGGCTGTACACCAATATTGTGGAAGAGCATCTGTTTCCTGCTGGTAAAAGCTCTTGTTGTGTGGGCGTAGCCATGTTTGCACTGCAAGACTGACACTCTCGTCATCTTCAAAATGTGTTTCCCGCAGAGAATTGAGTTGTGATACGCCGGTTGGCATGAATAATGGCATCCACATGATTCAGCGTGTCTGGAGCAGTGGCTGTGACAGGACATCCCAAGCTTAGCTGATCATGGAGCTCTGTTTCTGCATTTCCTGAGGCAATATCTTTCTTCTCCCATTGCCCAAATGTGCTTCTATCAACAGCAGCATCGCCATACGCTGCACATGAATGTTTACGGATGTTCACCGCAGTTTCTTTTTCAGCAAACAAGAACTCAATGACAGCATGTTGCTTGTAACATGAGTCTTATGTAAACGCCATTTTGATGCTGTACTACGGCTCTGCCATTTGTCAGAATGGTTCGGAACTTCACTGGCACACAGAACAAACATCAAATGTGAAGCACCAACGAGAACGTTTTTCTATGTATATTAATGGCATGGTAAAAAAATGTGGGGTATTACTTACTGAATGATCCTCGTACAAAGATACAAAAATTCTGCGAAACACATTCTTGTGTGTACAAGAAGGCTATCATAATCTGGCTGAATGAGAACTTCATCAACAAGGACAATGGATTTCAATTTAGTCAGGCGTGGAATTCGGCAATGAAAATTCTCCTGGACTGAGGACCGCAGTGGGGTCAGTGGAGGGAGGGTACGACCGATATATTATCACACCCAGTGGTCAAGGAAGTCGGTCATTATCATGATGATGGCACATTACACCATCGAAAATTCATTCTACAATTATCAATCAGTCCTGCTGCATCACCAAAAGACCTTCACATCTTTGATCCTGTTGGGCTTATATTTTACAGTTAACCAGTTTTGGTTCTAATAAGTTGTGTCAGAACTAAAAATTCCTTTCATTTTCATCCATTTTATTAATGTTCTATGTCATTGCTCGGAAGCAACAGACCGAATGAGGTTACTGTAATGAGAGTATTTGTATTGAGAGCTCAAAAAATACTTTTCACTTGATTCCTAAACATGTTTTACTTCCCTGGGTGGGCTATGCAAGGCAAGCATCTGAGGACGCGGCACACTGCGTTTCCGGTTGGGGGCTGCACTTCCCTGAATTCTGAGGGGTTCGTACAATAGGCTTAAGCGCCTGGCAGAACGACTGACGTCGGTCAACTTTTGCCTATTGTATGCAGGGTGAAACGACCTGCGAGATGTCTGAGTGGAGCCGCGGTTTATGTGTTTACCGTTCCGATGCGTCCGGAAAGAAGATTCCTGGCACCGACTGACTGCATTGTCCTCTTGATTCTGACAATACATGTGGACTGTGCCCTGCTGGGTGCGACTGTCTGGCGCCGGATGGCCGGTGGTCTAAGCAGGTTGTTTTCATAGCCGGTCAAACGACAAGTTCAGTGCCCTCAGCTGAATAGCAGAGGCATGATTGGTCAACTTAAACTGAGGCTAGTTGACGTCATACAGCCCTGCTCGAAGTTGGAGGGAACGATCATTATTGACGCGAATGATGTTGCGAGACAGTTTGGGGGAATTTTGGAATCAGCACTGAATGCTGATTCGCGGTTTTCGAGGAGAGTACAGAGTTGAGCAATGCAGGCTTCGCTCTTGCATCACATCACAGTGGGATTCCGGATCTGATGTTCCTCGGAGTCGGACGGTCTTGCGACTTGGTTGCTCGTTTTCGGAAGAACTTAGAATTCTCGGACAGCCTTCGCGGCCAGGGGTTGACAGAGAGTCCCTGCACAGCAGAAGTCGGCACCTACATCATCAGGACACTGCCTGCTGATGACATGCTGCAGATTTCAGTACTGGTACAGTATTTTGCAGCTCCGGCATTGTAGGACCTTATCAATTTTATACTGAATCCCTCCGCAGCATGCACACTCGCTTTGCTACAAGTCCATCTTGCTTGTTCCTCCATGTGATCTCATTTGAGCTCTCACTACTAATTGTAATACTGCTATACAGTCAGGAGATTAATATTTGATTCATTAGGACCTCCAGTCATTATCGTCAACCTATAGCAACACAGAGAGTAGGAGCCCCTTGTTCTCGAGGCAACTTTTATTCTCATAATATTTGAGTATACCCTATCCTCTAACTTACTGTGTGTGTCGACAATCATGAGCATTTATGTTCTGATGTATAATAAATCAAATTGTAATATTTAATCTGCACATCATTTCGTAGACATAGGCAGACTCCCATTTCCTGTTGTTAATTATGATTTTTGTTAATTATGCTGTTAATTATGATTTTAGAGTAGATTACAATTTTTATTAAATTATTGTGAGAGTGTACTCCTTATTTTACCAACCTTCCTTCCGTCACTGTTGTGCTCATAATTAATTAGCTGGTAGATAAGGAGAAGGTCAAGTGCATGTCTCGTTCTCATGCAAAATTCGTCTGAATTAAAGAGGTACAAACTCTTCTCCACCCCGGCAGCTCACATATGCTGTTACAGAAGTAAAGCATCACAACATTATCAATCACTCACTGACTTTAAGTGACTACAAACACCACCTGATCACACCTTTAAATGTTACTTCTGTAACGAGATGCCAGATTTTTAATTCTGATAACGACTGATTAGAATAAAAACCAGCAAACTACAATGAATTTTCAGTCAGCAGTGGGGTGTGCACTGATCTGAAACTTTCTAGCAGATTAAAACTGTGTGCTGGGCCACAACTCAAACTTGGGAACTTTGTCTTTCACAGACAAGCACTCCACCGACTGAGTTATGCAAGCACAACGCTGCCCTCCACCGTTCACAGTTTCACATCCAACAGTATCTCTTCTCTCACTTTGCAAACTTCACAGAAGTTCTCCTGCATACCTTGAAGAACTAGCACTCTCTGAAGGAAGGATGGATGGATGGATGGATGAATGGATGGATGGATGGATGGAAGGATGGATGGCTGGATGGAAGGAAGGAAGGAAGGCCTTTCTGGTGGGAGTGTAAGTCAGAACATGAGATGCCAATGTAAGTGAAACTGGTGCACCTTGAGTTGGGCTTGAATACCTCAGTCGGTAGAGCACTTAGCCACAGAAGGCACAGCTCTTAGGTTCAAATTTATTACAGTTCATGATTTTATCTACCAAGACGTTGCAAAATATATGACAAATGCGATCAAGACAGTTGTCAATAAAAGGGTGTATCTCAATCAGAACACTTGCTGGAATCTGAAAATGACAGATTTCATTCATTTCTGCATGCAGGATGTCTTCAACTGCTTTATATGAGGTAACCATATCAGTCTGTGATCTAACAGCAGTTCTAAAAAGTGAAGTTTTCTAGCATTTACAGCAGTTCTGTAGTTAGTTACCTAGATATAAATCGGGGTGTGTTTGGGCCGTCCAAATTCTGTGAAAGTGCATAACCCAGAGTTTTGCACGTAAAAAATAATGCCAAGATTGTGAACTACTTGCATCTTCTGCATAGCCATTTGGAATTAAGTTTGGTCCCGTGGCCAATTCAACCCCATTCATAGCAATGGTGAAAAGGGTAAAATTTGAGACTGACTACTGTGTAACAACACTTTTGCATATATTGAGTACTAAGGGTGCTATCAACTCTGTCCTGGATATAGAGATAGGATAACAAATTCTTAATGAATGTGGGTAAACTGTCTTGGAAGCCCCAACCTTGTGACGCAACCGAAATCCTGTGTAACCACGTTGCATCACATGGCCCTTGTAAATCGAAGGGGACCACTACCACATTACGTACAAATGGCTCCCTGTTGGCAAACGTCCATCACAAAAGGTGGTCAGTTGCGGATCTAAGGCTTTGAAATCCAAATCAAAATACTGAAAACAATTCAGCCCCTGCCCCGACATCAAAGATGTTCCTCATTCACATCCATTCCAAGTGTTTGCATACAGTCAGTCTTTAAAAAGGACATTGTAGGTCTCCATCCATTGGGTGATGAAATTCAGTGTTTGAGTAATACCTGGGTGCAAATTGTTTCGAGGCTAAAATTTCAGCATTATGTGTCATCAGTAATTTTGCTCGTCAGTAGTTTGGTGTGGTGCATCCTTGGTCTAAAATTCCACATATTTTGGTTCAGAAGAATATTAGCGGATACATCACAGTTTGGCCCACATGTTCATATATTTTGTATGTGTGTTTATTGACATGATGTATTGTTCCAGGCAATCCCACTTAAATTTTTTTTCTTAAATAATATGCCTTTGCTCATAGTCATTTGTTATAAAATTATCCTATTAACAGAAATACATACTCTTAGTTGTAGTGATGATCTTTATCTATTTCTGAAGATCTCTGCTATTTTTTGAGACCACCAAGAGCCAAATTTGCATTGAGATGGTGTAGAAGAGTAGGTTTCTGCCGTCATTAATTCAAGGGTAATCACATTCATTGTTTTTGGCACTATCTCATCACTTTCCTTTTCTTTGGGCACTGTGATGCAGGCTTCAGAGAAGTATGAAATCCTAACTGGTCTTTATAGAGACTCCACAACTGTGGAGTGTTAGTAGGTCTAAAACACAATATCACCTAGCAAAATGGTGCAGCTATAAGACACTGGATTCGTATTAGGAGTGATGGTCCTCATTCAGGCATCCACATTCAGGTTTCCCCACTATTTCCCTAGGTAGCTTAAGGGAAATGTTAGCTCGGTTCTTTTAAAAGGCATGGCCAGTTTCCTTCTCTACCCACTCCCAATACAGGATTGGACTCAATCTTTAACTAACTCGTCATCTCAGGATATAAAATCGTTATCTTCATTTCTTCAAATGTGTTATCAATAAAACAAGTGATTATAGAGATCACTGTATCATAGGTTTAAGACTAGAATAGCAGAGCATGAAGTCAAATGCCGCAGAAAAGATTTAAATGTGTAGGCGTCCTTGTATTCAATAGATTAGATTAAGTTTTCATTTGACAGACCCAAAAATGAGATGATTCTTGTGGGCCATAAAATATAACATAAAAAAACATAAAACATTGAATGTAAGACTTACTACCCTGCTCATTGATCAGGAGATTGTCAAAGTAGGTGAATACATTACAGTAAACTGGAACTGCTAATATTTACAAAATTACCCTATTTACTCGAATCTAAGCCGCACTCGAATCTAAGCCGCACATGAAAAATGGGACTCGAAATCAAGGAAAAAAAAATTTCCCAAATCTAAGCCGCACCTGAAATTTGAGACTCGCAATTCAAGGGGAGAGAAAAGTTTTAGGCCACACCTCCAAATCGAAACAAAGTTGGTCCATTGTAATATGAGACACAATTTGGTAGTTTGGTTCAAGACATAAGCTTAGCAGTTAAGCTTTACCAGTAGCCATTGCTATGCGTCAGGCGCTCCATCTGTATTTATATGGGTACCCTTCCTTTTTCACGCGCATCGTCTGGTTTGAATTGATTGCTTATTTTTCTTTGATCTGATAAGTGTCATTCTTTTTATTATAGGTGTTTACGTCACTATAAGCTGAAAATACATTATTGTACTGTGTCATGCAATGTTTGTCACATTCTGCTAATGAGTGTTTACAGCCTGTCGCCGCTCGCGGCATGGCTTGCTTTTGTGCGCGCTACCGCCGCTTACAATTAAAAAAAAAAAAAAAAAAGAGAGAGAGAAATCGTCTTATTAGCGAAACAATGGCAAAAGACTGCTATTTGTTGTTACTTGCACTGCTGCTTTCTTTGATAATGATCAACAAGAGCTAAATAATAGATTGCGTATGATAGAAGATGTTCTGAACGAGAGTTTAGCAAAAATTTTTCTCCGTTTGAAAATCTTTGCAGACGCATCTTTAGTACATTCCATTCTGCACAGAAATTAGAGTCATCTTAGATTTAAAAATCTAGTCAATTGCCGTGCTTCATTTCTGACTGTATCACTATTAGGCATAAGAATAATATGGATATAAACATGACATGATATGTATATTCTTCCGCGTTTGCTGTTGTCTCACGATAGTTTTGTAGTTTATTAGGCAGACAGGATTTAAATCAGATAGCAGCAAACACGAAAGAATACATGGCAAAATGTTTATATTCGTATTATTCTTATGGTGAAGAGAATACTGCATGTGATTCACAATTCAGAAAGTTCCTATTAGCAACCATCTCTTCTCACAGGTAGGAAAAAATTCAGAACGTAGAGTTGGCCATATTGACAAACACCCCAAACAGTCTTGCCAGTTGGATTTTCGTAATATATTGAAATGTTGCTACATTCTAAGATGAACAATACGGAATTTGTATTTACTTCATTGGATAATGTATGAAAATGCAGTGGTCGAAACTCGGGGTGGAGAAAAAAGCTCATCTTCCACCTTTTTTTTTTTTTTTAATTTATTTACTGACGCAGAGGTTTTGGCGCCAGTATTTATCATTGTGCCTGCAAAACATGCCTCTGTAGCGCAACATATATTCGATGGCAGAAGTTAGTTGTGGCGGCACCTACCTACATTTTCCAGAACTTCTGTTTACTTTGCACTTGATTCTAAGATGCGGGCGGTTTTTTGGATTACAAAAACCGGAAAAAAAGTGCAGCTTAGATTAGAGTAAATACGGTAATACACTTCCAGAATGAAACACAGTTTTGCACTTTTAATAAATTTATCATACACAAAATACCTAATCTTGACTGTTGTGACCAAGAGCTGTCAAAACTAAAATCTAAAAGACATTTTTATTTAAGCTTGTCTAACAGTCCCCCCCCCCCATGAAACATAGACCTTGCCGTTGGTGGGGAGGCTTGCGTGCCTCAGCGATACATATAGCCGTACCGTAGGTCCAACCACAACAGAGGGGTATCTGTTGAGAGGCGAGACAAACATATGGTTGCTGAAGAGGGGCAGCAGCCTTTTCAGTAGTTGCAGGGGCAACAGTCTGGATGATTCACTGATCTGGCCTTGTAACACTATCCAAAACGGCCTTGCTGTGCTGGTACTGCGAATGGCTCAAAGCAAGGGGAAACTATGGCCGTAATTTTTCCCGAGGGCATACAGCTTTACTGTATGGATAAATGATGATGGCGTCCTCTTGGGTAAAATATTCGGGAGGTAAAATAGTCCCCCATTTGGATCTCCGGGCGGGGACTACTCAAGAGGACGTCGTTATCAGGAGAAAGAAAACTGGCGTTCTACGGATCCGAGCATGGAATGTCAGATCCCTTAATCGGGCAGGTAGATTAGAAAATTTAAAAAGGGAAATGGATAGATTAATTAGCAAAATTGATAGATTAATTAGCGAAGTTCGGTGGCAGGAGGAAAAAGACTTTTGGTCAGGAGAATACAGGGTTATAAATACAAAATCAAATACGGCTAATGCAGGAGTAGGTTTAATAATGAATAAAAATATAGGAGTTCGGATAAGTTACTACAAACAACATAGTGAACGCATTATTGTGGCCAAGATAGACACGAAGCCCACGCCTACGACAGTAGTACAAGTCTATATGCAAACTAGCTCTGCAGATGACGAAGAAATTGAAGAAATGTATGATGAGATAAAAGAAATTATTCAGGTAGCAAAGGGAGACGAAAATTTAATAGTCATGGGTGACTGGAATTCGTCAGTAGGAAAATGGAAAGAAGGGAACATAGTAGGTGAATATGGATTGGGGGTAAGAAACGAAAGAGGAAGCCGCCTGGTAGAATTTTGCACTGAGCACAACCTAATCATAGCTAACACATGGTTCAAGAATCATAAAAGAAGATTGTATACATGGAAGAAGCCTGGAGATACTGACAGGTTTCAGATAGATTATATAATGGTAAGACAGAGATTTAGGAACCAGGTTTTAAATTGTAAGACATTTCCAGGGGCAGATGTGGACTCTGACCACAATCTATTGGTTATGAACTGTAGATTAAAACTGAAGAAACTGCAAAAAGGTAGGAATTTAAGGAGATGGGACGTGGATAAACTGACTAAAACAGAGGTTGTACAGAGTTTCAGGGAGAGCATAAGGAACAATTGACAGGAATGGGGGAAAGAAATACAGTCGAAGAAGAATGGGTAGCTTCGAGGGATGAAGTAGTGAAGGCAGCAGAGGATCAAATAGGTAAAAAGACATGGGCTAGTAGAAATCCTTGGGTGACAGAAGAAATACTGAATTTAATTGATGAAAGGAGAAAATATAAAAATACAGTAATTGAAGCAGGCAGAAAGGAATACAAACGTCTCAAAAATGATATTGATAGGAAGTGCAAAATGGCTAAGCAGGCATGGCTAGAGAACAAATGTAAGGATGTAGAGGCTTATCTCACTAGGGTAAGATAGATACTGCCTACAGGAAAAATTAAGAGACCTTTGGAGAAAAGAGAACCACTTGTATGAATATCAAGAGCTCAGATGGAAACCCAGTTCTAAGCAAAGAAGGGAAAGCAGAAAGGTGGAAGAAGTATATAGAGGGACTGTACAAGAGCGATGTACTTGAGGGCAATGTTACAGAAAGGGAAGAGAATGTAGATGAAGATGAAATGGGAGATACGATACTGCGTGAAGAGTTTGACAGAGCACTGAAAGACCTGAGTCAAAACAAGGCCCCAGGAGCAGACAACATTCCATTAAAACTACTGACGGCCTTGGGAGAGCCAGTCATGACAAAACTCTACCATCTGGTGAGCAAAATGTATGAGACAGGCGAAATACCCTCAGACTTCAAGAAGAATATAATAATTCCAATCCCAACGAAAGCAGGCGTTGACAGATGTGAAAATTACCGAACTATCAGTTTAATAAGTCACGGCTGCAAAATACTAACGTGAATTCTTTACAGACGAATGGAAAAACTGGGTAGAAGACGACCTCGGGGAAGATCAGTTTGGATTTCGTAGAAATACGGGAACACGTGGGGCAATACTGACCCTACGACTTATCTTAGAAGCTAGACTAAGAAAAGGCAAACCTACGTTTCTAGCATTTGTAGACTTGGAGAAAGCTTTTGACAATGTTGACTGGAATACTCTCTTTCAAATTCTAAAGGTGGCAGGGGTAAAATACAGGGAGCGAAATGCTATTTACAATTTGTACAGAAACCAGATGGCAGTTATAGAGTCGAGGGACATGAAAGGGTCATTCCATGTCAAGTCACCCAGGCCTTGACACCAACCATGTCAAATTTTGATGAAACTTGGTACAATTACTTCTTTTATCATCCTGAAAGCACTTGTAAAATTTTTTTGCTCTATCTCTTATAGTTTTTTTTTATAAATTTTTAAAGTTTTTAGATTTGGCTTTGTTTCAGCAGTCGGAAATTGTAACTTAAACGTGTCCTCACAACTAAAAAAATTTGTATATTAAAGAATACTCAAGATATCAGTATGAAATTTTGGAATAAGTTTGTGTATTATATCAAAATGTTAAAAAAAATTACCATAAAGATATATTAAATTCTTCCAAATAAAAAAAAAATTTATAAGTGGGTGTTTTTTTTTTTTTTTTTTTTTTTTTTTTTTTTCCCCCCTCTCTCTCTAACGGATGTTTAGTTTACAAAAACTGCAATATTTAGAGTCTCAGACCTGACAGAAAGCTCAAATTTGTTTTAAAATACTCTTAATTGTATAGGCTATTAGATAAAAGAAAAATTATGTTGGCTTTTTAACCTGTTTAATAGTTATCTAATTTTTAAAATAATATTAATTATATTTTAAAAATAAAAAATGACCAGTGACTTAGACACCGAAAATAAGTTTTTGTCTTCTTGGAGTAACAATGTACACTTGGATTTTGTATTGTTACTCCTGTGTTTTGAAGTAAAAAATTATTACAGTGTTAAATAGTGCTTGGATAGTATTTTATTAAGTTTATTCAAACTCTCAGGAAGTACTGTTGCTTAGTTTACAGAGATTCTTTTCCAATATCCTACAAAAGTAACCAGAACAGTAATCAGACCAAAAGTGAAATCAGTATGTCAGATATTCAAACCTGTAGTGTAGGGTTATTTAAAAAATCTGACTGTTTCCAAACAACCTACACACCTTCAAAAATGTTACAAGCGGTATCCGAATTGAGTGAGGAAGAAAAAGATTTGATCCACTTACGATATGGAATTAATCTGTGTGAATTTAAGAATATATGTTCACACCACAGCTACTACTTTTTAAATGTTTTTGAAAAGTATCAAACAACATGTGTAGACCCACTAAAAAAACACAAAAAGCCCATCAAAAAATCGTTGAGAAGTGTAGGCTTGGATCTTTCTAAACAATTACTGACAAAAAATATTAGCATAAAACCTGGACAAAAGCTTTGCTCAACATGCCGTAACTTTTGTGAGGAAAAATTAAGAGTTGAAGTCAATGAAAGTGAAACAGATGATGAAGTCATGGTTGAATTAGAATCATTGGAATCCAGAAATGAATCCCTCGTACAAACAAACATTGCTCTTGATTATTTAGGTTTAACACCGATAAAGCTTCATGGCTTGTCAGAACAAAGTAAAGGGTCTTATTTTAAAAGGAAGGTTAGCAGTATTGAAAAGACTGCAAAAAAGGCGGTTTCAAAAGCATTAAAATATGATGCACCAAGTTCTGATGATGACGAAGAAGATAAAAGTGTTGTTGAGAAAGCAAAGGATTTTGATGTAATGATTTCTCTTATGAAAGAGAAGATTTCATCTGTTGGGAGGTCTAGAAAAATCCAGATTCTGACCTTGGCTCCAGATTCTTGGACTCGAAATAAAGTGATGAAAGAATTTAATGTAAGTGAGTACATGGTGCGACAAGCTAGAAAGCTAAAATCTGAAAAGGGTATTTTGGAAACTCCTGGTCCAAAAAAAGAGTAAAACTCTTTCTGAAAATACAGTAAGACTTGTAACAGATTTTTATGAAAAGGATGAAAGTTCCAGAGTGCTACCTGGAACAAAAGACAAAGTAAGTGTTCAAAAAAATGTGTACATGCAAAAAAGACTCATTTTGTGTAACTTGAGAGAACTCTATTATTCTTTCAAATGGGAGAATCCCGAGGTAGAAGTAGGATTTTCAAAATTTTGTTTCTTGAGACCTAAATGGTGTATCCTTGCTGGTGCTGCAGGCACACACACTGTATGTGTATGCAGTATCCACCAGAATGTTAAACTATTACTGGATGCTGTGAAAATTGAAGAATCTTATAAAGACCTAATTAAGATGCTTGTGTGCAACACAGAAAACCAAAACTGCATGCTACATCATTGCAACAGCTGTCCTGCAAATACTGCACTAACACAGTGCTTAACTGAAAAACTAAGTGAAGATTATGATTTAGAAGAAGAAATTGTAATCAGTCAGTGGGTTAACACAGACAGGGCAGAAGTGATCAAACAGTCTATCAGTGTTGAAGACTACATTTCTTTATTGGTTAGGTCATTGGAAAAGCTCACCCCACACTCGTTTATAGCAAAATCCCAATCAGCAGCCTTTAAAAGATTGAAAGAAGACCCACCACCCAAAACAGCAATTATTGTGATGGATTTCAGTGAAAATTATTCCTTTGTTATACAAAATGAGATCCAAAGTTACCACTGGAATAGAGGTGGTTGTACTCTACACCCAGTTGGAGTTTTTCTAAGAAATGAGGAAAACAATGTTTTTGTTTCCAACCACTGTTTTATTAGTGATGACCACGAACATGACATTGGTTTTGTTAACTTTGTACAAAAAGAAATTACAAAGTGGCTGTCATTACACCACATACTGACATTGACTCAGTTCACTACTTTACAGATGGTTGTGCTGGGCAGTACAAAAATAGAAACAGTTTTAAAAATTTGACTGAACACTTGAGAGACTTTAATTTGAAGGCCCAACACTCTTTTTTTGCAACAAGTCATGGGAAGTCAATTTGCGATGGCCTAGGAGGAACTATTAAAAGAATTTTTAAGGAAAGCCAGTCTACAGCTTTCAGACGAAGAATAAATAATGACAGCAATCGATGTGTATAAGTTTTGTGAAAAAAATATTGAAAACATTCATTTTCACTTTATTGACAAAAAAGAAGCTGATTTGCTACGGTTAAAACTAGAAAAACGTTTTTCAGCAACCCGAACCATTCCTGGAACTAGAAGTTTTCATAACTTCAAACCACTTCCAACAAACAACCTTGAAATTAGAAGGACTACAGATAGTGTAAAACCCTCCTTAGTCTTTTCTTTCCATTCTTCTTCTGATTGGGTTCGTGTTGAACCATCCATAAATCGCTATGTGGCTGCAAATTATGATGGTAACTGGTACTTTGGAATGGTAAAAACAATATTCAATGATGAAGAAGATGCAGAAATTCTATTTCTACATCCTTCAGGACCCGCTGCATCATTTTATTGGCCTGAAAGAGAAGATTCCTGCATAGTGCCTTTGGAGCACATAGTCTGTGTAGTAGACGCACCTCAATCAAGCGGCACTGGGAGAATGTATTACTTCAAAAAAGACTGTATCAAAAGAACTGAAAGCTCTTGGATGAAGTGGAAAAACAGTTTGAATCAGCATTAATGTTTATTAAAAAGACAAAAAAAAAAAATTACTCAAAAAATTCAATGTTTCAAGCAATCAGTTGGGTTATACATAAGTGCCGTAAGTAAACTATCTTTGTACATAATTGTAATGTAATCTACTATAATTAATAAACATGTGAAAAAGCCATCATTATTTTTGTTTTATCAAGTAGCCTATATGTTTAAGAGTAAATTAAAACAAATTTGAGCATTCTATCAGGTCTGAAACTCGAGATATTGCAATTCTTATAAAACAAAACATCCGTTAAAAAAAAAGAAAAAAAATACATATATATATTTTTTTTCATAGAAAATATTAATATATTTTAATAGCATCATTTTTATCTTAAAATATGTATAATAAATAAACTTGCTGCAAAAATTCATGATGTTATCTAAAAGAGTTTTTAAGATAAGCAAATTTAAAGTTTTGAATACAAATTAAACTGACCATTTCCGAAGGTTCAGAAAACGCAAAACATAAAAACTTTAAAAATTTATAAAAAAAAAAAACTGTAAGAGATACAGCAAAAAAAAAAAAAAAAAAAAAAAAAATTGCAGATGTTGTCAGGATGGTATTAGAACCATTTGAGCCAAATTTCATGAAAATCTAAGGAGGTGCGTGTAAAATTTATTTTTTATTGGTTGATTTGATATGGAATGACCCGAAAGGGAAGCAGTGGTTGGGAAGAGAGAGGGACAGGGTTGTAGCCTCTCCCCGATGTTATTCAATCTGTATATTGAGCAAGCAGTAAAGGAAACAAAAGAAAAATTCGGAGTAGGTATTAAAATCCATGGAGAAGAAACAAAAACTTTGAGGTTCGCCGATGACATTGTAATTCTGTCAGAGACAGCAAAGGACTTGGAAGAGCAGTTGAACGGAATGGACAGTGTCTTGAAGGGGGGACATAAGATGAACATCAACAAAAGCAAAATGAGGATAATGGAATGTAGTCGAATTAAGTCGGGTGATGCTGAGGGAATTAGATTAGGAAATGAGACACTTAAAGTAGTAAATGAGTTTTGCTATTTGGGAGGCAAAATAACTGATGATGGTCAAAGTAGAGAGGATATAAAATGTAGACTGGCAATGGGAAGGAAAGCGTTTCTGAAGAAGAGAAATTTGTTAACATCGAGTATAGATTTAAATGTCAGGAAGTCGTTTCTGAAAGCATTTGTGTGGAGTGTAGCCATGTATGGAAGTGAAAAATGGACGATAAACAGTTTGGACAAGAAGAGAATAGAAGCTTTCGAAATGTGGTGCTACAGAAGAATGCTTAAGATTAGATGGGTAGATCACATAACTAATGGGGAGGTATTGAATAGGATTGGGGAGAAGAGGAGCTTGTGGCACAACTTGACTAGAAGAAGGGATCAGTTGGTAGGACACGTTCTGCGGCATCAAGGGATCACCAATTTAGTATTGGAGGGCAGCGTGGAGGGTAAAAATCGTAGAGGGAGACCAAGACATGAATACACTAAGCAGATTCAGAAGGATGTAGACTGCAGTACGTACTGGGAGATGAAGAAGCTTGCACAGGATAGAGTAGCATGGAGAGCTGCATCAAACCAGTCTCAAGACTGAAGACCACCACAACACACACAACAGTCCCTGTTAAGATACTCATCTATAGAGTAGAAAGAGTTGCCTATCAAATTCTGTTTAAACACTGCTTTATCTGAAACCAAGTTTTTAATGGTTGCTGACAGTTTATTGAAAATGTGTGTTCCTGAATATTGGACTCCTTTTTGGATCAGGTAAATGATTTTAGGTATTTATGTAGGTTGTTCATATTCCTAGTATTGATACTGAGTTATTGGTTGGAAATCGAGATATATTACTTGCAACAAATACCTTGCATCACACAAAAGGTTAAAAATCCAGGAAAAGCTGTTCAACCAGTTGAACACTACAATTTGTAGTGATGCTGCCCCTCAGGCAACTGTGGGTTTTGAAATAACACAATAATAACAATAAAGACAAGGGGACAAAAGGGAAGAAGGTGGAAGTGTAATTGACAAAATAGCTCCACCACCTCCTTCTAGGATATATCTATATTTGTGGGGGAGAGATAAAATGCAAATAGTTACAAAGACAGGAAGATCCTAGTAGCTACAGCCTGAAGTATGGTGTTCCACAGAGCTTGGTCCTTAAAAGTGGGTGAGTGCAAACACCCCCACAAGCACTCTCTGTGCCAACTGTATTGTTACTAAAAATCGTAAGTCACTATGGACAGCAGGAGGGTTCCAGTAACCATGACACTTACAGTGTGACACATACAGCATCAACTGCTCAAACTTCAACCACATGGAGGTGATAACAATTAGTGTTCCATTAAATTTTCATTAAAAGAGGAGTTTAACTGGAGATTTCAGTCACTATTTGTTCCATGGCTTCCTGTGCGATGGGTGTAATATCTATTGCTGCATCTTGGTGTGAGGTGACTATTGTTGCACCTCTATCGTTCTGAGAATAAATATAGCCTCTTTGAGCTGCAGAAATGTTTGATTAAACCTCTCTGGTTACAACAATGAGATATGTGTTGCTCATTTTGAGTGTGCACCATGGCAGTCATGGTTGTCGTTCGGAGTTGAAAAGCGACATCATTAAAGTGGTGTCACAGTATGGATTTGGCCACAGGTGTGAATATTATTTAACAATGGCGCCAGTGTAGGGAATGTCGTGCTAGAATGAATGACTTCTGAATGCTAGTTATCAGGTTCTCATGGCATAGTTTTATTATTCTGATTTCATAACTGTCACTGACAATGGAATTCAACAATCAATAGTTGCATCACAATCTGTTGTACTTTCTGAACTTAATCCACTGGTAATAAAATGTTGTTAATTAGTCAATGAGTCATTGAGAGGTGTTATTCTCAATTAAGTGGGGCACAGGGAGTCTCACAAATGGCGACATGTGTTACGGGCTATGATTTCAGCACTTTCTCTTGCTAAAAACAAAACTGGAAAAGAGTGACAATTTATTAACTATAAACTGGGAAAAGATGTGACTTTTAGAAGTAGTAAGGCACATGCTATGATTGACGGTGAATGTCAAAGTGACGATACCATCAAGACGACACATCAATACGCAGGACAATCCAATTATAAATGTTGATTGTGAAAACGAATAGGGAATTTTGTTTAGTAACAGCACCTTAAATAATGAGAATAATGAACTAGGGGAATGGTAGTCATCTCAACAATAAAGGTTACCAAACCAACAGTTTGCCATGGGCCAGTAATAGTGGGGTACAATCAATTGCTCACTTACATTAAGGAAATTAAGACTGATCTTAGGCAGCATAGTGATGATCTTAAATAGCAAAATGCCCAGCAAATTGACGATCTTAAACAGAAAACTGCCGATTAATCTAAGGAAGCAAACTGTTCAAATTATTAATTGCATGGAGGACCATGTCAAAAAGAGAGTGTGGCCATTTCGAGATGGATTTAAAAAGTTGCAAAGGAAATTTGTTGATATGTTCACAGGAAATCACAATGGTTACATGGTGGAGTTATGGTCAAACAATCGAGTCAAAGTCACATTCGGTCAGGTGGAAAGTAAAATCAATAAGGAGATTGTGACAGTAAAGAAGGATTGTTCACAGCACAAGAAGGTACTCTCTAAAATGGTAGTTGGCATACAGGAACGATCGATGACCCTGGCCACTTAGGTCGAAAACATGCTGCAATCCACGTTGGATGAGCGTATGCTAGAAGAAAAATATGGTACAAGAGAAATGTTGTCTTACACTGAGTACAACGCCAAGCATGACTGCTGATACCAGTACTGGTACATGTAAATTTCATAAATTCATACCGGCTCAAGGACTACATCCTATTTTTTCACATGCCAGGTTAAGCATGCTTTCACAACATTGCATTTTGTGAAACAAAAAATTGATATCCATGTGAGTTATTTGAAAGACAGTGCACAGACACGAAACATGAGAGCTGCTGATAGTTACAATAGTTTCAGTAAATTTCAGACCATATCCTCGAATAAATTTTGGTCTACCGCACAAAAGTGGGCAGTCATGTCAAAATTATTGACACCGTCATCGTATGGCTGCACGGGCAGTATCATTCATTCATGAGTTTTTGCAGATGTAATAAGATTGTAATATATACCTGGATGAGTCTATCAAAGCACAGAACTCGTAGTTCAGCAATTACCACTGCTTGCCCATGAGAAAGTACTCTCTCAAGATACAAGGATATCAATGATGTACTGTATATATTCGAATAATCCACGCATGTTTTTTTCCCAAATTTAAGGATGAAAAACTTGGGTGCACAGATTATTCGAAACTAGGTTGGTACTGCTCCGCCTACAACAATAGATCATGTTATATTATTGCATTGTTGTGGCCTCTGTCTGTGATGTGTCAGTAACACATTAGAAGTGAAGCACTAACAACGTCTTCAAACTTGTTAATTATGGTTACAAGTTCTTGTTATCGCTCGTACACTATTAAAGAAAAACTGAAAATTATTGAAGAAGCCAAGAACATTGGAAACCGTGCAGTGGGGAAAAAAGTGCAATGTGAGTGAGAGTTATAATCGAGATTGGCGAAAAAACAAAACGCGGTTTCAAGAAAACAACAGTAATCGCCAGGCCTTTTGCAGCCAAAAAGCGAAGCATTTGGACCTCGAAAAAAGGCTCTGCGATTATGTAGATGAGAAATGACAATACGGATGCACAGTGACTAGTGAAATGTGCCAACTTAAAGCATTGGCTTTAGCCAAAGAACTAGGCATACGATATGTGACTGTAGGCTTTCCCGGCATAAACTGTTGATGAAGGTTTCTTGGGTCTGTGTCAGTGAAACGCATATCAACAGTGCGCTTAAAAGGAAGAAGGAAGCAGTGACAACCCCAGAAGAAGAAGAAGAAGAAGAAGAAGAAGACAAATGACTCACGTTTTTTCCATATGTGGGTCCGCTCGCATCCAAAACTGCACGACTTCTGGGCAAATACAATATCAAAATCGTTCTCTGCCCAACATCAAAGATGAGGGAGCTCCTAGGTTCTGACAAAGACCCGCTGAAGCTTAACACACCAGGAATATACAGCATACCATACGAATGTGGTAAACAATACACTGGACAAAAACAGCGCTGTATATCTAAATGCTGCGAAGGACATATCAGATGTGTGCGACTAGATCACACAGAAAAATCAGCCATAGCAGAACACAGCATGAATGAAGAACACACCTCCAACTTCAAAAACACGAAGGTGCTGTGCCGAGTATCTGGCTTCTGGGAAAGTATTATCAAAGAATCAGTATTCATGACAACCTGGTCAGCAGGAATGAGGGATACCAACTCAGCGCAGCATTGAACCCTGCAATAGCTGCAATCCATCGGGAGTGCGCCTGTCAGCATTCTCTGCTGCGGACGCAGACAGAATGCTTACACTGAGAACCGAACACAGCCACCGCAGACGACTGGTACTACCAACCACCACGCACACGCTGCTTGTCCACCGCAGCCTCCCGAGGTCTTGTGGAGGGGTGTGACCGCATTTATAAATACCCCGCTCTCCACGAGGATGGGTAGTATGACACTACCCGAAACGTCGCAATATATTAACACTACCACCCAGCTGGAGAGCCGAGAAACCTTCATCAATAGGCATTATGAGTTTCAAAGCAAGCCAGGGCTGGCTATCAAGATTTTTCAACCGAAATGGATTAGGATTCTGAAGGGAAACTACCATCACTCAACAGCTTCCAGATGATTATGAGGAAAAAATTGTGCATTTTCATTGTTACGTGATAAATCTGCGACATGAACAGTCCTATATATTATCACAAATTGGTAACGTGGATCAAACACCAGTCTATTTTGAGATGCCATTCAACAACAACGTGAACAGGAAAGGAGAATCCAGCCACACGACATTAACTGGCGGCAGTGAGAAGCAAAGGTGTATAGTGATGATGTGTTTATCTGACAATGGACGAAAGCTACCACCTTACGTGATATTTAAAAGAGAAATTGTTCCGAAAATATCAGTGAAAGGCATATTAGTGAGAGCGAATCTGAAAGGATGGATGGGTAATGACCTTGTGATTGACTGGGTGACCCATGTTTGGCAATGTCGTCCTGGTGCGTTACTGAATTTACGTAACATGTTGGTCCTGGACATGTTCCGCAGACATAAAACTAAGGAGGTGCGAGGCAAATTACAAAAAGGGAAAACTTACTTGGTCATTATCCCTGGAGGCCTAACATCCATCCTACAACCACTAGATGTATGTATAAAGCCAACTGCCCAGCCAGCTGCACACCACTGAATCAGTTGCGTTTTAACGATTTATCAACCCCCACAACAGTATGTGAAGATTATGATGCTTTTCTTCAAACCAATTGATATCATATGTAATTTTGAACACATCAGTATGTTGAAACGACCCTTTTTTTTAAAAAAAAAAATAATAATAAAGCAATGCAAAAAAAAAAATCCCCTCCTTCAAAATTAGGGTGCACGGATTATTCAAGTAAATAAGGTATATTTGATGACAGACCAAATAGAAGCTCTTGAAACCATAAAAGGAGGCGTAAGGACAATCATTTCGACATGAAAAAGCAATACAAAGAGACATCACAAAATGAGTATCATAATGAACAGAATTTTAGGGCATCAAATCGGCGGAATGCATAATACACCAAGGAGATACAGTAAGTGTAGACAACCATATGATGGGTGGCAGAGATATTGTGTAAGCCACAGAAATGACCATTGTGAGACTTATAATTGATCACCCCCCAAACAGGGAAGAAATGATAACGTGGTTCCAGTTCGGGATTTGCAGGAAAACTGTAGTTAGTTTCGGATGCAACCCACTCTGAAACTGAATGTACAGAAATAGGTCACCCATTACAATACGAACAATGCACATAGGCAATGGGTATGACATTATGGAACACTTATTAAAGAAAGATGAGCAATGTACTAAGTACACCCTAAAACCGATTGTTACAGATGATGTACGTGGAGTTGGTGTTGACACCTTATTGGATTCTGGCTTAGAGGTGAGTGTACTGCAGAGAAGTTATTTCACCTTATTGGATTCGGGTTTGGAGGTGAGTGCAACTGCAGAGAAGTTATTTCAAGAATTCAATGATCATGTAAATATGCCAATTTTTCCAGTGAATGGACTCCGAACTGTAAACATGTTTGGGTATCAGATCAAGCCAATCAGAGATCAAGTTCTGCTGAAGTATCAAATTTTGGTAGAAAGCTTCGAGCAGCCAGTTTTTGTTGTTCCATTTTTTAATATTGAAATCACCTTCGGTACCAGCTGGGTGGCAGAAAGATCATGCTGATTACATCTTGTAGAAGAATGTGCTTACATGAAGAATAAAGAAGAAGAGATCTGCTCCACAGAAATTGAAGATGAAGGTTGTGAGAGTGCTCTGGGCATGAAGTTTAGTATTGTCTGTGTGAAAGAAAAAGTGGGAGATATGACTCTCCGATTTCAAGACTAAGATAACAACATGAAGTCAGGGTATGACATAAAAAAAAGATGCTGCAAATATTCAAGTGAAACTAAATAAATTACCAGAACTTGCCAAACATGAAAAGAAAGAGCTGAGAGAGATACTGAGGTTCCACAAAGTGTTATTTTGTCTCAATCCAGAATAATGAGAGAATCTTGTGAAATCTTACTCTGTTTGGTCGGCCAAAAATTTCAGCACTGACAAGGAGATTCAGAAAATGTTGGACACTAGAATCATCCAACAATCAAATAGTGAGTGTTTTAGTCCCATACAGGTAGTAATGACGCAAGATGGTATAGTCAGGATTGTATTGATGCCAGAGCAATCAACAGGATAATTCTTTTGCAAACGGATCAACCCAAAAACTTACAAGAGTTATCACAAAGACTTATTGGTTTCAAGTATTTGATAGAAATTACATTTCACATGTTCAAGAACTTTCTACACACTGTAGTGCACCATTATCTCCATGTAAACAGATTGGTTTGCGTATCTCCAGTGAATGTATAGACTGGTTTGGGTATCTTCAGTAAGTTCACAATAGAAAGTGTCATGCCATATATACTACTATTCTTTTTTTTCCTTTCTTTATATGCATGGAGAAGTCACTGAGCGTTACAACTAATCACCCCCTCATGACACAAGTGCAGTAGGCTCTGCCCACACACAACGCCTGGTTTTTTTGTTGCCATACAACTAATGTTGTTACAACATCTCTGCCTCAGTCGGTACACTAGTACACTAGGACCCCAATCACCCACCGCCACCGCCACTGGAGCGCATGTTTTGTGACAACTGTACTGCCAGCTGCTGTCTACTGCAACTGCTGGTGCTTCCAGTTGAGGACATCACATGAGCAGCTGCTACAAAGCCCACCATCTTACCTCCCCACTGCGTGTCTGTCAAACTGCATGCCATCCGAACATGTACTATGCCCACAACTTCAATGCAAGTTCATTGCATTCCACGATGCATCATTTTCTTCACGAGGCATCCCTTGTTGCCTGTTATATCTTGTCCTCTTTGCTATGATATTCTCATGCTACACTACATGGTCAAAAGTATCCAGACACCAGGCTGAAAAGTTCATGGCGTCCTCCATCAGTAATGCTGGAATTCAATATGGTATCGGCCAACCCCTTAGCCTTGAAGACAGCTTCCACTCTCGCAGGCTTAAGTTCAATCAGGTGCTGGATGGTTTCTTGGGGAACGGCAGCCTATTCTTCACAGAGTGCTGCACTGAGGAGAGGTATTGATGTCAGTCGGTGAGGCCTGGCATGAAGACGGCGTTCCAAAACATTCCAAAGGTGTTCTATAGGATTCAGGTCAGGACTCTGCGCAGGCCAGTTCATTACAGGGATGTTACTATCATGTAACCATGCCACAACAGGCCATGCATTATGAACAGGTGCTCAATCGCGTTGTAAGATGCAATAGCTATCCTGAAATTGCTCTTCGGCTGTGGGAAGCAAGGAGGTATTTAAAACATCATTCTAGGCCTGTGCTCTGATAGTGCCATGCAAAACAACATGGGGTGCAAGCCCCTTCCATGAAAAACATGACCACACCATAACACCACCGGTTCCAAATTTTACTGTTGGCACTACACACATTGGCAGATGATGTTTACCAGGCATTCGCCAAACCCACACCTTGCCATTGGATCACTACACCGTCTACAGTGATTCATCACTCCACACAATGTTTTTTCCATTGTTCAATCGTCCAATCTTTATGCTCCTTACACCAAGTGAGGCATCATTTGGCATTTACCAGCATGATGTGTGGCTTATAAGCAGCCGCTCGACCATGAAATCTAAGTTTTCTCACCTCCCACCTAATTGTCACAGTACTTGCAGTGGATCCTGATGTAGTTTGGAATTCCTGTGTGATGGTCTGGATAGATGTCTGCCTATTACACATTACAACTCTCTTCAACCATCGGCGGTCTCTGTCAGTTAACAGATGGGGTCAGCCTGCATGCTTTTGTGCTGTACGTGTCCCTTCACATTTCCACTTCACTATCACATCGGAAACAGTGGACCTAGGGATGTTTAGGTGTGTGGAAATCTCACGTACAAACATATGACACAAGTGATACCCAATCACATGACCACTTTCGAAGCCCGTGAGTTCTATGGAGTGGCCCAGTCTGGTCTCTCACGATGTCTAATGACTACTGAGGTCGCTGTTATGGAGTACCTGGCAGTAGGTGGCAACACAATGCACCTAATATCAAAAATATATGTTGTGAGCACACAGTGTATAAGTATGTCAGAGTAAAGTGTTTAAAAACAGAGCATAGTGAAATGGTGAATTAAATAGTGCATCATGAAAGTGCAGCTACATAAAAAAAGGGAATTTACCATTTTTGAAGGTCTTTCTGAATCATACTCTAACATTTTAGTAAACTTATACTACCAATTTTAGACACAAATTTTCTGATGAAACAATTTTATCTAGATGCTATGTAATGTAATGATTTAATAATCTTGTTTGATGACATCTATTATTTATCTTAGGCTACTATGATCTGAATATTGCTGCAAGATGTTTTTATGTCTTTAGATCTCTCTTTTTCACATAACTAACTTTTATGAAAAAGCATTTTACTCCATAAATATTCACAGTTCAACTGTTACATCAAATGATTGCACTGACAGAGAGTCATAAACCAGTCAACCAAATATTGCATTTAAAGTCTTTTAAGATTTGACACTGATTTCATACTACTTAATTACATAACAGACTGAGTGCTTACACAGAAGTAAATGACTGTGTTTTTACGGAAGTGATCTTGTTTATTAATTAGTATCTTTAAAAGTGCTATCTACTTGAGTATTTAATAGTGGCCACAGTTTCAAAGTTAGATTAGATTGGTCCTTTTTTCCTCTATGACTGTATTCCACTAACAAGTTTTCTTCGTATTTGTTTATTACCTACTTAGACGTTGCCTTCATAATTGTTTATTTTTGTTGACATTATATGTCTTTCCAGTAGTTATGGCTATGTTAATTATGCGATTTGTATATTAGTTATAGACATCCCACAACATTAGTGAGTGTCTGATCTTTCTTGCCTTTTATAATCTTTCTTGAATAACTTGAATATTTTGGTCAGGGTCTGTTTGAGTTTCTGCCCTTAGATTTGACAAACACATGAGGAATCCAAGGTCAAAAATATATGAGTTATGGGGAAGTGGGATTACCATTTCCGTACCTTTGTCAATACGAGAATAAATATAGCCTCTGTGAGTTGCGGAAAAGCTTCGCTAAATCTCTGGTTACAACTCGTTTTGGATAGGCAGCATGATAGTCATGGTTGTCATTCACAACTGGCCAGAGTCAATAAGAGACACTGTTGAAACAGAGCCAGAATATGAATTTGGCTGTGTACATGAATAATATTTAATGTTAGCATGAATGAAGGTAATATCCTCCCAGAATGAATGACTTTGAACGTAAGTTGTTATTAGAATTTCATGATCCAATTTCATTATTCAGATTTCATAAGTGTCATCTACAAAGCCATTAATAAATCCATAGTTGCTTCTTAACCTGTTGTACTTTCTGAACTTTGTCCATCAGTAATTAAGTCTTATTAATTAATCAACAGATCTGTCTCACATGGGGGATATTCAAAGTCAAGAGGTACTCTCAATGTACTTTTTGCTTTACAAATTCTTGAGAGGTTTCCTCAGCTTCTTTATCCAAATAAAAAGACAATAGGACTGTTCTATGGCCCAGTTGCCATATCCACTCCTCCCAGCGATTGTTATTCTTGTGTGTCAGGCAGTTAAAATGCAAGAGGAGAACACACCTAAGGAGAAGGGTGGAGGATGGAAGTGACTGCCATCAGCAAGACTCAGCTTAGGTGATGTCAAAAGGAAGTAGTAACTTCTTCCTCGAATGATTTATTGATCTGATAGGTAGTTCACAACTTGGAAAAGAGAAGTTGCTAACTATAGCCTTCACAAATTTCATTTTCATATAAATTAAATGGAGACATTCGTATTTATTCGAGTTTTGATATACTCTGTTCCTGTGTTCTCTTTTCCTTCTTAAAAACTGAGACAACTTGCAACACTGGGAAAATGATGGTCTGGGCAGACTGCACGCAGCGAAGTTTTTTCACAAGGGTGGACATCATATGGAGTTCTGCCACAATTGCCAGAGATGGGTTCTGAAGGACAAAAAGATGGTACATGATCAAAACTAAAACATGAGAAACACCTTGTGGGTAGCAGAACGTAAGGCTTAGTGTCACAGCTATATGCCACGATTCTTATGTTTTCTGGTAGGATGTGTCCTTCAAATGCCAATATGAAAGCAGCAATGTCAACCCAATTTTCCTTTGAGACCTTCTATATACGCTGTACAAAATTCATGCTGTGATGTTCTATGTTTGCTCTGAGTTCTTTGTTCAGCTGGAGTGTTTTACACTTGCAAGATAATGCCTTTGGTTGTACATAGGATATTGGGTGGGGTAATAGTGATAGGGACATCTCCTAAAACGTTTCCGGTTTGGAGTGCTTAAGATAGGGATTTCAGTTTCTGCTTTACTCTGCACAGATCCATTCCACCTTTTTTCCAGGGTAACTAGTTCATCAAAATTATCTTTGACATACTTAACAAACAGTAATGTCATTGTTGTGATGGAATGACAATCTGTCCTAGCACGACCTAAACAATAAGTAAATTTCATTTCTTGTTTCCTAATCATTCCCTTGTTCAAGTGACAGGAAGGAAAGGCTGTGGGCAGTATGTCTGCCATCTATCCATCGAAGCTCTTCAAGGGTGCTACCCAATAATGGCTATATCCTCCTGCTTGAGGCCATAGTTCAGACTCAATATGCCCTACAAGGAAAGACATTTTGCACAGGGCAGTAACAGCTTGAGCATCAACCACCTAAATCCTGCAATGTCAGATGGTAATGATGGAGAAGGTACCTGACACCTGATGACCCCAACATGTCGGATTGGCTACCATGGTGGCTTGTTGGCAACAGTAGATATCCAAATAGTGGAAATGCATAGGTGATTTTATTGTCCTGTGTATGTGTCCCACTTAGGTTTTTCCACCATATGGTCCACACTACAGTCAAAATTTGGAAAAAAAGCTGCAGAGTCAAACCCAAAAGCAGGGACTATAATATTTTACCAAAAAGATAATCATGAGAAGAAAGCAAGGAAAACAACCTGAAGAAACAATTTAAAGAATAGACACAGTGGCATCAAGATACAATACTAAGGTCAACTGGGCACAACAGAGGGAAGGGGAAGGGGAGGGAGAGAGGGAGAGAGGGAGAGAGGGGGGGAGAGAGGGAGAGAGGGGGGGAGAGAGAGAGAGAGAGAGAGAGAGAGAGAGAGAGAGAGAGAGAGGGAGAGGGGGGGGGGGATGAAGATGGGGGAATTGCGGCATAGGAAAGAAAGAGAACAATTCTGTGGTGGCTTAAGGTCTCATGTTCACTGCATATACTCATAAAGGAGACATGAGCTCCCAGGGAGGCATAACTTATCAGACTTACTTCCAGTCACAGTGGTATGACAAACAAGCAAATAAATGTCTATCCACCTCAGAACAGACACAAATAACATATATGATGTGCACACAAAATTGTACCATGAAAGTGGCCTCACAAATACAGTTCAGTGATGTAATGGGTTTGATAAAAGTTGCTACATCAAAACTTCAAGCTAGATTACTGAAAACCAATAACAAATCGTAATTTTTCCCTTCACATGGGACAGAGCACCAAATTCATTATACTCTCAACAGGATGCTACATTTAGAGTGGAGGACTTTGCTTTAATCTGTAAGAGGTTACCTCATACAGTTTTTTTAGCATCCTGAAATAGCATTGACACTGTGTTATTTCAAATTGTGAAAATGAAACTATTTACCCAAAATTACTTCCAGGGTTACTTATCTTCAAAGAAATTTACTATTATGTGCAGTTGGCTTCCTCATAGTGTGAGAAGAAACAAGCAAATAAGAAGTGATGCAAAATACCTTTTGGTTGATTAATTTAACACAAACGTTTTTACATTAAAGGTGCCTACATTTGTGAGTCACTGACAGGGAATACGTAACTACCTGATATAACAAAATCTGATGAACGCCAAAAATAGAAACATGGTAATTACAGAAAAAGTGTTAATATCTGAGGTTATGTTTAAGTTTACAGTGATTATGGCCTTTAAGCCTTTCCTAAAATGTGTCCTAAAACCATAACAAAACTTCATATCTGGTAATGTTCTCTAAATGTTAAGAACTAAATTTGATGTCATGACTATATTTTACAATTGCTATAGGAACATTAATTGTGATAAAAATTCTTTTAAGAAAGAATCTGCTGTCAAATCATGCATTTGGTTAGTATGTGTTACAATTTTGTACATACTACACAGTTATTCAAAAAGTTAACTTTCTATGTGCACATTGTCCTTAGGCCACATTTTCATGTAAGCCACAAAATCCTTCCCTGTTCCAGATCTGCTGTGTCTGTTTAATATGTTGTTACAATAAAACTGTGGTAGTGACAAATTATTAAACACTCAACTCAAGCAACTTCTTCACTGACTTAAATATTAAGGGGGTATTCAAGTAAACAAAACGGAATTGTTAAGATTTAATAAAAATTTCAGTGAGGTGCTGGAAGACTACAAATTCTGAGTTAATATTATTCAAAGTTCATTCATAGAAAAGTAATTTCCTTCCAGGCTTAGCATAAAACTTCAAAAAATGCACTGTAATATAACCATACATTATAAAGTAGTCTATTGCAAAATATTTCTATTATGAGACCAATTATTTCCAAATTCATACATCCATGTCTAATCTACATCACAGAGGAGTACCAACCAGTGTAGAGTATTATGCCATCACCAGAACATGAGATGATACTTGTGTCACCACTGCTTGGTAGGAACTTAGCACTGAATATGTTGGCACGGTGACTAGTTTTCAGATCAGTAAGAACCTGGAAAATGCACTACAAAGTTTTAAATTGTAAAGTTATACATTAGGACACACACACACACACACACACACACACACACACACACACACACACACACACACACAGTATGGCACAGGGGGAACGTGTAAGACAACTGGCAATAAGAAATGAATTTTACAACTGGTGTGTCACCAGTGAACTTAGATTTTTACATTATACGTACTTTTACAGTCACTAAAGAAAGCTGTTACGGGCAAACTTATTCCCAGACATAGTAAGGCAGACCACTATCAAGCAATGCCTTAGCTGAGGTACACACAGAAACAGGACTTTCATATCTTCATCTACATCTACGCTCTGCAAACCATCTTGCGATTGTACCAGTTTTAGGGTTTCTTCCTGTTCCATTCACATATGGAGTGTGGAAAGAATGATTATTTGAATGCCTCTGTGTGTGTGTGTGTGTGTGTGTGTGTGTGTGTGTGTGTGTGTGTGTGTGTGTGTGTGTGCAGCTATTATTCTAATCTTATCCTCATGATGCCTATGTGAGCGATACATAGAGGGTTGTAGTATATCCCTCGAGTAAGCATTTAAACTGATTTTAGGAACTTGGTTAATAGACTTTCTTAGTAGAGTTTAAATCTGTCTTCAAGAGTCTGCCAGTTCAGTTCCTTCAGTATCTCTGTGACACTTTCCCATGGACTAATCAAACCTCTGACCATTCAGGCTGCCCTTCTCTGTACATATTCAATATCCTCTAGTAGTCCCATCTGGTACACACTTGAGCAATATTCTAGAATATGTTACATGAGTGATTTGTAAGAAATCTCTTTCGTAGACTGCACTTTCCCAGTATTCTACCAATAAACTGATACCACCTGCTATGTGATCATTCCATTTCATATCCCTGCAAAGTGTCACACCCAGGTATTTGCATGAATTGGCTGATTTCAACAGTGACTTATTGATACTAAAGTCATAGGATACTACGTTTTGTTCATTTTGTGAAATGTGAAATTCAACATTTCTGAACATTTAGAGCAAGTTACCAATCTCTGCATTATGTTGAAATCTTATTAAAATCTGGCTGAATATTTATGCAGTTTTCTCAGATAGTACTTCATCATAGACAAGTGCTGTATCTGCAAAAAGCCTGGTTGTGTGCAAGGTCATCAACATACAATATGAACAGCAAGGACCCCAACACAATTGCCTGGGGCACACCCGAAGTTACTTCTGCATCTGACGATGACTCTCCATCCAAGATAACATGTTGGGTCCTCCCTACCAAAAAGTCCTCAATTCAGTCGCAAATTTCTCTTGATAGACTATATGATCACACTTTTGACAATAAGTGTAAGCGCAGTGTGGAGTCAAATTTTTTTTTTTTTTTTTTTTTTTGGAAGTCAAGAAATACTATATCTATGGGTTGCCTTGACCCAAAGCTTTCAGTATGTCACATGAGAGAAGTGCAAATTGGGTTTCACATGACTGATGTTTTCGAAACTCATGGTGGTTGGCCCTGAGGAGCTTTTCTGTTCAAGATACCTCATTATTTTTGAGCTCAGAATATGTTCTAAAATTCAACAATAAATTGATGTCAAGGATACTGGATGGTAGTGTTGTGGATCATTTCTACTACCCTCCTTGTAGATAGGTGTGACCTGTGCCTTTTTCCAAGAAATGGGCATGATCTTTTGTTCGAGGAATCTAACTCAGCCACAAACTCAGCGTAGAATCTCACAGGGATTCCATTGGGGCCTGGAGCTTTTTAACAATTTCAGCTGTTTCTCAATGCCATTAACACTAATACTTATTGCATTCACTTTTTCAGTGGTATGAGGATTAAATTGGGACAGTTCTCATATATGAGCATTTTAAGAGTGCTACGTGGATATTGAGTTTCTGTGAAACTAATGAACTGCTGATAGCAGTATGGTCTAAATAAACCTAGATAGTGTTTTGGGGGTGGGGAGTGGAAGTGGTGGCAGCAAGCATCATCTGGTGCAATTGTTGTTCTGCTACAAATATGATGTGTAGTGGAGCTGCAATGATCACCACCTTGCACACCATGCAAAATCTGTCCTGTGGAACGGGCATTAGGAGTCAAACTGAATGCCTATATGCCTATAATGACTGCAAGTCACGGTCTGTTTCCTTATTTGGTTTGGCACATTTTCCTTTGAACAATGAACATCTGAAAAATACATGACTTAATCCACTGCATCTTTCTTACAATTCTTCAAGATTTTACAAAATTTAGTAGTAAAGGAGACCACACACAGAATAGCGAAAGCAATGAGACACAGTCATGCATATATTTGTGTGTGTGTGTGTGTGTGTGTGTGTGTGTGTGTGTGTGTGTGTGTGTGTGTGTGTTTGTTGACTCATTACTTCTACTATTCGGTGAGTGGTCTCTTTTACTTCTAAATTATTTACCTTCTGCCAGAAATCTTACCATATTTCTCAAGATCTGATTTATGAGATTGAATTTCCCATAAATGAAAGACTATTAAAGCTAATGATGGCAATGTAATGGTATGTGAGACATTTAACTGGTCCATCACAAAATATTACTAGCGAACCCTTTCTCAACATTTACACCCATTCATTTCATGTGTTTAATCCAAAGTGTTCAACCACTTCTAATACAACAATGTCACATTACATAACAACAGTAGCTACAGGAAATGCAAACACATTGATTCGCAATTGTCCTTCTGTCACGGATACCAACTCTCCTAATTTCAGTATCACCGGGCAAAACCAAAATATTTCCTACAACAGACAGTGAGAAAAGACATTCATCGCCACAGAATACTATGTGAAATAGTTTGTATTTAATTGTATGCTCAGTTCATGTCAGTGTTTAATCCAAAATGTTCAATGAATTCCAATATAAATATAGTTGATTGCTCTATTTGTAAAAAAAAAAAAAAAAAAAAAAAAAAAGAAAAAGAGGTTCCAGTACTGTGACCTTCCAGGCTTCCTTGTTTTGAAATTCAGACATCTTAAAACGTTTTTCGTCTTTGCATGGGTATTCTTGAGCAACTTCGCATGCTGTTCACCGCTGAATGGGCTTCAGCTTCTAACACAGGATTCCATAATGAACTGAGCTGATATCCCCGTTTGTGAGATTTTCATGGAACCTAATTTCTATCAATCCCACATCAGCAACTATATGCTGAAAGTATGACAAGCGTATGAGTTGGATTAACAGTGTCCGCAAAGAGATTCAAACAAAGCCTCCAGTCTCTGTTCACTACCACTCCACAGCTCCCGTCCAGCAACCCTCTCGCCCACCAACCGCACAAGCCTCAGCCCATGTATCTGTGCTTGCCTATCTCACGTAAATACCAGGACACCTGCAATATCTCACTACTTTGCCACAAGATGATGAGTATGATAACCGATCAAAACATCAAAGTATTTTAAAACTGACCCTCAGCTAGAAACTGGCAGACTTTCATCATTTGTTAGTGTTATTTTCAGATTACATCCATCTGCTTAGTCATGAAAGGCAGTATCTTGAAACTCTAAACAAACACTTGTGACATCAGACGATGCTGACTAAGCAAACAAAACTTTGCCCAAGATAGTTATGGAGACTGTTCTCATAATGATTTTTCACCATTGTAAATTTTCTGAGCAATTTTAGATTAGGGAGATGCTCATCAAGCAAAAAACACTTTGGTGAGGACAATTGTGGAGAATGTTCTCAGAATGACTTTTCAGCACTATGAGTTTTCTGGGCACTTTTAGGTTATGACTCCCCAGTTTACACCATGTTTTTACGTGCTTGCCTCCCACGCAGCGGGCCCGGGTTCGATTCCCGGCCGCGTTGAAGATTTTCTCAGTTCGTGGACTGGGTGTTGTGTTGTCCACATCATCATTTCATCCTCATCACTGGCAAGCCAGTCGCCCTATTTGGCGTCGACTGAAATAAGACTCGCACTCAGCGGCCGAACTTCCCTGGATGGGGCATCTCGGCCAGCAATGCCATACCATCATTTCACTTCACTTCATTAAAACACAGGAAGTAGAGGAACTCACTGTTTGTCTGTGCTCAAGTAACTGAATTTTACAACTATGGGACCGTATCATCTGGCTACCAAATTGAAATTTGTAAGATTTCTACTGCTAACACCTGGGGAAAGCACGAGCTCTGGGGTAATTTCGTTATTACTACTACCATTCATACTGTTATTAGCACATTAAATTAATTTAAAATCATGTTTACTGATTTAATACTGCAGATCTACACTAAAACTTCATCTACACCTACATCTCTTCTCTGAAAACCACCATGAGGTGCATGGCAGAGTCTACATCCCATTGTACCAGTCACTTGGGTTTCTTCCTGTTCCGTTCACTTATGGAGCACTGGTAGAATGACTGTCTGAATGCCTCTGTGTGTGTGTAGCAATAATTCTAATCTTATCCTCACGATCCCTATGTGAGCAGTACATAGGGAGTTGTTGTTTATCCCTATAGTAATCATTTAAAGCCAATTCTTGAAACTTTGTTAATAGACTTTCTTGGGAGAGTTTACATCTGTCTTCAAGAAGCTGCCAGTTCAGTTCCTTCTGTATCTCTCTGACACTCTTATCATGTATTGAACAAACCTGTGACCATTCATAGTGTCCTTCTCTGTACGTGTTAACAAACCTGTGACCATTTGTGCTGTCCTTCTCTGCATACGTTCAATATCCCCTGTTAGTCCTGTCTGGTACAGGTCCAACACACTTGAGCGCTGTTCTAGAATCTGTTACATGAGTAATTTGTAGGCAATTTCCTCTGTACACTGATTGCACTTCCCCAGTATTCTACCAATAAATCGAAGTCTACCACCTGCTTTACACATGACTGAACATACGAGATCATTCCATTTCATATTCCTACAAAGTGTCACACCCAGGTATTTGAATGAGTTGGACAATTCCAAAAGTGACTCATTGATATTATAGTCATAGGATACTACTTTTTTTTCCTCTTTTCTTTTAGTGAAGTGCAAAATTTTACATTTCTGAACATTTAGAGCAAGTTGCCAATCTATGCACCATGTAGAAATCTTACAGAGATCTGACTGAATATTTGTTCAGCTTCTCTCAGGTAGTACTTCATTATAGATAATTGCATCATCTGCAAAAAGCCTGATTGTCTGCAAGGTCATTAATACACAACACGAACAAAAATGGCCCCCAACACACTTCCCTGGGGCACACACAAAGTTACTTCTACATCTGACAATGACTCTCCATCCATGCTGTGTTCTCCCTACCAAGAAGTCCTCAATTCGGTCACAAATTACACTTGATACCCCATATGATTGTACTTTTGATAATAAGCATAGGTGCAGTGCTGAGTCAAATGCTTTTGAGAAATCAAGGAACACTGTATCTACCTGTTTGCCTTTATCTAAAGCTTTCAGTGTCATTGTGAGGAAATGGCGAGTTGAGTTTCACATGATCAGCGTTTACAAAATCCATGATGGTTGACACTAAGGAGGTCATTCTGTTCAAGATACCTCACTATGTTTGAGCTCAGAATATTTCTAAGATTCTACAACAAATTGATGTCAAGGATAGTTGACAATAGTTTTGTGGATCACTTCTTCTACCCTATTTGTAGACGAGTGTGACCTGTGTTTTTTCCAAGAACTGGACACTGTTTTCTGTTCAATGGACCTACGAAAGATTATGGTTAGAAGAGGGGCTAACTCAGGCAAAAATTTAGTAAAGAATCTGACAGGGATTCCATGGGGGGGGGGGGGGGGAGGGGGGGGGGGGAGGGGGGGGAGGGGGGGGGAGGGGGGGGCGGCCTGGAGGTTCGTTCAATTTTAATGATTTCAGCTGTTTCTCGACACAACTGGTACTATTACTTATTTCATGCATCTTTTCAGTGGTACAGCAATTAAATTGGGGTGATTCTCCTTGGTTTTCCTTTGAAAACATTCGAAAATGGAGTTAAGTATTTCAGCTTTTGCTTTGCTACCCTCAATTTCAATTCCTGTCTCATTCCCTAGGGACCAGACACTAACTTTGGTGCCCCTAACAGCCTTCAAATACAACCAGAATTTCTTTGGGTTCTGCGGAAGATCACTTGCCAATATACTGCTACGATAGTCACTTAAGGCACAATGCATTGCTCTCTTGACAGTCAAACATGTTTCATTCAGCATCTATAGGGCCCTATGCTTTGTTTTACTGCTATTTTGCAGTAGTCTCTATTTCTTCTTTACAGTGACTGTATACCATGGTGGTTCATTCCCATTATGAACTGCTCTACCGGGTACATATCTATCCAGTGAATCTTAACTCTGTACGAACAGGCCTCAGAGGGCCCAACATTACTGATTGTTTGCAGCTGACAGGCGTCATTGGATTCAGATGTGGAGGGGCATGTAGTCAGTACATCACTCTCCTGGCCATTGTCAGTTTTGGTGATTGTTTACTATGAACACTTGAAAGTGACAGAGTGACTTGTAGAAATAGTACATGGGTTACTGATGTGTCAGATACAGTAAACAGAATAATTTGCGTTCCATGCAGGTGTTTACAATATTTTCTCTGGGAACACTTAAGAGAGTTTTCATCAACCCGAAAATATATTAACTTGATGGTGCGCCATCGTTCAATAATAGGAGCATGTGGAGTACACTGTAGCCTTCAGTATTAATCTGTGTTATGAGAGAGATCTGAAGACTCTGATCTATCAACTAATATTTGTTGATCAACGAGTTTGACATTACACCGCAACTTCTCAATATGAGAGATATTGACCCTCTGGTACAGTTACAATGGAGCACTAATAAATTGCACTATATTCAAACTCAGATGAGTCTTCTTAACCATTATCAAGAGTGTACTAAGAATGTAATATGACTAACTGTATAGATAAAAACTAGTAAACTTTACAGTTTCAAACATATTACCTTATAATTGTAACCATGTGTTACAACAAGATGTTGATCATCTGAGCCTGAAAGGATGTATTCCCCTGTCTCATTCCAACAAATTGAATTCACACAGCCATTATGCACAGGCAGGCTCTTCAGTAAGCGAAGTCTCTGTATTAAATCGAGGCTTCCTGACAGACAAAAAACATCCATGGTATTACAATAACAGTACTCTTCTCTGATCCTCCCCCATGTACACAAATGCCCAAAACTGAAAATAAAACATTTCACAAGAAGAAGAAAACAAAAAAATTTACAGTTCCAAGTCAGAAGCAATGTTGAGTTAATTTATAGTACAACAAAGTACAAATAAATGTTGCACACAGATAAGATGTTCAGTTGTCCTTTATGAAAAACTTCTTTAACAATTTCACATTACGGCAATCGTCTATTTACACCATTGGTAAGTTTCCACAAGTTTGTGTTTCTAACAATACTTTCCCTTATGCTGAAACGCTGTAATTGTTGGTTTTAAATGTTAAGCTACCAATAGGAGATAAAGAGCAGCTTTGTTCTAATTTACTTGACAATTTGAATGGCTTAAGCACATATTGGATCAACAGTAAGCCTATAGTGGTTATTTGTTGTTGACACAATATACTATTCAATTTTCTATAATTAACTTGATTACTTTCCACATCCCTGCAAGTTCTCCTTATTGATGGGACCTGCAAAGCATGATGAACGAATGACAACTGTGAGCCAGGAATATCACTGCACTGAATGATTCTGCGCATTAGATTTGTACAACAGGATTTGAATTAATAGATAACGTCCTTTCTAGCTGCGTAGTCATCAGAATGAATGTAAATATCACAGCTTTGAGCATGTTAATTCATAGTAAACTTTCTTTCGTTTACTGGCTTTGAATTTGCTTTCAGGGTGTCAAGAAATTTTATTGCTTCATATAGGGACTTGATAGTTTAATTTTTTTTTTTTTTCGATCAATACATCATTTTCCATTGCTGTCCCCGTGACAGCTGATCGTTTGCTAACATCAAACGTTACGTGGGTCCTTTGAAACTCACTATTTAGCAGCTGCCGATACTTACTGTCAGCAGTTACTGCGAAGAGGGAGGGGGGGGGGATTTCCCTATTCATTGGATAGCTAATTTCATTTGATACTTTTTTTTGTTTAGTAAATAGCTCTGTCTGCAACTAAAGTGAGTCAGATCTTACAGTGGTGTTCCTGTTGCTATCCCTATATTCGTAGTCATTTTACTAAGCTCAAAATCCAATTACTATAAGGAAATGAACACAGACCACTGCATTTACATCTAGTACTGTTGTTTCATTTTCTTCAAATAGGTAGCGATGTAAAAATAGATCAACAATCAATCCATGATGACATGCCTCTTACTAGACACCAACCTTTGCTGCTGTTGTATAACTTTATTCTTGTTTTATCGTCGTATGGCTGATGAAAAACATCTCGAAACACGCTTTTCCTACCTTTCATTATTATGCTACTTTCGTTTCCTTTAAACACTTTCAGTTGACTAAAACTGCAGTGTCAAGTTCTGAGCAACAAACATGTAGAATACCGTAAACAATTTCCTTTGCGAATTATCTTTGTTTGGAACAAACAGTTTTTACTCTCAGATTTTAGCTGGCACGCTCCCTCCCAACACATCACGACACCATTACGCTAAAAATAAATTCGCTTCTGTGCGTCGCAGCGTTCAACACACGATCAGCTGTTTCTTGACACCAAATTTTGCAGGCGTCATTTGTTTTACTGCAGCCAAATATTTGTAGACAGCAACAATATCTTTATCAAGGAAAACAACCAACGTGTGCAACATAGCCCACTTGTTAAATAAACAACAGTTGTTGAGTTTTGCAGTTGGATGAATGTATTGTAAGTAATCAACACATCTTTCCGGCGCCGATTAAGAGAGTCATCTTCAGTCCGTGAGAACTTGCGGCTGTTTAACCGTAGGGAAGGGTTGCCTGTTTTTGTGCCAATGTTTATTATTGTTTACTGTGCAGTTTGAAATAATTCTTCGACGACCTAAAGTCGTTTACATTTCTGTTATGCATGTCAACAGAAAGAAAGTGCTACAGAGTATATAGAATTCTTCAGCACCTGCGTTTCATAGAATAGTGAGAAAGGATTTTAGTCGCGTGCAGACTGCGGCACAGTTTTAGACAGTTTTTTAAATTACAGTACGCATCGATTACGGCCTACCAATTTAAACTAAGGCACTGTAAAATTGTGCTTTTCACCAGTTTGCGAGTGTCTTCTGCAAGGTTCAGAATTTCTGTGCTGTAGTCTGTTGATAGTGAACTCTCAGGCAGTTCAAAAGATTAACCTAGCCGTGCTTATTCATTGTTTAAAGGAAGACCGAGGTCATAGTTCATCCTTAATCGTTTACGGGGAAATATCATCATGTCGCTAGTATTATTAAATTTACGTAATGTATCAACACCTTGGGCCAGCCTATAAAATGCCTAGGACCATAAGTATTTGTACAGTGACTCTTGTTGTAACTCTTTCATTGATATTCATTCATCCATCCACTGTGTTGTGTAGATCCCATCAAGAATGAGAACTTGACCGATGAGGAGCATTGCCATCAAAAGCGAAGCAGAACACAGAAAGTTAGTTAGTGTGTAAACTTTATTAACAATGATTATCACTGTACTGCTTAATACTATTCTTCCTTAACCTTGCTAAAAGTTACCCAGAAAATTGAAGAAAAGCTGCTACTCTGAAAAAATTGCATTTTCCTCACCTTTATTCAACAGCTACTGTTTATCATCTTTTTGTAGCTTAATACTTACTTAAATATGTAAGTAATTTTCATAGAAAATAGTTTCCTATATCTGTAAATACTGAATGCTGTTACGAATACACTACTATCTGTCTTGCCGCCGTATGGTGAACACTCCTGCTTACAAAGCACGTAATGGAAAGCTTCAGTATAGATAATCATACAAACTGTAGAGAGCCTGATGTGATATGTATTTATTTATTTATTTTAATTGGGATTCTTAATTTTTTTCATTATGTTAGATGGAAGCTTATGAAATACCTTAACACCAGAGAACTTATGGCACCAGCACAGCAAGTCATTTTTGCGTGTTTGAAAGGGCAAAATACGAACAATTGCATATCTCTGTGAGCCAGTTTTGGACCAGTTCAGAAATCATCTGATCAGCAGAATCACTACCTTTTAGTGAGCTGATGAATTTTGTAATCTCTTAAGGGCTTATACTTTTTAAGCAAATATCAATAGTGTCTGCTGAAGTAAATGAGCATGATATGACAAGGTAAATAGCACATGAGATGTTAACCACACGTTAATCCACAAGGCCTGTAATGGGATGAGCTGAGTTTCACATAATCATTGTTTGTTGAATCCATTTTGATACCAACAGAGGAGATTTTCAGTCTTCAAAGGGTCATAATACACAAGCATGAATCGAATCAAAATCCTACAACACACTGACATCAGTGACACAGGACTATAGTTGAGTGCTTCTGTTAGATAACTCTTCTTGAAAAGGAATGATGTTCACATTTTTCCAATCACTTTGTATGCCTAATTCTTTTGGTGACCTACGATAGATTGCTGTTAGAGAAGGAGCAAATTGATTTTCATGCTTTATGGAGATTTGTTTAGATATGTCATTAGGTCCAGTAATTCGGGCTTCTCTCTTTCATCTTCCATTTCATTGCCAGTGTGGTTACTGTGTGATGGACAAGTGGCTGTTATCTGTTTACCGATTTAACTTAATACCAAATCATCTTACAATTTACTATCAGATCGGTAAATAGAATTTTACTTTTGGATTCGGGAATGCTTCATGCATAGTTCTTTTTTATTTAAGTTGGTTTTTGTTTGTCTGCAAGGCTCTGGCTATATTTAAATTTGCTGCAAAGCTCTCTCAGATTTAAGAGCAGCTTTCTAACACAGCCAAAAAATTGTAAGTTGATCTAAGACCCTAACGTCATGAGTTTGTTCTCTTATTAACTGCTCAGGGTAATTTTCAGATAAGACATTTATAATATCAAATAAATCCCTGCTCCAATCACTTGGCTTTTCCAGTGCAAAAGTGGTAAGTTGAAAGATTCAAAAAAGAACTGCATGTTTTGTTGGGGGTTTGTGTAGTAAGCATGAGAGTAACATGGAGGTGATTACTACAAGAGACACTTTTGCATCATGATGTAGTTTACGGCTGACACTTTTGCATCATGATGTAGTTTACGGCTGAAATAATGAGAGTGTATTTTCATAGGAGAATCAATCAATATTTTGCTTGGTCCTAGGAAAAGACCTTGAAGATTAAATTTGTTAGATTCACACTTACATGGAGACTTACCAATAGTCATCCATTCTGTCACTGTTTGTTAACTGGAACCAGAAAGTTGGAAATGACAGTGGTACACAAGCAATGAACAACACTCCCACACACATTGTAACTTGGCTTGTCCAGTATTGGAGTAGAAGTAGTAATAGACTTTATTTTATGTGATAAATTTGTATATGCTGTGCTAGAGCCCATTGCAGGTCATTACACAAATTGAAACTTACAGCTGAGAATACCATGTATTTCCCACAACGACAACAGCAACCTGTTGCTACTCATCACTACATCAACGACCTTGAGAAACCTAAACCCTGTCGTAACTAAACAGCATGTACAACAGGGCATTTGTTAGCTATTTTCAATTGTATGTACTCGTTAATATTCAACAACTCAAACATTGCAGATGTTCAGACAGAATAAACAACTAATTCTTCATATATACGTATTCAGTCCACTGCAGTGTTCTTGGTGAGGTTACTTCATACTAGTATTAGCCATTTCCTCCAGTATTCCACATCCTTGAGGAGTTTCACAATGTTCGAACTATGAATACACTTGTGCAACATGCAGCATACTTCAACACCTGTTTACAGTTCCTTCACATCTTATTTCCAGTTACTTAGGACTGTTCATAACTCAAGAGGTTCTCAACAAATATAAGCCAGCGAAGTTAATTTTATTGGGTAATGTAAAAAAAAAAAAAAATCTATAAGGGCTTTTAGTTCCTTATTCGTGTCTTAGGGATTTTTTTTTTTTTTTCCCCCTCCAGTGCAATAAGTTCTTATTTAAGGGTCATCTGTTTACAGCTAGAATCAACCATGGATAAATCTATGGCTACCATTGCCAGTGCAGCACTCAAATCTCTTACTCCAAAACTAAAGTAATTAACTGCAGTTAGCTTGTAAAAGTCAAGCTTAGATTTCTGGGTTTACGTGATTGTCTTCTACATTTCACAAGTATACAAAAAATGTTGAGTGTGTGTTGGGGGGGGGGGGGGGGGGGGTGATAATATGATGATTCTTCAGTCACCCAAACCTATCAATCGGTGAAGATGTGATTCCATATATAGTAGTAACCAGTCTATCCTTTAATCATTAACAGTGAGTTTTCAATCAGTGATGAATATTTTGTTCAAACTACTGTGGCATAACCAACCAGAGTTTCACTTTCCTTGTCACTACTAAAGTGTGAGGCGAGGCTGAGCAGAAGAGTGCTTATACATCAGATTCTGATGTTTCAGCAGTTCTGTGTGAGCTATATGGAGGTACCGGCCAGGTACACAGCCACTTAGCAAAGTCAGATCTGTCCAGTGCCAAGTTTTCTTCACTACAACAAAGAATGTTGAGATGCCAGCCAGTAGCCAAGGCCCTCGCAGCAGCAGCTGGTGCTGGCCATTGTGCACACAATAGTCATTGATTTATGAATGAAAGTTATAGTTTTGCAAACAGTTACATATATAATGGATTATGCTTATCCATTACAGATATTTTAGAACTGTGACTGTATACTGCATGTAAATAAATTATACAAAACTGCAACCAGTCACTTTTTTGAATAATTATGTTTTATTCCATGAACTGGTTTTTGAACCTTTTCAGGTTCATCTTCAGATGGTTCCAGGAAGTTACATCATTATTGCTAGCATAATTCTAGGTGCTGGCTTGCGACAGTATAGGCGGCTTTTTTCGGTTAGTGTCCATCTGTGTGCCTCCATTTTGATGTTCAGTTGTTATATCACTACACACACTTCCACACAAACTATATTAATTTACACTCTGACAGCGAGACATTTCCAGCATCCAGCATGCGCTTTACAGTTGTAAATGGATTCCTTATTAAGAACTTCTTCATTGCTCACTCAGTCGTGTCAGATCCTGTTCTCCACCAGATGCAGCAGTATATCCAGAGGGAGTTGCTGGAATTGCTTCCAGCTCGGATATCGGATACCATCCATAATTATTTTGTGCTGCTCCATAGGCTGACTCTCAGGAGGAACGTCCCCTGTCTCTTGCAAGGAAGGTCACCAGAGGGCTTCAAGGATGAAGATGCTGGCTTGCCAACACATCTAATGGCCACTGGTTGATCAAGAGATTGAACATTTAATTGCTGCTTGTCTCGTGTGTAGATCACCAGGCTGTATCACAGCAATGTTGATCACTGTGTCCAGATCCATCACAGCCATACAAACCTTCCACCTAGATTCCACAGTCCTTTCTGGATGGATATTGGTTGAATGTAACAGATGTCTATTGCTAGTTTTCACACATTGTAAACTGCCATTTCATGACAATGGAATTGATGATGCAGGCCCTCGCCCCTGTCTTCTCCCTAGAATGCTTCCCCAGGCCCTGGTGATGGACAATGGCCCCCATTTCATCTCACAGACTGTTCAAGATTTTTGTCTGGAACATCGTACCCACCACATCAGAATGGCCCTATTCCACCTTCAGCTGTATGAAAGGTAGAAATCTTTATAAGGACTTTCAAACCTCAAACGAAGAAATACATCAGAGATGGCCTGGTGCACTGGTGTTGTTTCAGTTCTTACAGGTCCATGCTGATTGGCCAGAAGAACCTGGTTGAACTTCTGCACATGTGCCAGTCACGCATGGTGGTGCACCCCATGCTGCCTACCTCACACCTGCCTAGGTCACTTCCATCACCACACTGCATACTGGGGACCCACATCCTGGCTCACGCTTTTCATCATGGTAAATGCTGCATTCTGCTGGTCATCGACGGCTAGTAGGTTTGGCGAGTCTTCGTGCTGCGTATGGAGGACAGGCTGGTGGCCCACCATCACAACCAACTACACCCATGGATGGGGGACCACCTCCATCTCTGCTGTCCCCAGACTCACCTCCTGAGCCTTCCTCCCTCCTGGAGTCATGGTTTTGTCTTCTCCTCCATCCCATAGGGCGCCTTCTCTTTTTTGGTCCCCCCTCCTACATTGAGCTCACCTTGCCCACCACAACTCCTCTTTTGTTTTTTCCACTTCATGTTTAACACTTTGGTTAGTTATAGACTTTTAATGACTGGCTTCTCTGAAGTCCTTTCCATCACACTCTTCACCAGAGTCCAACCCTCATCACATGTACACTGAAAGCATGAGATATTAGTGTGTCACATTTCTTTATCAATTTGTGAGGTTCTTGACAAATCACATCGTGATAAACTTGAAATAGCATACATGTTCATTGTCACTAAAGTTAACAACTAGAGCACATTTATAAAAGAAAATAAACTTACTTAACAGTCGATGCTCAGGTACTGGTCTGCCTATAATTATTAGACAAGAATAAAAGTTGTTCTAGTTATGAACATAAGTTGTGTTTGGTTTCTATGTCATAAATTGGTATTAAAGATTTATATCTTCAACAAGTACTGAATTCTTTTTAGGTACACACAATACTTATGATTTGCATTTAAGTATGTGACATTTTGTGACAACAAAGTAACACCGAACAAGTTAGTAAAAAGAAGACAGACGAGTACATATATGGTACAAAAATGTACAGGTTGTTTCAAAATGAGTAAACAGGGTTTAAGGCTTTGTAAAAAAATTTTAAATTCAATTTACAATTATAAATAATATATAAAATGAAAGAGCAACTCAAACAGTTTTCCTTACAACTGTTGTATGTGAGTACTATTTGTCAAACATCAAGTCGAAAGGTGAGTTCTTCCCAAACCTTTATCAGTGTGTTTGGAGTAATTGTTGCAACAATGCTGTTTCCAAAGTTGGGTAGATCCGCTAGTAGTGGAGGCATACACACACGATCCTTTATGAACTCTCAAAGGTAAAATTCACATGGCATCAGATTGTGTGTCAACATGGAGTTCATGCAAAACAACTTATCTACTAGTTGCTTGCATATCAGTGTAGAATAGCAAGTTGCAGTTATATACGAGGTGGGACCAAATGAATTGGACTGAGAGGGTGCTGCTATTCATAGACATAGTACAGAGTTATCCTGCTAGATGGGGTTAGTAGAGACCTTCACACACAAGTTTGCAGATGATGTCAGTGTGTAGGTGTTCTATCGTGGTAGGGGACTGATGACCTCAGATGTTAAGTCCCGTAGTGCTCAGAGCCATTTCTATCATGTTCCTCTGCCTGTTGGTGTGTTCCATTTGCGAAGGCATTAAGGCAACTTTTAAAAGAACAAAAAGTGTGTGTGTGAAATTTTGTTTCCTGCTTAAAAAATCAGCGGTGGAGATCCACCAAATCCTTGAGGCTGTGAGCTGCGCACAAGGTTTCAACTGGTTTGAGCGCTTTCAACATGTTGAGATGAGCACTAAAGACCAGCCTCAGTGTGGATGCCCTGCAATGTTGCAAAACAAGGAAAACCTTGAAAAAATCTACCAAAAAAATCGATGGGGACTGTTGTTTCATGATTGACCAAATTTTGACAGAGACAGGTATGAGGTGGAGCTTGTGTCAGTGAATTCTGAGTGGAAGTTTTAAGATGTCTGTGAGAGGATTTGCAGAGGAAATACGCAGAGCTTTAGTGATCAGGTGACTAGTTAATTCATCACAACAAGGTCCCTGCACACATGGCCTTATAAGTGAGCCACTATTTGGCATCTCAGGAATGGTCTCTCATTCCCCAAATGGCTCTGAGCACTATGGGACTTAACAGCTATGGTCATCAGTCCCCTCTCATTCCCCACCCTCTGTATTCGTCAAACCGACCCCAGGCGACTTTCTCCTATTCCTGCAAATGCAAAGAATGTTTACAGGAAAGTGCTATGATGATGTGGAGGCAGTAAAAACAGCTTTGCAAAGGGCACTATATGATTTAACTTGAAGACTTCCAGATGTGCTCCAAACGGTTGGAAAAAAGACAAATGGATTGCATCTAATAGAGAGTACTTTGAAGATGAATGAAGGAATTTTGTAAAAAGATTCATGAATAGATTTTTGATAACACTTTTTTTTGCCTCGTACACAGTGTTAATTGGATCTGGTTGGGTATATCCATTTATGACACTCTTTTTTCTTTAAGTCTCATTATATTTCCTCTCATTTCCAACAATTAACTCTGACTAAAATGTTATGACTGCATCTATTGTAGTACTTATTTCTAATTGTAGATATTGGTTGCAATCATATTACTGCACTCAGCCAAAATGATGACAGAAAATTGTATTACATTTCACTAGTATTTCATTGAATTCCAATTGATATGACACTTCAGAAATAGATACATATTCTTCTAGACAGGCAAGCTCTATCACTCATGACTTCATACATTAATAATCGATTATGCTTTGATGAACATACCATTCTACTCTTGGAACACCATTCCTCTAACCAAAACTTTCCTAATTTAATTTCTTACATAATAATAACAATATTAATCCTTAGATACTTAACTTACATCCGTTACATCTGTAGTAACATAACAATTGAGATTTCAAATAAAAATGCAGTCACTCTAATGTTGAATCCATATACACAGTCTCTACATTGTTCTTGTACACAGTCGGGTCAGTATCTTTTTGATGTACAATGATCTGAAAGTATAGTGAAGTAAGAAAAGAACATAAATCATTACAGACTGAGACAGAAACCACAATGCTCCAGGGTTAAATAGAATGACATTTGCTGTTTCCACGTAGTGGCACTAGGTGATGGCTGCGTGCACCGTTCTTGATGCATGTCTGTCAGTACTGTATGAAAGTACCACCTCTTGGCCTGGTGACTGAGTCACCCGCCATGCTCCAGCATGGGTGGATTGAATAAGACATGAGAGGCTGGCACCTCTGGATCTGCAAAATTTGACAGACAGCAAGGTGCTGGTGTGATTGAGGTGGTAACTGCAGATTATCACAGTCCTCTCCTTTTGTTAAGGTGCCTCTAAGCCAGTGCCACCTCGACATCTGTCCCGTGTAGTGTGGGATGGCATTCAGTGCTCAGGAAGGTGATGTCCATGTCTTCTGTGGTACTGTCAGTAGATGCCCTCTGTGCCGCAAATAACTCCCTGTTGGCCTGCACAGGAGAGTAGGGCCAGAAGTGATTTGGACAGTGATGGCATTGCTGCAGATGGATGCCCACAGGTGGAATGCCAGCCGCTGGCATCACCAACACTGGAACTGTATCCATGGAGGCATTCAGGGGCATGAGATGGCTCCAGCCAAAGTAGCACTTGCTGCCAATTCAGGATCTACACCTGTTGTGTATGGCCATCCGTTCCCAGGTTCTGATGAACTTGTGGAGGAGATGAAACAAGAACAGAGGATTTTGCGCAAGGCCCAGTGTCATATGAGGGCAAAACAAACAAAAGGGCTGCAGAGGACAGAAGTGAGGAAGGAGGACCCGAAAGAGTGGGCAATCTTGTAGGCATGTGAGGAGGTGGTGGCAACCAGGCCTCTACTTTAGCGCACAGTTGATCGCAGTGGTGGGTCACCAGCTGTTCTTCCGTGTGCAGTGTGAAGATACATTGACTGCAGTTGACTGCCAGAATCCAGTGCTCATGGCGACCAAACATACGAGCCCATGACAGGGTCCTAGAGCTTTAGCATGTAGTCATAGGGAGGAGTAGATTCAGCTCCATGTGTGGCTCGCAGCTGTGCAGTAGCTCCAACAGGCTCTTCTTGCCAATTAGCATGGAATTGTAGGAACAAAGGAACCATATGTTTCTTTATTTGCATATTAAAAGTACAGATGAGGTGTTCCACCTCTCCATTTGACTGAATGTGTATGAATGTGGTAAATACTATAGTGTGCACAAAAATTGTGAAAAATCTGAGCGATGAATTGTGGGCCATTGTCAGATACCAGGTTATGGAGCAGGCCTTCAATAGAGAATATCCACATGAGAACCTGCACCATCACCTATGCTATGGTGGAGCAGCAATTGACAACATATGGAAAATGTGAGTAATCGTTGATGACCACCAACCAATAAGCATCCAAGAAAGGGCCTGCAAAGCCAACATGGACAGGCTCCCGAGTCTGTTAGAGCTCAGACCTGGTGAACAACACTTCCAGGGCATGGCCTGATGACATGCACATTTAGAACAAGCGGTGATTCCATATTCAATCTCACTAACAATTCTGGGCCAGAAGACATGGTGACAAGCTGGCAACTTTGTGCGTGAGACATCCCAGGAGGCGAAGAATGTTGCGCCAGAGAGGTGGTGGGATACTCACCTGTGGAGCAGCATTTCCAGTGGAAAACAAAATAAAGCCATTGATGAGTGTGAGTTTGTGCCTTATCAGAAAATAATTGCAGGCAGGATCTGATGCATGAGCTGAAGGTCACTTGGACCACCCTTGCTGAATACATTATCACACAACAGAGAATGGGGTCATCAGCTATGGCTTGAGCAATGTGAGAACTGGTAATTGGGAGTGCACCCACTATCTGCCAACCTTCCTCATCGAGGTAAAAACAAAGTACTTCATCGTGATTGAAACGAGTGTCAGGACCATTGGTAAATGCAAAAGAGATGAACGTTTGAATGCTGAACCATAGGGCAGAAGTGAATCTCATAATTATATCTACTAAGGAACATGGCCCACCTCTGAAATCTACTGGATATCTTGTCCAGCAAGTGTGCTGCAAAGCTAAAGAGAGACGCTAATGGCTTATGATCATTCATCAAATGAAACTTTATTCCATAGAGCAACATACAAAACTTCTTGACAGCATGCTCTTTTCTTAAGTAATTCATTGAGAAGATAGGAAACTGAAGCTGCCTGTGGAAGGAACTTGTGATAATATGCAACTTTGCCTAAGAATGCCTGGAGCTCATTCACTTTCGTAGGGCGCAGGAGGTCCACGATATCCGTCATGTGACTGTCGGTTGGCTAAACCCCCTGATTGGAAATAACATGTCCCAGAAATTCTATAGAGGGTTGGAAGAAACATAACTTTCCCACATTACACTTAAGTCCTGCATCAAACAAGGTCTGAAATAAAAGAAGAAAGTTGCGAAGGTGACCCTTGGTGGTGGTACCAGTAACACTAATGTTATCGAGGTATCTGATGCAACAAGGAATTATTGGGTAAGTTGTTCCAGAGTGATGACCAACATGCCAGCAATGCAAGAAACCAATCAGTTGCACCAACAAGAAGATAAAGTGATTCTTCAAGTGGCAGCTGTAAATATGCTTCTGACAAATAAGTGTTTTGAAATATACTGCCCTCCAGCCAGCTTAATCATGAGTTCATCCAGGTGAGGAATGTGGTAAGTATTGACCAAAGACTGTGAATTAACCCACTAGGGGCTTCACATCTCTTCTGTGAGTAAGTAATTGTCCACCATGGGGGCTGGACTTTGCAGTGCTACTTCACTTTACATGCTGCAAGTCCATCCTTGCACTATTCTTTTTCCCTTCTGCCTTTCCATTGGATGTTGTTCTTGAAGATGATGGCACTTGGCTTTGGTTTGTGATTTTTGACATTTGTTTTCTTCCCTTCCAGCATTCTACAACTTTTTATTCGTAAACATATGGTCCTCATTGTTTGGTTTGATATGCTACCTCTTCTCCAAAATTTACAGAAGTGCAGATCATGCAGGGAGTTTGCCATGGTGATGTATATTCCACCTTTTGTCACTTTCTCTCTTTGCACTCTTCCTTTCTTGCAAAGATAATATGCCCAAAACCCAACATGGTAGCCATTCAGTTGTGGGAGGGGCTCCAATACCTGCTCTATGGTAGCCCTCTGACTGTGCAGGGCTCGCACTGTCGGTGCCTGAGCTCAAAATTCCACACACATACCAAGGGATATGTGCCCATCATAGCTGGGGCACGAGGACTCTGGGCAACAGTTTACTGGCCAGGTAACCGTTGCTGCGAACTGGTGGAGCCCATGGGGAGAGCCCTTGTTCAGAGTGGCTGGCACCATGGCAGAAGACTTACGCATGAAGCAAATTAAACTTTTCTGCACGTGGCCACATGACCTCAGCAACCTCTTCTTAAGGTAAGACTTATTGTGTGGAGAGAGATGATCCTAGCATGTTTCCTTCCTTGGCGATGCCATGGGAGGAACATAGTGCTCAGATACAATGGGAGAAATACTTCGTTTGTTCTAGGTTTAATGGGGATTCCTCTTTGGCAACAAGGCCACTGCTGTTCATTGAACACCTCAAGGACACGTTTGGGGAACTAGCAGTGATTTCAAAAATAAAATGTGTCTCTGCTCTGATGTAAATGGCCAACCCTGCTCAGTCAAGGGTGCTGCTTACCTCTGACAATTTGAGTGACATTTCTGTAGCTAAATTACCCATACCAGTCTCAATAGGGTGCAGGGTACGGCCTTTCAACATGATCTCCTTTTGCTGACTGATGATGAGTTGCTTGCCAATTTGGAGCAACGGGGTGTACACGTTACCCGTTATTTCCAATGGAAACCAAAGGACAATATGATTGATACTGGCACCTTCATCTTGGTCTCTGAAGGTGACTCGTCGCCTGAGGTGGTCAAGGTGGTGTATTAATGCAATGTGAAGACTTATGTCCCCCCTCCCATGCAGTGTTACAAATGCATGAGATCCTGGGCACATGTCTTTGCATTGCAATTCCAGACCCCTGTAGGGATTGTGGATGTCAGTTGCTCACATATGCTCCATGTTCCTCATCACCCTCATCAAGTGAGGGAGCACCATTCCCACTGTTCACCAGAATGCACTGTCTTCCAAAGAGAAAAGAAAATCCAGGAATTCAAGACTCTTGACTGACTCACACATCAACACAAAGAGATGTAATACGATTTTATACATCTTACAATTATAACAATGATGTATTCTATGGCCATGAAAATTTCGTCCTCTAGCTACTGTACCATTGCCCTCCATTTCTTATACTTCAAGCCCTAGGGGCCACTTGACTACAGCCACTCGCCAGCCCTGGTAGTTAGGGGCTCTCCTCTTACTGCTTCCCCCATACCCCATTTGGGGATGTCGCCCTCATTCCCCAGCCAGAGAAACAGTGCCCTCCTCCAGCACCAAATTCTCTTACCAGGAAGGGGTCCCTTGGGATGCTCAATTCCCAGGAATCTGCTGATTATCAACCAGATGCCAGCTAGTGGCAGAAAGAGCCACAAGTTGTAGATCGTAAAACTTTGCGTCCTTCCTCTGTCTCAGAAACCTGGACAGACAAGCCCTTGCAGACATCAAAATCATCTAAGGAAAAGAATGTCAAGGAGAAGGAGATTCTGGTAGCCCCAGTGCCACTCGGCTCTGCTTCTGATTCTGAGGCGGCATCCCAGGTTGTCCCTATGGGTCTGGAGTCCCACCACACACCTTGGTTCAGAATCAATGTCTCTTGATGCAGTATCCTCACAACTGATGGCAACAGACACCCCTGAGGAATGACCTGCCTCCTTGGTCCCTACATGCCCCCACAGGATACTATTAGTGCGATCCTCCAGTGGAACTGCAGTGGACTTTTCTATCACCTTGGCTGAGCTACGACATCTCTTATGTCTTTCTCCTGCTTTTTGCATTGCCCTTCAGGAAACTTGGCTCCCAGAAATGCAGACAGATGATGCGCCCAATGATTCACCATGCTTTTGTTCACTGCTAAGTCTCTGTAGACATTCTGCAATCACATATCTGTGATGCTCTCTGCTTGAAATGCATCTCCATTACAGATGCCACTTAGAAGGCCATGTATAACACCGCCACCTATCTGAACTTCATGATATTATAGGGGCTGAAGCAGGAGTATTCGATAATGCCCCACATCAGACTCCACATTTTTTTCAACCGGAATTGGCCAAGAAAAAAAATTGTTGCATTACTTATTGAACACCCCTTGTATAACAACTTTGACTTTACTGCATTATCTTTGGTTGTAACTCAAATTTTGTAGTTTGCTGCAGATGATACTTCTTTAACTGGAAACAATACTAGTGTGTCATAATGTAAAGGTAGTACTCTAACTATAAAATAACATATGCAAAACATTATTATGAAAAGGATAGTTACTACTCACCGTATAGCAAAGATGCTGAGTTGCAGACAGGCATAACAATATTTTTGTTGTGCCCATCTGCAACTCAGCATATCCTCTATAAGGTGAGTAGCAACTATCCTTTTCATAATATTGTTACATTCCTTCCTGGATTTTCCATTGTTTGATAAGTAAACATTAAATTTTAACTTACAATTTATTAACTTTCAATATATCAACAAAACCAAAATAATTACATCAGTTTTTCCAAGTATTGTGATGACTGGTGTATTGAATCATATTATTTTTTTCTTTTCTTTTCTTATATACAAGCTACATGTAAATTGGGTGAGCTATAAACCAAAGACACCACCAAAAGTAAATTAACGAGTTGTTTTGTAGCAAGGATAATGTTTTGATACATTGTTAAATATCTGTATGAAACAAAGTAGGAAACGTGCTCTTCAGTTTATTAATCCACCTTTCTTAACCCTTTATTTTCGGGAAGTTGTAGCGTACAGACGTATGCTTGGATCCATTGTACCAGTATTGTTAAAAATGTGTACTTTAACCATTCATTAAAAGTATTAGAAAAGGAATATATTTCACACAGTTATAAGTTCAATTCTTATCTGTTCATCATTTCACTTGCCTCCGAGATCCTGCATCAAGAAGTTCAGTGCAGACAAGAATAATTAACACCATATCTGGAGGAGCGTTCCTGCATTTACATTGCCACACTCAAGACTAAACACAATGGAATTAATGTGAAGATAATGACTCAGACTTAATAGGCCCCTATTGAACTTGGATTACTTGTACTAAAAATAGTGTGCTTTGTGTGTTTAAGAACTTATAGACAGATCAACAATTTCAATGGGTTTGATGACTATTTGATACCACACACTACTGGAACCAGCAGTGCATAATGAAAATTATGTTTATCAACTTTGAATGTAATGATATTCAAGGTTTGTTGTTATTGACAGCAGTTAAAGTTCACTCAAGATTGTGCGCAGATTCATAAATTACCTTCAAAATTTTCTCAACTATTCTTTCCAATCAATTTTTCCAATTACTTAAGCAGTTATTAATCCATTTCCACTTCCCTATTCACTGGCACAGATGAAATGACGTAAAAATCAAAATCAAACCTAGACCTGTTTGGTTACTAACACATTAAATAGTTCTACAATAATCACGTATTAATTTCATATAATTGGACACATAGCTTTGATTGATTTACAGTTAAAAGTTACAGGTTTGCAAAAAATTACACATATCATGAATTACTATATCTCATTGACTATCTTTTGTCATAATTACAATCTGGAATATATTACAGTATTCATGTGAAATTATATTGTGTTACATGTCTTAACAATGTTTCCAACTAAAGTTTTAATTACAACTTAATTACTTTGAACATTTTACGACAATCAAAATTTTCGTGTTTGTCTGTAGAGTGTGTTCTCTTGAACAGACAACTTCTGGTGTGGAGAAAAATTAAGCTTTGATTTCAGAATTATTGACATGTCAGTCATGCTAAAATATTTCTGTGATTTACTAACTTATATAAAAACACTAAACAATTAGCAAATAGTTACACAAATATGAAATAGAAGTGATAATGCAATCTTAACTGAAGTGAAAATATGGGTAAACGAAACAGTAAACGTACACAGTGTGCAAGAAAAATAGGCGACTGTGGTATCAAATATGTCAGTATACCTAGCATAATTCAATACAGTAAGTGTTGTCCCACTGTGCCACATTACAAAATTGTGCATGTTGTCTTTATTATCAACTGTATGGCTTTGTAATGGTACCTGGAATTTCCTTAGTGTATGCTCCAACAATACAATACAAACAATCAAGCAAAACACTATGGACGTGTCTGTAAGTAACTAAATAATGTAGAACACCTGAATTTACTGATATGCAATCACAATACACACACAGTCCTCAATTAGTCTGGCCCAAGAACTAATGATTCTTTTACAAATCACAATTCACATTTCATTAAATCAAAACGTCCTCATTTAATTAAAAGGAAATAGCAAGGTATGCAGTCACCTTCACAGAGTGATCTCTGAAATACTAAACCAGCAAATCTCACTCAATGAAGTACCATATCAAAAAATGCAGCATTTCATACAGGCATCAATCTTATTAAGAAAACAAATTTAGATAGCCAGCCTAAATTCACAAGGAGTCTTTTCATATCTAATGCAATGTTCAACATATAGTAATGTGTTCATAAGAATTGGAGAAGTACCATTCATTTTGATGCAAGACATAAACAGTATTGCGGCCACAAAGAACAAGAGTTTATTAAATCACACTCAAATGCATACAAGCATAGAGACAGTACAGTAAGCAATAGAACACATCTGACAACCAAGTGCCTGCTGCACTATCCTTATATAGGGAGGATGGCACAGCAGATGCCATGCCATATTCTCAAGTTGTGGATGGCCTCTGCTGGCTGGTCCAGTGCAAATGTCAACATGGCCATTGACACATCTATATATTTGCAGCGGGTATCACAAGTGATGACAGTGGGAATGGAAGAAGATTCTGACCTTGAATTGGTGAGTAGAGGCGGACGTGGCATAGTCATGGACACATGTAGCAGCCATCCCACGTTGAAGTACCAGAAGAAAGGATGGGTGATGAGGGTGCAGGAAGCATCTCAGTGTTGGGATCTTCATCATAGTAAAACTGTACTGACAGCAAAGGCACCAACCACTCAGACAGAGGTGCCAGGGACACTGGTGTCAAGGGAGCTGACAGTGCCAGCCCAGCCTGTGGTGGAAGCGCAGATAGCTGTGGAGCCTTGCGGGAAGGACTGACAGCAAACATCATGGGGCTAGGGCCCAGAGGAGAGGCAAGAAATGATGACATCCACAAGGAGGGCAGGTCTGCCCCCACAGTAGGGATGTCCCACAAGTCTTGGACAGGCACTGAGGGAGGAGGAGGAGGTGGAGGCAGAGACAGCAGTAGCATTGGAGCCATGGCTCTTGCCATGATGCAAAGACACAGCTAATCATGGTGGCTTGCCAAGAGCTCATCACTGGTGCACACTTTACAGAGGCGACAGCCACGGAGCTTGGCGAGAAGCCGTTTCGGTCCATGGCCAAACGCCCATGTCTAGACTGTGGAGCCAGGAGTGAACCACAACAAGGGCCCCAATGACAGATGTTGGTTGGACAGCATGAACAGGTGGAGGAAGGTGTGATGATGGCAACCATGGAGCATCCCAGCCAGACTCCAATCAATGTAACCTGTAGGAGCTCAATAAGTACGTCACAATGTCAACTGTGGAAGAGTCCACAATGTACTTCTTCATTTGAACCTTGAATATGTGGATGAGACATTCAGCTTCACTGTTAGATTGGGGATGGAAATGAAGGCAAGCCACATGGGGAATACCTCAATGTGCACAGAAATAGTGGAAGGTCTGAGACACAAACTGCGGACTATTATTTGTCACAAGTGTATACAGCAATCTTTTAATAGAAAAATTTTTGGAAGGGCCTGAACCACAGCTGTAGCTGATGTCATAGGACAACAGACAACATATGGAAATTTAGATATTTCATTGACAACCAGCAATGAAAAAGAAGTGGTGAAGAGTCCTGTAAAATCAACACATGCATTCCAACAGACACTGTGCTGTGGACCACAGAGAGTGACCCCCATGGTGCCACCTATTGTGTAGCACACCAAGACCAAGATGCTTAATGTAATCTTTAACCTTCAATGCTGTACCTAAACATGTGCAGATGACCCCCCCCCCCCCCCCAATATCTTGAAGTAGGAGCTGAAGCACATCCCACTGTAGGGTGGCCAGCATCACAACCACAGTCTGCAGCTAAGAGAACAACACCCTCCAAACACTTAAAGGTGGTGACCGAGTGCAAAAAAGTAAAGGATCAGAAACCCTGCCAGGAGGCCTGCCCAACCAATCGTTCTGAACAAGGTGAACAACTTGGCAGAAAACTGGAGTGGCAGCGACAGCAGCTGTGATCTGGGAGCCTGTAATAGGAACCCTTCCACTGTACATTGTAGCTCAACATCTAAGGATTTCTAAGGAACTCATCCTGATCAAAAGTAGGATCCAGTACCATCAGAAGTAGGGATATAGCATTGCCCTTGGCATGCTGTACGGTAGGCAAAAATGTTTTTCATAGTTGCAGCAAGATAAAAACAAGGACCAGTGCTGGAGATGATGTGCTGCCTTGGGCAACAAAGCAGAAGGATTCAACAATGAAACCAAAGGCTTGTAATACACAAGGAGGTGGAATATATGAAACTTTTTCAGGGCATAGATGATAGCAAGCAGTTCCTTTTCAACTTGGGAGAGCTGAGCAGAGCTAAGCGATCTTGATCCATAAGCTGTTGGTTGTTCAGAGCCATCCTCATAGTGATGTGCAAGAATGGCCCTGAGCCATACTGGAAGGCACCCATAGCCAAGACCAGGTGGTGACCAGAAGCTAAACAAGGATCAGCAAATAATTTAGATTTCAAAACTGTAAATGCATGCTCACAGGACAGCGCCCTTGCAGAGTAATTTATGGAGAGGATAGGCTAATGTGCCCACACCCAGAATGAATTTATGATATGAGTCAATTTTTTGCGAAAAATACTTGAAGTTCTTTGATATTTGTTGCGTGAGGCATAGCTGTGACAGTTGTGACATGATGATACAGAGGCTTTACGGTGTTCCAAGAAACTTCATACCCCAAGTAAACAATTGATGACTGAAAAAATTGGGACTTGGCTAAGATGCACTTCAACCCTGCAGTATGTATGAGACCATGAACAAAAAGTATAAGTTGCATATGTGTTTGTCCATGGACGTCATTGAGATAGTTGGTGTACCTCAGAACAGATATGGCCAATTGTTCTAAAAAAACTCTGAAAAATTGCAGCAGCACTTCCTCACCAAATGGGTGATATTGATGTTGGTACAATCCAAAGGGCATGTTAACCACAATGAGCCATCTTCATCCAATGGAACCTGTAATATGTTACAGATAAATCAGTCTTAGAAAAAAGCTGGCCTCTGGGTGAGTTTGGCCAATAACTCATCCTGATGGCGCAAAGCATAGGTGTCAGTGATAGATTGATTGCTAATGGACACTTTAAAGTCACCACAGAGCCAAAGATGACCATTTGGTTTTTAACAGTCATGAGGGGAGTAGACCACTCACTTGATGTAATAGGCTGCATGACCTCCAATGGTGACAGTCTGTCCATCTCAGATTTCACTTGACAATGCCACTGTAATAGGGCATACATGGAAGAAAACTGGCTGTGCCATAGGTTTCAAGTAACATGCGCTGTAAAATTAGATGGACAACTTAACCTATCTGAAAAAAGAGCACAGAGAATCTAATTGTTGATGGGGACCTGGTAAATATGAGGTGCACTGCATTCGCAACAGAAAAACCAAAAGTACTGAAAGCATCCAGACCAAACAAATTATCAATGCCAGCATCACCCACTGCCAAAAAATCAGCAGATGAACCACTGATTTACACACAGTGAGGGCTCTAAGTTGCCCCAGAATTGGAATATATGGCTTGTTGTAATTTACCAACCATTGAGTAACAGTAAACAATGCTGGAGATACTAAGTCCACATAATTCGTGAGTTCAGCAATGTCAAGCTGCACCCGTGTCCATCACTTGCAGTTCAATAAACAGTTTTGTTAATATGTATAAGCACTGGAGACATACAATTTACATCCTACCGGGCATGAGTCGTGCTTCGGTAGCTCAGTTGGTAGAGCACTTGCCCGCGAAAGGCAAAGGTCCCGAGTTCGAGTCTCGGTTGGGCACACAGTTTTAATCTGCCAGGAAGTTTCATATCAGCGCACACTCCGCTGCAGAGTGAAAATCTCATTCTGGAAACATCCCCCAGGCTGTGGCTAAGCCATGTCTCCGCAATATCCTTTCTTTCAGGAGTGCTAGTTCTGCAAGGTTCGCAGGAGAGCTTCTGTAAAGTTTGGAAGGTAGGAGACGAGGTACTGGCAGAAGTAAAGCTGTGAGTACCGGGCGTGAGTCGTGCTTCGGTAGCTCAGTTGGTAGAGCACTTGCCCGCGAAAGGCAAAGGTCCCGAGTTCGAGTCTCGGTTGGGCACACAGTTTTAATCTGCCAGGAAGTTTCATATCAGCGCACACTCCGCTGCAGAGTGAAAATCTCATTCTGGATCCTAATCCATATCTGCAGGGGAAGGCTGGGAATGACACACAGATGCTATGCATGCAGCCCTATTGTGTTGCACAGAACTGTACGGTCAAGATGAGAATGCCCAGCACTGCCACTGCTGTGGCAGTTGATGTTGTTGTTGTTGTTTGTTTGTTTGGCATGTTGTTGCCCAGTGCAGTGCAAAGAGCACTTTGCCCCACTGCCATGTCATCCTCATCCTAGAACTAAATCATACTCAAATACTCAGAACACTAAGCCACATTCTGATTGCCAGCAGCATGAGGCATCTCAAAAGACTGGGTAGTATTTAACACTTCAGCCAAAGATGTATTTTCACACTGTATTGCACATTGATGCATCTCTTTGTTGGAAGCCAACTGAATGATGATGTCACAGACCACAGAATCAGCATAGGAATCATAATGGGCACTGGTAACAAACTGACATTTGCAACTGAGGCCATGGAGTTCAGCCACCCAAGCCTGGTGGGGCTGATCGGGCTTTTAATGACAATAAGAGAACTTGATGTGCACTGAAATGACATGCTTGCATTTAAAAGAAACAAAGTCTTACGCATGTTAGCATCAATGGCACCAAAAGCAAGGAAGTGTTGCTGAAGCCACACCTCATAAGCTTTATAGTCTTTGGTTGCATCATTGTAAGAGGAGAAAGGTGGCAGGTACAACAATGGTATAGAAGCCTCCATAGCCAATGTGACCACCAAATTTGTAATAGCAACCATAAGAGCCTGTTGCTGCTTGAAGAGAAAACAGGGGAAACAACCAAAGAAATGTAGCACATGGAAGTGAATCCCATCCTCAACGCCAGTTGTGTCATAATGTGAGACACAAGTAATAGCGTGGCCATAAAGAACAAGAGTTTATTAACCCATATTCAGATGCACACAAGCATATAAATAGTAGGACACATCTGAGGACAAGTGCCTGCAGCACTGCCCTTATATAGGGAATAGCTCTGATAGATACGATGCTATGTGCCATGCCGTGTGCACAAGTAGTGGGCGGCCTTTGGTGGTTGGCCCACACAGATGCCATTGGCAGAATGTTTGAGTGTAGTGAGCCTGTGGCCATGCCCATGACTCATATCCAAATACAAGGTACAGGGTTATAGCACTCTTCATTGTGAGTACTGAACATACTGTACAACTAACTAACACCGCCTCACAAAAAACATTAATCACCCAGAAGGGGAGGAGGAAATGAAATTAAACTTTATGGGCTGAGAGGGTATTTGATGTTGAGGGAGATGTTTGGGTCGGTTACACGAAACAACACTCCCATTTTGCAGTAGTTTGTTAATTCACTTAAACACATCAGAGGCTTACAGAGAACTAACATGGCGGTTTTGCCTCAAAGATAATCTTAGTTTAGTTCAAAGACGATACTCAGATCGATGCTGGTGTTGACCTCATCGGCGCCACATAGCCACTCCCCCCCCCCCCCAGTACGGAGTACTCTTGAGAGGCTGGGGGGGGGGGGGGGGGGGGTGACTATGGCGTTGGCAGGGGTGGTCCACAGGAGCCGGATCACAGTCAGCTCAACAGCATCGTCGGGGAGCTGTGTCGGTAGATGTCTGAAGGAAGGTTCGGCCACCGCACCTGAAAGTCATTGAAGCACACCGGGGGTTGTACTGGGTGTGCTGGTCGTGCGGCGACAAAGAGGTCGGCGGTTTGCGGGTGGAACGGAGCGATGATGATGACGTCTCCGGTGGGCGTGGTGAACACACGAAGTATGTCCAGGTTGACGTCAGGCGAGAGGGGAACACATTTCACCAGGTGGCAGGGAATGGCGGAGGTTGTGTCATGAGCACCAGATGAAGGGAAACACACGACGAACAGTGCGTCATCGCATAGTATTATAGAGATGTTGTGGATTATGTCTGGGGGGGGGGGGGGGAGATGAACAAACACCTCGAGTGAGGGCACATTCAAGATGGAGGGGGAGGGGGGGCTGTGAGAAACCTCGACAGGGCGAGGCAGGTGACAGGGGAGAGGTCGAAGGGAACGGTGAAGGGCCCGGCGGCTAGGGCATGATCGTAGGTAAACTCAATGTGGGGAGCATGTGATCACTCAATGGAGTGCGTGAGACCAGACTAGAGGGCAAGATCGGAGAAGAGCTCGACGATTGGAGCTGGAAGTCACTCGACCGAGTGTGTAAGTCCGACATGGAGGGAGTGGTCGGAGTGTCGTGAGCCACGACAGTGAGTCGCGTGGTCGTGGCCTGAAGGGGAGTAGAAGTGGGTTCGACATGAGCTAGCTTAAGTCTGTTGAGAGAGACTGTAACAGCTGAATCGTTTATCTGGATGTCATAGGTGTTGGCTGAGAGCAGGAGAACTCGGTACGGGCCGGTATATGGAGGTTGGAGGGAAGCACGGACAGTGTCATCTTGGAGCATGACATATTCGCAATTGTCCAGAGATTTCGGGACATGAACCTTAGGGCGGAAGTGCCTGGCAGGCAGAGGGATATGGAGGTTGGTGAAGTGGCATCTGGCGCGGTCCACGAAGGAAGGTAAGTCAGACTGAGGGAGAGAAACGGAAGGGCTCACAAGTTCACCAAGGAGAACAATGTTCTGGCCATACACGAACTCGGCTATTGTGCCTTTGAGGTCTTCCTTATAGATCGCATGAATGCCGAGTAGCACAAGGGGAAGGGCCTCCGCCCATAGAGAGTCATGGCATCGAAGAGCTGCCTTGAAAGTGCGGTGCCAGCACTCAACTAGCCCGTTACTTTGCGGGTGATATGCTGTGGTATGGATGTGCTGGATGCCACAAATGTTACAAATCTCGTTGAACAGGGCCGACTCAAATTGTCTGTCCTGGTCAGTTGTGATGATAGCTGGACATCTGAAACGCAATACCCATGACTCGACGAAAGCTCGAGCAACAGTTTCTCCTGTAATATTGGGGGAGGGGGACAGCCTCGACCCATTGAGTTGTTCAGTCGATAGACGAGAGAACATAACGAAAGTCATTAGAGGGGGGAGGGGGGGGGGGAGAGGGCTGACAATGTCAATATGAATATGCTGAAAACGCCCAGGAGGGATCGAAAAGGCGCCAAGGGGGGGGTGAAGTGTGCTTGTGTACTTTGCAGCGTTGGCACGCGACGCAGGAGCGTGTCCATTGCTGGCAGTCCTTGTTGACTTTTCTCCACACAAAGCACTCCTCTATGAGGCGGGCGGATGCACGAACAACCAGGTAGGCTAAATTATGCAGTGTGTCAAAGACAGCTCGACGGAGTGTGGTTGGGATGAGGGGGCATAATGTGCCCATACTGTCGTTGCACCAGAAATGCCAGGGAAGGTGGTGCTGACGAAGTGTATTGAAGAGGTAGAGTCTGAAATCAGGTTTTGTGTGTCCTCGTTGGCCGGGTTGGAGGTTAGGCAGTACAGAGAGGTCTAACACCGAATGAACGGCGTCGACTCGAGAAAGGAAATCAGCAACTACATTTTCAGCACCCTTTATGTGTCTGACATCGGTGGTGAACTGAGATATGAAGTCCACGTACCTGAAGTGGCGAGGAGGCGGGTCAGCTGGTGGGTTTGTAATGGCTGCAGCCAGGGGTTTGTGGTATCTTAAAACATAGAAAGCGCATCCCTCAATGTCAGTCTTAAAATGCTTGATCGCTTCGTAGACTGCGAGCAACTGCCTGTCAAACGCGGAATATTTCCATTGTGCATTGGTGAGATTGCGCGAGAAGAACTGTAGAGGCGAAGTTTGGCCGTCGACTGTCTGGCTAAGGACAGCACCGATGGCAGTATCGCTCGTGTCTGTGGTGATGAAAAGCTGTGCATTGGGATGAGGATGCGCAATGGTGCAGACCTCGACAAGAAGATTTTTGAGGGCAGTGAAAGAGGCAGTCATAGCAGGGGTCCATGGAACGGGCCGAGATCCAGAAGTGTTGGTGCCTGCCATGACGTCCGTCAGTGGAGCTTGAATCTCCACAGCCCGCCGTAGATATCGGCGATAATAATTAACCGTTCCCAGAAAGCGCCAGAGCTCTTTGAATGACAAAGGTCTGGGTAGTTTTATTATTGTTTGTACTTTCTCAGGGGGTGGTGAAATGCCGTTGGCAGGGACCCGAAAACCAAGAAAAGTGACAGTGATTTGATGTAGCTGCAATTTGTCCTGGTTGGTCTCAATGCCTCATGTCGCGAGAGTGTTCATAACAGTTTGCACATGTCGAATGTTGTCCTCGACAGAGGAGCTGAACACAAGAATGTCATCAAGATATGCAAAGCAGAATTTTAATTCGAATAGCACTTCGTTGATGAAGCGTTGCCAAGTCTGGGTTGCGTTTTTCAGACCGAAGTGCATGAATCAAAACTGAAATAATCCGATCGGGGTGGTGATTTGGTGATTGCTGTCTTCTCGATGTCTTCAGGTGCCATGGGGATCTGGTGGTAGGCCCGTTTGCAATCAATGACAGAGAATGTGGTCACACCTGCGAGGGAACTGGTAAAGTCGGCAATGTTGGGTATGGGGTAGGTGTCCATAATTGTTCGTGTGTTTAGTCGACAGTAGTCTCCGCACATGCACCACGACCCATCTATCTTGGGTGTCATGTATATGGGCATGGGCCAGCTACTGGCAGAGGGTTCAATGACGCCGGAGCTTAGTAGTTCAGAAATCTGATTTTTAAGGTCGGAGAGGCACTCAGAACAAAGTCGACGTGGTTTACTGGAGATCAGGGGGCCTGGTGTGAGGCGAAGGTTGTGAACCGTGCCATTGGTGATGACGGAAATGTTGCCGGCGGCACGGAAGGCAGTTTGTTTACAATGTGTGACGGGTGGGGCAGGCGAACCATGGTCGTGGTGTTCAGAGCCACTCGGCAGATCCGACGGGAGCCAAGGCAGCGAAGTGTCCCAGGAGTCAACGTGACAAGATGGCCGCCGGCCCAAAGCAGTGGCACCATGGTCGGGTGAGCTCGGTAGAGCTCATGAAGCATTAGTGAGTCCATTGTCCAAGGGTGCGGCCTGTGGCAGCACAGTCGTGGGTGAAATGCTTGGCACAAGTGCACTGTTTGTGTTGTCAGTGGCGGTCGCACGGCGGCACGCAAGACCCAAAGTTGCATTGTTTGAGGTGCTGTCCACGAGGGACGGGGGAGGAGCTATCAGTTCAGGAACATGTGACGCTTGTCGCGCATGCACACTTGTGTCCGGCCGAGTGTCAAATGCTGCCGTGTTAGGAGGATGTGGCCCTGCGGAACTGTCAGTACACATTATGGCAGTCTTGATAGCGCAGTTGCGTGGGGTAGCAGGAGGTAAACACACGTTAGCTTGATTGCTGGGATTGCAAGCAGATTCGGCGCACTTACTGACCTTGCTGTAGTGTCTGTAATTCCTTTGTTGCATCAGAGAGTTTTGTGGAGCCAGAGGGAGAGCTCGGAAGTTTTCCTTGTGTAGGCGAGCGGCGTGTTCAAGCTCGACAAGGCACTTATGCGTGGTTTCCTGTAACATTGTCGACAGAGACAAGCATGTACGGATGAGATGAACCTGGACCGATGTGTAACGGGGGGGGGGGGGGGGGGGGGTTGCTCGATGGAGTGGAGAACAGGAGAAGTGAGTCTTGGACGGATGGTGAAACACAGTGTTTCGCACTAGGCCCGGTGAAAGTTCGTGGTGTCGCAAGAAGTCAATGCCTAGTATAGGTTCAACAATTTCACACACTAAAAAAGTCTACTTGAGTTTGTAATTTGTGGAGAGTGAGACGATGTGTGAGTTGAACCTGAGCATTGTAGTTTAGTTGAATTCACAGCTTGCAGTGAAGTATGATGAGGGCGGATGTTCGACGACGCTTAGGATGTGGGCAGCAGTGAAACATTGGCGACTGTGTCCACTAGGAAAAGGTATCCCGACGAAATGTCTTTAATGTAAAGTCGTCCACAATTATCTGGTCGTTCCCAGACAGAATGGAGCACTCGGGGGTGCCTGTCATGTTGTACGCAGGAGGCGGCACCCGAACCTACCTGCGATTAGCGTTTGGGAAGTAGCAGCTCCGTGCCGCCTCACCAAACCGTGTGTGGAAGTAACAGTACGGGTAGTGCAGTTGCATTTTCTGCGGAAAGTTCGTTGCCAGTAGCAGTCGCTGATGTTCGGTGGCCACAGCAGATTCAGTTGTAGAAGGGGGCATGGCTGCGGGAAGAGCTGGTGACGTCCCAGTTGCTTGTTTACTGCTTCCCGTGGCGAGTGGAACAGTCGGCACAGTACGGCCCCAGCTGCGTCCGGCGGCAGGGCGATGAGCCTGAACCTGAGACTTGTCAGGTAGTCAGTGGCTGGTGAAATGGAGCAGGATGCATTGTGTAGCTTGTTAGCAATTGTCATTCTTTGCTCGACGGGTTCAGGATGCCTTTGAGCCAGAGCAAAGTGGATGTGAGGAGATGGCGAGGAGAGCTGTGTCAGAGAATAGATCGGCGCTGACCAGGGCACATAGCCGTCTCCAGAGCTGGGAAGGTTTGTCATTGCCTAGTTGCTCAACATGGAGCACTTGCTGTATTGCTGCCTCAGTTGAACATGCAAGCCAACATAGAACTGTCTCTTTGGCTAGAGTCTACCGGGTAGATGAGTCCCGAGCGTCGACCAGGTCAGCAATCAAGTCCTCCTGGTCGTGCAGGTGGGTGATGAGGCACAGAAACCTGGTTGACTCGTCGAGTTTGTAATGGTTGAACAATTCGTCTACAATTTTGAACGAGGTTGTTGCTGTGTCAGGATTAAACGGTGACAGCGTCGGTAACCATTGTAGAATGTTCGGAAGAACAGGTTGAGTTGAGTTCGGCGGGGCACTGCCTGAATCAAGCTGTTGTTGCTGTAGTATTCCAGGAGAGTGTGCCTCCAGGGGATGTGGCAACGACGGCTGTTTGGGTGGCAGCGTGAAGGTGACACGTTGTGGTTGAGTGTGATACATCGCGACACGGAACGCCGACGTGAGTGAAACACCATAATGTGTCGGTTGCAGTTTCGGAAGCATGACGCGTCGCGGAAGACCGATGCGGATGAGGTACCGAGATGTGCCGAGAATGGTAGCGGAAGCTCAACTGGAGCCGGTGCGGGGGCGACAGGTGAGAAAAAGTTCAAAGTTTGAGAATGCGTGTTAGTCCACGGAAAGCTCAATGTATGATCAGAGCCAGGGCCACCTGTGTTGCAGGGAAGCTGTGGAGGTGCGGGCTGTCCAGAAGCACAGTGTGGGAAATGATGTCGAATGTGGGATGGAATGTGTGATTGTTCACTGTTCATAGTCACTCCACTCAAAACGTTGTGCGGATAAGGTGAATGTCGTAGCACAAAACACTGAGGCGTAGCAGTAGGACGGAGGTGGAGGTCAGGCACAGATAACAAGTTATTGATCCTGTTGCAGGCCGAGGTATCAAAGTGGCAAGGCATGTACTGATGCTGAACCGAAGCAGGCATGGGCGTGGTCAGATGCTGAGGAGGTTGACCTGTGAACGAAGCAGTTCCGTCCACGTGGCAGGTATCCGCGTGGTACTGCACGGATTGCGGCATAGCAAATTGTTGTCCTGGAGGTGGTAGGTTGTCCAACAAAGCATTTGCAGAAATCGGCATTGGTCCCGCACCACACGGAGATCTGTAAGAGGTAACTGGACAATCGATGAGGGAGGGCATATGTGGTGGGAACAAAGGCGTTTGATAGCCGGAGTCTTGCACACTCCTAACCTCACTTATTGTTGCAGGCTCAAAAACGTCTGGCGTAACCGTCGAGTGAGAGGCATCATGTTGCAGTCTTGGTGGGTGTACATCGCTCGCAACACGATGCATGTCGATCACAAAATCCGGCATTAGGCGCTGGGCCGAAGTCATTGCTCGAATGCTGTGTTGATGTAATACACGCGAAAATAACTGATACGGAGGTCGCCGACACAGTAAAATGGCGAAAATGGAAGACATTACAACTCGGGGTCACCAGTGTGGAGATGTTTGGGTCAGTTACACCAAACAACACTCCCATTTTGCAGTAGTTTGTTAATTCACCTAAACACATCAAAGGCTTACAGAGAACTACCATGGCGGTTTCGCCCCAAAGATAATCTTAGTTTAGTTCAAAGACAATACTCAGATCGATGCTGGTGTCGACCTCATCGGCGTCACAATGTTATTTAAGTGATTACAAAACTGAGCCAAATTTACAGAAACTTGGGAATTAGAACACATTTATCAGTATGACATTGGACCATATCTCCTCCCCCACCCCCCTTCTCATCACCACTGATTCTGCTGGGTGTGGTGTTGTATAGTCATTGTATCCCCTTCTGGGGCAAGCTGTCACACAAACGTTATGACTGGTTGTTGATACTCTGGATACTGGCACTAGGACAAAATTGAAGTCCGAGCTGGTCCCTCACATATTCAATCAGTGACAGATTGGGGATATTACTGGCCATAGAAGTATCTCAGCACCGTAGAAACAAATCCATGTGTGCATAAGCACTGTCCTGTTGAAAAATGGTGCCACAGTATTGTTGCAAGAGAGATAACACAAGAGAATACAGATGTCCGTGTCATGCCATTGTGCTCTCAGAGTTCTCTCACTCACTGTCAGCCACGACCTGAAGTTATACCTGATGGCTCCCCACATCATGACACCAAGTGCAACACTACTGTGCCCATCCAAAACATTGGAGGAATGGGACCTCTCCTCAGGTTGCTGCCATACTCATTGGTGATGGTCATCTAGGTTGGTGCAGAGCAGTATTTGATCACTGAACACAATGTGATGCCATTCATCAGCAGACCCTGCTTCCCACTCATGTCACTATTCCAAATGCAACCATTTGTGTTGATAGCAGCCTGTTCCAGCTGCCACTAGTCTCCGATCAATTGCGTATGATGACACAGAATGTTGCACCACAGAGTCCATTATTTGTTCCAGGCCACATGTGAAGATATTATGATGACCTTGGTGCACAATATGGTGTCCTCACTTGTGGTGGCCAGGTACAACTTTGAAGATGCATATGTGTGCCCTCAAGGTCCCAAACAATCTTACACTGGATCACTATTATATCTAAATGCCGTAAAAAATCTGGATTTGCATGATTTGACCAGCATTGTGGATACCCACAATGAAGCCCCTTCCAAGCTCTATCAAGTGCTGACATTGCTGCGCTACATGTGTACATAGCACGTCCATGTCCTGCACAGTGACCACTCAACATCTGATGCTACCCATGCTCCTTATATACCATACCAGGCTTGGTAACAACACTAAACATGAACAATACTAATGCACTATGGTTGCTGGCACATGTCACAGAGATCTGCAACTCTGATCGTTTACATACCCACCAATGGCACGTTCAAGTGTGAAGTTACATTGACATCTGACCATGTTTTCTGGCTGCTTCACTTATTTTGTCTGGCAGTGTATTTTATATAAGCACACAGAAAGTGAAGCAGCAAATTGTTCTTTATTCTTCCTTATACCTAGGCTTTGCCATAAATTTCATTCACTTTATACGGCACAGATTAAGTACTACTGGCACACTCCTAGAGAAGTTCGAATGTGCTATAATACACAAATCAAAAAAAGTTTTGCATCACCTTGGTTCTGACAGTTCCGAAACCTGTACAGAAAATTGGAATAGAGATCAACATAAACATCATTTTCACCCTTTTTATTGCTTATGAAAACCACACATTGCATGTTGTACCACACCATACAGCGAAACCTTCAGAGGTAGTGGTCCAGATTGCTGTACACACCAGTTCCTCTAATACCCAGTAGCACGTCCTCTTGCATTGACGCATGCCTGTATTCATCGTGGCATATTATCCACAAGTTCATCAAGGCACTGTTGGTCCAGCTTGTCCCGCTCCTCAATGGCGATTCAGCATAGATCCCTCAGAGTGGTCGGTGGGCCACATTGTCCATAAATAGCCCTTTTCAATCTATCCCAGGCGTGTTCAATAGGATTCATGTCTGGAGAACACGCTGGCCACTTTAGACGAGCGATGTTGTTATCCTGAAGGAAGGCACTCACAAGATGTGCACAATGGGGCTGCAAATTGTCGCCCATGAAGACAAATGCCTCACCAATATGCTGGCAATATGGTTGCACTGTCAGTTGGAGGATGGCATTCATGTATCGTACAACTTTTACAGCACCTTCCATGAACACCAGCGACATATGTCGGCCCCACATAATGCCACTCCAAGAAAGCAGGGAACCTCCACATTGCTGCACTCACAGGACAGTGTGTCTAAGATGTTCAGCCGGACCAGGTTGCCTCCAAACATGTCTCTGACAATTGTCTCATTGAAGGCATATGCGACACTCATCAGTGACGAGAATGTGATGCCAATTCTGAGCGGTCCATTCGGCATGTTGTTGGGCCTTTCTGTACCAAGCTGCATGGTGTTGTGGTTGCAAAGATGGACCTCGCCATGGACGTAGGGAGTGAAGTTGCGCATCATGCAGCCTATTGCACACAGTTTGATTCATAACATGACGTCCTGTGGCTGCAGAAAAAGCATTATTCAACATGTTGACATTGTTGTCAGGATTCCTCCGAGCCATAATCTGTAGGTAGCAGTCATCCACTGCAGTAGTAGTCCTTGGGCAGCCTGAGAAAAGCATGCCATCGACAGTTCCTGTCTCTCTGTATCTTCTCCATGTCTAAGATGTCTGAACACTTCCCTTGTTGAGAGCCCTTAGTGGCAGAAAGTAACAATGCGGACATGATCGAACTGCAGTATTAACCGTCTAGGCATAGTTGAACTACAGACAACATCAGCAGTGTACCTATTTCCTGGTGGAATGACTGGAACTGCTTGGCTGTCAGACCCCCTCCATCTAATAGGCGGTGCTCATGCATGGTTTTTTACATCTTTGTGCAGGTTTAGTGACATCTCTGAACAATCAAAGGGACTGTGTCTGTGATACAAATCCACAGTCAATGTCTGTCTTCAGGAGTTCTGGGAAATGGGTTGATGCAAAAACTTTTTTTGATGTGTGTAAATTTTCATACCCACCAATGGTGTGTATGTGTGTGAAGTTATGTTGACATCTGACCATGTTTACATGATGCTTCACTTATTTTCTGAGGCAGTGTATTTGATATAAGCACACAGAAAGTGAAGCAACAAATTGTTCTTTATTCTTCCTTACACCTGGGCTTTGCCATAAATTTCATTCAAGTTTATATGACACAGATTAAGGTACTACTGGCACACTCCTAGAGTAGTCCAAATGTGCTATAATAGATTTGCCTGAATCTCCATTTTATCTACAAATCCCCTACCACAGGATATGTTTGATCTACAGTCTTTTAGTTGTAATTTACTTGCATCTGGCACATTCTCTCTTGTATGCGAGTATGACCACACTATGTCTATTCAGTGTCTTTCTTATAATGTGTATCATTTTCTCCATTTGGTCTGATAGGTTAGAATAGTTATGATACTCTGATATTTAGTTGTGTGACTTATCAGTACTTACTGAATAGTTACAGTTTTGGCATAGTGGTTGATGTGACTTATCAATACTTGCCTGAAGCTGTGCTATCACTGGTGTGTGTGTCAGGTACCAGCCACGGTATGACCACACCCATCTTCATAACGTCTATGTCATCCATTTGTTCCTGCTACACAATTGCACTTCTGGCACATATTTTGTAGGCCGGTGTGCAACTTATCTCTGATGAGCTCTCTACAAGCTCACCACAAGTTCCAATAACTTTTTTGTGTTAAGTATGCTGCAGCTAGACCAAGTCAGTTGCAACCAATTGCCACAACTTGCCTGGATGACATCAGTTCCGCTGTACCTGCAGCACAGATAAAGTTTTGATATGGATTTCTGGATATAAATGCAAAGGGAATCTTTATTGTTGTTCCTGAATTGCATATGGGGGTGGTATATCTTCAGTATTTTTTTATCACTCCAGTGAGTATGGATTACAGGTGGTAATGGCCATAGGATTGAGCTTCTTATTTTTTTATAGGAGTAGGCTAGGCCTACCTTTGCCCCAGAAACAGAAGAAGACTGCACTTCTTTACATTCTGCTGCCTGTGGCTACTAGCTGATATCTGACCAAGAGTTGGCATTGCTGTCAGGGTTCCTCAGAGCTATAATCTGAAGGTAGCTGTCATCCACTACAGTAGTAGCCCTTGAGCAGCCTGAGTGAGGGACAATATTTGGGACAAATATTGAAGTTCAGTGCATTATATGATTGGATGAGTTACCTTGTAGGTCATCAGACCGTGAGGAGAACATGATCGGACACCTACGTTATGCCGCTTATTTCTTACCCTTGTAGCTATCTTCCAGTGAAAATTTTCCTTCTCATGGATTCTGGTGCAGTTGTGTGCTTAATTACATCACTTTTTCTGCCTATTTCTCTGTTGTGGTTTGTTTACATCTGTATCTACATATATACTCTGCAAACCATTGTGAGGTGCATGGCAGAGTGTACGTCCCATTGTACCAGTGATTAGGGTTTCTTGCCATTCTATTCATGTATGGAGCATGGGAAGAATTATTGTCTGAATACCTCTGTGTGTGCTGTAAGTATTCTAATCTTATCCTCATAATCCATATGTGAGCCATACATACGGGATTGTACTATATTCCTAAAGTCGTCATTTAAAGCTGGTTCTTGAAACTTTGTTAACAGAATTTCTGGGGATAATTTATGTCTATTTTCAGGTTCAGTTCCTTCAGTATCTCTGTGACACACTGCCACAGATCAAACAAAACTGTAATCATTCGTGCTGCCCTTCTCTGTATACGTTCAATATCCCCTGTTAGTTCTATTTGGTACAGGTCCCATACACTTGAGCAATATTCTAGAATGGGTCACATAAGTGTTATATAAGTAATTTGCTTTGTAGACTGATTGCACTTCCCCAGTATTCTTCCACCAATCCTAAGCCTACCACCTCCTTTACCCACAAGTGAGCCTAAGTGGCCATTCCATTTCATACCTTTACAAAGTGTTCAATCCAGGTACTTGTGTGAGTTGGCCAATTCCAGTAGTCACTCATGGATATTATAGTCATAATTACCACATTTTTTGTTTTGCAAAGTGCACAATTTTACATTTCTGAACATTTAAAGCAAGTTACCAATTTTTGCACCACTTTGAAATATCAAGATCTGGCTGAATATTTATGCAGCTTCTTTCAGACAGTACTTCATCACAGATGGCTGTGTCATCTGCAAAAAGTGTTAATATTGTCTGAAATATCATTGATATACAAAATGAACAGCAAGAGCCCCAACACACTTCCCTGGGGTACACCCGAAGTTACTTCTACATCTGATGCTGACTCACCACCCAACATAACATGCTGTGTCCTCCCTTCCAAAAAGTCCTCGATCCATCACAAATGTCTCTTGATACCTCACAGGATCACACTTCTGACAATAAGCATAGGTGTGGTACTGAGTCGAATGTTTTTTGGAAACCAAGAAATATTGCAGCTATCTGACTGCCTTGATACAAAGCTTTCAGTATGACGTGTAAGAAAAGTGTGAGTTTGGTTTCACATTATCAACATTCTGTTCAAGATACCTCATTATGTTTAAACTCAGAACACTTTCTAAGATTCAGCAATAAATTGCTGTCAAGAATATTGGATGGTTGTTTTGTGGATTACTTCTACTATCTTTCCTGTAGATGGGTGTGACCTGTGCTTTTTTAAGAACTGGGCATGATTTTTTGTTCGAGGGATCTATGATAAATTATAATTAAAAGAGGGGCTATCTCAGCCACAAATTCAGTACAGAATCTGATAGGGATTCCAATCAGGGCCCGAAGCTTTGTTCAATTTTCATGATTTCAGCTGTTTCTCAACACCACGGACACTATTACTTATTTCATTCATCTTTTCAATGATTACATTTGGGTAATTCTCCTTGGTTTTCCTTCATAAAGGAACATTTGAAAATTGAGTTGAGAATTTCAGCTTTTGCTTTGCTACCTTCAGTTTCAGTTCCTATCTCATTTGATAGGGACTGGACACAAACTTTGGTGTCACTAACAGCCTTTATACATGACCAGAAGTTCTCTGAATTTTGTGAAATATCATTTGACAAGATGCTGCTACAGTAGTCATTTAAGGTATCACACATTGTTCTCTTGACAGCCAAACATGTTTCATCAGTATCTTTCTATATGTAGCCCTACACTTTGTTTTAGACATATTATGTAGCAATTTCTGTTTCTTTAGAGTGATTGTATACCAAGGAGTGTCCTTCCCCTTATGAACTGTTCTACTGGATACATATCTATCCAGTGCATGGTCAACTATTCTTTTAAACTTTAGTGATAGTTCCTCTACATGTTCCTGCCCTGTGCTGAATGTTTAAAGTTGTTTGTTGAGGTATGACACTACTGATTTTTCTATCCAGTTTTCTGAACACATATATCATTTCGCTTGTTTTAGTTGTCCCTTGTACTTTGATAATCATGTTTGCCCAAACTCTGTCATGTTCACTGATACCAGTTTCAATGAAGACATCCTCAAAGAGGTCATGTCTGTTTGTTGCCTTTAGATCCAATATATTTGCATCATGAGTGGGTTCCTAACTGTGTGTTCTAGGTAGTTTTCAGAGAAGGCCTTTAGTAATGTTTCACAGGGTGTGTTATCATGCCCACCACTAACAAAACTGTAATTTAACAATTAGTTGTTGGATGATTAAAGTCTCCACTGAAGATTACTGGACGACTGGGGAACCTGCATACAAGTGAACTGAGGTTTCTTCTAAAGTTTTCGGTTACATCGGAGATAAGTCTGGTGGGTGATACAAGAATCCAGTTATCATTTTATATCTACCCTTGATACTGAGTCTTGCCCAAACAATCTCACATGCAGCTTCAATTTCTACCTCTTCAATTTCTGTCTCAGTGGATTTCAGTTTCACTTGTTTCTACAGGACGATTAGCTGGTGTCCTATTCTGGGTGGTGAAAACATCCATTGTAGCAGTTTTTCTATATTTATAATCAAACTGTTTGCATCAAAGTACTGTACTATCTTCTCAGTGATGGTCTTAATGTCATTTTCAAAGTTTTCTTTGCTACCTCCTGTAATTGAGATGCTTGTCATCTGCAAATTGATATAGCTTACTGTTTTTGCTGTTTGTATGAAAATTGTTTCCTTATTCTAAGAACAGAATTGGACCCAATATGGAACCTTGGGGAACACCATGTTTGCCCACTAATAAATCTGACTGATGAGTTTTGACTGTCCAATTTACTTCGTGTGTTATCTCTATGAGCTGTTTTCTTTCATGGAAGTATGATTTAATCCAGTTATGTGCCACTCCCCTAATACCCCAGTTCTGAATCTTACCTGGTAATTAATCATGATTGATGGTATCAAACACTTTTGACAAATCTAGGAATATGCTTGAGGTATGTTCCTGCCTATCTAGGGCCTGTAAAGTTTCATACAGAAAAGAAAATGTTGCTGTTTCACTAAAGTGATTTCTCCTAAAACCATGTTGAGATGCCATTAGTATATTATATTTATTTAAGAAATTTGGCAGTCTTTTATAAAAGAGTTTCTCTAGACTTTTAGAAAATGCAGACAGTAGAGAAACTGGTCTGTAGTTTGACACCTCTTCCTGGCTTCCTTTTTTGTGCAGTGGTTTAACTTTAGCAATTTTTAAACAAGTTGGAAAGCTGTCAGTTGAGAAGGATGAGTTTACAAGATACGTCAGAGGTTCAGATTAAGTCTACACATTTTATTACAACAAAATCTGAAATGTTATCTATTCCTGATGAATGTTTTGGTTTTAGAAGCTTGATTTCTTCCTGTGCTTCTTGTGTATTACTTGGTATGAGAAATCTTGTGTTTTCTACCTGTTAAATTTTTGATATTATTTGTGAGGGATGTTTTTTGGATGACCTTTTGCTTCATAAGTTTTTCTGCTACATCTACGATATAATTGTTAAATGTATAAGCTAACTTCTTTGGTTTGCAGACAGTGTGCGAATTTTCATTCAACTGTATATTATTAGTTTTTGTTTGTTACTTCCAACTTCTTTCTTTAGAAAATTCCAAACAGCTTTCACTTTATTGGATACACATCCCATGTATGTCATTTTCCATCATTTTCGTAATTTTTATTACTTTCTTGAGAATTATTTTATAGTTTTTAAAATACCTATCAAATTCTGGTGTTGTGTTTTTGTATGTAGAGGAATCATTTCTCTGCACATGATTTTCTGATACCTGTAGTGATCCATTTGTTTGTATGAGTGAGTTATTACCTCCTAATTTTAAGTAGAAATGCTACATCAAAATGATATTTAATTGTATCCATAAAGATATTAAATTTGTCAGATATATTTCCAGCACCATTAATTTGCTCCCGTGATTCTTTTTTAAAATGATTTCTAAATATGTCAATATTCTGATCATTGTAAGATCTGGTCTCATACGTACTTGTCAGTTTCTTGTCCTTATCACATTCAATAATGAAATATGATGTGTCCATAGTGGGCTCCATGTCCACTCTTTATTATTTCTGCTTTGCAATGTTGTTGATTAGAGCTAATTACCGTATTATTTGGTCTATTGTGGATTTTGAACAGCAAGTTTCTCATATTGGGGAATGTATTGTGATTTTCAAGTTATAAAAAACTAAGAGATTCAATAGTTCTGTTCTCATTTTATGGCGTTTTCTAAAGTCTGTATTGAAATCATTGGATATGAGGAGTGTTTGTTTATTTTTCATGGTTAGAATTAATGTTTTATCCATATATTGAAGAAAGTTTTTTATGTCTCCATCAGGAGATCTGTAAAGGCGTACTATAGTTGTTTTGTGTGATAGTAATTCTATGGATGTTATTTGAAAATCCGTTTCCCTATTTAGTGTCTTTAGTTTTCTGTATTTTTGTAAGCTATTCCTTTTCTGACAAAGATACAGTATCCACCACAATGAAGTTGCTTTCTGCAAGTGCCTGTCAATTTATAGTTCGTTATGTTCACTGTTTGTAATATATTCTCTCTTAACCAGTGTTCATTAAGACGTAATACAGAAGCGTCATTTACTTCATTGGAAAGCATTATTTCCAATTTTATTAATTTACTGCACAGAGACTGTACTTTGGAAGCTACCATGTTATATTTGGTGGAATTTATATTCATACTTCAGTAATACCGAAACACGCAGTGTAGAGGTTGCATAACATTAAAGATTTTTCCAAATATCATTGATTTTTGCTTGGTTTTGTTTCCTAAAGCACCAGGAAGTTCTACATCGGTGTATAAAACCTTTACTACTCAAAGGATTGGTACGTTTTACAGCTCCAAGGGAAAGTATATTGTCACTTAACACTGCAAAAATGTACTTTCACCTGATGTATACGTATTTTCACCCAGAAAAAGATGTACTTTTAAACAGGAAATCCATATATATACACCCTGTATTGGAAGCCACAACTGAATTTTAATTGTCTTTGATGTAACTTACAGAAAAATTAAATTTCCACAAGAACAGTGCCCACTTAGAGAATCTACTGTGTAGCAACTCACTTTTCGAGAGTAATGTTAATGATGTGTAATCACTAGGGATGACTGTCTCATGTCCTGCTAATATGTATTTAAACTTCTAGCTAATGTCATGTTTTCAGTTATGCCATAATTTCTTTCAGTATGTGTAAGCATATGGCTTGTAAATGCTATAGGTTTGTGTTCCTTTACAGCATTACAGTGTCCAATCATGTTTCTTGGCACAGCTGGGTCCAGAAGCCTTAATATGGGGCATCTGTCATGAGATGAAAGAACTGGCTGAATCAAAATGCACTGATAATGGTGCTGACACCTAACTGTCCCTGATAGCTAAAAACCCAGTTGTGCATTCTTGTGTCCATCACCACAATGAATATTGTTTCAATAACTTTGTCATATGCAAAAAACGACAGGTCACAAAATGAAAGATGTATAAAACTAAAATTGAGTCAAGAAAGGAGTAGTTACTGTGAAGAAATGCTGAGATGGAAGGAATTACCATTAATTAAGGCCAGATGGATCGTGAGAACCAAGGACATGTTGTAGTGCTAGTTCCCACTTGCAGAGTTCTGAGAAGTTGGTGTCTGGGGGAAGAATCCAGATGGTGCATATGGTGAAACAGGCACCAAGGTAATGAATTTCATGCTGCAGAGCATGCTCTGCAAAAGGATATTGTGTGTTGCTTGTATACAGTCTTTACGTAAAAGTTGGTATATCACGTGTCATTTTACAGGTGGCTCTCCCTTTGATATTATATGTTTCGCCAGTTACAGGGCTGGAATAAGTGGTAGAAGGAGGGTGCATAGGACAAGTCTTGCAGCAGGGATGGTCACAGGGGTAGGAGCCATAGGATAAGGAGATGGGTGCAGAAGGAGCACAGGGTCTGACAAGGATATTGCAGAGATTGGGATTTTGGCCACCACGCCAAGAATAGCTTTTTGTTGCCCTCCCAATATCCACAATTTCCTTGACAGACCCTGTGCTCCTGCACAGGTGGTGGAGGAGGAGGAGGAGGAGGAGGAGGAGGAGGAGGAGAAAGAGGAAGGAGAAGAAGAAAAAGAAGAAGAAGAAGAGAGTTCAGATGACAATTTTCAGGGATTTTAAAGGTTAGACGGGTTTTATAAACGAAGAATTTTTTTTAGTCTGGATTTGCAGTCTAATAATGAAAATGGTAAAAATTTTAATTAAAAAAAACTTTTTGAAAATTGAGGTGCACCTTTAGTCCATAGTGTCATATAGATCGTAAAATATGGTACTGGTACAGGTATCGGTGATCAAGTTGGGTACACAGGTAACACGTCACATTTAGTGTTTTGTAAATGAATAGCATATGTACTGTATTAAGAAGTACATATCTGCAGAATAATCTGTAACTTAACACTTTCGAAGTGAGAAATATCGTTATGGATGAACTTACAGTGTAGGAAGCTTTTCTTTTAGTAAACAATTCTAACGTGCAGTAGAGATAATTCTCTCTTGTAGGCATTACCCTGTTTCATGTACTACAAAAGAATCATTTAAAAACCCAAACTTTTTTTCTTAGTTCCAACAGTAGCCAGTATTATGCTTTCACTTTTACAAGGTTTCCAAACAATTCCATGTCATAATCTTCCTATAAGTTTATTTTTGTGTGAAACACTGTAATGGAACTGGTGAATGCAGATATCGTTGTTTTATTACACACTGCATCCTATCTTATGGCTCCTATCCCTGTGACCATCCCCACTGCAAGACTTGCCCTATGCATCCTCCTACCACCACCTATTCGAGCCTTTTAACTGGCAAAACATAAACTATCAAAGGGAGAGCCATCTGTGAAATAACACATCATATACCAGCTTTTATGTAAACACTGTTCGGCCTTTTACATTGGCATGACTCCCACCCACTTATCAGTCAGGATGAATGGGCATAAGCATAGGATGCATACAGGAAACACACAATATCCTACAGGCAACACACAATATCCTGTTGCAGAGCATGTTCTACAACATGACAGTCATGACCTCGTGCCTGTTTTATCACATGCACCATCTGGATTCTTCCCCCAGACACTTGTTTCTCAGAACTCTGCAGGTGGAAACTAGCATTAAAACATGTCCAAGATTCTTGTCATCCACCTGGCCTTAATTTATGTTCATTTCTTCCATGACAGCATTTATTCACAGTAACTACTCCTTTATTCACTCCATTTTAGTTTTCTACATCTTTCATTTTTTGACCTGTCTATTTTTCACCGTCCCCTTGGCACCTCTGTTACATATAATGCACTTAGCCTTTCAGTCTTATTAGCTTATACATGATGTTTTAGCAGTAATCTCTGTCCTGCATATTACACTGTCTATCACCTTTAAGCTCTCAGGTTTTCAAATCTCATCCATTGCAGTCCCCAACAATCACTCTTTGCTTCTCATCCTGTCCGTTAAGTCTTCCCTGACCTGGGGTTCTGAGTGACTTTTCCGAACTGTACCCCTTTCCCTAAACCTCTCCAGTCCTTTTCCTTTACCCTTCTTCCTTCCACTTCAAATATTCTGCCAGAAGGAGGAGCCACTGGCTCCGAAATCTTGTAAAAGTTAAATCCTTTTGTGTGTATTTCCCTGCTGCTGCTTGGTGAGCAGATTTTTTATCTATCCATTTAGATTAAACTAATATGCAAGTTATTTTCACAGGTGCTAAGACACACAACTATTTTTAATATTGATGTTAGCACGTCAACAATTACGCTTTCAGTCCACTATCTTGCCTATTCTTCCTCTCATCAATGTGATGCAGCTAACATCTGAAAAAAAAGCTTTCTGCAGTGAGTAATAAAATGATGATATCTGCATTCACCAGTTCCATTACAGTGCTTCACACAAAAATAAATTTATAGGAAGATTATGACATGGAATTGTTTGGAAACCTTGTAAAAGTGAAAGCATAATACTGGCTACTGTTGGAACTAAGAAAAAAAGTTTGGGTTTTAAATGACTCGATGAAACAGCATAATGCCTACAAGGGAGAATTATCTCTACCGCACTTTACTTTTAAATAATTGAATGGTACCTCAATGATGAAAGTAAGATGTTCATATTACTGAACTTGGTGGTGGCAGCAGAATTGTTTACTAAAAGAAAAGCTTCCTACACTGTAAGATCAGCTATAATGATATTTCTCACTTCGAAAGTGTATGTTGCAGCACATGGAGAGAACTCATCTTCAATAAAACACCTTCCCTCCTCTCCCACACACTGTTAGTCCATAATTTCATACCAGCCTCATCCATCCAACCCTTGTCATGTATCTGAACAGCACCACCTGCTAGTATTTCAGAAGGTTTTGAGTTTGAAAATGATCATTGGATTAAGTTTGGTACTGTTAGCACATCACAAAAGGACAATAGTGTAGTGCATCGTTTCATGTCCATTTGTTTTTATAGCTACAGTTTTTCAGCACCTTTCATGGTGACAGTTCTGTTACTTGACACATCAAATGTCAGAGGAGTTTCCTTCATATTCGCTATTTGGCTTAGTTCCACAATGGTTTTTGACATTGAATAATAAAGCAATGGAAAGATAATATTTTCTCTTCATACTCTTGTGGCATTTTCTGAGATATTTTGCTTTTGGTTTGCATGCTAAGTCCATGATACTTCATAAACCTGTAGCACCAACCAACTCCACTGTTAAAGTCTGTTACGTTCCACTGTAATGTTAGCTTACAAGCATGTATTTGAATCATTTTTGTATTAATTCCAATCCCATGTTGATGGTGTCCTTGAATCCATTTTGCATTCACTCCTCTATTTGCACATTTAGTCTTTCTCATTTTTTTGTGTTCTTCTTTACAAGGTTGCCAATTGCGAATGGCTTTTTTTCTGTTGGTAGAGGACCGAAATGCTATTACTTTCAATTTACAGCCCTCGTCATATGAATACCTTTTATATTTTCCATTATGAAACTAGCTACTAACAAAAATATTGTACTGTTACTGATACAAATCACTTTCAGCTCAACTTCACTGGCACCCGTAGACTGCAATGATGCATCATATGCTAGACCGTGTTCTGGGTGTGTGATGGCAGGGTAGGAAGGAGACAGTGCACGCTTGTGACTCTCTGCAACTAGTGTTCATCACATTGGTGCACTGCTGCTGCAAGTTGAATCCAATGTTACCAGACAGAGATAGGTTTCCCATTGCATTGAATATATGGCCATTTTTAAGGCTGGCAGTAATTTTAAAACAAACAGCAGAATTTTTGTATTAATTTCAAGTATAAGACACACCTGAATTTTAGAGGCAATTTTTTGAAGAAAAAGTGCACCTTATAGTCTGTGAAATATGCTAATTTAAGATAATTGTAGACAGTGTAATTGATGCTGGATAGTAGGAGAGGAGAATAGATCTATGTTAAAAGAAACATGAAGAAACACAGTGTTCAACTCGGATCCTTTAGGCATCAGTCCACAAAATTCATTAAGAATGTGAAGATCCTGAGGGCTGTTTTTTAAGTTATGATCTTTTAACAATATGTACAAGGGGCATTCAATAAGTAATGCAACACATTTTTTTCTGAAAGCAGATCGGTTTTATTTAGGACTAATCGTATTTTTCATCATAATCTACATTCAGTGTGACAGCCTTATGCCATATTACTGGGAGGGCCTGTATGCCCATATGATACAACTATATTGGTCGACATTGGTGCCAACATCTTGTTGCATCAGTAACCTCTCCACGCAGCATGTCATTCTCAATGGAGAGAAGTCTTCCGAAGTAAGGGTGATTTCAGGTGTGCCGCAGGGGAGTGTCGTAGGACCATTGCTATTCACAATATATATAAATGACCTTGTGGATAACATCAGAAGTTCACTGAGGCTTTTTGCGGATGATGCTGTAGTATATCGAGAGGTTGTAACAATGGAAAATTGTACTGAAATGCACGAGGATCTGCAATGAATTGACGCATGGTGCAGGGAATGGCAATTGAATCTCAATGTAAACAAGTGTAATGTGCTGTGAATACATAGAAAGAAAGATCCTTTATCATTTAGCTACAATATAATAGGTCAACAACTGGAAGCAGTTAATTCCATAAATTATCCGAGAGTAGGCATTAGGAGTGATTTAAAATGGAATGACCATATAAAATTAATCGTCAGTAAAGCAGATGCCACACTGAGATTCATTGGAAGAATCCACTGCTTGAATACTGCTCATCGGTGTGGGATCCGTACCAGATAGGGTTGATGGAAGAGATAGAGAAGATCCAATGGAGAGTAGCGCGCTTCGTTACAGTATCATTTAGTAATCACGAAAGTGTTACGGAGATGATAGATAAACTCCAGTGGAAGACTCTGCAAGAGAGATGCTCAGTAGCTTGGTACGGGCTTTTGTTGAAGTTTTGAGAACATACCTTCACCGAAGAGTCAAGCAGTATATTGCTCTCTCCTACATATATCTCGCGAAGAGAACATGAGGATAAAATCAGAGAGATTAGAGCCCACACAGAGGCATACCAACAATCTTTCCTTCCACGAACAATATGAGACTGGAATAGAAGGGAGAACATATAGAGGTACTCAAGGTACCCTCCGCCACACACCGTCAGGTGGCTTGCGGAGTATGGATGTAGATGTAGATCCATTACAGCTTCCCATGAACTGCATCCTTCATTGGGCCGAACAGATGGAAGTCAGAAGGAGCGAGATCCAGACTGTAGGGTGGATGAAGATGCACAGACTTGTGTGAGGCCTCGTGTTGTCATGAGAAGGAGAAGTTCATTTGCATTTTTATGGCGACAAACACATTGAAGTTGTTTCTTCAATTTCCTGAGGATCAACCAGCATGAGGGAGATCAGACAGGTTTGTGCAACCTTGTTGGAATGATGACAGATGCCTTGCCCAATGACTCACCACACTTTTATTCATTTTCAGGTCTCTGTTAACATTCTGCAAGTGCCTATCACTATCTGTGACGCTCTGGTTTTCTGCCAAATGAAACACAACAGTTCTCTGCTTGGAACACACATCCTTTATAGATACCGTTTTGAAGGCTACGTATAGCACCATCACCTGTCAGAACCTCATGAAACTATATTGAGTGAAGCAGGAATATTCCATGATGTCCCTCAACAAATTCCATATTTTTTAACCAAAACTGGCTGAGAAAAATGGTGTGTTGCATTACTTATTGAACACCCCTCATACATTAAATGATAGCATGCTGGAAAGTAATGACTTAAAATTTTTTATGCAAAAACTCTTTAAAGTTTTTTTAAATAAAACAAACATTATTAACATTTCATGTCTTTAGTCTTCTTGCGTATATATTTGCAGCCCTCTGCCACTGGAGGGCTCCGAATGGTAGGACATAACATGGCAATGTGTAATGTAAATACGCCGGTGCGTGAGAAATTGCACGCTGTAATCGAGTTTCGAATTCAAAAGATTTGTCCACACATGGAGCACCCTCTCCTTCAGCACAACAATGCCAGACTGCACACAAACACTGCGACATCTGCAACAGTCCGATACCTTGGTTTCACTGCCATTGATCATCCTTCATAAAGTCCTGTCTTAGCCCCATTTGATTTTCATGTTTCCAAAACTTAAAGAACACCTCTGAGGAGTTTACTGTGATAGTGATGAAGCAGTGATAATAATGAAATGGTGCCAGTAGAGGTGAGGTTGTGGCTCCATCAACAAAGTCAAACATTCTACAGTGACGGTATCAACAAACTGGTCTCTTTTTGGAATAAGCTTGTTACCTGGGTGACTATGTTGAAAAATTAAATATATAGATGTGAAGAATAAGCTTTAACCCTCGTGTGAGAATGCCACTTCTCATAACATGAGTGGATGCGCAGTGTGCTTTGTACACATGTCAAGAATAGCTGTCAAGCTAATCATGTTTGAGCAAAGTCACAGTTTAATTAAACAGTGGTAAAATAAACTTACATTACACATGCTAAAGCACTTTTTAATTAAATAATAATAAAAAACTGCATTATATCCACCTGCTGCCATGCACAAGTGTTACCGCACAGTAATGGCTGACTCGAAGCATTAAACAGTGCATTTGCATGAGATCCCAGCCAACCACTTATTCAATTATTAATTATCTCTTAGACAACTGCCTGGTTGTGGGTTTGTGCTACTAACTCATAATCTGGACGATTTTCTGGCAAAAATCATAAACTTTTTTCTCACATATATAGCTGTTTCTTTTATATTACTGATGCCCACTTGGATGAATGGCAGCACAATATATCACTGTGTTAGATGAAGGAATGCCGAAGGAATAGATATGTGCTTGCAATTGTATAACAACAATGGAATAGTAAAAGACAATGTTATTTATGGATGGTGCACTTTTTACATAGGCATGCCTGCTTGAGAGTTAAGAGTTTTCACATAAAAAATTGGAGGCATTACTTTTCAACACACACTCATATACTCCCTTATCTTTTTCATTTAACAGGTCTACCACCCTGTAAGTATCTTTATTTATATTAGAGCTTGGATGGTAAGCGTTGACTAACACCATATCATCCACCTTGAAATTAGGCATTATAAGCCTTAGGTTTATTCTGTTTTACTCTGAGTCTTTTTATTTAATCCATCATCTAAATATTCATGAATATTATGCTTATAACCCCTCTGACCATTTAAAAAATTTTAATAAAGGTTTTTCAATGAACTTCTTGTTTAATACCTCCTCGGGTGAAAATGAAGTAGATAGATCAGACTTGTTTGAGGTTACTTTGAATTCAGATATAAACTGTGTCCAGGTTGATTGTTGACACACACTATTTGTAAGACTAACTCATCCAGTTACCTTCAGTACTCTTTTTGACAGATGTCCTGTGCATGGTATTTAGAAATTGTGAAATGATATACTTCTTCACATGCTACAAATGCCTTAACTAGGTTCTCCAACATCTGTAAAACAGTATTTTTAACTATCTATTACATTGATAGTACTTGCTATCTTAATTGGATATAATTCAACATATTCTGACCAACACTTAACTATTATAAAAGGATATAACACCACCTCTACCATTTGGTAAATATTCAAATGCATCTTGAAGTGTTTTTCTTGTTGGTTTAGGCTTTTATATAGCTGCTGGCTCACTGCTTGTAGTTGAAACTTGTAGTGAGACACCCTTCACTAACAATACCTTTTTTTTATACATAGAAATAGGCAATACCAAAAAGCACTTTTCAATCTTGTATAGGTTAAAATTACCTAAGCTGCTACACTAAAAGAATGTATTATACTTCAAGCTAAAATATATAAAAAGAAATTAATTTGTTACAATCGATACTGCTAAAATTCTTCTTCTTTTAGGAATATTTGAAATTATGAAATATTTGGCATACTTAAAATTCATGTTATTAATTGCACAATCTAATGATAATTATTAAATTTATTTCTGGATTCATTTACAAAATAATGATGTAACTTGGTGAAAGTTTTCCTTTTGTCAAGAAAGTTTGTAAACTCTCTGTTTCATATACTCTTTGGAATAATGTTAGTACCGCAGAATATAAGTAGGAGTGGGCAGACCTCTGATGGAATCGGACGTATTTTTATGATTGGCAATAATAATGTAATTTGTGGTACTATGGAAGTGGAAATTGTAAATATGGTGTGATATTGAAAATTTGTGACAAGAAAATAAAATTCAAGAGAAAAACAGGCAAATATTGAAACATTATTATGTCAACTGGAACCCACAAAGTTAAAGAAATTTCAGCCTCGAGAATCTACCCCTAGACGTGACTGCAGCCAAGAATGAGAAAATAAAGCTAAGTAAAAAAGTTTTTTTTTTGTATATCTTACGCCTCTCAAAGATTTTGAAACTAATGGAGAGACTGGAAAATTTAATGGTGACATGTGGGAGGGTAAGATTACAAGCTGAGTCAGAATACTTCACAAGATCTGTCACCCAACACCAGATGTATTTACCTTTCTCTTTTAATCCGGTCACTGTAGTTGATTCTCTTGAAGTAGAGGTCCTGCTAATCAGTGCCTCTGACATCCCATGTGTAGCCAAGGAAAGGCTTGACTTCTTCACATTCTGCAGCTGTTATTGAAGCAAAAGAAGATAACTTCTACTCATATCATGAAAAAGTATGTCCACCACTTTCCTTTTAAAAACATATATTTCTTCAAAAAAAGTGTACAGATCATTAGAGTGACTTGTGAATTTGAGTAGAAGACAACTTTACATACGAGATACACCTCAACGGCTCAACATGACATTCAAGACTACAATATTTCATTTGCCACAAAACCATCTTGTCTTTTGCTTTTATTCTTGAAGAGTGTGGTTGCTCTGTGACAGCCACGCTATCGCCAAGCCATGATGTCGCAACATAAAAAGCCCCGCCCAAAGCAGTTGACGCCATTCATTTGTCATCACACCTGGCCATTTTCTTGTATTCCACACCTCCTGTTTAATGTCTGCAATTATGAAAACAAATGCCTGCACACAGTATATGCTCTACGACTTACTCCCTACTTTATATTATTCTATCATGATCATCTTTCTCTGTATTACACAAGGAATGGGAAAGAGCATGTAATACATCATTTCCCCCACTTAACAGAGAGATGTCAGGATCTCTCATAATCTCAAATAAATAAAGTACAGTAAAATAAAATAAATGGATTTCTCATTAACATGCAACTGCAAACAAGGTAATTACTTAAACATATTTGTACATTTATTTAACAGTATTGCATTGCCTTCATGTCAGTATACTCTAGTGTTTCACGTTTACCTCTTGTATCTATACATAGTTGCCTACGTTTCACTCTTCCTCACATTATTATTACCTGAGAAGATAATCGTCAGGTACATGCCTACTATTTGTTCTCTAGCGTCAAATCTCAGTACAGGCTCAAGTCGACAAGCATGGAACATTCTTGTAGCAATTATTTTCGTCTCTACTATCACCTAAGTCTATTTGATTATAGAACCAGTTTGGAGAAAACTTTCATATCGTGACCACCAGTCATAATACAGCTTCATACTTTTGTATTCACTCCACTTAAACTCTTTCTAAGGGCAGTCACTGTGTCAAATCTCTATACCATTATAGATGTGGGTGTATCCTTATCCCAGCCCCCCCCCCCCCCCCTCAAAAAAAGTACAGGTTATTCTCTAAATTAATTCACCCGACCAAGGTATAGAACAACCCGTCTTTGGATCCATCTAACCTTACCTCTCTCCTACCTGTATTAAATGTGCAGGTCATTACACCTATGGATTCACCTGACCCTACACATATGCCTACCTTTCTCCTCTCCTACACTTTATCCACTATTTGGATTTGCCTATCTTAACTTCATCAGTAAACACAGTTATTAGCCCCCTTATATTATCTTTTCTCACTCTAAATTAAAAGTTTCTCCATAATTGCTTTCTGCTGACATTACCAGATTGCTCAACTATCTTTTAACCCTTTTTTTCCTTATTCTTGTTTATGATATCACTATGTACACATACTTCTCACTCTCTCGCTTATACTTACTGATCCATATAGCTTATCCTTTACTTTCATATAATTACTAGATTTAGACAATACAAAATATTTTATTCCAAGTATTTCTTGTGAACAGACCAGGATAGTGTTAGCACTTCATCTCCTGTTATTAAGATTTATTCCTGGTGGACCTACTCCTTGTTGAATACCAGTTATCAAACCTTCTAGTTCTTTTGTTAACTCTTAAGATCTTGTTAGCACTCCATCAGTTTGTCTTGCCTTCCATCTCCTACATGGACTCTTCTCCCCTACAACATGTGGTGTGACTAATATGTGTCACTTACTTAACTCTAAAGAAAGATCCTGTTTGTCTATTGTCATCATCATACGCGAAATATCCACCAGTGCAATACTACTGTTGTAGGTTGTAAATTCTACAACATAGACTGTGAAAAGAAGAGATCCTGTGATCTTGCATATCAACAGAGGGAAGATAGATTTGGTACTCCTAATGGAGAAGTAAGAAAAGGGAATAGAGAGACATGTGTTAGGATTGAAGAACAAAAGATGACAGTACCCCACAGATGGACTCCCTTACCACTGCCCCCACCCACCCCAGGGACCCCATTTGCTAATGTACTTCACTGTGGAGCCAGAGAGAGAAGTTGTTCGGCATTCCCTACACAACAGACTTGCCACGGCTTCACCATCATAGACACCCCAAAAATTGAACCTAACTAACCCCTATGAAATGCACTGGAATAGGCAAGTATAGTCACATAAGTCATCATCAACAGTCAATATGATTTCTATTATTGGTCTATTTATTGGACACTACTCGATACAGTTGACATCATTACCCATGATTAATCTCCTCTAAAAAAAATTAAAATACAAACCCAACCATTCTATTTTTCTTTCCTTAAGTCTAAAAAATGTACGAAACAAATAACTTCTTATTCTAAATTCTAGAATATTCAGCTTACTATATTCATAGCTGATGCAAAGACAAGGTGAGTTAAAGCATTTCTCTGGAATTTTCATAGTGCCATAACTTCCTCCACTTTCTATTACTATCATATGATAATAGATCTAATAGCGTTCTTATGCTTGGCATTTCTTGTCCTACATGCAAATCGCACAGCTTCAAAATTTCCCTTGAAATGTTGATTTATAGTTAAGTTTATTATTTAAGCTCATGGTTATCTCATGAATGAATTGATACAATTATTATTGGATAAAGTATAGACAGTATGCATAGAGGAGTTGGGGTTGTATTTTTAGTTCTATATCTGAAAGAAAGGGTGGTAGAAGGTATAATATTACTAAAAGCTAACAGAGTAGTCAAAGAAGATAGAAACTGTTCCTGAGAAAACTAAGACAGAAATACGGAAACAATTTAACTCAGACGGCCAATGGCCATCAATACACTGAATTCGCAAAAGGCGCATACTGTCTTGGTGCCTTAAGTCTTTTAATCATATCTATATTGTATAATTCTTTAGCTTGCCCTGTATCAGGGTCTCTTAGATACACTGCTTTTGGATGCAGTATATTCTGAACTTAAAAAAGTACACTGTAACGCTGAAACAATTTGCTCGTTCCCTTCTTGAAATTCAATCTATGATGAAAACTCTAGACTAATACCAAATCATTTATTTGAAAGCTTGGTACAACAGCTTTATCATTAAAAGTTCCAACTCTCTTTTGTGACTGTGTAATCTGTTTCTCTTGTACCTTCTCTTGCAACTTTTCCAAGTCAATCGCCAGCGAATTCAGCCACAAACAATTATAACAAGGGCTCTCCTATACAGGTTTTATTCATAGTTTCTACAGGAGCTAGTCCTGTTGACATATGTTGCAATTCATTAAGGATTACTAGAAATTCTGACACTACTTGTGCCCAGGTTGTGTGCCTTGTAGAAGAGAACGTTTCACACAATCATCCTAATTCCTTCATAACATGTTCACAAGGATTGGTTTGTGGACTATACTTGGATATAGTTATGTGTCTTACCTCTTCCCAAGTCAAGAATTCCTTAAAATTATGGCCAATAAATTGTGAGCCATTATCAGTTAACAGACGTTGTGATTTACCCACATCTCGAAAATACTCTTGCAAACAATGCATTACTATATAAGTATTTGCTTGTTCAATGGGATAAAGTTACTTTGACCTACAGACGGCCAACACCAATATCTTATTTACTTTTCCCCTGCCTGTGTGTAATTGTCCAAAGAAGTCTGCTGTTGTTAGATCATGCAAACCTTTTGGAATTATCGGATATAGTTTAAAGTGCACTTGACTATTATCCTCTTTAACGAGTTAACAGTCATACACAATCTCAACACAGTAACTACCTTCTGACTCATATTCTTGAAATAATAAAATTTATACATGTGTTTGATACACTTCCTTGTTCCAAAATGACCATATCCTTTGTGTAAGAACCATATCAGATCTGTTTCTACACTACATGGAATACATAGTCTCCTGCTTGACTGATCTGACGGTGCTTTTCAAAACAACACATCTTTTATTATAATCCATTCAGATTTTTCTGACCGGAGCAATGATAGTTCTTTACAAATGCACTTACATCCTTGTTCATGTATCTTAAACCCAAAAAATTGATGGGAAAACTCCCGGTCCTTCAGTTCATTTCACATTACTCGCACCTAATGGTAATCGTGATAATGCATTGGAAACTATATTCTGTGACCCTTTCAAATAGTTAATTTTTATACGATATTCTTTTAAAAACAGCCCAGAGCATGAGTCTGTGAAGTAATAACCTGCTTTCCATCAAAAGTAACAATGCTTGATGGTAACAATGTGTGATCCCCATATTGCTATCTGTTAGTTTTTAATACTCCACACTACTGCTAACAGTTCTGTCTCTGTGCCTGTGTAATTCATTTCATGCTTTGTTAAACTAAGGCTATTGTTCTGTGTTTCCCCACTTCAGGATTCTACTCCCCTTGCAATAATTCTGCTGCAGTTCTGTACTCCGATGCATATGTGGCCAGCTGAAATGGTTCATTCATTACAGGATGACTGAGAATAGGGGCATCTACCAGCACCTGTTTAATATTTGTACAGGGTGTTTCAAAAATGACCGGTATATTTGAAACGGCAATAAAAACTAAACGAGCAGCGATAGAAATACACCGTTTGTTGCAATATGCTTGGGACAACAGTACATTTTCAAGCGGACAAACTTTCGAAATTACAGTAGTTACAATTTTCAACAACAGATGGCGCTGCAAGTGATGTGAAAGATATAGAAGACAACGCAGTCTGTGGGTGCGCCATTCTGTACGTCGTCTTTCTGCTGTAAGCGTGTGCTGTTCACAACGTGCAAGTGTGCTGTAGACAACATGGTTTATTCCTTAGAACAGAGGATTTTTCTGGTGTTGGAATTCCACCGCCTAGAACACAGTGTTGTTGCAACAAGACGAAGTTTGCAACGGAGGTTTAATGTAACCAAAGGACCGAAAAGCGATACAATAAAGGATCTGTTTGAAAAATTTCAACGGACTGGGAACGTGACGGATGAACGTGCTGGAAAGGTAGGGCGACTGCGTATGGCAACCACAGAGGGCAACGCGCAGCTAGTGCAGCAGGTGATCCAACAGCGGCCTCGGGTCTCCGTTCGCCGTGTTGCAGCTGCGGTCCAAATGACGCCAACGTCCACGTATCGTCTCATGCGCCAGAGTTTACACCTCTATCCACACAAAATTCAAACGCGGCAACCCCTCAGCGCCGCTACCATTGCTGCACGAGAGACATTCGCTAACGATATAGTGCACAGGATTGATGACGGCGATATGCATGTGGGCAGCATTTGGTTTACTGATGAAGCTTATTTTTACCTGGACGGCTTCGTCAATAAACAGAACTGGCGCATATGGGGAACCGAAAAGCCCCATGTTGCAGTCCCATCGTCCCTGCATCCTCAAAATGTACTGGTCTGGGCCGCCATTTCTTCCAAAGGAATCATTGGCCCATTTTTCAGATCTGAAACGATTACTGCATCACGCTATCTGGACATTCTTTGTGAATTTGTGGCGGTACAAACTGCCTTAGACGACACTGCGAACACCTCGTGGTTTATGCAAGATGGTGCCCGGCCACATCGCACGGCCGACGTCTTTAATTTCCTGAATGAATATTTCGATGATCGTGCGATTGCTTTGGGCTATCCGAAACATACAGGAGGCGGCGTGGATTGGCCTCCCTATTCGCCAGACATGAACCCCTGTGACTTCTTTCTGTGGGGACACTTGAAAGACCAGGTGTACCGCCAGAATCCAGAAACAATTGAACAGCTGAAGCAGTACATCTCATCTGCATGTGAAGCCATTCCGCCAGACACGTTGTCAAAGGTTTCGGGTAATTTCATTCAGAGACTACGCCATATTATTGCTACGCATGGTGGATATGTGGAAAATATCGTACTATAGAGTCTCCCAGACAGCAGCGCCATCTGTTGTTGAAAATTGTAACTACTGTAATTTCGAAAGTTTGTCTGCCTGAAAATGTACTGTTGTCCCAAGCATATTGCAACAAACAGTGTATTTCTATCGCTGCTCGTTTAGTTGTTATTGCCGTTTCAAATATACCGGTCATTTTTGAAACACCCTGTAAATGCTTCTGCAGGCCCCTCACCCCATGACCATACAGACTGTACCTTTAAAAGATGCAGTAACTGTGGATCATTCAGGACTTGTCCCTGAATGTAACGATGGTAAAATCCTGCTAATCCTAAAAACGAACCCAATTTTTTTCTGATTTTTAGGTTACAGAGACTCTTGTGTAACTCTTATTCTATCTGGGTCTGGTTTTGTATCCTTAACCCTAACTAAATGTCCCAAAAATTTTAATTCTCCCCTTGCAAAATGTGATTTTGACAATTTTATGGTTATCCCCTTTTCATTAAACCTTTGCAAAGATTTCTGAGTATATGACGATGGTCTTCCCAAGTTTCTGATACTAGCAAAATGTCATCTACGTAAATAATAATAATAATAATGAGCATATGGCATTGGTGGCCGGGAGACCCCTCGCGGGGCGGTTCGGCCGCTGCTCCACAAGTTCTTTAACACCATTACGGCGACTTGCGAGTGAATGAGGATGAAATGATGATGAAAGACACACAACATCAAGTCATCTCGAGGCAGAGAAAATCCCTGACCCCACCGGGAATCAAACCCGGGACCCCATGCGTGGGGAAGCGAGAACACTACCGCAGGACCACGAGCCATGGACATCTACATAAATAATGAGTTCTTATATAACAGTTATTTGTCTAATGCTCCATTGAACACCCGTGTGAACAAAGACACTGAAATATTTAACCCAAATAGTAATATCCTAAATTGGTAAGATTTTCAGCAAATAAATATGTGGTATACGTTTTAGAGTCACTGTGTAGCTTGATCTGCCAATAACTACTTGTGAGACCCATGGAGGTGAAATATTTGGCCTGTTCGAATTTGGTTAATAATTCCTCTATACAAAGGGGTCTGTTCCTTTCGGTTTCTATACATTTATTTAATGTACGGGGATTCAGCACCAAACAAACCATCCCCTGTAGCCTTTTTCACTATAAGTAATGGATTATTATATAGGCTCGAACTTCATTTGTTGAGTTGGTTACCTACCATTTTGATGATTTCCTCTTGAAATGCTGCTCTCAAGCTTATAGTTACTGGATATGGTTTACAAAAGAAAGGGTCTGAATTCTTTACCTTAAATTTACATATATAATTTTCTATGATGCCTGGTTTGTCAGAAAATACATCACTATACTTAGTCAGAATTTTATACAACTCTTGCTTTTGCTCAGCAGTTAACAATGGTGATTCATAAGCTTTGTTAAATATCAGCCTTTCACTAGTTAGTACATCATTTGCCATTTCATCTTGCAAAACTAACTGAGCAGTTGCAATTAAATGTATTTCCATGATTAAGATAAGGGTTGGATTTGTTTCCGCATCTTACTTAAATAATATTTCACTATTGCTTCCATTGAAATCACAAAATAAGGTTTTCATATCAAAATTTACAGCTGCTTTATACATTGCTGTTTTGACACTCTTTATTGTGGTGGTGGTAGGACACATTTCGCCCACTCATAGGTGTATTTCTATTTTTGTTTTCTCTTCGTACTTGCTAATGAATGGTTCATGGTGTGGGTTCCTGTAGTCATGTCCTAGTTCATGAACCATGGGCAACGTATGAGTGGCCAAGTAAGTGGTCGCGACAGTCAGGATACCAGTTACTTTGGAATAAGGCTGGGCATCTCGGACATATTCTGAGTCGTGGTCACCTTTGTGCTCATACGGCAAAGACTACCAAATCCACTGGTTAGTCCCTCAATCGTTAGGGGTAAAACCCAATGGGACTCGGGGCAAGTAAGGCTAGCAACCTGCTTCCTTGGTTCTTTAAATATGATGCTGGCAACAATCAGAGCAAAATGCCTCGGACCTTTGGAGGTGACGGAGTCCCACCTCTAACTGACAAACCAGGGACTCCTAAGATACGACTTGGCAAACAAATGGTAATGAGATGGGGAGCTATTAATATCAATGGGGGCTACTCTGAGAAGAAGGTAGAGCTGGCAGAGGCTGCAAGTAAGATGGGGCTGGACGTTTTAGCTGTTGGTGACATTCGGGTAAGGGGTGAGAAAGAAGAGGAAGTGGGATAATACAAGGTCTACCTGTCAGGAGTCAAAGCAGGAATAGCACAATGGGGTGTAGGGCTTTACATCAGGAAAGAAATGGAACCCAGCATAGTTGCAATAAGGTACGTAAACAAACGACTGATGTGGATAGATTTGACAGTGTCTAGCAAGAAAATTAGGATTGTGTCAGTATATTCGCATTGTGAAGGGACAGATCAAGATAAGATGGATAGTTTTTATGAGGCACTCAGTGATGTAGTTGTTAGAGTAAAGGACAAGGACAGTGTTCTGCTCATGGGTGATTTTAATGCCAGGATTGGAAATCAAACAGAAGGGTATGAAAATGTTATGGGTAAATTTGGAGAGGATATGGAAGCCAACAGGAATGGGAAACAACTCTTGGATTTCTGTGCCAGTATGGGCTTGGTAATCACAAACTCCTTTTTTAAACATAAGAACATTCACCGGTATACTTGGGAAGGCAGGGGAACCAGATCTGTCATGACTATATAATAACAGATCAGGAATTCAGAAAGGCTGTTAGGGACACACGTGTATTCAGGGGATTCTTTAGTGACACTGATCATTATTTAATCTGCAGTGAAATTGGAATTGTGAGGCTGAAAGTGCAGGAGGTCAGGTCATATGTAGGAGGATAAGAGTGGAGAAACTTCAGGATAAGGAAATCAGGCACAAGTACATAATAGCGATCTCAGAAAGGTACCAGTTAGTTGAATGTAGTCAATTACAGTCATTGGAAAAGGAATGGACAAGGTACAGGGACACAGTACTCGAAGTGGCTACAGAATGTCTTGGAACAGTAGTGTGTAAAAGTAGGATGAAGCAAACAGCTTGGTGGAATGACACAGTCAAGGCAGCCTGTAAAAGGAAAAAGAAGGCGTATCAAAAATGGCTACATACTAGAACTCAGGTAGACAGAGAAAGTTATGTTGAAGAAAGAAACAAAGCCAAACAGATAATTGCAGCATCCAAGAAGAAATCTTGGGAAAACTTTGGAAACAAGTTGGAGACTAAGGGTCAAGCTGCTGGAAAACCATTCTGGAGTGTAATTAGCAGTCTTCGAAAGGGAGGTAAGAAGGAAATGACAAGTATTTTGGACAGGTCAGGTGAATCCTGTGGATGCCTTGGGCAGATGGAGGGAATATTTTGAAGAGTTGCTCAATGTAGGTGAAAATACGATCAGTAATGTTTCAGATTTTAGGTAGAATGGGATAGGAATGATGATGGAAATAGCATCACATTTGAGGAAGTGGAGAAAATGGTCAATAGATTGCAGTGCAATAAAGCAGCAGGGGTGGATGGAATTAAATCGGAACTCATCAAATACAGTGGAATGTCAGGTCTTAAATGGCTACACAGGATAATTGAAATGGCCTGGGAGTCGGGACAGCTTCCATCAGACTGGACAAAAGCAGTAATCACACCAATCTTTAAACATGGAAACAGAAAAGATTGTAACAACTACAGAGGTATCTCTTTTAATCAGCATTGTGGGTAAAATCTTCTCAGGTATTGTTGAAAGGAAAGTACGAGTATTAGCTGAGGACCAATTGGATGAAAATCAGTGTGGGTTTAGGCCTCTTAGAGGTTGTCAGGGCCAGATCTTTAGCTTACGGCAAATAATGGAGAAGTGTTATGTGTGGAACAGGGAATTGTATCTATGCTTTATAGATCTAGAAAAGGCATATGACCAGGTTCCTAGGAGGAAGTTATTGTCTGTTCTATGAGATTATGGAATAGGAGGCAAACTTTTGCAAGCAATTTAAGGTCTTTACATGGATAGTCAGGCAGCAGTTAGAGTTGATGGTAAATTAAGTTCATGGTTCAGAGTAGTTTCAGGGGTAAGACAAGGCTGCAACCTGTCTGCACTGTTGTTCATATTATTTATGGCTCATATGTTGAAAACAATAGACTGGCTGGGTGAGATTAAGATATGTGAACACAAAATAAGCAGTCTTGCATATGCGGATTACTTAGTTGTGATGGCAGATTCGATTGAAAGTTTGCAAAGTAATATTTCAGAGCTAGATCAGAAATGTAAGGATTATGGTATGAAGATTAGCATCTCCAAAACGAAAGTAATGTCAGTGGGAAAGAAATATAAACGGATTGAGTGCCAAATAGGAGGAACAAAGTTAGAACAGGTGGACGGTTTCAAGTACTTAGGATGCATATTCTCACAGGATGGCAACATAGTGAAAGAACTGGATGCGAGGTGTAGCAAAGCTAATGCAGTGAGCGCTCAGCTATGATCTACTCTCTTCTGCAAGAAGGAAGTCAGTGCCAAGACTAAGTTATCTGTGCACCGTTCAATCTTTCGACCAACTTTGTTGTATGGAAGCGAAAGCTGGGTGGATTCAGGTTACCTTATCAATAAGGTTGAGGTTACGGATATGAAAGTAGCTAGGATGATTGCAGGTACTAGTAGGTGGGAACAATGGCAGGAGGGTGTCCACAATGAGGAAATCAAAGAAAAACTGGGAATGAACTATATAGATGTAGCAGTCAGGGCGAACAGGCTTAGATGGTGGGGTCATGTTACACGCATGGGAGAAGCAAGGTTACCCAAGAGACTCATGGGTTCAGCAGTAGAGGGTAGGAGGAGTCGGGGCAGACCAAGGACAAGCTACCTGGATTCGGTTAAGAATGATTTTGAAGTAATAGGTTTAACATCAGAAGAGGCACCAATGTTAGCACTGAACACGGGATCGTGGAGGAATTTTATAATGGGGCTATGCTCCAGACTGAACGCTGAAAGGCATAATCAGTCTTAAATGATGATGATGATGATGACTTGGCAATGAGTAATATTTTGTTTCTTAATGAACTTGACTGGGAATGCCTTATTATCCATGCTATTATGTTCCCTGTTATCCTCTAGCATATGTTCATTCCTTTCTTTGTTTAGTGTATTTATCCTATCAACAAAAGTTAACGGATCATTAACCATTGTCATTCTTATTGTACATAATATGGTAACATTCATACCAATATTTTGACTAAATGGGACTCCTCTATTGGCTCATCTAAATATTTAGACCGAGTCAGGTGCCATTCTATGGACTTGTTAAGACTTCGCCAGGAGTTGTTACAGCATGTTGGTTCTAATAACTAACTCTAATGTCAATTTCTCTTGTGTGCTATCAGACCAATATTTTCTCCTAAATTTTCCCTTAACCCTTTGCAGCCTGTGGAGAATACAGTTCCCTCGAAACATATTTCTTTACAGTGTTTAAGGGAATATGTGTTACCACTTCTGTACGCTCCTGGCATCTAGTGGCAGTCCGCTGCACCAGATGTAGTTTCTCTTTGTTGTAAAATATAGTCTTTAGAACCATGGGAAGTATATATCCCACCAAACAACAGTGTTCTAAGTTATTAGGAAGTAGGGTTACCACAAATGTAGTTTCTGGAAGGGGCTTGGGAAGTATACTCACCACAAAATTAATCTGTCATTTGTGGTCCTTCAGAAGCTTGCTTACCATCAACGCAGTGGTATCCCAGAGCTTTTGGGAATACATTTTACCATCTCTGTCTATGACTGACATCTTGTGGTGGTCGACTGCACCAAGTGTATGAAAACTGCTACAACAATCTGTTTCTGTTTGTCGTGGGATCACTACTGTTGTCGGAACACACTCATTTGCTTCTGCAATATGTGTTATTGCGGCATGTATCAGCTCATACCTTTACTGTGTGGTAAAGTTTCAAGGATTATTTTCATGTTGTGGTAAGTAAACTTTAATATCACTAATAAATATTTTTAAATAAAGTAAAAGAAAACAAAACAGTGTTCATTATTTTTTTATGTGTAACGGCAGCACACAACACCACACAAAAGGGACGTGGGAAATCCATTTGCCATCAGTTTTGATATCTCACAAAGGCACCATGATGATATATGTACCACCATAGATTTTGGTCCTAAATCACAAAAATAAAATTATCAAAGACTAAATATAGTCAGTTGATCACATTTATAATAAGACATCAAAAAAATTATCTTCACTGAGTTGCTACAAAAAATGTACCTGTGTAAGGGTTAAAATCCTCCCAAGCTAAAAATCCTCAGAATGAGCAGTACCCTATTCTTCTGCATCACTATCAAATAACTCAAGGCAAAATCTGTCTTTCTGCTATCCTCCCAGGTCTTTGGTAAAGATCTACAAAATACTCTGAAAAATAGGTGGAGTGACCTTCCCTGTCTGGTTTAATTTCAGACACTGCTTTGATAAATTCATATTACTTCCCCACTTGTAAATCCTCAAATAAACTACTTCATAACCCACTGTTATATACATCTGCCTTCTTATTGATTTCCTCCTTAGTACTCTCAATAGCCTCCCATAATCTTGTTAATTTTTTTTTCTTCTTCACTTCCCTTGAGTATTAGTATTAAGGAATTCTTCATTCTCTTGTAAAGTAGAATTTACAAATTCATGTAATCGTTCCTCCAAATTACATAGTGTTTCAGGTGTGTTAACTATTTCTCTAAATTCTTTGCATTGTTCTAAAACAGTTACAAGCTCATTTGCCTCTGAGGTTTGCTTTTGAACCTGGATGAATGCTAACGGCAAATTTACCTACTCTGTTGATTTTTTACATCTAATTCTTTGAATTGTTGTATTAGTTCCTTGTCAACTGAATTGCATTGTTTACTGATCTCATCCTTCAACTCCCTAGGCAATGGGGTCAAAGTACTTGCAATGCTAATTAATTTAGCTTCTATTTCCTATTGGGTGTGTTCTGTTGTCTCTAGTTTCAGTTTTTCTTTCATTTTTTCTACCTTGACAGACAGTTCATTACTTTTAGACTCTACTTTTTCAGGTAGTTCCTCAATATTAAAATATATTTTGCCAGATTATTATTATTATTATTATTATTATTATTCTCATACACACACAGTTTATACGATTATTGACAGAGCAACACAGTTTATATGATATTTGACCAAAATTTGGCCACTTCCAGTGCATTTCTCACTGTCCGGTGAAGGTCATCATCAGTACAGGTAGCTGGAACAATCAACACAGAAGCATATGTAGAACAGCCTGCACAGTCACATTGGGTTTTGTTTTCTTCAACCTATCCCCATTTTGCCAGGTTAGCCCTTGATTAGCCCACTCTTGACCTCAGCCTATTCAAGGACTTCCAAAATGGTCAGTTCTCATCATGAACAGAGGGTAAAGATTCTGAAAATCTTCTCCAACCAGGAGGCTGGGATATCTCAGCCCCTCGTAGTTGCAGCCTGGCTTCCTCATCAGTTGTTCTAAGGAAGCTTTTCCTTGACCTTAGTCATCGTGGGTAGGGTTGTTGCCCATGCTTCAGTTTCGCTCTTTCCCTGCTTGCTGCTATTTCTCTTCGAACAGGAGTGGTGCAATTCCTGCAAGGTGGTAGAGCCATTCAACTGGAGGTGACTACAAGCAGTGTGTTATAATTCTCCTGTGTCGGTTAGGGCAATATCCACCTGTTTAGCATGTGCTGACTCATACCAAACAGGACAGGTATACTCTGCAGCAGAGCAGCAAAGTGCCATTGCAGAAGTTTTCTCAGTAGGTTGTTCCTGGTGGAGACTTTTGATTTGAAATTCAATTTTACCAGATAATTCCTTCCTAATGTCAGACAGTTTCTTATGTTGCGTCTACTTTGTCAGATAATTTCTTAAAATCAGAATTAATTTCATCAGACACTTATTGTAATAAACCTTTAAACAACTCTAGAGCCTCCAAGGCCGTTTTGCTAGGAATGACTGGCATATATTGCAAATATTCTCTATTATGTACCCTCTATTACTGTAATAAATTGTTACTGCACAGTTTCCTTAAAAGTGATAACACTGAAACACGGTGTCACTGTCTAGACGAAAAGAGAAAAAAGGTTTTGAAAGTGAATTTCTGTCTTTTCTCAACACCTTACCCTTTTTTATGAACTGCACTCTCTCTTTGTGTAGCTGATGCAACCGCGTGGATGTGGTGATGTACCATGATGATTTTCACCACCCGGCATAGCTGATGTTTCAAATAATAGTGATAGGTGGACTGCACTGTGTCATATAGCAGCACCCCTGAACACTGTTCAATTACTACTGTATCGATGTCACGATTTGAAATCTTCTTCTCTGAAGATGATTAAAAATTCTTTTCCTCTAAACCCACCAAGAATTACTCTGTCGTCGTTAAAAATTCTTTTATTCATGTGTTGTTGTTGTGGTCTTCAGTCCTGAGACTGGTTTGATGCAGCTCTCCATGCTACTCTATCCTGTGCAAGCTTCTTCATCTCCCAGTACCTACTGCAATCTACATCCTTCTGAATCTGCTTAGTGTATTCATCTCTTGGTCTCCCTCTACGATTTTTACCCTCCACGCTGCCCTCCAATACTAAATTGGTGATCCCTTGATGCCTCAGAACATGTCCTACCAACCGATCCCGTCTTCTGGTCAAGTTGTGCCACAAACTTCTCTTCTCCCCAATCCTATTCAATACTTCCTCATTAGTTATGTGATCTACCCATCTAATCTTCAGCATTCTTCTGTAGCACCACATTTCGAATGCTCCTATTCTCTTCTTGTCCAAACTATTTATCGTCCATGTTTCACTTCCATACATGGCTACACTCCATACAAATACTTTCAGAAATGACTTCCCGACACTTAAATCTATACTCGATGTTAACAAATTTCTCTTCTTCAGAAAAGCTTTCCTTGCCATTGCCAGTCTACACTTTATATCCTCTCTACTTCGACCATCATCAGTCATTTTGCTCTCCAAATAGCAAAACTCCTTTACTACTTTAAGTGTCTCATTTCCTAATCTAATTCCCTCAGCATCACCCGACTTAATTCGACTACATTCCATTACTCTCGTTTTGCTTTTGTTGATGTTCATCTTATATCCTCCTTTCAAGACACTGTCCATTCCATTCAACTGCTCTTCCAAGTCCTTTGCTGTCTCTGACAGAATTACAGTGTCATCAGCGAACCTCAAAGTTTTTATTTCTTCTCCATGGATTTTAATACCTACTCCAAATTTTTCTTTTGTTTCCTTTACTGCTTGCTCAATATACAGATTGAACAACATCGGGGAGAGGCTGCAACACTGTCTTACTCCCTTCCCAACCACTGCTTCCCTTTCGTGTCCCTCGACTCTTTATAACTGCCATCTGGTTTCTGTACAAATTGTAAATAGCCTTTCGCTCCCTGCCATCTGGTTTCTGTACAAATTGTAAATAGTCTTTCGCTCCCTGTATTTTACCCCTGCCACCTTTAGAATTTGAAAGAGAGTATTCCAGTCAACATTGTCAAAAGCTTTCTCTAAGTCTACAAATGCTAGAAACGTAGGTTTGCCTTTCCTTAATCTTTCTTCTAAGATAAGTCGTAAGGTCAGTATTGCCTCATGTGTTCCAGTGTTTCTACGGAATCCAAACTGATCTTCCCCGAGGTTGGCTTCTACTAGTTTTTCCATTCGTCTGTAAAGAATTCGTGTTAGTATTTTGCAGCTGTGACTTATTAAACTGATAGTTCGGTAATTTTCACATCTGTCAACACCTGCTTGCTTTGGGATTGGAATTATTATATTCTTCTTGAAGTCTGAGGGTATTTCACCTGTTTCATACATCTTGCTCATCAGATGGTAGAGTTTTGTCAGGACTGGCTCTCCCAAGGCCGTCAGTAGTTCCAATGGAATGTTGTCTACTCCGGGGGCCTTGTTTCGACTCAGGTCTTTCAGTGCTCTGTCAAACTCTTCACGCAGTATCGTATCTCCCATTTCATCTTCATCTACATCCTCTTCCATTTCCATAATATTGTCCTCAAGCACATCACCCTTGTATAGACCCTCAATTTTATTCATATAAAGACATTTTTTACTTGATATGTAAATTTAATTTGAAGTTAACATGATACTTGTACCACAATTGTACAAATACGGTCGGTCTTCAGATTTCATGAATTGTTCCAATATTTCCTACTGATTTCTTCTTAACAGGCTGTTACTGAGTTTAGACAATATAGTTACATCCGTTCACTTATAGTTTCTCCTTTTGTTTAATCCTTGTTGCTCTTGGCAGTGGGATGATTTATCACTTGTGGACTTTCAAGATTTTGAAAATGTATGGTTCTTTATTTTCTTCCTTTTGCTCCAATACTCCATGTTCTGTATACTGGGAGCCATGTTAAGTGTTTTTATTGTTGGTTTAGGGTTTTATGTAGCTACTGGCTTGAACCTTGTAATTGAAGCTGAGTAAGAACACTTCATGAGATTTGCCACCCGATGTAACATATGACATATTTACTTTTTTTTCCAATCAGGTCATCATAACTGATGATCTTGAAGTAGCCATCCTGCTAATCAGTGCCTCTGAAATCCCATATGTAGTTGAGGAAAGGCCTGACTTCTTCATGTTCTGCAGCTGTTACTGGAACAAAAGAAGGTAACTTCTACTCATATCATGAAGAAACATGTCCACTCCTTTCATTTCACAAACGTATATTGCCTTGAATGAGTGTACAGATCATTAAAGTAACTCATGAATTTGAATAGAACACAACTTTTCAAACTAAATATGCCAAACTAAATAGGCTCACCATGACATTCAAGATTACAGTATATTTCATTTGTCACAAAACCATCTTTTCTTTTGTTTTCATTCTTGGAGAGCATGACTGCTTTTTGACGGTCATGCCACCATCGATCTGCAACCTCAAAATGTAAAAGGCCCCACCCGCAGTAGGTGAAGTTGTTTAATTTGTTGTCACATCTTGCCATTTTTTCGTAGTCTACACCTCCTGTTTAATGTTTACACATACAAAAACAAACAGCGACACACACAGTATATGTTCCGTGACTTGTCTGCAACTTAATTTATTATATCACGATCATCTTTCCTTGTACTACCAAGGAGTGTGAAATGTTGTTTCCTAAACAGTATGTAACACTTCACTACATGCAGTTCGTTCTTCCTCAGACTGGTGACATCTGCCACAAGGACAATGCAATGTGTCACACAGCTGCAGCATATGTGCATGGTTCAAAGAGCACCAGGGTGAGTTTACTGTACTCCCTTGACTACCAAACGCCTCAGATTTAAGCACAAACAAAAATCTGTAGGACCACTTTGACCGGGCTATTTGCACCATGGATCCTCTACCAAAAAACCTAGTACATCTGAACGTGGCACCAGATTCAACATGGTTCCACATTCCTGTTGGTAACAACTAGAATCTCACTGGTTCTCTTCCTGCATATCTGGCACTGCAAAAGCTGGTTATTCAGGCCTTTTATAGGTGGTCACATTAATGTGACTGGAAGACATACTATCATTAAGGAAACATTGGCTTGATGCCGTATGGAATAATATGTTAAATGTGAAAGTTTTCACTCAAGATGACAATGCTCACTTAAGATAGAAGCTAATGCAAACAAGTGGATACTGCTTTAATGTGACAGAGTATGAGAAGAACGTAATTACATTATACACATACCATATTCAAATTCTAATGGAAATAAAACACAAATCTCAAATAATATTGTTTATTTATTTAAAAATGTGGTTAATACGTACTCTTATTTTTATGATCTTTTTGGTGTGGGGAGAAAAGCAGCAACAATTTTTTCTGCTTCCAGGACCCCAACCAACCTTAATCCGTGACTGCTGCTATGGATTAGGACTCTGTCATTCAGAATAATGTGTTGCCATTTTAATGACTTACTGTAAATGAGCACAAGTATGTTAACAGTCATCCAATTTGTCCTATGCAAATACAGTGAGTAGTCTGTAATTTGGGTATTGCAAACATGTCCTCCTTCTTCAACCATACACCTACAACAGCTTTAAAGTCATGCAGAATGGAGCTGTGGTTCCAAAAGTTAGGAGTATTATCTTTAGAATTTTATGGCTATCTTTTGTCTGTACTTGGTGTAGAACCACAAGAAGGTATACAATGGCTACACCATTAATAAATTTATAAAAACATACATTGAGACATACTTTTTCATGCCACACCCATTACATTTCATCACACCATAAAATTAAAATTGTGAGATAAAATAATTAAAATTGGTAAGATAAATTGTGTTACATTGCACTGCAAATATGTTGCCTCATTAACCATCTTATGTACAATAAAAAAGCAAATAAATGATAATATACAAAATGACTGCCCTGATTTCTTCTTGTTCTTGAAGCATCTGTCCATCTCCGTACCAAGCCTTCTTATAACACAAAAACATACTTACAATGGACAAATTACAATTCCAGCAGCAAAAACTTGAAGCTGCACTGTTGTTTCTTGGTTCCGAATATAGTCTCCTCATACTGGATAAATAAAGTTCTACTTGCTGGATCCTTTACCCTGGCGGCTGGCAAATAATAATAAAATATTTCTCAATAGTAAAAACACACTTCAATTCAAATCACTTTACATTAAAACTAATAATATGCATGGCATGCAAATAATGTAAAGAGCAAAGATAACCATCCATCTTACAGCTAAGACAGTAAGTGCCCCCCCCCCCCCCCCCACACACACACACACACAGACAAAAAAGGTGGCGTGCCCTGAAGACGTGGTTGGATAATTTTCTCTGGCAGGTTGAATGGCTACAAGAGTGCATTAGCATTGTTCATGTTTAGTGTTGTTACCAGGCCTGGTAGGGCATATAAGTTCTTCACTGCTGCCTGGTGATATGAGTGTATGGAACATCAGACCTGTTATGTGACTGGTTGAAGTGTTTCTAACAAACAGAACACAGCATGTCATTTTCAACAGAGAGAAATCTTCAGAAATAACAGTAACTTCAGGTTTACCTAAGGGAGCTTTGTATGATCATTACTCCTCACAATATATATAAATGAACAAGTGAGAAATGTAGGAAATACCATGAGGCTTTTCGTGCATGATGCTGTTGTATACAGAGAAGCGAGCATGTGAGAAAATTGTAGTGAAATGCTCAGACTGACAATCGATCCTCAATATAAACAACTGCAATGCAACACACACAAATAGGCAGAAAGGCCCATTATTGTATGATTACAGGATTTTAGAACAATTACTGGAGGCAGTTACAAACACAAAATATCTAAGAGCATGTGTATGGAGCAATTTAAAGTAGTACAGCCATGTAAAACTAATTGGATGTAATGTGGATGACAGGCTGACAGTCACTGGATGAATCTCAGGAAACGTAGACTATCAACAAAGGAAGTAGCTTATAAACTCCCTCCACCCCCCCCCCCCCCCTCCCACACCCACCGTTCGACCAAAATTGCTCATGAGTTTAGGATCCATACCAGATAAGATTGATACAGGAAATAGAGAAGATCCAAAGAAGAGTAGTGAGTTTCGTTACTGGTTAATTTAGTAAGCATGAAAGCACACCATGGAGAAGCTCAGCCAACTCCAGTGGCAGACACTGCAAGAGATAAGTTCTGCATCACGGTATTGTTTACTGTTAAAGTTCTGCCAGTGTACATTCTTAGAAGAGTCAACAAACATATTGCTTCCCCAACATAAATCTTTTAAAAAAGACGATGAAAAAAAAATTTCAGAGATTTGAGTCCACGTGGAGTACTATCAGCAATTTTTTTTCCCGCGAGACATTTGCGACTGGAAAAGGATTAGGGGAAAGTGACATTTGTACTCAAAGGATCCTCTTCAGCACAGCGTCTGTTGGCATACTAAGTATAAATGTAAAGGTAGATGTAGAAGGGGTGTAAACAGTATCAGATGTTGAGTAGTCACTGTGAAGGAAGTGAAGATGTCATGTATTTGTGAAAGACAATGTTATCAGCACCTGACGTAGTCTGAAAGTTGCCTCATTGTGCTTTTCCATGAGACCGGCTGGTCAAATAGTGCAATATACAGATTCATAAGGGTATTTGGATGTTACGGACTGCTGATGTTGGCCTGCATTGGCAAACTGTCATCAACATTCTGGTCGGCAATATTTGACCATCACAAGTGAGATTAGCCATATTGTGCACCAAGTACTTGGTAACACCTTCACTCCTTGCAACATTTTGTATCACCTTGCACCATTCCTCGGAAGCTACTAGTGGCAGGGCTACGGAATTATCGTCCCGTACATAGGCTGCATTTGGAGTAGCATCATGACTGATGAATGGCATTGCATATCTTCAGCAAAGAATTACAGTTCTGCACAACCCCAGATGGCCATCACTCACAAATATACCAGCAACCTGGGGAGAGGTCCCAATATTCATTGTTTTGGAGAGGTACAGTAATGTTCCTCCTGGTGTCATGGTGTGGGAAGCCATCAGGTATAACTTCAAGTCACAGCTGGTGGTAACTTACATCTACAGCTGTATACATACTCCGCAAGCCACTGTACAGTACTTGGCAGAGGGTATGTCGTACCCTTCCTGTTCCACTCACTAGGGGAAAACAAATGTTTATATGCCTCTGTATGAGTCCTAATTTCTCTTATGTTCATGGTCCTTTTGTGAAATTTATGTTGGCAGCAGTAGGACTGTTCTGCTGTCAGCTTCAAATGCCAAACTTTTGAGAACGACTCCAAAGTGGGTCACACTTGTGTTCTATATGTGGTCTCCTTTACAGATGAACCACCCTTTTCTAAAAATCTCCCAATAAACCAAAGTTGACCATTCACCTTCGCCACTACAATCCTTGAAACACGCTTGTTCTATTTCACATTACTTTGCAATGTTACATCTAAATATTTAATCAATATGACTGTGTCAAGTAGCAAATTACTAATTCTGCATTCTAACATTATGGGATTGTTTTTCCTACTCAACTGCAATAATTTATATTTTACTACATTTAGAGCTAGCTGCCATTCATCACACCAGCTAGAGGGTATCCGGGAAGTAGGGACGAATAATAAAGTGATATAGAACACACAAAATTTATTGAAACTGTGTTTTTTTTCCTTTTTTACAAACACATTAAGTAACTTCTCCCATTTATATATGCTAAATTATATTCTCCATACAATCACCCAAGTCAGTGCGGCAATGAGCAATCTGTTTATTGAAGTTGTCAATGATGCATTCACAAACATCTTGTGGGATGCTGTTAATAACTCTTTTCCTTCCGTTGTTGTAATGTTTGTGGTTTGTTCACATACCCTTTCAATTTCACAAATCCCCACAAAAACAAGTTACAAGGTGTAAGATCACATGATCTGGCAGGCCATTCCTCGTTGCCATGCAAAGAGGGAATTTTTTTAAGAAAACTTTTCATTCAGAAGAGCAATCGTTTCACGGAACCTGTAATATGTCGCACCAAACTGCTCAAACCAAAAACTGTTATTTTCATTAATAAGAAGGAAAAACCAATCAGAAAGTATGCTTCAGTAATGGTTGCTGTTCACAATGACAGCAGCTCCCTCATCATTTCCAAAAAAAATATGGGCCAATCACTCCTCCTGCCTGGAACCCACACCATGCAGTTGTGCACTGTGGACTCACAGATTTTCATTGCCCCAAATTCTGCAGTTCTGCTTACTGATGTACCCACTGGCATGGAGTGCACCTCATCTGAGAAAATTATTCTTTTTGTGAAGTTCTCATTCTCCACATGTCGAGCTAAGGCCCACTGAGCAAATCTGTGTCTCTTTCCACGCTGTGCAAGCTTCAACTCTTGTGGAAGTTGAATCTTGAAGCATGTATTTTCAGATTTTTTGAAAGTATTTCATGCAGTGAACTTGGTGATAAATTGAATTGTTGAGCTCGTCAGTGAACCAATTTTCTGGGGCTAACAGTCACACTGTCATGCATGACAGCAATGTTGTCTTGTGTTCGAACAGAATGCAGACATCCTGTTTCCTTAACATTTGAAACAGAACCCATGGTATCAAACTTCCAGATCAACTTCCAAACTAATGATTCCATTGGAGTAGCATTATGTTTGAGTGTCACACGCAATTCACGAACGGCTGCCATGGGACTGTAATTGTTTCTGTAATAACTTTTTATCACTTGGATACATTGCTCAGTTCTCATCTGCTCCATGATGAAAATAAACATCAAACAACAATGCTCACCATACAAAAGGTATCAGGCTACTAATGGGGATTGCAGATAATAAACATGAAAAAACCACGGCTGTCAACCATCATATGACAAAATGGCGCAAAATACAAATTTGTCCTTACTTCCCAGACACCCATTAGAAATTTTGTATAAGTGATTTTGTATCCACTACGGTCACTCAACGACGACACATGCCCATACACCACAGCGTCGTCAGCTAACAGCTGCAGATTGCTGCTCATCCTGTCATCAGATCATTTTTGTATACAGAGAATAAAAACAGTTCTATAACACTTCCCTGTAGAACTCCTGATGATACACTTGTCTCTGATGAACATTCCCTATCAAGGATTGTATACTGGTTCCTATTACTTAAGAAGTCTTCAAGCCACTCGCATATCTGGGAACCTATTCTGTATGCTCATACCTTTGTTAATAGTCTGCAGTGGAGCACCATGTCAAATGCATTTTCAATATCTAGGAATATGGAATCTGCTTGTTGCCCTTCATCCATATTTCACAACTTATATGTGAGTAAAGGGCAAGCTGAGAATTTCCACAAGTGATGCTTTCTAAAATCATGCCAATTTTTGGACAGAAGCTTTATCATCACAAGGAAATTTATTACATTAGAACTGAGAAATTGTTCATGAATTCTGGAGCAAACTGATTTTAAGGATGTTGGTCTGTAATTTTGTAGGTCAGTTCTTTTATTCTTATTATATACATCAGTTCTTTTACTCTTATTATAAACATTTTGAGGATAATGGAATGTAGTCGAATTAAGTTGGGTGATGTTGAGGGTATTAGATTGGGAAATGAGACACTTAAAGTAGTAAAGAAGTTTTGCTATTTGGGGAGCAAAATAACTGATGATGGTCGAAGTAGAGAGGATATAAAATGTAGACTGGCAATGGGAAGGAAAGCGTTTCTGAAGAAGAGAAATTTGTTAACATTGAGTATAGATTTAAGTGTCAGGAAGTCGTTTCTGAAAGTATTTGTATGGAGTGTAGCCATGTATGGAAGTGAAACATGGACGATAAATAGTTTAGATAAGAAGAGAATAGAAGCTTTCGAAATGTGGTGCTACAGAAGAATGCTGAAGATTAGATGGGTAGATCATATAACTAATGAGGAGGTACTGAATAGGATTGGGGAGAAGAGAAGTTTGTGGCACAACTTGACTAGAAGAAGGGATCGGTGGGTAGGACATGTTCTGAGGCATCGAGGGATCACCAATTTAGTATTGGAGGGCAGTGTGGAGGGTAAAAATCGTAGAGGGAGACCAAGAGATGAATACACCAAGCAGATTCAGAAGGATGTAGGTTGCAGTAGGTACTGGGAGATGAAGAAGCTTGCACAGGATAGAGTAGCATGGAGAGCTGCATCAAACCAGTCTCAGGACTGAAGACCACAACAACAACATACATTTATGCATTTTTCCCAGTTGTTTGGGACTTTGTGCTGGGTAAGAGATTCATGACAAAATGCAAGCTAAGCAAGGGGTCAACACCACAGATTACTCTTCATCCATGCCAGGGATTGCTCTTACTATGTCCTCCATATGGGAGTCTGTGCAATGTCCAAATGATGGTGTGCCTGAATGAACCTCCTGCATGAACGATATCTTAAACACAAGATTTAAAACTTTAGCTTTCCTTTTGCTATCTTCTATTGCAATCAGTGACTAGATAGAAGCTGTCAACCCACTTAGTGATTTTACTTTTTCTGTGGTTCCCAGCTAGGTCCCTTGCTAAGGTATGACAGTGGTGATAGATGTGTGCTTCGCGCATTGATCTTTTTACTGATGCCCAAATCTCTACTAAATTTTGCCTGTCTTCATTTGTGCATTCTCTTTTGAACTGCAAGTGCAACAGTTTTTGCTTCCTCAGCATTTTCTGAATTCTTTCATTGTGTGTATGTGATTGTGGGAAGTCTGACAGCACTTGTAAAATTGACTTGATTTGATAATGAGAGAGAAAACAAAGAGGGGAGGTATGTAGGAAAGGAGGTCAAAGACTACAGAAAGAAGGGGGGGCAACAAGGAAATGGGATATAAGTGTGCATCAGTAAATTCACTATGATCCAGGCAGAGGAAGTTGCATGTAGTACCTGATGAAAGACAAGGCTTGGGTTAAGGAAGTTGCATGAAAGTGGGGAGAGTGGTGGGAGGGCAGAAGAAGCAGAACAGAATGTGGGAAGATGATAACCACAAAGAGAAATATAGGTTTAGATTAATAGAGAAATAAGTTAGACATAAGTGAATAAATGAAGAGAGGATATGGTGTTGGAGAGAGGGAGGGGGGGCAGAATACCAGAGGATATGCACAAGACTAGATGCAGAGGTGACCTCTGGGGCTAGAAGAGATGGAGGCCAGAGTGTCTGTAGGAAAGAAGAATTAGTTTATTTATTTATTGGTCCAAGAATCAGTTTCATACATTGTTTGTACATGTGATATAGGACAGTGGTAAACCTAGTTAGTTTACAATACAGTAATCATTTTGACTACATTGGTGACATAATAAAAATGCATAATAATGTAGGTTGGTGTACTACATTGCTTCTACATGTGATAGTAGCAGTTATTAAGTGAGATGACATGATAAGCACAATGTAAACTATATTATGAATTGACAATTAGTGAAATATGATAAATGAGGTTTACTTATTATGATGTTCCATAAACTCAGACAAAGAATAGAAGCAGTGGTCAAGCAAGAACCATTTTAACTTTACTTTAAATGCATTTAATATTGGTATGCATTTTAGGTAAGAAGGCATATGGTTATATAACGTAGCTCCGGAATGATACACTCCTCTTTTGCATATGCTTGTATTTATTGTGTACCTGTGTAGGTTCATCTTCTGTCTAGTTTCGTATGTGTGTATATCATAGTTGTGTTTGAAGAGATTTTCCTTTTTTAAGATGCTCCCTTTTGTGAAAATTAGTATTTCGTATATATACAAGCAAGGCAGTGGCAATTTTAGGGACAATTCTTGTCTTTGCAATTCGGAGAAAGCAGTGTTGTGGGGAGGATGGTAATTTGCATGGTACAATGTGGGAAATATCTCCTGCTTAGTAACATCCTCTCCCACAGGATGTTCAACTTCATTTCTGGTCAGACTTTGGTGGTGGACATCCATGTGACTGGACAGATGGTTGGTGGTCATGTCAACATAAAAAGCTGTTCAGAATCAGCAGTGGACTTGATTGATGCCTTGGCTAGTTTCATCAATGTCTGTACCCTGACAAAGAACTGAAGTAGGATGTGCTGCATTGGTGCATGGGAGTGGTTCAGCACCTGGGGCTTTCCAAAAGTTATAACTCATGTGGCAAATGGTTGGGAGTAGGTGTGGTATAAGGAAGGACAAAGAAATGTCATAGTGTTGTTGGTTACAAAATGGCACTTCAAGAAAGGTGGAAAAGATGGTTATTGGAAGGATGGACATTCCTCATTTGAGGGCATAGTGAAAGATAGTTGAAGCTATGGTATATTTGCATCTCTGCAACCATTTGCCACATGAGTCATAACTTTTTGAAAGCCCCAGGTGCTGAACCACTCCCATGCACCAATGCAGCACATCCTACGTCAGTTCTTTGTCAGGGTACAGACATTGATGAAACTAGCAAAGGCATCAATCAAGTTCACTGCAGATTCTGAACAGCTTTTTATGTTGACATGACCACCAACCATCGAGTATAGATATAAGTGTCAGGAAGTCGTTTCTGAAAGTATTTGTATGGAGTGTAGCCATGTATGGAAGTGAAACATGGACGATAAATAGTTCGGACAAAAGGAGAATAGAAGCTTTTGAAAAGTGGTGCTACAGAAGAATGCTGAAGATTAGATGGGTAGATCACACAACTAATGAGGAGGTATTGAATAGGATTGGGAGAAGAGGAGTTTGTGGGACAACTTGACTAGAAGAAGGGACCAGTTGGTAGGACATGTTCTGAGGCATCAAGGGATCACAAATTTAGCATTGGAGGGCAGCGTGGAGGGTAAAAATTGTAGAGGGAGGCCAAGAGATGAATACACTTAGCAGATTCAGAAGGATGTAGGTTGCAGTAGGTACTGGGAGATGAAGAAGCTTGCACAGGATAGAGTAGCATGGAGAGCTGCATCAAACCAGTCTCAGGACTGAACACCACAACAACAACAACAACATGGAACCATCAAGGAAATGGAGATCGAAATATGAAAAATTGGTAAACAGGGCTAAAGCGGATAAGGTGATATGTATATGAAAAATGTGATAATTCCATATAGGAAAGGAGAGGGTGTGTGTCTTGGCCTTGGGTCCAGACCATGAAGATATTGTCAATGAACTTTAGCCAGACAAGGGGCTCTTAGATGGCTAAAGAGGATTCCTTTCAGGAGCCCATAAACAGGTTAGTATATGAGGACAACACATTAGTGTTCTTGGCTGTGACATGGATTTGTTTGTATTCCTCTCCTGCTCAAACATGGTAAGAATATAGTTGACTGTCTGTATGAGAGATGGGTTTAGTGTTTGGAGGACTTTGGGGAAAGTAGTGTTTTGTTCTATGGTGCTTTCGCCCTTCCTACCAACTTGTATCCCTTACTGTATTACACATGGCTTTCCCTCCCTACACCAGATTGAGCTAGCTGGTATTGTACCCCATCCTGTTTCTTTGCTGTCCCTTCCTTCCCTAGTACTCACTGTTCCTTTACATCACTACTCCTTTCCTGACCTATCTTCATTGTACCTCTGATCCACTCAGGCAATATTGCACCTTACCAAAGTCACACCACAATGCCTGGACAATGTAGTATTGTGTGTGTGTGTGTGTGTGTGTGTGTGTGTGTGTGTGTTCTTAGTTCTAAAGGACATCATTTGAAAGCTGAGGTACTAGTTCCAATCTACTGTCAACTGAATTAAATGGTCAATGGTGACCTTTACTCTTTTCACAACATATTAGCCAATATATATATTATTAAAAAGTAGTTTGCTTCACACTGTTTAAAAATAACAATTCAAAATTTACAGTAAGAACTTCATTCAAGTATGTGATCCAGTGGCAGACACTCGCACAGTAGAAGTAGCACAACGAAAGAAATGGAGACTCAACAAAAAATAGGTTAAAAGCCATCTAAAAATGAAATTAACATAACAAGCAAAGAACTTATAATTAGAAGGAAGTATCACAAAAACAATTTACTTATTGAGGCATATCAGGCACACATCTAAATATTATGTCACAGTAACCCTTGCTCTCAGAGTTATAGAGGTAAGAGTAAGAAAATGAGAATTATCAGGAACTTGTTAAGAAAGAAACCTTCCCCACCTCCACCAAGACCCTATCATAACGAAAGATGGAGCAAGATATGACAAGACAAAAATTAACTCTGAAATGCAACCAACAGGTAAGGCTTGCACCCCTGAAAAATAGAGATAGCTAAAAGGACCTCCAAAAAGTTGGCGATACAGAAAAGAAAGACAGATGCAGAAATAAAGCATAAATGTCTAGCAACAGAGAAAATGGAGAAATGACACAGCATATGTTAATGATCCAACAACCATAGAAAAAACAAGACATGCTATGTCCCAAAATGTGAAAGAGGGAAAGCTGTGTCAGATACATAACATGAGAGGGATGGGAGGGGAGGGGGAGATGAGAGCAAGAGTTGGGTAATGAAAAGAACTGCTGCTTTAAGCCAAGAACAAATGCTAGAAACAGACACATACTGTAAAACAAAGGCCCCATCTGTAAAGACCTGAAGATACTCCTATCTGAAGGGAGAACCTGAAGCGCTTATATGATATAAATTGCATGAAGGTCATGCCTATTGCGCTGCAGAGAGTGTATCGTGATAAGATATTGTGTGTTAGTAGTATAGACACTGTGCCTATTACCTACATGCCGGTACGGGAAGCTAAACAGAGGTCAATAAGCAGTTGGCATGTTAGAAAGGTCCTCTATCGCTCACTACTGAGGTAAGGGTTACCAACAACAAGGTTGCAGTATGTAGGGAAGCTGGAGCAGTCAAAAGCATACAAACATAAGACTTACTTGAAAACAGGTTAATAAGGAACATATATTTGACTAAGATGTTACAGAAGATGGAACAGGAAGCCAAAGCACTCAGTGAGTCAATGGCCTTATTTCTGAGCACAACTTCAAGAGACATAGCTCTGGCAGATAAGGTGGCTGATGCATTCCTGATGATGACAGTAGTGTGTGATTAGATGTAAACTTTCCTGGAGTTTTTTGAGAGGAGGCAACAGTTGTGTTATTGATGGGATTATGGAGGAACTACAGTGTGCGATCTAATGGGGTAACTGTGAAAAATCAAGGTAACAGTGAAAGTGGAACTACTGTTGTGTACTGTTGTGATTTGACTGCAATGAATTATGGAAAGGACCATCAACAAGATGAAGGCAAAGAAGGGTTGCTTGAGACTGATGCAAGGATTTGAAGGTATTGTAAAGATTTTTTATGTATCAGACCCAGACCAGCCAAGAACATTTAGACTTCAGGAAAGTTAACACTAAATGTTGGTGTAACAGAGAGAGAGACTAGTTACATTTAAGTGTCAAAATGATTAATGTGATGAAGGAGATCACAGGTTTTCTTTCAGTCAATCATTGGCAGAGGAAATTTTCAGCAGCAGATTGCCTGGCAGTGCAGTGAGTATGTAAGTATCTTTAATACATGAATGAAACTATTTACTAACAAACTGCAGATGATAATCAACCAAACCAGAGACTCAGTCAAGAAAGAGCTTCAAATCCAAGAAACAGAGCAGGCAGGATAGAATGCTGTGTGTATGTTTGATATAATGTAGAAGGTTATTGTATTTGGTATGGTCTATTAAGTCTACCTGGGACAATGGGATAGGTTATGAGATACCATATGATTTAAGTAAAAGGGTCAGAGGGCTGCCAAAAACTTCCTTTCTCTAAATCTTGTTGCTGAAATAGCACAATTCCTTTCCAAATGACACACAAAGTTCACTTTAACATCTCATTTATTGGAGTACTAAATGTTGCACTGTTTTCCCAAGGTGATAAAGTTTTATAGTCAAGTTATTTGAACATGTTTTCAAACAGCCTGCATTTGTTGCAGTGTGCTAAGTGGAAGTGAGGCTCTCTGCTATATCAATGTAAGTTATACAGAGCGGTCAGAAACAGCCTGTAAAGCTCGTAAGGGTGTTGCAGGGCAGGTTGTGCTGAGAAATAATTGTTAAAAAATGATTCAACACATTTTACAATTTCCCAGTTAATTAGCATTGAAGTTGGCCAATCAGGCCGTTGCACACACAGATTCAAGTGGCCTGCCGGATACAATTAGTGTCAGTTCTTCGCAGAGTGTAGACAATAGTGCACAAGACTGTACAGCTTTTTGGTCAGGTTCAATCTTTACTACCGTCTTATGTTCAGTTTTAGGAAACCAAATAAAGAACACATCTGGTGACACTGCCTCTGTTGGGCTGCTTGAATTTGCATGCACAACTGTCTGATTGGCCAATTCAGAAATGGCGCATTGTATCAATTTTTTTCTTAACGATTATTACTCTGCACAATCTGCCCTGCAACAATCTTTTCGGACTCTTTCTGATCATCCTTTATAAGTGACAGCCATACTACATATCTGAAGCCTCCGCAGTGTCCTTTGAACCAATCCTAAGACATTACTCATCAGTTCTTTGAAATTTCCAATCTATGCTGCATACTAGTTTAACTGCTTTTGTTTGTTGTTCTTGATAGATCAAAAATCTGACACAAGTTAAACATTATGAAGCATAACTAAATTTCATAATTAAATTATTTGAAAGTTCACAAAGAAAAGAAAACCATGATCAAGCAAGTCTGTATGGAACAAAATAGAACTGAAAAGCAAGAAGCAGATCTAAAACTGTGAGATTAAGAAAAGCATCACACCTAATGTCTGCTATATCAACATTTTTAGGAGAGGAAGGCAAATAACCTGCCAATACTAGGTGTTTTGCCACCCTAGACAAGAATTGAAAAGTAATGCCCTCTCCTTTTCACTACCATCAGTCTCTCTGATATCTCCACTCCACTACACCAACATCAAATGGCAGAACAATGCATATCTGCTATTTCAGCCAGTGCATGTGCCCCGATCCAGTACTCAACAGAAATGAATCAAGGTTATGTTTGTCTCCATTTCATACTCAGTAGCAGATGCTTTAGTTTTTAAGTACATAGAGGCAATCTGTTTACTTTTGTCCAAATAACTGTGCCATATGCTTTTGAAAACAATTCAATGTTTTAATTTTTCCTCTTTTTCATTTTTTCTCCTCTTTTGCTAAATTTTTTCACTGATTTGAAATTAATTTTTTCCACCCTTTCTGCACTAGGCTGTCACCTAGTCTTGCCTAATGGTAGAACTAGCCCTGGTATAAACAAAAACAAAAAAAAATAATCCAATCCCACAAAGAGACAGAAGAACTGGTCAAAAGGCTTAACTACCAGAATCAATAAAAGACACATACAAGAATAAATGAAGCTAGTGCCCTTAACTTTCAAAACCACTATTTCCTCCTTCAGAAAAAAAACGTAGAAATTGTGAGGGAATTTGGAGAGAGATGGGGAGGATACAAATCAATCAGAAATCCACCTTAAGAGGGATGCACCATTCTACTTAAAGAAACAAAACAAAACAAAAATGAAGGTGTCAGAGCACAGGAGGCCAGACACACTACATCAGAAAGCAATGTGTTAGATTCAATTAAAATAGCATGAGAGGTAGTTCTAGAGCAGGAAGCAATGACATATATAGAAGAAAAGAACATGGCAAGTGGAGACAATAAAACAAACTGAGCAAAACAACAGACATAAAAGGGGGAGGGGGGGGGGGGGGGAGACCTAAAAGAGGGCAAAGAAAAGTAGCAATGAAAATAATATAAATTCTAGCAAAAACTAGTGCTGGGTGCAAGGACCCTAACAACTTGTGTGGTACTGCAGGCACTCAAGGTAGGGCAACAGCATCCTTATTATCCCTAAAGTAGACAGGTCATATGCAACCATTCATTTGATCCCTGTATAGAAACAATGCAATGAAATTTGGATGCAAACCCCCTCTCCCTCATGACCAAGAAGGTAGCTTGGGATTTGAAGAGAAATGGGATACATTTGAGTTGGAGAAAGGAGTTGAGCTGTTAAAAATGAAGAAGTTGTCCATCATGACTCCAGGACATGGAGATACCATCAACGAACCTGAACCAAGACAGCAGCTCCAGTTTCTGATAGTGAAGGATGGCCTATTTTATGCAGCCCTCAAAAAAGTTGGTATATGAAGGCACCATCCTCATTCTCAGTGCCCGAAGAAGTTGTGTGTGAGTGTGAAGCTGCTTAGTGTGACAATGAACAAGGTTTTTGGGAGACTTTGAAGGGGACATTGGGAGAGGTAATATTTACGGATAAAAAGTCTATAGATATATGTGGGATACTGTTTTAAACATAGGTCAAACTGGAAGTGACATCGATGGCTTCCAGTAAAGATGTGGGAGATGAGGGGAGGGCAGTCCTAGAACAGGTGGTAGCAGATGAGGGGAGGGGGGGGGGGGGGCAGTCCTAGAACAGGTGGTAGCAAACTATGACCCGGGTGCCAGATACATCCCACTGCTGCTTTTCTATGGCCCACAAGCTGAGAATTGATTTTACATTTAAGGCAATTTAATACTGAATGAGATTCTAAAATTACGTAATGTAATATATCTGTGTCTGTAAAGCTGTATTTGAATAATTTTATGTTTTTGGATGCATATCACCATTGACTGACAGTACAGTCTAATGGTCAATGTGGGAATTGAGTAACTGGAAAAAAAAAAGTGTGTGGTGCTTCTATGTACAGAAAGCTAGGTGAGCATGCTGACACTCTGTGCTGCTGCTGTGATGACACAGTTTTAAGATGGCAGTGTTACCAGTACAACATATATCACTGTTCTGCAACATTCTGCTTTCTGAGGGGCATTCAAATGAAACCTGGTTACTAGTAACTCAAAAGTGTAGTAATACACAGTACACATACTCAAAAATAGTCACCAAAACTGTTGGCACATTTATACCATTGCAACACTAGCTGGTCGATTCCATCCTTGAAACAGCTAGTAGGCTGCTGTTGGATCCAGGCCTGGGCCCAGTCACACACTTTGTCATCCGTTGGGAATCGAAGCCTGCAAATAGCTAGTTTTAGAGGTCGGAACATATGAAAGTGACACAGTGAGAGGTCGGGACTGTATGGTGGATGTTCCTGCATTTCCCACCGAAACCATTCAAGTATTGTGCTGTTCGGTGGTCAACTGGTGGGGAACCCAATGAGCACAGATTTTTCTAAAGTTCAAGTGTTGATGCATTATGGTGTGGGCTAATACCCAGTAACCAATGGATCTCGTCCATGGTGATTCTGCGGTTGTCCAAGACTAAAGCATTCACTTCCACAACCTTTTCCGGCATGACGACATGATGAGCCTGTCCAGGACGAGCATCGTCTTCCAGTGACTCGTGCCCCTCAAGGAATTGTTTGCGCCATTCCACAACACTTGAACAACTCTGACTGCCCTCACTGTACACAGCCTTCATTCATTGATACATTTCAAGGTCTCCATCCCCCTCCGCCGCCAAAAATCGAATCACTCCTCATTGTTCCTGCTTACTCGCCTGCATGTTTGGTAGTGGACGATAACTTGTGTGACAACCTTCTCTTTGTCGTGAAACCACACTGGTGCTATGTAACACCAAATTAGTGCACACACGTCATACTCTCTACCAACAGATGGCGCCACCATACCAGCAGTTATGTGGCGCCACTTTACATGTGAGGCAAAGGTAGATGCACTGACCAGGTTTCACTTGGATGAACCTCATAGTTTTTAACAGAAGCATATTTCCGTCACGTCACGGTCGAAATCATGAAAGAAAAGTGGACATTGAATGTAGTGCTGATCCATCAGAGCTGAGAAGTGATCATTAAGGGCTTTAATCCCCATCAAAATGGGATGGTCAGGAAGGTTGTCAATGATTTTTAGATAGGAGGCAGAAGCCAGGAACACACAGATCAGATGAATTAATGAGTTGTATGGAGGTAGTGGTGAGATCTGGTGATCACAATATGGCTCCCAGGATTTTTTGTGGCACTGTATGGGTTTCTACATAGGAAATGGTAGAATGCATCACTGGTCACAGGTAATTGTTTGTATCAGGGACACCCAATACTCAGCTGAAGGGCATGCTCTATGGCATGACTGAAGAGACCTAAATGGTAGTTGTATGCCACATAGGCTATTTGAATACTCTCATCTAGGGCCAGTTTTTCTGAACTCTGGCGGTGAGAACTAGCCTTTCCACAAATCATCTTATTCCGCAGCCCCCTTGAACTCTACCACTGTTGGCCTACCCTGCGCAGGATTTTTCCACTTGTGACTGTCATCACTGAAAAAAACTTCTCCATGTTTTACTCCAGTGCTGTTACAAATGAAATTTAGGTCACTAGCACACTCTTCTCCATGGCATCTACTTACATGGTATACTACTCTGCACTTTGCTTTCCCAACATCCTTTTTTTATTATTTATCCACTTTTTGTTTATTCTTTATTATCTTTCATCCTTAACAAATCCTCTTTCATTCACATTTTGTATCTTCTCCAACATAGTGCGTGCATATACTTCTCTTTCTGAATTATTCAACTTTTCTCTATCCTATGACTAGATAATTGAAATTCAAAACAAACTGACTTAAAAAAAAAAAGACTGGTGGTCTTGGTAAATTGCACTCTTGATCCACCTTCACTCACAGCATGTTGTCTTAAAATGTCAGTCATATCACAACAAGAATACACATTTTGTGGATACTAGAAAATTCAATTTCTGTGCTACTGTCAGCTGCTCTGTTAGTGAAGATACCCCTTCAAAACAATTATTTATAAGAATACCTCTGATTGGAGAGCAGTACAAGATTCTGGACAGCTGTCAGTGTGGAAGCTTCGTTCTGTCCAGTTACAAGGTGCCTATCCACAACCACATGCACACAATTTGGTTCTGATAGAGAGAATGTTGCTCCAGCATCTCTGACGGCATCCTCTACAAGAAGTGGCATGTCAGCAAAATCTGACCGGCGCGCTAGTTCACATATTGAAGACTGCAAATAAAAAGACAGACAAAAAATAACTTGCATGACTCACTGGCAGCACATTGTTATATGATTTAAAAACTTCAGCATTAAAATACACAACTGAAAAAAACCTCAAAGGGAAGAACATTTCATTCCCATTCAGATTTTTTAAAATTATTTCTTTTCTTTTAGGTACACACACCCACCTGTCTGCCCAACCACCCACACACATACACTACAGATGTTGAGGTGAAGTGAAAGAGAATATATATGTGTGTGTGTGTGTGTGTGTGTGTGTGTGTGTGTGTGTGTGTGTGTGTGTGCGTACTATAGTTAGAAGAGCAAATTCATGGGGTGCAAAATTTGATATTTGAACCAAAAGTTGAATTAACACCAAGCCAACAAATCTTCCCATATCACTGTGAATGTAGTAGAATTTTTCTATTTGCTTGGAAACATTTATACCTTTAAAACTGCACATTCCAAGAGAAACATTTGATTTAAGGCTTAATGCTTTTTTTTTTTAGTAAAGTAACTGATAGTAAAGTAACTGACAGATAATGAAGAATAAGACTGATAAGTTAGTGATCAATACAGCAGAATTTTTCTTTCTATGTAAAAAATATGAATATGTAACACAGAACATTAATCTAGTTCACAAGCTAAATAAAAGAAGTTCTACACACTCTCACTTAAAATTATTATTTATCATACCCCTGTGATTGAGTACGACTTGAAACCCCAGCTAGAATTTTCTTCATTCTTTGCTGACAAAAGGCCTGCTACTCCTGTCCCAATGGCACATATGAGCTCTGAAACAAAGAGTCACTCAAGTATATATTCATCACTAACGGGACTCCAATATTAGTACAGAAATGCAAACATACTTTTCTCTTTTATGAAGTGCATAAGAATCTGTCCCAGATCTGCATTAGTGGCGAGGTCTGTGACTGCTCCTGGAGCATGTGGTATCAACAGGCACATGTATCTGTTAGCTGAAATCAACACAAAGTATAAGGACAACAATATGAACTATAGTTTCCACATTAATTATAGCCAATTTAATTTCTTAAGAAATCAGTAACAATCCTATATCTTCACCTCACAGTACTGTTTATCTAAATAGTGAACTAATGATTCTCAAGACATAAAACAATTACAGTAAAATGTGACAATGAAAAATTCTCCACACAGTGTTATGTACATATATCACATAAGTTTCACACCACTACACTTCACAGTTGCTACCTGCTACTATAAAATATAATGTAGTGAGACCTACTACAAACCATGCCCAGGGAAACTTCTGCAGGAATGAATGATTTTCACCCTCTTCCTGTCCAGTTTTCAGAAATTCATGGGTGTCAATCCTAATTCTGCTTCTGCTAGCAATCACCCCTTTAACTCACAACAGACATTGCTTGTAGCCTTTTCTCTACAACCCTCTCCCCCCCCCCCCCCCCCTCTCTCAACATCCATCTTTTTTATTATTTTCTTGAGTGATCTCTCTTCTAATGCATAAAAAAAGGAAAATTGTAATTTAAAATCCTGTCAATGACTACATTATTAGACATAAAGCACATGCTAGGATTAGAAAAGGAAAGAAAGGAAACTGGCCCTGTCCTTTCAACGGAGCCATCTCAGCATCTGCCCTAAACAATTTAGAGAAATCATGGAAACCCTAAATCTAGATGGCTGGACGCAGATTTGAATCACAATCCTCAATGTCTGTCGTGTGTTTTACCCTGCTCTGTTCCTTCTACTGTCTTCAACTAGTTTTTACCTGGGAGATTCTCTTTCACTGACTTTGCAAGACCTCAAATATCAAATATCGCCATTTGCGGTGCATTATTCAATTTCTATTTCTAGCCACTCCTTAGAGACATCCCTTTCGTAAGTGGAACTCTTTAAGTACCAAGCAACAGAGTAATTCCTGTGGCGCTGCTTACATTTAGTGGCACCAAAAAATTCACTCTTTAATAATAAATATCTTTGGAATAAAATTATATCTACATAGTTACCAGTCCTGTGTAGCAGTGTTGTCTAAAACCAGTGGTATAACCACTGGTGAAAGTCACACAAGTTATGAATAAGCAATGAACCTAAGACAGTGCAGCAAGAATGGCTGATATCAAATTATCCTTTGAACAGTGTAAAACTATACAGGATTAATAATTGTAATACACAAAAAAGAGATACAATGAGAATGCCACAATCAGTTAGGGATCTGGCAACCAATACACCAAGAAACAGTCAGTGTTGTTCATGACACACATAAGTGGAGAAACAGATCACCAAATGCCAATGCTAAGTTGTAGCCTCATTTTACATGAACATCATAAAAAGCTTTGAACTGATATACATGAAAAGGCAGGGTAAGCTGGTCCAGTGCACAGTGTTTTCAGAGGGTTGTAAGCTGAGAATGTACACTCTTTTACATAAAACATGTCCGGTCACTGGCCCCCACGGAGCTTAAGTCCATGCCAATTGCAAGTTGTGACAAATAACCTTGCCACCCTGATAAATATTCTAAGCAAGGCTATCTGCAGGATCTGGCAACACTTATGCAGCGGCACTTCTTGGAGGAAGTCTTTCTTCCAATTTGAGTGACTTTGTTCCAGTTATCGCCATTGTCTGACAATAAAGTGCATGATGTCCAAATGTGAGGTCTCACGCTCGAGACTTGTCCTTGGCTATATTTTTATAGTGCCTTTTGTCTGAATGCTGAAGTCATGAAAGAAACAATAGCAAAGCTACAATTTATTTCACTTTCTGACATACTGGTAATGACAATTTCATCCAACAACAGTAATCAACTGCTTGCCTCTGAATACCACACACTCCACAGTATGTTGTTGTTGTTGTTGTGGTCTTCAGTCCTGAGACTGGTTTGATGCAGCTCTCCATGCTACTCTATCCTGTGCAAGCTTCTTCATCTCCCAGTACTTACTGCAACCTACATCCTTCTGAATCTGCTTAGTGTATTCATCTCTTGGTCTCCCTCTACGATTTTTACCCTCCACGCTCCCCTCCAATGCTAAATTTTTGATCCCTCGATGCCTCAGAACATGCCCTACCAACCGGTCCCTTCTTCTTGTCAAGTTGTGCCACAAACTCCTCTTCTCCCCTATTCTATTCAATACCTCCTCCACAGTATATGAGGTCCATTTACTAGTTCCTGGCAGCGGTGATGCTATGTTCCCTCCCCCTTCTCAAAGGCACCTGATACGCCTAATTGCTTTGGGTGGTATAAAATGCTTTAATGTTGTTGAGTGATGCTCCCACAAAAATGTCCATGATTTATGTTTCACACTCAACAGCAATGGACGCATACAACTGGTTTTACAATGATGACTTTTCCATTACACTAGTATAACACAAAACTACTTCTATGGTTTGTGATCCATTTAAAATACCTCACTACATTGTTTAATATTATTATTAATGCTTTATATCTACTTTGATTCCTTTTAGAGGCAATTCTTCATGCAATTATTTAACCAGGAATCCATGTATTTCTGTAAAGCCACAGTGAATACTTTGCAGCACATGATCTACAGCAAGGAGGCACACCGCACATTTTGAGGACCATGTATGGATTCATGGAAAACTTAACACTAACAGAAAGTGATTTTTGAGGTATTCAATTAGACTTAAACCAACAAAACTGTCCATATTCAGTGCTACACTGATGGGAAGGAAACAGCTTACAGAGCCAAGAAAGTGATCTGACTTACTGTGTAAAGATTTTCTTCAGTTTTGTTAAAGAATTTCTGCTAGCAATTTTCAGCTCCATGAAGTAAAATGGAAAATAGAAGTTTCAGTGCTTTAGTACCTACTGTGATTTGAACTTACAACACAGACCACTGTCGCATCATAACACACGTGCAGGACCACTGACCTAATGAAAAGTTGCTAGCAGCAGCCCTCTCATATCACAAGATTCGTCACTGACCCTGATAACACAGCAATAAATGTAAGAACAGAATACCTAAAGCAAAAATGAAATGATCGCTCTCAGTGTCTCATCTTACATGAAGATTATACAGCATAAGCCATCGAGGTGAAGGCGAACGTCAAGTGAATTTAGCAGGTCTACTCTATGACAAATGCAGAAGTATATGCCCTCTCACAGGGTTGTCAGATGTTTGTGGTGATGTAGGCAATTCTTATCTGTGCTAGAAACAACTATGTAGTGAAATGCTTGACGTGTTCATCTTGTACAGTTCTAGGAGGGGAGGCACACTTGCGTTTGGATTTATACTGTCTTATTTCCTGACACTTTCTAACATTGACTTTTAGGCTATATGTATTTAAGTCAATGTATTACATCTAACCAGAATTCCTCATTTTGCAACCTGTCCAGCGTGGAAGTTATATAGTAACAACATAGGGATATCAAAGGCAGTGATATTAGTTTCGCTCATGTGAGGTATTGAGGTATATAATTTTCCATCATGAATACAATTCCTCCAAAATACAAAGGAATAAAATGCTTACATTAATAATTTGCAATGGAGGCTTATTTCCATGGAATAAAAAGATATTGGAATATCAACCTTGTCCCACACATCATGAGACAGTAAGAAGCCAAACTCTTTACGCCTTGAAATAGACAGTCTGGGTGCACTCATATATATATATATATAATAGAGGGAAACATTCCACGTAGGAAATATATATCTAAAAACAAAGATGATGTGACTTACCAAATGAAAGTGCTGGCAGGTCGACAGACACACAAACAAACACAAACATACACACAAAATTCTAGCTTTCGCAACCAACGGTTGCCTCGTCAGGAAAGAGGGAAGGAGAGGGAAAGATGAAAGGATTTGGGTTTTAAGGGAGAGGGTAAGGAGTCATTCCAATCCCGGGAGCGGAAAGACTTACCTTAGGGGGAAAAAAGGACGGGTATACACTCGCACACACACACATATCCATCCACACATATACAGACACAAGCAGACATATTTAAAGACAAAGAGTTTGGGCAGAGATGTCAGTCGAGGCAGAAGTGCAGAGGCAAAGATGTTGTTGAATGACAGGCGGCAACTTGAAATTAGCGGAGATTGAGGCCTGGTGGATAACGGGAAGAGAGGATATATTGAAGAGCAAGTTCCCATCTCCGGAGTTCGGATAGGTTGGTGTTAGTGGGAAGTATCCAGATAACCCGGACGGTGTAACACTGTGCCAAGATGTGCTGGCCGTGCACCAAGGCATGTTTAGCCACAGGGTGATCCTCATTACCAACAAACACTGTCTGCCTGTGTCCATTCATGCGAATGGACAGTTTGTTGCTGGTCATTCCCACATAGAATGCGTCACAGTGTAGGCAGGTCAGTTGGTAGATCACGTGGGTGCTTTCACACGTGGCTCTGCCTTTGATCGTGTACACCTTCCGGGTTACAGGACTGGAGTAGGTGGTGGTGGGAGGGTGCATGGGACAGGTTTTACACCGGGGGCGTTTACAAGGGTAGGAGCCAGAGGGTAGGGAAGGTGGTTTGGGGATTTCATAGGGATGAACTAAGAGGTTACGAAGGTTAGGTGGACGGCGGAAAGACACTCTTGGTGGAGTGGGGAGGATTTCATGAAGGATGGATCTCATTTCTGGGCAGGATTCTCCTGGTTTCCCACCTCCGGAAAGGCAACTCACTCACCCTTCACAACCTTTCCAGCAAACCTCAACCACCTCTCATTGCACACAAACCCAGTCTCTCCCATCTACTCAGTCTCCCACTTCCAGCTCCACTCCCTCCAAAACCTCAAAATTCCAAGCAACACTATCTGGCACCACAACACCCTAACTCAGTAGTTAACCTTTCCTCCAAACCTCTCTCCCAATCTGAAACCTCTGTCCTATCCAAAGGCCTCACCTTCAGCCCCACTCCCAGATTCAACCAAACAGCCCTTGTCAAAGATTTACTGTCCTACACTCGTACTCTCTGCTGGAAGTATCACTTTGCCACGAAGAAAAATGATCCTAATCCTACCCCTAATGATCCAACTCCCCAAGACACTATCCAAATTGAACCCTGCCTGGAACAGTTCCGTCCTCCGTCACAGCGGGACCCACCTCCTCTTCCTCAAAATCACCCTCTCCAAACCTTCCAGGAATTTCTGACTTCCAGCCTTGCCTCTCAATCCTTCTTAAAAAACCTTAATCCTACTCCCAACATCACCACTGCTGAAGCCCAGGCTATCTGTGATCTGAAGGCTGACCGGTCCATCATCATTCTCCCGGCGGGCAAGGGTTCCACGACCGTGGTACTTGATCGTCGGGAGTATGTGGCTGAGGGACTGCGTCAGCTTTCAGACAACACCACATACAAAGTTTGCCAAGGTAATCCCATTCCTGATGTCCAGGCGGAGCTTCAGGGAATCCTCAGAACCTTACGCCCCCTACAAAACCTTTCACCTGACTCCATCAACCTCCTGACCCCACCGACACCCCGCACCCCTACCTTCTACCTTCTTCCTAAAATTCACAAACCCAATCATCCTGGCCGTCCCATTGTAGCTGGTTACCAAGCCCCCACAGAACGTATCTCTGCCTACGTAGATCAACACCTTCAACCCATTACGTGCAGTCTCCCATCCTTCATCAAAGACACCAACCACTTTCTCGAACGCCTGGAATCCTTACCCAATCCGTTACCCCCAGAAACCATCCTTGTAACCATTGATGCCACTTCCTTATACACAAATATCCCGCACGTCCAGGGCCTCGCTGCGATGGAGCACTTCCTTTCACGCCGATCACCTGCCACCCTACCTAAAACCTCTTTCCTCATTACCTTAGCCAGCTTCATCCTGACCCACAACTTCTTCACTTTTGAAGGCCAGACATACCAGCAATTAAAGGGAACAGCCATGGGTACCAGGATGGCCCCTTCGTACGCCAACCTATTCATGGGTCGCTTAGAGGAAGCCTTCTTGGTTACCCAGGCCTGCCAACCCAAAGTTTGGTACAGATTTATTGATGACATCTTCATGATCTGGACTCACAGTGAAGAAGAACTCCAGAATTTCCTCTCCAACCTCAACTCCTTTGGTTCCATCAGATTCACCTGGTCCTACTCCAAATCCCATGCCACTTTCCTTGATGTTGACCTCCACCTGTCCAATGGCCAACTTCACACGTCCGTCCACATCAAACCCACCAACAAGCAACAGTACCTCCATTACGACAGCTGCCACCCATTCCACATCAAACGGTCCCTTCCCTACAGCCTAGGTCTTCGTGGCAAACGAATCTGCTCCAGTCCGGAATCCCTGAAGCATTACACCAACAACCTGACAACAGCTTTCGCATCCCGCAACTACCCTCCCGACCTGGTACAGAAGCAAATAACCAGAGCAACTTCCTCATCCTCTCAAACCCAGAACCTCCCACAGAAGAACCACAAAAGTGCCCCACTTGTGACAGGATACTTTCCGGGACTGGATCAGATTCTGAATGTGGCTCTCCAGCAGGGATACGACTTCCTAAAATCCTGCCCAGAAATGAGATCCATCCCTCATGAAATCCTCCCCAATCCACCAAGAGTGTCTTTCCGCCGTCCACCTAACCTTCGTAACCTCTTAGTTCATCCCTATGAAATCCCCAAACCACCTTCCCTACCCTCTGGCTCCTACCCTTGTAACCGCCCCCGGTGTAAAACCTGTCCCATGCACCCTCCCACCACCACCTACTCCAGTCCTGTAACCCGGAAGGTGTACACGATCAAAGGCAGAGCCACGTGTGAAAGCACCCACGTGATCTACCAACTGACCTGCCTACACTGTGACGCATTCTATGTGGGAATGACCAGCAACAAACTGTCCATTCGCATGAATGGACACAGGCAGACAGTGTTTGTTGGTAATGAGGATCACCCTGTGGCTAAACATGCCTTGGTGCACGGCCAGCACATCTTGGCACAGTGTTACACCGTCCGGGTTATCTGGATACTTCCCACTAACACCAACCTATCCGAACTCCGGAGATGGGAACTTGCTCTTCAATATATCCTCTCTTCCCGTTATCCACCAGGCCTCAATCTCCGCTAATTTCAAGTTGCCGCCTGTCATTCAACAACATCTTTGCCTCTGCACTTCTGCCTCGACTGACATCTCTGCCCAAACTCTTTGTCTTTAAATATGTCTGCTTGTGTCTGTATATGTGTGGATGGATATGTGTGTGTGTGCGCGAGTGTATACCCGTCCTTTTTTCCCCCTAAGGTAAGTCTTTCCGCTCCCGGGATTGGAATGACTCCTTACCCTCTCCCTTAAAACCCAAATCCTTTCATCTTTCCCTCTCCTTCCCTCTTTCCTGACGAGGCAACCGTTGGTTGCGAAAGCTAGAATTTTGTGTGTATGTTTGTGTTTGTTTGTGTGTCTGTCGACCTGCCAGCACTTTCATTTGGTAAGTCACATCATCTTTGTTATATATATATATATATATATATATATATATATATATATATATTGGCGGGATAGAAGCAAGAAGAAACACAGTTTGCTCATTATTCAATGCCACACAGTAATCAATTCATTTGAGGATTTAGTAGAGAAGAAACTGCAAATATGTTCATTAACAGAGAAACTTCATGCACGCACACGCACACGCACGCGCACGCACACGCACACACACACACACACACACACACACACACACACACACACACACACACCTGCTCACTGTTTCTTAATGTCAATGTAGAAGAGATGTTTCACAGGAGTGAAGGTGAACAACTGCTCATACCTCTTAATATATGCACTTTAGAGCCAATGTATACTTGACATTACTACACACAACCTTCTGAAATGCCTTCACAAAAGAAGACGAAGTAAATATCCTCGGAGTAGTGAAGCAACTTAAATCACTTAATAAAAGCAAGTCCTCTGGTCCAGACTGTATACCAATTAGGTTCCTATCGGAGTATGCTGATGCTTTAGCTCCATACTTGACAATCATACACAACAGTTCGCTCGACAAAAGATCTGACTGCAAAGTTGCACAGGTCACACCAATATTCAAGAAAGGTAGTAGGAGTAATCCACTAAGTTACAGGCCCATATTGTTAACATCGATATGCACCAGCATTCTGGAACATATATTGTGTTGAGACATCATGAATTACCTTGAAGAAAACTGTCTATTAACACACAGTCAAGATAGATTTAGAAAACATCATTCCTGTGAAAAAAAAAACTAGCTCTTTATTCACATGAAGTGTTGAGTGCCATTGACAAGGGATTTCAGATCAATTCCGTATTTCTGGAAGGCATTTGACACTGTACCACACAAGCGGCTTGTAGTGAAATTGCGTGCTTATGGAATATTGTCTCAGTTATGTGACTGGATTTGTGATTTCCTGTCAGAGATCACAGTTCATAGTAATTGACGGAAAGTCATCGAAAACAGAAGTGATTTGTGGCATTCCCCTTTGCGGTTCCTTATCTATATAAACGATTTGGGAGACAATCTGAGCAGCTGTCTTCGGTTGTTTACAGATGAAGCTGTTGTTTATCAACTAAAACTCATCAGAAGATCAAAACAAATTGCAAAACGATTTACAAAAAATTTCTGAATGGTGTGAAAATTGGCAGTTAACCCTAAATAACGGAAAGTGTGAGGTCATCCACATGAGTGCTAAAAGGAATTCATTAAACTTCATTTACACGATAAATCAGTCTAATCTAAAAGCCATAAATTCAACTAAATACCTTGGTATTACAATTACGAACAACTTAAATTGGAAGGAACACATAGAAAATGTTGTGGGGAAGGCTAACCAAAGGCTGCATTTTACTGGCAGAACACTTAGAAAATGTAACAGATCTACTACGGGGACTATGCTTGTCTGTCCTCTTTTAGAGTACTGCAGCGTGGTGTGGGATCCTTACCAGATAGGACTGATGGAGTACACCGAAAAAGTTCGAAGAAGGGCAGCACGTTTTGTATTATCATGAAATATGGGGAGAATGTCACAGAAAGGATACAGGATTTTGTCTGGACATCATTAAAAGAAAGGCGTTTTTTGTTGCGACGGAATCTTCTCACGAAATTCCAATCACCAACTTTCTCCTCTGAATGCAAAAATCTTTTGTTGACACCAACCTACATAGGGAGAAACAATCACCATGATAAAATAAGGGAAATCAGAGCTCGTATGGAAAGATCTAGGTGTGTGTTCTTTCTGTGTGCTGTACAAAATTGGAATAATAGAGAATTGGGAAGGTGGTTCGATGAACCCTCTGCCAGGCACTTAAATGTGATTTGCAGAGTATCCATGTAGATGTAGACATTATCTTGTTTTGATTCATACAATCATCTCTCAAAATATGAGAGTACTTTTATTAACACCCTGTATTTCAAGCATATATGTAGTCGCAGGACATCCATGCCTTACTCATTTCCTACTTCATATTTCTCTTTTACTCAATTTATAATTATTGTATTCTTGTTTATGCACAAATTGCAACTAATCTCCCATACTCATGCCAGCCTAATGTTTTTTATACTGTTCAAATTACAGATTCTAGTTGGCACCACTTCTAAATCAATGAAGGCGAGACACATCCATCAGTGTTTTTAAAAAGCACCACACACAAGTCTGTATTGTTCCTACTTTAAACACACTCCCAATACACTGACTGATTTCTCCTTTTCTGTGTATTTAACATGTTTTTATTGGGTCACTTCCTTATGTCTGCTTGTTTGGTAAAATTTTTCAATCGGTCTCAAAACACCAATCAATTTCTCCTTTTATTCATGTTTTGTAATACATTTGTATTAGGTCACCTTCTTGTGTCTGCCTGTTCTTGAAATCTGGAAGTTTCATTGCAGCTCAGAACTAGATGACAATACATTATTAACTCACTTTCCTGTGTGGTATATGATGGATGATCCTTTGTTTTTCTGTCTGTTCGGTAAAAATTTTCCAATTGATTTTAAACTAACTGCCTGATGAGCTACAGACAAGAAATTTACAACATATCTCAGAATTGGATGACAATCAAATATTAATTTGCTTTCTTGGCTGGTGCGTGTTTGAGGGTAGTATGTATACCACTATTATGTCCCCCGTTTCCCGTTCCTGTCCCGGATGTTTCGCGGTAATAACGAGTGCTGGTAAGCCTCTGTGTAAGGTGAACTCTCTCTAATTTTTACCTTCACCACCCTGTCGTAAGATATAAGTAGGATCAAGCAATACACTGGTTGACTCAGGTGAAGGGCAATTGAGATACGCCATGTCTCTCTTGTAACCTCAGGAAAATGTTTGACAGTGATTGAAATATTTCAAACACACAAGACTAAAAAATATAAAACAATTATTTAAAAAAAGCTTGTCTAAGAGGAAGAATTGCTTGCATCCAACTTTTTTTGTTTTAAATTTTGGCAAGTATTTTGTCACAGCTATTGAAAATTCACTAGCTCAAAGTTTCTGGACTATCTTTATTGGGTAAGGAATTTGTATGGGTCTAGGAGAAATTATTTTGTGTCTTTTATTCCAGCCTAAAACATATTATATAAAAAATTTTATTGTTTAAATAATTATTTATGAGATTTGTGTTTCTTGAAGCGGTGGATGTATGGGTACTGGCCTGAATTTTATACTGTTAACTATCCTGTCAGATTCTGATATAGTTTTGATGTAACCAATCCCAGGTCATATGTACTACCTACCACCAGCCTCTCTGACAGGGGAAGCGTGTGAAGTCAGGAACTGGGATCAGAGTGGAAAGAACGGTGATCTAGTTTCAGATGCCAGATATCTCACCATAAACCATTCACCCTAGTGGACATTGATCAGGAGATATTCCTCTTGGAAAGAGGTGAGATAGCAGTATCAGTAATGTCCCACACTAGCACTGGTATTTGGGTTTGATTCCTGTCCTATGTGAGATTTGTGTTTCATTTATCTCTTTCTTTTTACTCTTGTTCTACTTTCACTTTTGGTAACAGCTACCAACCTCCTTCATTACACTGATAGTGCAGGGCTGACTGGAGCAGGCTGTGAATAGCAGTCAGGACATTCTGAGCTGGTCCTGAAGTTCTTCCTAGTGCTAATGCAGATGCGAGGTGAAAATACTGCTGATGATATCTGGCACCTCTGTGATCACTCGCTCACTTTCGGGATTGGTGCTAAGTATGCTAATTTCTCGAAGTCTCTTTTCATACTGATGAAGTATTCTGATTAGTCACAATTGCCTCTCTGTTTACTGTGAGAGAACAACATCGATACTTATCTTTAAAACAAGTCTTATATGTGCTCCAGTCTCAGTTGCACAATCATTAAAATGTGGAATGAGACCGCAGAATAAATAGCATCTGTTTCAAATCTTGTAATCATATTTTTCGTCTCTTGGAAGGTCAATCCATGGTTAAGTTGCAACTGGTTCTTTATTTCATGTTGTGACTTGTCTGCATTGACTAGCACCAGAGCAATGGCAAAGAGTGTAATACAGCAGTGTCACGTTAGCACCATAATGCCAGCCGTGTTTCATAATCTCAGGCAAGGGTGGTTGTCAGTTAAAATCTTTTTGGATTACTGATGTGTAACACTTCACTTTCTTCTTCTGTCTCTGCAGATAGCCAGAACAGGGTTCAATAACAAAATGTGAAGAAAAATTTGTGTTGTTCTAACTAACAATCAGCCAATTTTTATTAATGTTTTATTTTAAATCAACAACCTTTCTCTGTAATGCAATAAACTCCATTCATTATCAGTTTATTATTGTTACTATGATTATTTCTTAGCTCACAAGAACTTTCGTATCCTTACTTTGTGCCGATCCATATGACTGGTGAATCTGGAAGAATGGAATACTGAATATTTCGCCACCCAGAATACACACATTTACCTTGTTATCTCATGTTCAGGTTAATAGGAGTAGCCCAATAAGCAAAGATGAAAACAGAAGGCCGATGAAGCAAGCAGAACTCCGCAACTTTCATAGTATATTACTTAACAATCGAATACTCAGCATGGTCTCTGCACCTGCTACAGATACCTGTGAATTTGTGACCATGACCGTTCTTTACCCTTGGCAAAGCTGCTGGCTGCAGTGTAACAACTGTAATTGGAAGACGATGTTTGTGCTGCTATTCAAATGGGTTATGACAGTGGATAAATTAAAGTTTCCTACTGCTTTCGTTTACACGGCTATGTAAAGTATTATTTAAATTCCAGGTAATCAAGTGCATGTTTCACTTGTGACTTTACATTTCACCTACAGTTCATAAGCCTTCTGGCAATCTTGATCCAATATCTCATTGGGTGCAGGCATAGTGTTCTGCAACAAGCAAGCAACAACATACATAAATTTTAAAAACAACATTGTTCCACCAGGCTGTGTTTTCTATATTTTTTATTTATACTACTAGTTTCAGACACTGTCCATTCTCAAGTGCATCTGTAGTGACAGATGTGGACACATCTTGGCATTGTTCAAAAATCATGTGTCATGCATATCTCTGCACAAATATGCATGGCACATGATTTTTTTAAATAATGCCAATGATGTCTCCACATTTGTCTCTATATATGCATTTGGGAATGGGCAAGGCCAAGAAGCAGTAGTGATAATAAGAAATATTTAAAATACACAAACAAATGTCGCTTGGACGATTCAAAGTATAACTGTATGAAGGAGCTGAAATGACACACCTTGCCCATATCTGCAGTTTTGTTTCCATGTTAATGACCATATTTCTCAGTTTCTTCTTCTCTGAATGCTGCAATTAATTTATAACAGCATGGCTTCAAATAATTAGTTAACTGTGGTTCTTCTTGCTTCCATCCCCACCAACATACATAGTCGATTTCAATGTTCAATGTGTTTGATATCTTATTGTTTCATGATGTGGGGTAAGTTTTACTTCCAATTACTTTTTACTCAATTGAAATAAACTTTTGATGTAAGCTATTAACAGGTTTTATTCGTTTTTTGACTTTTAAAATGTGTAATTGTGTTGGAATATCATATACCTCAATATTTCACATGCCATATCCCCAATGAGTCTAACTGCTATTAGCTTAGATATCCCTAAGCTGATGATATACAACACTGGGATTAACAGCCCCCTTCCAAGCTGGAAAGCTTAAAAAGTGAGAAATTTTGGATTAAATGTAATTGACTGATTTACATATAGATAGTCTAAAAACAACATTAGAACGCATCAGGAGATAACATTACATGACGAGCAATTTGAGCATTTCGCTACATAGCTTCTCCTAGAACAGCTAAGAACTGGCAACATTGTCACAAATATTTGGCAACACTGAAAGAGTGCATATACTTTCATGTATGTCACTGACTAGACCCAGTAACTTCACTAGACATTCACCTTCCACCTCAATGATTTATTTTACATAATCTTCACATAAGGTGGAACACTGGGAAGTAAAATTTCATTTTTGGACTCCAAATATTCTATACTTTACAAGTCACAACCATTCTTATGTCTGATGGTGCATTACGAGGCTGCAATATGAGGATGCTGCTGCAAGCTCCACCACATTAGCTCAGAGGTTTGCACATGTTACCATGCGTCAGGGTTGTGGGTTGTATGTTCAAATCATGGTGGGTACAAAGGCACACAAAGTTATTTTTTTCCGTTTCACTTCATGGAGCTGAAAACTGTTGGAAGAAATTCTTTACTGAAACCAAAAGAAAACCTTTACACATTCACCCTTTTTGCACTCTCAACTCTGTAAGCTGTTTTGAAGACCATAGATGTCCGCTTTGTTAATATCAAGCTCCATCAATACCCAAACATCTCTATAGAGATGTGAATCAACTGTCAACGATACTAATTTGTGTTTTGTTCATCACATAGAATCAACATGTCAAGGGGAATAGTTATAAAGAGAACATGCTGATTAATATAGTTCCTCTGTGCTAGTTTTCTGTAGTAGCAGTTAGGTGTTAGTAACTTCTTTCCATTATGTGTGGCTTAAAATATGAGCAGATCTGTTGGTTTCACACTAGAACTATCAGAGTGGTCAAAATGACTGCAACACATTTTCAAAACGTTATTTTGACTGCAGTTTTTGTTGTGTTGCAATGAGCTTCAATGACTTTTGCTGGTTAAAGATCAGAATCACCCATACTAAATGTATTTATTTTTTGAAAAATAGTTAGGATGTTGTTAACAAGGATACCTAGAACCACGAGAGCAGTAATTTTGACCGCTGTATTGATTATTGTAATAAAATAGTTTACAACATGTCCTTCTTCCTCAGGTTGAGATTAAATCTGTTAACAATCAGTCTCAAAACAGCAATAATACCCACAATAATGAAACTCTTAATTTACTTAAGTCCACTGTTTGTCTCTGTGTCTCCAGTCATATTGTCATTCGTTAGCTCGTAGCAACATAGTAATCATGGCTTGTAGATCTCCATCACTTAACAATGCAGAATTGTTCACTCTCTTACTTGATATTCCAGATGATAAGGCTGAAGGAGAATGTGACCTAGATGCAGAAGACCTAAGAGAAGATCAGGATGAAGATTACTGTCAACTAAACAATCACTCTGGATGCAGTGATTCAGATTATGCTGAAAACGTAGTTGTTCAGCCAGGTTAGTAATAATTATGAAATGTGTTATTTATATGTCAAAATTCAACTTTCATATAAAATTCAGGATTTAGATAATTAGTCTGAGTGGACACTTGAAAGTTGAAGTTTTCTATTGTTCTACTACAGCAGCAGAAAATGTACATAAAAGAAGATGTCAGAAGGGACAGAGCAACACATGCCTCCCAGGACCATGTTATATGTTGCTGGGTACTGATGGCATCACGGAATGGACTGTAGCAGAGATTGGAAAGACCACATCTGGCAGATTGGTGAATCATAACATCATGAGAGAAAATCCAGAACCTACACCAGATTCAAAGCAGTATGTTTCTGATGCCAGTGTAGTAGGTGCATCGCGTCTGTTTACTGATGAATCAATACCGAAAAATATAAAATACTGTACGGAAATGGAGGCAAAACATGTTCTAGGAAATGAATTATGGAGTGTAAGTTTGGAGAACTGGAGGATTTTATTGCTTTATTGAATGCTCGTTGTGTTCTTGGAGCCAACAGTACTGAAATTGATGAACTGCGGTCTAAAAAATGGGGCCCACCCATGTTCAGTGACATTTGGGGAGAAACTGCTTTTGAGAAATTCTAAGATTTTTGTGCTTTGACATTAGAAACACAAGATCAGAACGTTTGAAGATTGATCAATTTGCTTTAGTATTAAAAGTTTGGAACAAATTCATTGAAAATTGCCATTTGACCATGTTCCGGGTGAAAATTTGACTGCTGATGAACAGCTTTTTCTAAGCAAAATGTGTCCATTCTTACAGCATATGCCAAACAAACCAGACAAATTTGGCATAAAATTTTAGCTTCTTGTCAACATTGACTCAAAGTTTATGTGCAATGAGTTCCCTTATTTAGGAAAAGATGGCCACAGATCATGTGACCAGACTCTTCCTGAAAGTGTAGTAATGGAGTTGATGGAGCTGTTTCAAAAGAAGGGGCAAAACATGACTACGGGCAATTTTTTTACAACAGTGAAACTGGGCGAGAAGTTGAGAACTACTTGTACTAGCATTGTTGGAACAATTAGACTACCAAGAAGAGAAATCTCTAATGCTGTGAAGGCAATGAAGGTTAATCTTTACAACTCAGGTCTCTTCAAACATTCCAGTGGCACTACTACTGTATACCAAGGCAAACAAAACAAGAATGTGCTTCGGTATAGCACTTTGCATTCAGAAGTTGAACTTCAAACTGTTCTGAAAAAAATTCTAGAAACAATTGATTTTTACAACAATACAAAATTGATGTGGTGGATCAAATGGCAAGAAAATACACTGTTCGAGCTGGTATTTGTAGATGGCCAGTTCATGTATTTTATAATATTCTTGACTTGGCGAGCATCAGTTCATGGATCATTTTCAAGAAAGTACCATGGATGAAGATCACTCATCAAAATTATATCCTGAAGCTAGCAGAGGAGCTTTGTATGGAGCACATGGACTCAAAAAGTAACTTGAAGGAAACAGAAGCTGAATCTGGAAACTCTTCAAATGAAGAAGTGTAGGAATAACACAATTATATCTGCAAAAAGTGCAAATGGCGAGTGTGTGGTTCTTGTTCAAAAGACATAACTAAGGATGTGGTATGTAGTTCCTGCTGCAAAAGATATGCAATTCACACCAGTGAGTGCAAATAAACTGAAAAAAAAAAAAAAAAGTCGGGCAGTGTTTTACAAATATTTTGTGGTATGTGGATTTGGCAAACAGATTTCATGATTATAAGTGCACTACCTGAAATATTGCATAATTAATTTTAAAATAATGAGTGCACAGTAAATACATCAGCTTCTTTACTAAAAGAATTTTAAGGAAAAACTGTGTTTGTTAATTAGATAAAATGTTTCGAAAAACTCATTCTTGTTCGTAATAAATGGAAAAATATTAAATTTGAAAAAATTATATAATTCATCTTATTTTAGTTTTATAAACCTAAATACACATTTGAAATGATGATAATGAGAACGAAAATAATAACTTTCATATAGCGGTCAAAATGATTGCATCGGCAGTTCGAGGTATACAATATGTTCCGGCAGTTCTAGCGTTAAATATAACTGAATACCTTAAATATCAATTTCCATATGTGGTCCTCAAAATGTGCAACATGCCTGCGTTGCTAAAGACCATGCACTGCAAAGTATGCGCAGAGTTTATCACAAACATTTAAAGTAAGGAATAAAAGAACAATAGCAACACACTGTGCTCCACCATTACTCACTGCGGCTCGACAGAAGCAGATGGATTTCTGACAAAATAATTTGCATGAAGAATCGCCTCTAAAAGGAAAAAAGTGACAAATAAATCATTAATAAAATTAAACAATGTAGTGAGGCATTTTAATTAAAGTACAAATTATAAAAATAATGTTGTGCCATACTAAAATGGATCATCTGCCTCTGTTGGTATTGAGAGTGAAACGCTAATCATATGCTTTTCTGTGGAGCATCACTCAACACCAGTTAAGCATTTTACACTCTACAAAGTGATGAGCAGCGGCAGGCGCCTTTGACAAGGGGCAAAGCAGCGCAGCAGTGCCGCAGCAACTGTTGGCGGTAGGTACCTGACCAATGGGTCCCAGACAGCACTGGCACATGTAGCATTCAGAAGCAGACAGTCCACAAAGCAATCTGTCGCAAAACCTTCATTGGGCGCAATTGTTATTACTGGTGGGTCAGAAGATTAAACACATTGCAGCTGCATTACAATTTCATTCGTGACATTAAGCAGCTAGTGGTCTCGACCGCAAGACCTCACATGCAGCCGTCATGTGTTTCACTGCTAGACCACAGGCACAATTGGAACAAAATCGCTCGAAGTGGAGGCATGACTTCCTCCAAGAAGTGCCGCAGCATACAGTGTTGCCAGATCATGCAGATGGCTAGACTTAGAACATTTATCTGGCCAGGTTACCTGTCCCAAATCACGAACAGCACATACTTAGGCTCTGTGGCAGCTTTCTGTCCAGGTTTTATGTCAAAAGAGTGTACATTCCATGACTAATACCTGCTATGAAAAAGGGCAACAAGGTTTGAAGACTGCAGTACTGTGCTTGGTTTGAAGCCAAGGTTAGTGAGGATGAGGAGTTCACAGGGAAAGTTACCTGACCTTGTAAAGTTCTATTCGACCAGAACAGACTACATTGTTACCATGTAAGTCTACATATTTACACGGAGGAGGAAGGAAACTTGCCAGGCGTTAATGTGAAACATAACATGTTATTATTCTAAAAGGATCATCCTGGTTTATCAAAAGTACCTCAATACACCTATACAACATCAATTTCCCTGTCATTTAAGAGTTGTTGGTAGATGAGAGATTTTATCTAAAACTACAAAAATTATGTACTCTGTCATCACATTTACAATTACAGTTTACTCAGTAAATTTAACTGACAGGAAGAAGATGCTGTGATATGCAAATGATTAGCTTTAACAGAGCATTCACACAAGGTTGGCGCCAGTGGCGACACCTACAACGTGCTGACATGAGGAATGTTTCCAACTGACTTCTCATACACAAACAGCAGTTGTTCGGCATTGTCTGGTGAAACGTTGTTGTGATGCCTCGTGTAAGGAGGAGAAATGCATACCATCACGTTTCCGACTTTGATAAAGGTCGGATTGTAACCTATTGCGATTGCGACATTTCTGCTCGCATTGGTCGAGATCCAATGACTGTTAGCAGAATATGGAATCGGTGGGTTCAGGAGGGTAATGCAGAACACCGTGCTGGATCCCAACGGCCTCGTATCACTAGCACTTGAGATAACAGGCATCTTATCTGCATGGCTGTAACGGATCATGCAGCCACGTCTCGATCCCTGGGTCAACAGGTGGGGACATTTGCAAGATAACAACCATCTGCACGATCAGTTCGACGGCGTTTGCAGCAGCATGGACTATCAGCTCGGAGACCATGGCTGCGGTTACCCTTGACGCTGCATCACAGGCAGGAGCGCCTGCGATGGTGTACTCAACGACGAACTTGGGTGCACGAATGGCAAAACATCATTTTTTCGGATGCATCCAGGTTCTGTTCACAGCGTCATGATGGTCACATCTGCGTTTGGCGACATCGCAGTGAACGCATATTGGAAGTGTGTATTCGTCATCGCCATACTGGCGTATCACCCAGCGTGATGGTATGGGGTGCCATTGGTTACACGTCTCGGTCACCTCTTGTTCACAATGACGGCACTTTGAACAGTGGACGTTACATTTCAGATGTGTTATGACCCGTGGCTCTACCCTTCATTCGCTCCCAGAAAAACCCTACATTTCAGCAGGATAATGCACGACCGCATGTTGCAGGTCCTCTACGGGCCTTTCTGGATACAGAAAATGTTCGACTGCTGCCCTGGCCAGCACATTCTCCAGATCTCCCACCAATTGAAAACGTCTAGTCAATGGTGGCTGAGCAACTGGCTCGTCACAATACGCGTCACTACTCTTGATGAACTGTGGTATCGTGTTGAAGCTGCATGGGCGGCTGTACCTGTACCGCCATTCAAGGTCTGTTTGACTCAATGACCAGGCGTATCAAGGCCGTTATTATGGCCAGAGGTTGTTGTTCTGGGTTCTGATTTCTCAGGATCTATGCACCCAAATTGCGTGAAAATGTATTCACATGACAGTTCTAGTATAATATATTTGTCCAATAAATACCTGTTTATCATCTGCATTTCTTCTTGGTGTAGCAATTTTAATGGCCAGTAGTGTACATTTTACATTTTTAGGATCCTCTGTATTTTGAGTTTTTCCTCTCATATTCAACTTTTCTTCGGGTGAAAGAATTTCTTATTTGCAAACCCTCTTCCCTCTTTTACTACTAGTCCCCAAGGCTTCCCTCACCTTTCTCTTTTCACCTCCTTCTCCTCCTCTTCCTCCACTACCACATACTCCAAATGATCTAGTTTTATCCTGTGCACCATCTCCAACCTCTCGCCCATCCCAATTTCAAATTCTCTGCAACCTCCAACTCACCCGTATCTCTCTCGCCTCAGTCTCACATCCTGTTGCTCCCCCATCTCATACCACTTCTGCCCACTGGTCCATCTACATCTGCATCTATTCAAATACCCTGCAAGCCACCATAAAACACATCCAAGAGAGTACCTTGTACTACTGCTAATCATTCCCTTTCCTGTCTATTTGCTTCCATGCGAGCCCTAGTTTCTCTTATCTTGTCTTTGCAGTTCTTTTGCAAGATTTATGCTCGTCCAAGTAGGACTGTTCAGCAGTCTGTTGCAAATTCCAGTTCTCTAAACTTTCTAAGCAGTGTTTTAGGAAAAAATCATCATCTTCCCTCCATGGATTACCATTTGAGTTCACATAACATTTCTGTAGCACTTGCATATTGACAAAATCTGTCAGTAATGAATCTACTAGTATGCCACCGAATTGCTTCCACGTCTTCCATTAACTGAAACACATGGGGAGTCCAAACACTAGAGCAGTACTCAAGAACGTGTCAAACAAGTGTAAACCAAAGTCGATCATTTGTCTTATTTACAATTGACTTTAAATGATCCATCCATTTCATATTACTTTGCAACTTTACACCTACATGTCTGTTCTCACTTATCACACCAAACAGAAATTCTATACAAGTCATCCAGTATCCTCTTATGGTCACTTAGAGATGACACTGTCCTGCACACTACATCATCATCATCATCAGCAGCAGCAGCAGCAGCAGCAGCAGCAGCAATGAGTCGCAGATTGCTGCTCACCCTATCCATCACATTTATGTATATAGAGAATAAGAGCTTCCCCATCACATTTTCCTGGGCCACTCCTAATGATACATTTGCCTGTAGCAAACACGCACCATCCAGGACAATATATGGATTCTATTACTTAAAGTCTTTGAGTCACTCACATATCTGAGAACTTATTCTGTATGCTCTTGGCCTTTATTAGCAGTGTGCAATGTGACATTGCGTTAAGTATCTTCTGGTAATTGATTTTATGTATGCTCAGGCTTCTGTTAACATTCTGCAGTGTGGCACTGCATCAAATGTTTTCTGTAAATCTGGAATACAGGCCCTGCCTGTTCACTATCACCCGTGTTTTACAGGATATCATGCAGAAAAGGGCAAACTGACTTTCACATGAGTGATGCTTTCTAAATCCTTGTTGATTTGTCAATCAATACTGTTCTCTCTGTTATTGAAATATATCATATTTGAACTTAGAATGAGATCTTGAATCCTGCAACAAACTAATGTTTAGGATATTGATCTCTAGCTTTGTGGAGTAATTTCTTTACTCTTCTTATACACAGAAGTCACCTACACATTTTATGCAGTTGCTCAGGACTTTCCTGGGTGAGAGATTTGCAATAAATGCAATCCGAGTATGGGGTCCACGCTGAAGAACACAATGTGTAAAACCAAACTGGAATCCCATGTGGATCTGGTGAGTTACTCGTTTTAAACTCCTTCATTTGCTTTTCAATGCCAGGAATGTCTATTTCTATGTCCTCCAAACACAAGTTTGTGCAGCAATCAAATTATGATAGGTCTCCATGATTCTCTGCCATGACTGATTGTTTAAATGCAAAATTTAAAACTTCAGCTTTCCTCTTGCTGTTTTTTATTGTCACACTAGACTGGTCTCCTTCCATTTTCATTCTCAGTTTCATTTCCCTTGTGTTTCCCATCACCCCCCTCCCGCTCCTCCATCAATATGTGAATACTTGTGCATTCACTTTTTAAATGAGAGAGAGAGAGAGAGAGAGAGAGACCGACCTTTGGAATTATTGATGTAGCACGTTACCTACAGTAACATTTCTATAAGCACACAGGATTTACTCCGGTCATTATTAAAAACTTAAGGGTTGTGACCTTTTATTCATAAGTTTACAGTGAGGTAAAAGAAGAAACCATGTGGTAAAATGTTTGTCAAAACATGATGGTCAAATGGTCACATTAATATAATCTTGTAAGATAATCTAAACGTGTAAAAGAAAAAAATTTAGAGTTCAAATGAATCAACTGCAGTAAACAAAAGAAACTGTATTGCAGCACTGCAAAGCAATATACTGAGTTCTTACAGAAGCACATAGATTACACAGGCCAACGAAATTTTTTTTAAAAAAACCTTTTTTACTTTGATAGCTGATATTTATAAATTTTTATGAGCTGAATCCAAAACTAGCCTTAATTTTTTTTTTTTTTTTTTTTTTTTTTATATATCACCCATAGTTTTTGAGCAATATGCTTTTAATTATATGGTATAAAAATCCTATGCTATACGGTAAATGGGGAAATTAATGAAATGCTTTGTCACAACATAAGCATGGTTCGTATTTACAGTAAGCTACTTAAAACAATGATATGTGTCAATAGAGGTTTCACTTGTCAGCTGGAATTGGTTTGTATTTTCTTTCTCTTTTTTCTTTGAAAGTTCTTGTGTAGCTTTTTCTATGCTGAGTTGCCTGCTGAACTTCTCAGTGAAGTGACCAACAGTAACCCCCCTTAATGTTGGTGTTCCAGGGGCCTTGGTAGGGTTTTTCCATCACTTTAATGTCCTGGTGGAAACGCTCTCCTTGCTCCTCACTAACATCTCCCATATTGTCCAGGAAGTAATCAAGTTGACTGTTCAAAAAGTGAACTTTCAGGCTTATTGAACATCCTAAAGTTTTAAACTTCTTCAACACTGCAGCTATAATAGAAACATATTCTGGGTCTTTTTCTCATGCTTCTTTCTCATTTAAGGTCATTGTGGATTCAAAGTTAACACCAAATGTCAATTTTATAATGTCAGTCCTACAAAGACGTCTTCTTTTAGTTTAGCTTTTGAAAGGCATGGAAACTTTTGGCAGAGATACTTAAAACATGGTTCATCTTTAGGCAAAGCCTCCACAAACTGTTTCATTAGGCCTAACTTTATATGTAGAGGTGGTAGGAGTACGTTTTTTGGATCTACAAGGTTTTTGCATAGAATGTTCTTCTCACCAGGTTTTAAAGGCTTCCTTCACAGGCCAGTTCTTTCTGCACCAGTGTTGAGTCCCAAGCCCTACTGTCCCATTCACACGAGACACATGGAAATTTCGTACAGCCACCTTGCTGACCAAGGAGCATACATGTTACTTTTAGATCGCCACATATCAACCAACCATGAGCAAAATAGCCTATTTTATTTAGCACTATTTCTAGGTTTTCATAGCTTTCTTTCATATGTACAGAATGTCCAACAGGTACAGATGCATACCTGTTAACATTGTGTATTAAAACAGCCTTTAAACTAGTTTTGGATGAATCAATAAACAGCCTCCAGTCTTCCTTTTTGTATTCAATACCAAACTCATTCACCAGACCAGGAATGTCTGAGCAGTACACTAAATCACCTTCTTGTTGAAAAAGCTTGGAAAATTGCTGCTCCCTCTTTCTATACATGTATATGCTGGTTCCAACTGCCAATAAGTTCTTTTCTTTTAATCTAGAGCCAAGCAGTTCAGCTTTTTCTTGTGTTAAGTCCAGATCCCTAACCAAATCGTTAAGCTCAGCCTGAGCAAACAATTTGGGCTCTAGAGTTTCTGTATTGCAATGGAATTCGTCATCATCTGGTTCATCTAAGTCAGATTGTACATCAGAAAATACTTCTGTTGGAATAGAATTTAAATTGTCTGGTGGTTCAGGAACCGGCAAATCTACACAATGCCCTACTGGTTGGATGGCAGACGGAAGGTTAGGGTAGCTTATTACCTTCTTGTTTTTCAAATTATGACCAATAATATCAAAACTGCAAAAGTAGCAATCATCGGAATGATTTCTTGGCTCCCTCCATATCATAGGAACAGCAAATCTAAAGGCTTTTTTCTCCTTTTTGAACCATTTTCTCAGATCTTCAACACACACATAACACACCTTATGCGGCGCCCAAGATTTTATCTTGATCACCAAGTTTAAATCCAAAGTATGATAGATAAACCTTTTTCACAAAGTCTGTAATGTTACTTTGGTGTTTTTTAATCACAAATTCACCACAAATATAGCAAAAACTGCCAGCAGAATTTTTACAACCACGATTGGATATTGTACTGAGCATATTTGGATTTCCCACCCTAAAAAACATATGTGTAATAACTTCAAGTTGAACACATATATTTCAAGGAAGATGCAATACATGAAAGTCACAGATCAAGTAAACAGAGTAAGACGTGTGTACACTTCAACAGTCAAATCATAACTGAGTCCAAGTCTAGCGGCCGCTGGGTGGCTGGCCGCTTAGGTGGCGCTGCTGCTGCATGGCTGGCAAACAGCGCCGCATGTAGAGGATGTGCGTAACTGCGCGGAGGCACTTTGAAAGATCGGCGAGTCACAACACTTTTCTCCCCTTTGAATTTTTTGCACAGGTCTTGATGGAGGTGGCCTGTAGATTGCTAACGTCCATAGGTGTTGTTTGACTGGCCGTTAAGTCTCGAGGAGGAGGCTTCCCGTACGGACGGAAGTGTCCTCGATGATAACGGGTCGAGATGACAGGAGACGCGGGGATCAAATCTGCTGGGGCCCCGTGCACCAATCTGCCCGTTGTGGCAAGTTCGGTTGTTATAACAGGAGACATGGGCAATGTGTCCGCATCCGTAGGAGGAGGAGGCAAGTAGAGTTGCTCTGACAGATGATGGTCGTCTGGTTCCTGCATGGGCACATCTCCTGGTGGCGTCAGTTCTTGTGCTGGCACCGGTATGATGGTGAGAGGACTGCATTGTGAGTAATGAGAGATTCCAGTATGCCAAGCATCAGGTAGAGCCGAAGGTGGTGTAGCGGAATCCGGAACAGGCGTTGCCGGCACACGAGGCCGAAGCTGGTCCGAATGATGCACTGCAACACCCGGATCAATCTGGATTTCATACAGGCGTCGGCCACGGTGTCGTAAGATGCGGCCAGGACTCCATTTTGGCCACCTGCCATATCCCCGTACCCATACAAGGTCGTTGGCAGTGAACCGGCCAAGCAAAGGCACCCGCAGCTGTGAGGTGGAAGGCCGCAGAAGATGAAGTAGCGTGCGGGGCTGTCGGCCATGTAAGAGCTCAGCCGGGCTGTGGTTGCCCATCGGGGTGAAACAGTAAGAAGCCAGAAATTGGAGAAGCGCATCATCAGCAGAAGAAGAAGTCAGGAGTTTCCTCATCTGAGCCTTAAATGTGCAGACCACTCATTCAGCCTCACCGTTTGACTGTGGATGGAACGGAGGGTCCGTGACATGCATGACGCCGTGATGGGCACAAAAATCCACAATATCGGAAGAGGCAAATTGCGGACCATTATCAGTAACAAGAGAAGAGGGAAGGCCTTCCAAAGAGAAAATGCGAGCTAGAGCATTGGTGGTTGCCGCGGTGGTAGGCGACGTGCAACGGTCAATGAAAGGAAAGTTAGAGTAGGCGTCAATAACGAGAAGCCAATAAGTACCTAAAAAAGGTCCCAGGGCTTCTCAGGCAAAGGCCACGGTGACAAAGATGACTTCGGGGCGGCAGCCTGTGACGCATAAGGGCCACAGGCAGCGGCCATGTGTGCGATTTCAGAGTCGATGCCGGGCCAGTACATGATAGCGCGCCAGAGATTTTGTGTGAGACACACCCCATTGCCCTTGGTGAAGGAGGCGCAAGACCGAAGCACGCAAAGACGCAGGTACCACAATACGTGGTGAAGCATTTTCGGTGGAAAGGAGGATAACACCATCCCTAGCCGTGAGGTGGTAACACAAAGCGTAGTAGTTCTGCAACGGATCAGAAGTCTTAGTGGATGGACGATCTGGCCAACCCTTCTGAATACAGCGTAAAACCCGGGAGAGAACCCGTAGCAGCCGCCAGCCGGTCCCCGGTGATGGGGAACCCGCCCACAACCCGCTGCTTGGCAACATCCAGGTGGAAACACAAAAGTTCGTCCCTATCGAATGCCAGATCAGGACCCATGGGAAGGCGAGACAGTGCATCAGCATTTGCATGTTGAGCCATCGACTGGAAATGAATCTCATAATTGAAACGAGACAAGTAAAGAGCCCAACACTGGAGCCGGTGTGCAGCCTTGTTGGGAAGTGACGTTGATGGATGAAACAAGGAAACAAGTGGTTTGTGATCCGTAACAAGATGAAATTTGGATCCATAGAGAAAAAAACCAAACTTATGAGTAGTATAAATAATGGCCAAAGCTTCTTTTTCAATTTGAGAATACTTTTGTTGAGCATCCGTGAGCGTTTTGGAGGCATAAGGAATGGGTTGTTCAGAACTGTCAGAAAAATGGCGCGCAAGGACTGCACCGACCCCATATTGAGAGGCGTCCGAGGCAAGAACAAGATGTTGGCCAGGTCGATAAGTAGCCAGGCACGGGGCCTGTTTCAGCATAATTTTCAATTTCTGGAATGCCACATCGCATGACATGGACCAGTGAAAAGGCACGTTTTTATGCAACAGGCGATGCAAAGGCTGAGCCACCGAAGCAGCAGACGGTAAAAACTTGTGATAGTATGCTATTTTCCCCAAGAAGGCCTACAGTTCCTTAACAGATGTAGGACGAGGCAGGGCCTCAATCGCAGCGACAGTCTGCTGAAGTGGACGAATGCCATCCCGAGAGAGTTGAAACCACAAGTACATGATAGATGCCTCAAAATATTTCGATTTCTGAACATTACACTTAAGACTGGCAGTCTGTAAAACATGGAAAAGTGCATGGAGATTCTGAAGATCTTCGTCAGTGGTGGAGCCAGTGACAAGAATGTTGTCCTGGTAATTTATACACCCAGGGACAGTGATCAATAATTGTTCCAAGAATCGCTGAAAGAGAGCAGGGGTGCTGGCAACCCCGAATGGCAATCGTTGGTATTGATAGAGGCCAAAAGGCGTGTTAAGGACCAGAAACTGTGGGGAAGCAACGTCGAGAGTAAGTGGATGATAAGCTTCTGACAGGTCAAGTTTAGAAAAATATTGGCCTCCAGCAAGTTTAGTGAACAATTCTTCAGGTTGAGACATAGGGTAAGTGTCGATAAGGCATTGAGCATTTACAGTGGCTTTGAAATCGCCACAGAGATGAATATCACCATTTGGCTTAGCAATGACAATGACAGGAGAGGACCACTCACTAGAAGTGACAGGAAGCAAGACCCCTGAAGCAGTGAGACGATCCAGCTCCTGTTTGACCTGATCACCAAGGGCCACAGGAATGGGCCGAGCCCGAAAAAACTTACGCTGAGCAGTGGGTTTGAGCGTGACATGAGCTTCAAAGTCATTTGCACGGCCTAACACAGGAGAAAAAAGGGACGAAAATGTCGTCAACAAGGAATCCAATTGAGCATAAGGAATAGCATCAGAGACGATATTGACAGAGTCATCTATGGAGAACCCAAAAACGGGAAAGGCATCAAAACCAAAAAGATTCTCCACATTACTATGGTTGACCACAAATACGGGAACAATGTGAACGACAGATTTGTAAGATACATCAGCATCAAATTGTCCCAAGAGAGAAATCTTCTGTTTATTGTAAGTCCATAATTGCCTAGTGAAAGGGAAGAAGTACAATTGACAGACAACACAGAATCAGATCAGCGTCATGTTCATGAACATCGTGTATGTGGTCGGATTTGCAAACGGATGACACATGACCTTTTTTTTTTTTTTTTTTTCTTTTGCATTTGTGACACACGGCCCAACGTTGTGGACAATCTTTTCATGAATGTTTCGTATAACGCCGCTGACATGAAGGAAGTTGCCGTGGGTTTTGCTGCAGTTTCTTAGAGGTTTGTTTACGGTTAGGCCGAGACTGCACTTGGGAGCGTACTGCGGCCACGTCGGCCAGCAGGGACACGCCACACGCTTCATCAACATCGCACAGAGGCTGTATTTCCCCAACATCGCCGCATGCTTCTATTTGCGCTCCAGCAGCATGAGAAATTTCAAAAGACTGAGCGATGGATAGGACTTCATCTAGAGTCGGATTTGCCACCTGAAGGGCACGTTGCCTAACTTCTTTGTCGGGCGCCGATCGGATAATAGCATCCCGTACCATGGAATCGGCGTAGGATTCTTTGTGAACTTCAGTAAAAAATTGACACTTTCTACCGAGGCCGTGAAGTTCAGCAGCCCAAGCACAATAGGATTGATTTGGTTGTTTTTGACAACGATAAAAGGCAACACGAGAGGCTACCACATGCGTTTGCTTTTGAAAATAGATGGATAGAAGTGAGTACATTTCAGCAAAGGACAAAGACGCAGGATCTTTCAAAGGAGCCAACTGCGACAACAACCGATACATTTGAGGTGAAATCCATGAAAGGAACGGAGACTTACATGTCTGTTCGTCCACGACATGAAATGCCAAGAACTGCTGTCGAAGGCGTTTCTCGTAATCAGACCAGTCTTCTGCCGTCTCGTCGTAAGGAGGAAAAGTAGGTAGAGATGACGAGAGATACCTCGCATTTGATGCCACGACGAAATCATGAATCGTATTTGTGAGGAGCGTTTGCTGTTCTATGAGACCTTGCAATAGTTGTTCTAAAGTAGCCATGGAAACATGTGGGTCAACAATGAAAAAGAAAAATCACTACCTCGTCGCCAACTGTAATAACTTCAAGTTGAACAAATATATTTCAAGGAAGATGCAATACATGAAAGTCACAGATCAAGTAAACAGAGTAAGACGTGTGTACACTTTACGCGCATGTAGAGGACGCGTGTAACTGCGGGGCGGCACTTTGAAAGATCGGCGAGTCACAACAATAAGAATAAGATATTTTCAGCAAAAAAGTTTTTCATTGTTGGTCTATGTTATGCAAAGAATAAAAACGTACACTCAAAAAATTATTGCAAACGTCAAGCAGTGACAGTCCACTCCACAAATGATAATTACTCCTCCCTTATTGACTGTTCGTATTATACGTAATACACAGTATTAGGGTTCAGAATAAACATCTAAATATAGATGTAACACAATTAGAGCAAATGACTTCAACTGCAAATGCAACTGATGAAATGTAAATGTATATGTATAATTAACTGAACAGAAACCAGAGCTATCTGGCTATGGTGATTCATGCCACTCATCATCAAGGTTATTAGCGGCTATAAATATTTGTCATGGCTTAGTAAATTTTGAAATCAGTATAATCTTACTTTGAATGTTTCGAAACAACAGTAATAGTCATAAGATAAAAGAACTCTCTGTATAAATATGAAATAGTAAGACATAAAAGTTTCCTGATTTGGTAGGTCTTGCAACATGTGTTGTCAGTCAATAACTATGATACTTATAACTAAAATTAATTTAACAAAATACTCTAAAACAGTCTAATATTAATTAAAGGCAACTCTCTTACTGTGGAATGATCACATGATGTGTTATTAACCTGAAGCTCACCATCAATTATTTCCAGTGAAAGTGGTACTGAAAATGGTTTTGAACGGAAATCATTCAACCATCTTCTACTCTGTTCATCTTGATTTATGAATTCTGGTGTTCTGCCCTGAAAAGGAAAATCATGGCTCAACATCAATTAGAAAGTACAATGTATTCTGAAAATCTGAATCCTTGGTCACATACAAAAATTCAGAAGAAAACCAAGATGCTAGATGTTCAATAAACAAAACAGCAAAATGTATTTATTACAATTAAAATAATGAGAAATTTCAGACACTATGATTCAATAAGGTTCTCTCTCTCTCTCTCTCTCTCTCTCTCTACAAATAGGTTGTTTCAGTGAGATAAGTGAAAATGACAGTTTTTGATTTACTGTATGGTATTCAAAAGCAGATATGTATGTCTTTGTAGTGCCACTGAGGCAAAGTTCAGAATGGGCCCTTGCCAATTCACAAATATTGTTAAAAGTATACTTGAAAATTTGTGAGGCACAAAATGACTGAAGGCTCCTCAAAGGTAACAGTAACTATCATTAGTTTACCAAGTAAACTTTCCAATACATTTCATGCATATATCATTTTTTAAGGCTGTAGTTAACAAGGAATATTATACTCACTATTTAATACACAAACTTTATCTGGTTAACATGGCACATTACATACAAAACACCTTTCAGTATGAGGCTTATTGTTGTTTCCTACAGTTATCTAGGTTTTTCTCTCATTTTGCATACTATTAGAATTTTAAGAAAACAGGAACTATCTTTCTGGTTGATCTGCTCACCAGAAATTAAGTTCTACATCACTTCCAAGTAGTGTACATGCAAAAAGCGATATTTTCCTAGCCCAAAGTAGTAATGGAGAAGCCGGCCAGTGTGGCCGTGCGGTTCTAGGCGCTTGAATCCGGAACCGCGTGACCGCTACTGTCACAGGTTCGAATCCTGCCTCGGGCATGGATGTGTGTGATGTCCTTAGGTTAGTTAGGTTTAAGTAGTTCTAGGGAACTAATGACCGTAGATGTTAAGTCCCATAGTGCTCAGAGCCATTTTGAAGTAATGGAGAAATGTGTGTTCCTGTACACACAGACAATTTAATATTTGAATGCAAGAAGTGACAATTCCATGAACCAAATTGGATGGTGTACAACAAATACAGCAGTAGATGCTGAACGGTTTCAGGTAGAAGAACTTTGAGGAATGACCATTGTCTTGGAAGACACAGACAGTAATCCATGAAGAATCAGAAAACACTGTTGAAACAAGAAGTATATGCAATCAAAACTACCCATCAGAAATAACTTGAGAGAGAAACTAATGTATTTTTCAGAACTGGACAGGAACTTGTTGTATCCAATGTTAGAGGAAATTCAGTATTTACCATCCACAGATTAACACATCATGGAACTCCAACTGGAGACACATGGCCAATAGCTCAGATATCTTATCGAATCCCCTATCATTTACACTACATTGTAGAAGAAAGTATTCAAAAGCAGTTATACGTGGGAATTATTCAGCCTCCTCCTACACTGTAAGTGTACCAGTTGTAAGAGTGCCTAAAAAAAGTATTAATGGGGAAAAATCTTATCACATCTGCACTGATATGTGAGTAATGCAGCATTTTAAAGATGTTTTGACAAAAAATACCTCTATTAGCTTATCAGTACTTTGAAAAACTGTTTATTCTGTCACATAATGCCAGCAATTAAGCTACTGGCTGTATTCTAAACCAGAGACATGACAGTGTCAATAAACCAATTGGTTATGCATCTCGACAGCTTAACAAAGCTCAAATTAACTACAGTACTCTCAAGAAGAAACTGCTAGCTCTGATAAGTTATATCTTTATGGCATACATTTTACAGTATCCACTGACCATGCTGGACTACTGTGGCACCAAATTAAAAGACCCGAGTAGTCTATTAATGTTATGGATTCTAAAACTTAGAGAGTATGATTACAAACCCATAAGCCCACCAAATCACCAAAAAACAATTGCTCTAAGTAGAAAAGTCTGTGTGTTGCGAGTGGCTGAATTGCATGAGGCACAGGGAAAAGATGAGGAATGCCAGCAACTTGTCACACTGCTAAATTTATGTTCAGATATGATGTTTTATGCCACAAAACCCAACAGGAAAACCAAATGGTAATAGCATGACTTATATGACATGACAGTACTCATTCTTGCCTTAACAGGATGTGGGCAAGAAATGCCTACACGGCCACTAAATATTGGTGGACATGACAACAGTGTGACACACAGAATTATACACACCTGTAGTCCTTGTGCATGACTTTCCAGCTGATTAGGCATAAAAATCGGTTGAAAACAATACCCAAAGCTTCCACACCCCTTGCAATAGCTGTTTTGGGCATTCTTCCGCAAACACAGCAAGAAAATAAGTATGTATTATTGGTCACCCATGTTTCCTAGTCATGGCATTGATTGTTCACGTGATGACAATCTTTCTTTCCACGAACAATACGAGACTGGAATAGAAGGGAGAACTGATAGAGGTACTCAAAGTACCCTCCGCCACACACCGTCAGGTGGCTTGCGGAGTATGGATGTATTCGGTTCCACATTTTGAATGTCCTAGTTTGATACAGATCAAAGGACAAGTTTCATATTTTCATTGTCCATTGAAGTTTGTAAACGTTTGAGAATCAACAGATAAAGGACAACATCTTTTCAACCTACAGCAAAGGAAGGAAGGAAAACTGAGTTTAATACACAGGCACGGAGCCGCTTAAAGGTTATCAGGTGCTCTAGGGGACGGTGCCGCTTATGTCGCTGTAGAGCTCGCCGACACTGTGTAATTGCCTCAGTGACTTCCAGTGACCACCAAAGGACTGTCTTCCACCGGGGCACCCTAAAAAGCAATGGATCACATTTTCTGCCGCAGAAACGATTGTAGTAGTCATCTGATCGACCACTGCATCGATGTTACCATGTGGGTGAGAGTCAATGGTGACATCAGAGGTGAAAGTTTCCCAGTCCGCCTTGTTTAAAGCCCATCTGGGCAGGCATCTGTGGGCCTGACACCGGGGCAATGACAGGAAGATGGGAAAGTGGTCACTACCACACAGGTTGTCATGTGCTAACCAGTGGATAGATGGGAGAAGTCCTGGTACGCAAACTGATAAATCAATGGCTGAGTAACTACCTCAAGCAAGACTGAAATGTGTGGTGGCCCCAGTATTTAAGAGCCAGAGGTCGAACTGTGACAGTAAAGTTTTGAAATCACTGCTTGAGCCTGTAAGCACGGTATCACCCCATAAGGGGTTATGGGCATTAAAATCTCTCAAAAGTAGGAAAAGTTTAGGGAATTGATGAATCATTGCAGCTAATACATTCAAGGGTAATGCACCATCTGGAGGAAGATATACATTGCAGACAGTTAATGCCTGCATCGTCAGTATTCTGACAGCCACAGCTTCTAGAGGGGTTTGAAGGGGCACAGTTTCACTACGGACTGAGTTTAGGACATAAATGCAAACTCCACCTGACACTCGATTATAGTCGATACGACTCATGTAATATACCTTATGGTCTCGGAGGGCAGGGGTCCACATTGCTGGGAACCAGGTTTCCTGGAGAACAATGCAGAAAACAGGTGTAAAGCTTAACAGTTGCCGTAGCTCAGCCAGGTGATGGAAAAAACTGTCGCAATTCCACTGGAGGACGACATCATCGTGAAACTGGGAAGGCATGGAACATTCAATGAGGCAGTTTATGCCTCAGGGTCACCTGCTGCCACTGACTTATTGCCTGAGCAGTCTACATCCATTGTGTCTAAGGGTCAAGTGAGATCCACGTCATCAGTGGATGCCAGAATCTCCACCCCATCCTCAGGGGCAGAGCTTGTAGGTAGCAGTGGTGTGGGTGCCACCGCAAGTTCCTTGTTCTTGGGGGGGGGGGGGGGGGGGGTGGTTTCTTTTCCGATTTCTCGCGCTATTCCTTGAGTTTCCCTGGCTGGGAGGACTTCACTGAATCAGTCTCCAGGACTGAGGATGAGCATGAAGCCCTACAACCAGCTGCTTTTGGGCTCTTCAGCCACTGGCAGATGTCATCTTTCCCACTAGCAGAAACTCGGAAAGAGAATGACCCAAGTGACCCCATCCTAGCGAGAAGAGCCGAAGAAGCCTTACGCTTCTCTGGCTCAGAAGTAGGGACTGAAATCCCCGATGGTCAGGGGGGGCGGGGAGGGTGGGGGGGCTGTTGCTCCAGAAATAGGTGGTGCGGGGGCAACAGGGAGGGAAGTGGCCCCCCACCATCAAGGAGGCAGGTGTAGTCTCCCGGTTCTGAGAGGTGACAGGAATTCGAGGAACTGATGGGGTGACAACTGTTCTCGTAGCGCCGGCGTATGAGGTCATAACCACAGGATGCAGGCGCTCAAATTTCCTCTTAGCCTTAGTGTAGGTCAGTTGGTCCAGGGTTTTATATTCCATGATTTTCCTCTATTTCTGTAAAATCCTGCAGTCAGGCGAGCAAGGTGAATGGTGCTCTCTGCAGCTGACACAAATGGGAGGCGGGACACATGGAGTATTGGGATGCGATGGATGTCCACAATCTCGACAGGTGGGGCTGGAAGTACAGTAGGAAGAGATATGGCTGAACTTCCAGCACTTAAAAGCACCACATCGGGAGAGGTATATATGGCTTGACATCACAGCGGCAGACCATCACCTTGACCCTCTCAGGCAATGTGTCACTCTCAAAGCCCAAGATGAACGCACCGGTGGCAACGTGGTTACCCCTCGGACCCTGATGGCTGCGCTGGGTGGAATGAACACCTCGACACTCTAAATTGGCGTGCAGCTTGTCGTCAGACTGCAAAAGGTCCCTGTAGAATATAATACCCTGGACCATATTTAAGCTCTTATGAGGCATGATGGTAACAGAAACATCCCCCAACTTGCCACAAGCGAGTAATGCCTGTGACTGGGCAGAGGACGTTGTTTCTGGCAAAACTGATCCAGAGCACATTTTGAACAAGCCCTCCACCTCCCAAGACTTGTTCTCCAAATGTTCCACAAAAAACTGAGGCTTCATGGACGTGAAAGATTCCCCATCAACTCTCGTACATACAAGGTACTGGGGCGAATAAGCTTCACTGCCATCCTTAGCCTGGTGCTCCTCTCATAGCGTGGCCAAGGAGGGGAATGAGTTGGGGTCATATTCCTTAGCATTGAATTTAGACTTTGCCCGCTTAGAGACTGCTGTATGCAGACCACCAGCAAGAGATGACGTACTATGCTTCACGGCGTGTCAACCACCCTGATGCCACCCACTCCGACCAGGTGGCCTCCCCACGGGCGCCACCCAGCCGCAGCAAGGGCCACCTGGCAGGATGGTCACTGCCGAGAGTCCCAATGCTCCAGGGTGACGGGCATCTACTCCTTGGCATACGTGGGGAGTTAATAGTGCAGGCATAAGCAGAGCAATCCCTGCGTTGTCTGGGGGCTACAACCAACAGGGACCATGGTGGCCTCACCACAACGGACTGGCTAACGTGCTGGATATGAGGTGCGAAGTAGTCCATGGTCATTGTCGGCACAGAAAGTGACACTGCATAGTGCATGGTGGAAAATGCACCCAGGAAGGTGTCCTTCCACAAGAGATGTGACAATGAGAAAGAGAGCTAAAGATCTCAATGCACAATGGACATAATGCACCATGTACGGCGCCCTTCCCCAATTGGCTGCTCTTTGGGAAAATTTTGGAGCATGCAGGTCAAACCCTACAGGGGACCATCACATAAAGGCCGAACAGTGTGAGACTCCTTTTAGTTGCCTCTTACAACAGGCACGAATACCTCAGAACTATTCTAACCCCCGGACCTGCAGGGGGAAAACCACCTCACTCACCATCTTGTAGTGAATGGAAATGTGGAGCACAGTCACAAAAGCATAATTATGATGCTTTCTTACTAAATTAATAAAACCTGGAATGACTGGATAGGTATTTGCCACACACTGTACCTGCCTAAAACAGATGAATCCATCAGTTGACAGGACGCACCCCCTATAATGTTATGTACAGGTGAAAAATGAGGTCTCTATTTGAATTAGAAAAATTACTAGTGGGTATTGATTCAAATGAAGTCAAAGGATTAACAAGGAGACTTAAAACTATATGGCAAAATGTCTGTCACAATAATTCATGAGTAATTGCTAGACAAATAGAGAGAGGTAATAAAGGTGCAATATTACCACCCTAACAACAGGATGACTGAGTTCTATTGAGAAATCCTGCAATTAAAAAGGTGAAAAAACAGGAAATTCTTACCACATTTTGGGGGACCATATCGTACTTTGCAGCTCACATCATATGTGAAGGTTGAGTTTATGGGTGGCGAGCAGGAGTAAATTTAGCAATATTCATGTTACAATGTCATATATTTATTAGACTTTGTTATGGCAGAGCAGGCAGGATGGCCACCCAATCCACTGTAAGGATCCTGGCTACAGCTGTTAGCAGTGGAGGGTGGCTTGGGGTGGAACATTTTTGCTGGTAGGCTTCCATTGCCTGGCTCATGAGGACCAGTGATGGTAGTTAGTAAGCATGAAGTGAGTAGTAGGGTTCCAATTCAACCCTTGCACCCAGCATGTAGATGCAGGACTGTACAGCAAATGGTCCACGAATGAAGCTGGCTGATGCTGTAAGAAGCTTCTATAGACTCCATGATGGTTGGCGACTCAGGAGAAGTCTCCAGCTATATGCCCTTTGTCAGTTGGGCACCTGCTATTTACGTGTGCCGGAACCAGACATGTCATCATGTAGACATCCAAAGCATTATGCAGTCCTTCTGACACTACGATGAAGTGGAGTCCTGAATTTCAGTAAAACCCTGGTTGCCAATCAGTGGCCATATCAACATGCTGGGAACTAATAGGAGATGTAATGCTGAAGCAATACTTGTGGCAATTGGTGACAGTGATGTAGTCATCAGGCAACAGTTGGCTAGCAGTTTTATACCTCCGTTTCCACTATTCCCTGACTCATCACTCACTATTGCCTATACCTCTGCACCATATCCCAGAAATTACTCATCCTGTACACACACCATTCCCTTCACAGTTTCCCCTCTTCCTCCAATATACTTCCCCCTCCTTATCCATTATTCCACATCATGGTGCACTGTGCACAACTACTGCTGCTTTTGGCCAAACAAGGTCACTCATGACTGTTCCACGTGCCTGCTGCCTCTCCTTTATAATCGTTAGGAACCCGTCTCCAACCCTCCTTCCCACTGCCTACTTTCTTTACCTTCTTCTACCCCCCACCCCCCCCCACCCCCCATCCACACCTACCTTCATGGCTACATTGCCCCAGCTGACACCTGACTACAGCAGCAATACTTGGGTGTGGGGTTGCGTCAGGCGAACTTGGTGTGTGTGTGTGTGTGTGTGTGTGTGTGTGTGTGTGTGTGTGTGTGTGTGTGTGTGTGCATGGACTCTAAAATGCATACCTTACAAGCTTTGAGCACTTCTTCAGCAAAAGAGTTAGAGATATGTGTTTCACAGTAGGGAAGATGAACAAGTGCTCATGGCTCTTAAGGAATGCATTTTAGAGCCCTTGTTTACTAGATATTTTTGCTTTGAATGATCATTCCTGTCATATCCCCGAATACTGACCATTCCTTCTGAAACACCCTGTAACTTAAGTAGGCTTTCTGAATTTGACAGATTATTTTCAACATGTACAATTTTGCAACTGTACTTACAAGAACAGGCATTTCTACTGGCACAATGTACATGTGTTTGTATCGAGGAGTCAACTTATGTTGTACTCCTTAACATCTATCACACTGCATCTCATCCTAAAAATAATTGCACTGTGAAGTCAGGAAAAGGAAATGAATTTTGTATCGTAGCAGACCTATGAGAGCAATTACTGTATGATTCTACCAGCCATACATTAAGCAAATATGAAGAATAAAGATGATATGAATGTACTTCTTCCTTTGTTTAAAGGTTTATCCTCTGAAATGCACCACTTACACTTCTAACCAAATGAATAATTTATGGGAGAAATAACAACAATATGTTTAGTAAACTAATGCACTCAATAATTTATTCCCAAAATTGAATATGAAAATCTAAAGTAGTTTTCAGTACTTACACCAGGTGTAGCCAACTGGACTGTGAATGCAGAATGTGTCAGTGTGAAACACTGTATGAACGACTGTGAAGAAACACCTGCAAATCAAAGTAAGATGCTATGAAGAAAACTGTAAAGTTTCCCAGAAATAAACACGCCACAAATCTGTTTTCAAAATAACATATTTTTGGGTGTCTCAAACAACAATCCAAATGCCTAGTGAGTATAATATACTATGAACCTCTACTTAATGCTGCAACATGCATTAGAAAGCGAATGTACCTGTTTGACAGGCTGCAAATAAACTGTATGATCTAGTGGTGTGTACTGAACTTTTCATTGAGGTAAGCAGTTACAAGAGAATAGATTGTTTTTAAACATGAAATTACATTTTTGATGAATGTGTCACAAAACTCAGACCTCAGCTGCCCTAATAGATCCTTTTCAGCTAAGTGTCGAGTGGGTGTGCCTATGTACAAAGTGTGCCAATCACATAAAACAGTGGGTGTGCCTATGTACAAAGTGTGCCAATCACATAAAACATTTTCTTGTACCATTCCACTGTTGTTTTAAAATTGTGAGCCCATACCTTTTCCTTTATTACTGGGTTAGCTAACACAGTGATAAGCTGTGTTGTCATACATCCAAGTGAGGAGCAATAATATAAAATAAAGAGCGAGCACAGTGAAAAAAAAAAACTATGATCCATGCATGAAAATGACCATGATTCCAAGCCATCAGCACAATATTACTCTGAGCCAGTTATCTATGAGATAATTAGTAATCAAATAAGTGGTTGGCAGGGATCTGATGCAACTGTTCTGTTTCATGATTCATGTGGGTCATTAGTGTGGGGTAACACTTGTATGTGGCAACAGAGTGATATAACAAAAGTTTATTTTGTTATTGTTTAATTAAACAGTGATGTCACTCATATAATATAAGTTTATTTGATCATTGTTTAATTAAGCTAAGATTAAACTGCGATTTTGCTCATACACGATTACCCCCAGTAAAAGTACAATGCGCAGCCATGTGTGTTATGAAAAATGGCCCGCCCTTTTGAGGATTAATAACAAAGCTAAGTTTGGAAGCTGTTCTTAAGAATGTAAACTACAAATATAGGTTTTTTATTGTCTTTTCATGGCTGAAAAGCTTCTCTCAGCTGAGGGCAGTGGATGCAGAAACAAAAAACTGTTAGCAGTAAATTCAAAGAATGTTGTTTGCTTCCCTGCTCAACCGTTCTGATTTTGTATCTTTGAAGTTTTCTCACTACACTACAGAAAACTCTTGTACTACTTTTGCTTACACCAATGATGGCCTGACTCAGTAGCTGATGATGCAGTCATTACAAGCTATTTGTGATCCCATATTATATTTCCATTTGCTTCTCACAATGAAAATGGCATGCTATCAACAAGCAGAGGTTTTGTGTTTACACTCAACTGACATGACATGTCAATGAGACAGCTGCAAAATTTTCCAGAGTCATCCTGTCTCCTCCTAAGGATGTGCCCTTTCTCTTTGTGTACTTTTCAGTGGGAGTTGGGTTACATGCAGCAAACATGGGATGTCATTTCTCTTGTCAAACAAATGAGCGCACCAACTTATACGAAGATACATTGGAATTCATTGTGGTGAATCCAATGCTCCCAATTGTGACACAATCTGATACAAAATACTGAAACCAAAGAATAATCAAATTGAAAAGCTTAACTGTTTTCATTTTTATTATCTGACTTCTGTAAAAAAAAAATTTAAAAATTAAATTAGTAAATATGAATTTAGCCTAATTTAAGGGGGTCTGAAAACCAGACTTTTGATGTCTGGCCGGGACATTCGACCAGATACCATAGTTTTTATTTAAAAACCAGACATTTGGCAACACTGCAGTCAGCTATCTACATGGAAAGACATACTACTGTCTCAGTAGTTCCATAACAGAAGTGCATGACAACTAATTTGAAGTTCACATTCACATTATCCTAACTGGCAAAATAAGTGGACTTCGTTGTCTATTTAAGGATTACTTTCTTTTTCATGAAATTATGCTCAATTATTATTATCTAGCATTATAAGATAAGCCTACAATACTGTCACATTATACTTTTTAGAAATCTGCCAAATCAATATCTTTAGTTTTGTAGTGAACATAAGTTTAGCTGCCTGGTCACAAAAAAAGACCAAATAAATGAGAAGGGAGATGTTTGTCATGAGATTCTGTGATGACGAATTGCACAATATTAGGGTTTTAGTTATTTTTCCTTTCTTTTTCTCAGGCTCTAATTGGTACTATATTTCAATTTGAATGCAGCAAACAGCTGAAGGACTATTCCAGGGCAAAAACGAAGATTGCAGTACCACCCATCTGCTTTGACCCGTGATGCCGTCAAGATGATTGACACCCCCTACTTGATACTTCTTTATTTATTTTGTGTTCCATAGATTCTGGTAGTGAGTGAATTACAAGGATATGGAATGTGTCAAGCTGTACAGAGTTCAAATGTAACTTACATGACAATAAAAATTACAATGTAAATAAGGTATCAACTAAAGAGCATATTTTGTTAGGGACACATGCTGTGCCGTGGAGCAATTTGTATGGCTGGAAATGAAGCACACACTTTGTACCCAACGATAGAACTGCCAACAGTTCTATTACTACAAGATAACCAGTTTCAACAGTCTTACACTGCCATCACTAAGGGGAAACTATAAAGATAATGAGGGTAGAGGGGACCAAGGAAGGGGGGGTGGGGGGGGGGTGGGGGGGGGGGGGGGAGTGTACAATTAATTTCATTGGATCATAAAAAATATAAAATTTCATGTACCTTATGAAACCTGCTATAAAACTGTCATGTTACATTACATACGTCAAAGCATAAAGGGCACTCTAGACGTACACATATCTCAATAAAAAAACCAGTTGGTAAACTGCACACAGCTGATAAAATCCACATACCATCCATACATATCAATGATGATTGTGACTCTCCCAAGCTTGCCGTAGAGCTCTACTGTGCCAATGGAGTGTTAACCTCTAAAGGTGGCACATTCACTAAAAAGTTACCTATCTCCCCACTGTATGGCATATGTAGTGCAAGCTAAATAATAACATGCCATGGTTACAAGCAATGAATAGTGGTACATGAGAAATGAAGGTAGATTTTTCAAAAGTGCCCAATACAACAATCAGGAATGCCACCTGACAATACATATTAAAATTAGCATGGGGGTATGCTCCATATAAAATTTGTAGTTATTACACACTGTGTGTTTACTGACAGTGAGAATTTCATAACAAGTTCCATAAGGTATGTGAAATTTTGTATTTTATATAATCGGTGAAATTTACTGCAGCCCCCCCCCCCCCCCCCCCAAATATCTTCATGTTCTCCCCTTAGATCAGATGATGGCAGCATAAGACTGTTGAAACTAGTCATCTTGGAACAATCAAAGTGTCCACACTGTGACTGTGGTGTAAGAGTGTGTTCTCCTGCCCCCCCCCCCCCCCCTCTCTCCCAAGGGCATATTCTTAATTAATAGAAGGCAAGCTACTTTCAAAACATGGGCTATGCAGAATATATTTTCTATAAAGGATCAGCATATGTTCAAAGGTTTGAATCCAATTGACCACATTGTATCAAGTAAATTGAGAAATGTTGGCAAACATGTCTGACTTGGTCAAAAACAACTGAAAGTTGCTATACCACCCATCGGCTTTGACCTACATCATAACTGTGTTGCATTGTGTAACACAAGCGAAGCCGATGCTTATCGAACCAGGGAAGAGTAATGGTGGTGTGGCAAGACAATACCTCGACGTTATTAGGAGTTGTTCCTGGTTCACTACATTTCTTCTCTTTTTTGTGTGGGAATGATGTGGCAGCCTAAATATTTTTGTCAGCTTTAATGTTTCATTGTTCTTTATTGTAAGAAGTGTAGTGTGGTAGTACATAATTTTCTTTGAGATGTGGTTATCGAAATTTATTTTGGAGATGTTCATGATTTTGTGGTTTGGTTTCGTAGTAGTTCATATTTAGCTGTTTACAGTAGTGGCTATAGTGAAGTGTGATATATTCATTTTGGTCTGGTTTGTTTATGATGACAGTTGCTTCTGTTAGTAGTGGTTTTCTGGTATTGTGGACATTGTTTGAACAATATAGGTCAAGTGACTTGATTTTTGGGTTAAAATTCATTTTGGAATGGTGGTGTAATTCTTATTGTTGTATCTTTAGTTTGTCCATGTCCAAAACCCTGTACTTGCCTCAGTTGTCCCATTAGTATAAATCTACTGCTGCAGTTAAATATTTAGCACGTTGCTTTTGCTTGTTTGTGGGTGTAATGAGAAAAGTCACGGTCGTCAAATTGTATATATTTGGAATAGCGGTCTTCGCCATCTTCACTATTGGTAAACCTAAAAACTCTATACGGCATGTTCAAAGGGTCATTAGATTACATTAATAGTTTTTCCATATATCATGAATATGACATTTCATAATTAAGTGGAATGTGTCAGTTTAACATAAGTTTTCTTTCAACAACATAATTAATTTTTTTCTTAACACTGGCACCAAACAGACGGTTCAAATATTGTCTCTAAAGAAGCCAAGTAGTGCAGTTACCATAGTGTAGTGGTTATGATACAAGATTGTTGCATGGAGGGTTGTGAGTCCTAAACTCACCTGAACTGTAAAATTTTAATTTCTATATTCCGTTCGAGTACATTCTAGAAGTGTCCACAAATAGCAAGAATCACTGTACTGGAATGTTCTGTAGCTGTATATATACCGTATGTGTTCTGGACGGAGGCAGTTCGCTTTGCGCTCTTGCATGTGCAAGTGCTGAATAAACCTTCGTTAAGTGAAGTTAGTGTTTGTCATTCATCCACTTACACCTTCCTCTATGGGACAGTATAATAAATTTTCTAGAGACCAAGAAGCTTATGTTAACAAATCAGCACAGGTTTGGAACGTATCATTTGTTTGAAACTCAGCTTGCCCTTTTCTCACAATACACTTGGAACTATGGACAAAGGGGAACAGACAGATTCCATATTCCTAGATTCTGAAAAGCATTTGACATGGTGCTCATGTCAGATTGTTAACAAATGTAAGAGTATATGGAATAGATTCCCAGATATGTGAGTCACTCAAAGATTTCTTTAGTAATAAAAGCCAGTGCATTGTCCTTAACGGCAGCTGTTCATTAGAGATAAGGGTATCGTTTAGAGTGCCCCAGGGAAGTGTGATAGGACCACTGTAACAGTCTATGTACATAAATGATTTGATGAACAGAGTGGACCGCAATCTATGATTGCTAATAAAGCTTGTGTATGGTAAGGCAGTGAAGTTGAATGACTATACAAGGATGCAAGGTGACTTAGATAAAAATTTCTAGTTGGTATGATGAATCGCAGCTAGCTCTAAATGTAGAAAAATGTAAATGAATGCAGATGAGTAATAAAAAAAACCATAATGTTCAAGTACAGCATTGGTAGTGTCCTGTTTGACACAGTCATGTCATTTAAATATCTGGGCACAATGATGCAATGTAATACAAAATGAAAAAAGCATGCGAGGATTGTAACAGGGAAGGTGAATGGTCAACTTTGGTTTATTGGGAGAATTTTAGGAAAGTGTGATTCATCTGTAAAGGAGACAGCATATTGGGTGGTAGTGTGACCTATTCTTGAGCACTGCTCGAGGTTTGGTATCCATACCAAGCCAGATTAAAGGAAGACATCAAAGCAATTCAGAGGCAGGCTTGTTACCAAAACATTCAAACAACACAGAAGCGTTATGGAGATGCTTCAAGAACTCAAATGGAAATCCCTTGAGAGAAGGCACTGTTCTTTTCAAGGAACACTATTCAGAAAATGTAGAGAACCAGCATTTGAAGCTGATTGCAGAACGATTCTGCTGCTGCCAACATATGAGGGTCATTTTTAAAGTAAGAACCAATTTGTAACGGAGTAAGAAAAACTTTATTTATGAAGATAAATTGTATCACAGACTACAGTATGCACAGTTTTTCCACTTTTAAACATAGTCACCATGAACATTTAAACATTTCTCAAACTCTGGTACCAGCTTTTGGATCCCAGCATAAAGAACTATGCCACCTAACCGTTCAACCAGTTAGTAACACTTTCTTTCAACATGCCATCATTTTCCAAGCGCTTCCCACTGAGAAATTCCTTCAGTTTTGGAAACAGATAGAAGTCTGATGGTGAAGTCAGGGCTGTATGGCGGAAGATCCAGTAATTCCAAAATGAAACTTGTGCAGTTGCATCTTTGCTGCAACGTGAGGCCGACGACTGTCATGAAGCGGAACAATGGTGTTAGAGAGCAGTCCTCACTAGTGATTTTGAGTACCGTAGCGCTCCTAAGTTTCACAGTACCACTTAGCATTTATTGTCGTTCCTCTTGGCAAGTAGTCAAGCAGAAGGATGTCTTTCCCATTGAAAAAAAAAAACTGTGGCCATAATTTTCCGTGGTTTCGGCAGAGGGTTTGAATGATGCAACTCACTGGATTGACGTTTATTCCTTGGAGTGTAGTGCACAAACCACACTTCATCACGTCACAACACAATGTGACTCAAGAACTTGTCACCATTCTTGTGATAGCACTCCAAAAACATTTTCGGCATCCATCTCGCACACTTTTTTTTTTTTTAGTAAGTAACAATGAGAAACTATTGCTCTTGATATTTGTGGAAATTTCTGATACAGCTTGTCAATAGCGAAGCGGCGCCTGTTTTGGCGAATTGCATCAACTTTTTGTGTCAAGTCTTCATTCATGACAGTAGGCCATCCAGATCGCTCATCATGAACATCTGTCTGCCCTTCATGAAACTGCCCACGCCATTTATGCACATTTCCATCATTCAGCAGGACCAACTTGTTTTGCATTTACGAACCAAATGTCTGAGCGCACTCCACATTCAGTGGGATTACTCATCAACATGGTGACAAACGAAACAATATAACCATACAACCAACAGCAGCAGATACGTGAAACGTAATGGTGGCATAATGAGAGACTAGCCTAGAGTGGCCGACTGTGAATGGACGTCATGTGACATGATGCGCTTTCGGTACTTACTTTAAAAATGACCCTCGTACATGTCGCGTATGGATCACGAAGATAAAATACGACAAATTAGGGCCGATATGGAGGCATATAAACAGTTATATTCCCCTTGCTCTATTTGCAAGTGGAACAGGAAAGAAAATAACTACTAGTGATATAGTCTGTGCAGAATATGGTGGCAGATGTGTGGTGACCAATTTTTGTCCTAAGTGCTGGGCGAATTCATTCGTTTCTTCAGAAAGGGAGGTTGACACTGTCCACTTTCGGCCTGTTTCCGACGCACTGCAATGTGAGAATCGAGGCGCACACCCTAAAATCTTTCTCAAATGATTTTGCAGAAACTATTCAGTAAAAAAATTTCATTTTTGCGTTATGCATAGCTTTATGTGTCAGCTTGATGATCAGGTGCTCATCATTTCGTTAATGGTTACAGTTATTGTAATATATGCAATTAAGTAAGACACTGCACGACATTCGAAAAAGTTTAAAATGAAAAATAGGGGTCACTATGATTTTGCGTCTGATGCATATTACATTACACATTGCTGCACATAAAATTTAGCTCACATATTGTATTTTTGCTTAGAGTTGGGTGGAGGTCTACATAGCACCAAGCTCAAGAAAATTGATCCAATGTAACACACTAGTTTGCGATCACGCCTGCCAGCGATGAGGCCAGAGTGAAATGTCCATAACATTTCTCATATTTCATAAATGGTTTGAGATATCAATATGAGATTCTGGCAAATGATAGCACACAAAGAGGAGAGTATTTTGCCGTATGGTTATTATGTGAAACTTCATTACCTACCATGTTACTCCACTAGCTACAAACTATTTTGATGAAAGATTGTAGTTTTGAAGGGACATCAATGACTAGTGAAATGAGAAATGATGTAATTTTGGAACAGCATAAATGAAGACATTGCATGTTTGCTTTTATACCGTGAATATACTTCTTCGTAAGCTACTGACCTTACTCGTCCTCAGTTCCTCACTTAATTTAATAAACCATTGTTACAGAATTCTCTCGAATTGCGTCTGTATAACATGTTGGTTGGGTGGAGCTGTATACATTCTGCTGTATTTTGACAAAAGAAGCAAATTTTAACACAGCAACAAGAGAAGTGTAGATGTCAATCACAATTCTCCACTCACAACACTTCTCTGAAAGTTACAAATGGTTAACAAGAGAGGCAAAACTAAATCATTGCTTTTGTTGCATTTTCAGTGGAATTCTTCTTAGATACTAACCAAAGCAGAGGTGGCACTAGATCTTTTTGGATGGTCACCGTGCGAATGTGGGCATGGAGGGGCTCCACTTAAAATTTACACACACACACACACACACACACACACACACACACACACACACACACACACACACAAAGAAAGTTGAACATAGGCTTCAGTTTAGAAAGGCACTTCCTCTCCAGCACACCGCATTTCCTTTACAGTATCTGACCGCAACCGCCTCCATAAATCCCCCCCCCCCCTCCCCCCTGCACACAAACACACATGTGTGCGCTGACAACTTAACGTCCACCGGCCACATTATTCTGTGGGCACTGTACTGGGTTCCCCCCATAACGCACCGCACACCAGCTTGTGGAACATGTATGTAGAAGTAGACGATCAGTTTGGTGTTCCTTAGAGAACGGTGAAAAAACATGAAAATTGAAAAATGGCACCAGTATTTTGGCTACGCCAGGGGGGAAAAGAAAGCAAATATAATTGAAAATTTAAAATTAAGATCATCCAAAATAACCTCCAACTTGACAGGTCTTCGTTTCATTAAAATTAAAATAAAAAAGAAGGCACCCTTAACCTATAAAAGAAAGCCTGAAATCTAGTGAAGTAACTGTGCCATTAGATTTTGCAAAAAATATTCAATTTTCAGGATTCAGTGCAATGTTTTCATGGGCAAAAGAGTCAAGCTCATAAGTACTTCACAGCGATTCATTTTGTTGCAAATAAACACACAGTATAGTGATAAAGCACCTGCATTGTAAGTGACAGGAGGTACAACAAAATGTGTCAACTTCATGAAACAGATGATCACTGACATGCAAAACATTGTTCATTTTTGTGATAGATTTGCTGCCCACTACAAAAACTTCAAAAATTCTATTTGTATATGCAATTATCACTAAAATACTGGTATTAAAGCTCAACGGAATCTCTGGTACCAGCCATAGTAAATCAGCTTGTCATGAGATTGGAGGAACTCCCACTCTGCTGGCTGCAAGGGCTAACTTGCAACAGCCAATGGAAATCCAAATTTGATCTATACGCATTTTATCACCTAAACTTGACAAAAACCAAATTTATTTTTGTTGACAAGTCTCAGAATTGTCTGGGACTGGGCAAGGAAGTGGTTTTCTTCTGTACTTAAAGTCACTATAACAAGACAAAAATCATATGTTTCTTCCAACTGATTCAAATTACATGAATTCCCGGAAGACTTGCTGTTTTTTGTTTGCCAACATTTAAGACTCTGTGCAGTATCAGCCAGAACTTGAAGCTGCAGTTTTACAGTCGGATCAGTATACTGCCTGCATTTATGGAAAAAAAAAACTGCTGCTTTGGTAAGGTTTGTGAAATTTCACTTGAAGAACATGATGCTTTGATTAGTTTCAGCCATACTTGTGACCCTTGATGTTTATTTTTCCCGGTAGGTATACCTGGATCTATGAAAATTTACTCTTGAAACCTGTCAATTCCTGAAGCATTCTCTTTGGATTAACATTTTAGTTCCCCAAATGTACTCATTCAAAAGAGTGAGGTAAAATTTAAAATGCTAAAATTGTTATTCTGACAATATAGGTCCAGCTCTGGATTCATTAGGCAATTCATCTGTGTGGCTTGGAAACATCTTTTTAGCAACCCAATAACAGGCTTGAGTAGCTTTGGAATGTTCCCCAACTGTGGATGGACATGCATTGCTATCTCTCCCTTCAGAGTGCAAGGGGAAACAGCTGTAGTAGACAAATTCAAGTTGGTGCTCCTAGAGAGCTCCAGAATCATCAACGAAACCTTGCTTACGATAGATTGAGTTGAATTTACAAGCTAACACAAAATAATGGGAACAATTTTTAAGATAACCTGTGGAACAGTGTACTTCGCAATTGTGTTTAAAGCTGTAACTTTTGCTCAGCAAAGTACAACAGGATTTTCTTGACATCAAAATATCATTTGCCAAATCTGGGGTAGTGAGGTGGGGATAGTTGTTAAAATTGGTCAACCTGACACTGACTGATGCACTAATTAAGCAGTTATGGTTCTTGAGAGATACTGGGTCAATGGAAGCGTCCAATTCCACCCGTCAGCTTTGACCTGTGACGTAAGGCTGTTGTGGCGCGTGACGTCATGATGGCGTGGAGTTTAGTTTGTGAGAGTGGCGTGTGTTTTGATGTGATCGGTGGTGCTCTCTGGTGGTGTGTTGTGTGTAAGGTGATTTTTTGGTTTAGTTTGCATGTGTGGCATGTTTATAGGTGGCGTATTGTTGAGGTCGGTGGTTCTCTCTGGTGGTGTGTTTATAGGTAGCGTGTTATGTGGTGTATGGAGTTCATCTGCATGGTAGCATTGCACGTGTGGGGTATCGGTGGTGACTGTGCTTTCAGCGGAATATTTTTCAGCGATTTTGGTTTTGTTATGTCAACATTATTGTAGGTTTTTTTTCTGTTCATCGTGTGTGAATTTTGGTAAATTGTTTTGTTTATGTCTTTGGTAGGTACGGATATGACTGACAAGGTCAACAGTTTTCGGTTGTCGACGATAATGGGGGAGAGTGCATTGCCTCTAATAAAATTTCTTCAGCTATTCGGCCTATTGGCTGAAGTTGTGAAGTGTTCAGTGTGTCATGAAGAAATGAGGCTTACTAAAGTTCCGGCTTCTCGGACCAGGGGTGTTGTAAGGATAACTTATGGCGCTCCATTAGGTGAGGTTCATGGTTCAAGAAGTCTAGGTTGGGCATGCGAGAAATTGTGTTAATGACGTATCATTTTTGTTATAAATCCTCTCACAATTTCTCTGCGCATGAGGTGGGTGCGAGTGAGAGAACGGTGGTTGATTGGTATTCTTATTGTCGTGAGATGTGTTCTGAACATATTAAGTACAGGGGTACGTTGCATGGGCCTGGTGTTGTGAAGATTGATGAGTCACAGTTTGGGAAGAGAAAGTATAGGAGGGGTAAGTCTTTGGTTGATTTATGGGTGTGGGGGGCTGTGGTATCGGGGGTTTTCAGAATGGGTATTTAGGGTTTTGGAGGGCCAGACAAAAAGGGAATTAGTGGGATTGACTGAGGGTTTTATTAAAGAGGGTACCACTATAGTTTCAGACGCATTTTCTTCTTATAGGGGGTTGGGTCAGCAGGGGTACAATCATTTAGCAGTGAACCACAGTGTTGAGTTTAAGAATTATGTGACGGGGGCCTGTACGAATACTATAGAGGGGTTTTGGGCAGCAGTTAAGTCAGTGATTGGGAGGGGGAAGAGGCGCTCTTCTAACCTTCAGTCTCATCTAGATGAGTACTGTTGGCGGAAGAGCGTCCCTGAGGGCTATTGTATTTTTAGTGTTTTTTTATCGGTGGTTAGTAGGATGTATAGGCCGAAGGTTGTGGGTTAGTTAGGTGTTGAATGGGGGCAGTGGCTGTGGCTTGCGGGGGGTGGGGGGGGGGTGGGGGTTGGGGGGGGGGGGGGGTTAGTTGGTGGTGAAGTTTGCAGAGGGATGTGAAGGGGGGATTTTTTGGTTTTGCGTAAAGGATTTTTTTTTTTTGTTACAGTTGTTGTTGAGTTGTAGAGTGAGTTTGAGATTTTTTTGGTTTTTCTTCGTTTCTGGGCCTTTTATTTTTGGCGGGGGGGGGGGGGGGGGGGGGGTTGGGATGGGGTGGAAGTTTTATTTGGTTGTGGTTTTTTCTGTTGGTTTGTATGTTTTTGTTTGTTTGTGCGCACGCAGGGGAGTGGGGGGGGGGGGGGAGAGAGAGAGAGAGAGAGAGAGAGAGAGAGAGAGAGAGAGAGAGAGAGAGAGAGAGAGAGAGAGTTTGGTGGTTTTTCGATCTATTTCGTGTTTGTTGTCATGTGTACATGATGACGTCAAAGGAGCGGTATGGCAGTTGTGAAAGGTTGTTTCTGCCATACTGGTGACGTCACTGGTCAAAGCAGAGGGGTGGAATCGGACGCTTCCGTTACCCCGAGATATTTATCTATATTTTGTGTATATTATGAATTAATGTAATATTGTTACTATAGACAGTGCTGTTCCATACACACATTCAGGACAGATTGAACAAGAACATATACACTGAACTATTAAAAACATATGGAAAAATTATTAATGAAGTAACATCAATCAGTGTAAACAGCCACTGACAATGCCTCCATAAATTAAGGCAAAACACATCCAGTAAAACAAATACTGCCATTATTCAGTTGCAAGTGGAGATTCCTAACATAGAAGTCATTAGCCTACTGTAAAATAAATGAAGTTTTGAGTGACAGTTATATTGATCCAGACTCTAGAAGATAAAATGATGACACTGATTCTGAGCAGGAAACAGAAGATAATGATGAGAGGCACTACAAGAGGTGAAGAAGGCCTAAATGTGGAAAATTCACATCACACTGACTGCTACTTTTACAGCACAGGTAACATCTGATGGAGAAACTCAGAGCAATTCCCACGATAGTGACTGCTACTCTTACAGCAGAGGTAACATCTAATGGAGAATGGCAGAGCTACTTAATATCAGAATGCAACAAAATAACATTGCGCTGAAGGTTCCTGGACTGTGAATTATCAAATGTGAGTTACTCTCTCTTGAAGAAGTCAATTTTCACATAAAAATATGGTCTTCATGTGAGAACCACTATGCTCACTCGTATTTACAGCAATCTTCAAATCTAGCAACAAATCATAATTTTTACTCTGAAATGGTCATTTTTAGTGGCACTACGATAAAGAAAATGTTGTTTACTTCAGGAACAGTATAATTTGAAAACAGATCTGACAGGGGGAAAAATGCAAAATGATGCAGTCTCTAACATCAACAGTTATTTTCAAGGCTGTAGTGTGTGTGTGTGTGTTCACAAAACACTTGTACCTTTTAATAGTGTATGTAGATTTCCAGTCTTATAAGGTATAGAATAAATGTTATGTCAAAACTTCATACTTAAACAGTGCCTTCATTCATTCAAGGAAAGACAGAGATATACAACAATTCTCCACGTGAGAAAGTGATCTATCACAATCAGTAATTAAGACCAACATTGAAATATCACTACAGACAAATGGTTCAGTTCAAATTCGCTTGTAAATGAGCTTCATCACATATGGATGTAGGAACTTTGAAGAAAAGTAAAACTGTGATCCCCTTCAGTTTTCTCTTAACACAGTACATACAGAGAATGTACAGTTCAACGCGAACTTTACTTTCATACAAACCAAACAAGTCAAAAGTTGTTATTTTTGATTCTTTTATATACACTTCTATGGCGGCTGATCCTTACACTGGAAAGGTATCAATTTATTTTTATGATCTGACTAAAGGTGGTGTAAATGGACTACATTGGAACTATGTGAACTACAAAACCTGCCAAAAAAAAAAAAAAAAAAAAAAAAAAAAAAAAAAAAAAAAAAAAAAAAAAAAAACACTCATAGATGGCCAATGGTGCATGCATCGATTGAATTTTTCACTAATTTTGATATCTTTTCTAAATTTCTTCTACATTGTTGGCGCCGAATAAGAATAATTATTACAAAATCCACTTTTCTGGAACCCAATTTGGTTTTTCCTTCTTAAGTTTAGCTTCATGTTAAGTTTAGCTATCATGGTTTGAATACATATTCCCTAATTAAGCTCAATGATCAATTAAAAAAGTAAGATAACGATATGTATTCCAATACAAATTACTGTAGTCTTGCCACGCTATGCTACAGGACATACTGCAACTCATATCAACAGTTCCATTATATCGTGTGATACTTGATGGCGTTTAATATAGGAGCATAAACTATTACGTATAAGAAAACATCAGGTTTATAAACGCATATAACATAAACAGAAACAAGCATATATTCGCTAAAACACCAAGTTGCAATATCACATATTGTTCAGTTCGGTTGAGCAGTAAGTTTCGCTTGAACAAATAACCAAAATATGGCAATACCTCCTGCACAACTTGGTAAAACAATTAAACAACTTATACGCCCACTCCCTGCACCTGTACTTGTCATTTTCAATATACGGTTTTAAATTTTGTTTAGCTCCAAACCACTTCCGGCCTCCGAGGAAGATATTCTGCATCGAAATACGTGTTGACAGCAAGACGGCAGTGTCACTTCGTCCAAGGAGTGCAGACCACAGTCTAGGGTGCAGACTCTGTTTATTAGTTTTCGTATGATATTCACCTGTTATGATAACCACCTATTCTGATACAGTTATCCAAAACAAAACTGAAATTATTCATTAAAGGCCAATTCACGAAGGTTGTCACGTCAGAGTGTATTCCCACTGTCCGTCGAGTCACGTCACGTCACATTAAGTCAATTCAGGTCACGCGATCTCAACTCGTATTGCTGTCCTCAACCGTTCTCACGGGGGAGCTGTGGTCTTCGAAATATGATTACTAACTGTTTTTGGGCGGGAAGGACACACTGATGTCACATCACATCCGTCCCGTCCATCTACGTGGTACCTTTATATAATTGGATGTTGCAGTTAATACTTACAAGAAAATGATATTTATCTGACTCATATGGTTCACTGATTGCAGAAACAGCCTGTATATTACAACAGGAAGACAGAAGTGCGAAACAACGCAAAAAAGAGTGTGGTTCCGGAAAATAATACCATTACATGGTCCAGAAGTGAATTTCACACACACTACAAGGAGCTATAGAAAGAGGAATCTGCATTAATAATTATTTTAGAAGATTTCTAAGCACGAACTTTTTCATTTGTTATGTCAAATTGCTCCCAGAATTTCTGAAAGGAAGACAGTATCACACACTGCTATCACACCCCATAAATAATGGGTTCATTTAACTGTTTCAGACCTGGTGGTCACAATTGTGCACATAAAGTTTGTTCGCTAATATTTCGCTGACAAGAAATGTCAGGTGCATCCAAACCCACTGTGGACATTTGTGTATGTTTCTCTTATAGCCATACTCCAGCAGCTGCTGCTCTCTTGTGAGCAGTCTGTGAACCACATAGTAAAATATACTCTCTGGTGTTGTCACTCTGTGGGAGTGAGAAGCCATTCCTCATTGACTTTATTGCTATTACAGTCACTTTGTGGGTTTTGTCTATGAATGTTTTGTGTGGTTTCCTTCTTTTGGAAACATTAGACGTTCTTCCAGTGGAATTTTCAGCAATTTCATTCAATTCATATTTGTGTTATGTGTCAGGTAAGATTAATGTACACACTTGTGTACAACAGGTCCTTAATGGCGTAAAATAGGAAAAATAACCCAAAATGTGTCTCAGCTATAGTTGCATGGCTATGGTAGTTATGTGTGGTAATTTTTCCATTAATTTTGGTACCAGCAGCAAGTAGGAGAATAAGTGACCTTTACATATGATTTTATTTTATATTGCTGGCTTTTGACTTACAAATATGGATAAGGAATATCTTTCTGTGAAGAAAGATTGGGACTTGATTATGGACATAATTGAAAATGGTGGCGTTTCTGACATTAGTTTGAGTGGAGATGAGGATGACAGTGTACCACTTATTGAAAGGTAAGCTCCACAAATAGTAAAACGTGTTGGACCAAATAAAGTGGGCGTGAATGATGTGTGTAGAGACACCATACCTGAAGATGATGATGATGGAGAGGTGGTGGATGCCGAAATGAACTTTTTATGCAATGAAAACAACCCAGAATTGCATAACCTGTGTGACAACATAATGATGACACCTAAAGAATCCATAAAATAGAAATGAAAGCCTCTTAGTACCATTGCAGAAACATACAAATCTCCAAATTATGAAGAATCTTTCTTGTGTTCTCCAATGCAGTACTAAAAAAGATATATACCAGATGATTTGTTCACTAGCATGGCAGCACACACTCACATTTATGCATTACAACGAGGCAAATCCTCATTCAAGCAGACAACTCCACAAGCACTAGAGATGCTATTTGGGTTGCATATATTGACTGGCACCTTGAAATTTCCCAGATTATTAATGTATTGGGATACAAGCCAAAAGGTAAATGTGGTTTGGGAAAACATGTCAGGAGACAGATTTTTAGAATTATGAACAAATTTACTCTTGATGAACAATCTGGAAAAGCCACCTGAAAAGAAAGATAAATTTTACAAAGTCAGGCCAATTTACTCAGCCATTTGAAAACGCTGCAGTCAACTTCCTATAGAAGAGAATGTTAGTGTCAGTGAAGGAATTATTCCTTTCACTGGGAAGTTTTCTGCAAAGCAGTATGTCAAGCAGAACCAAGTCGATGGGGAATCAAAGTCTTCATGTGAAAAGAGTCGAATAGTGCATGAGTTTCTTTTGTATCAAGGTGCTACAACTGAACTAAATACCGCATACTGTAAAAAATTTGGCTTAGGTCCTGCTGTTGGTTTAGAATTTTCTGTTCCACTCTGAAAAAGTAAAGGTCATAAATTATACTTTGACAACTTCTTTTCACCTTATTGCTTGTTTCAAGTCATGAAATCTCAAGGCATCAGTGCAGCAGGTACTGTCCGTCAAAACAGATTTGGAAAGAACTTGCCTTTTTTAGATGATAAAACAATAATGGAACAAACTAGAGGTTATGAGAATAATCACTGGTGCTGATGACATTACCATGTGTAAGTGTTTAGACTATAGGACAGTTGTATTGTATTCAAAGTTTGTTGGTATAGGCTCAGTGGATGAAGTTGAGTGTTGGGACAAAAAACACCATAAATGCGTGAAAGTAGAAAGACCTGAAATATTGAGAAGATATAATCATGCAATGGATCGTGTGGAACTATTTGATCAATTGATAGGCTACTACAGAGTTTTCATCAGATCTCGAAAATGGCCTTTCCGTATGATTTTTCATGCTGTTGACATTGCCAGCATGCAGAGTTGGTTGGCATACAGACGAGATGCAGACAACCTGTCTATCCCAAAGAAGAAGCAAATGGACCTTCTTTCCTTTCGTATCAGGGAAGCAGATGGATTGATACTGAGCCAGAAAAAAGTGACTGAAAAGAAGAGGGGGTGTCTGCCTGATGAAGGACTGGCTTCAGACGTGAGAGTCATACCAAGAAAAAGAGGAGAATTATGACCAGCTACAGAGATACAGTTTGATTCCATTGACCATATGCCTTTGCATGATGTAGGAGCTCCAAGTCACTGCAAATTCCTAAAATGTACAGGGCAGTGCAGAAAATGTAAAGTACACTTGTCACCAAAAGGACAGAATTTTTTTTTTTTACACTTTCATACAAAACCTTAAAATCAGTGTTTTGATCATTGTTGTTTAAATAATAACTGTAATTTGGAATTATTTTTATTGTTTCTTCTGTTTTAAAATGAAATAAAGAGTGGCATACTTGATCCACAGTGTTAACCTCCGTAATGTATGACATGAAGCTCGAGACCTGATGAACACAATTGTGTACATTAAATATCTAGAAAACTAGATATTATATGAAATTTTTTCTTAGAAAAATGTTGTCAGGAGACTCACCTGAATGTAAAAATGATGTCAGATATTTTTTTAATAAGTAAATAAAAAATCAGGTCTGAAAGGGTAAGTTTAGTTGTCATTACAGGACAAATTTTTGTGCAATAGACGTATCTCAACCAATATCCTTCCCCCCCCCCCCTTTTCAAGATTTCTTTATCAAACATTACAAATGCCTGACAACATGCAAATAACTGTCACTTACTAATCAATGTGTTTCTACCAAAAGTACCTTTTTCACTTAAAACGACGGCCATATTGCAATCCATTTAACTGTAAAATATTAAAATCCATTTTATAAATGTTGTAGAGGTAACGTAATTTACAAGTAGTACTGAAAATCCATGTCTGACACATGATAATTACAACACTATGTGGGAAAGTTTAATATGTATGTACCACACTTCTTCTTTCCTAACAGATTTGAATACCTCCTCTCTCTCATGTCGTACAATTCAGACTGCTTCAATTAATATTTTATTATAGATTTTAACAAAAGGAATAACGAAACTAAACAATTTACAACAAATACCCGAATTATGAAGACTCAGAAAAACAACTGATATCAAGCACGAAAAATAAGACAAAGCAAAGTTGGAGGATCAGCGCGCGTATCGAGAGGAAATGAGCTTGGGGTCACGTGGTCAACAATGGATAATGATATCAGCTGTCAAAACAGTCTTCCCGAGAAACATTGAGACTGCTGTGATGTAATGTGATGTGGTAGTATGTGTGGATGCAGCTGTTTGAAATACATTCCAGAATATTTTGATGGATGGGATGTGCGTGATGTGACAGTCAATATGAATTGGCCTCAATGTGATATGTCGAAACATGCACATATATAACCATTCTGGTCAAATGTACCCGAATAAAGCCAATTTAGTCTGGCTGTAACATCACGTTACGTCCCATTAAAGCACTTCGCAATGCATTTCAAATGTCAGCATTCACACTGGCCATCACATCATGTCACAGTACTGTCAAGGATTATAGGGAAGAAAGTTTTGATGGCTGACGTTTTCATACATTGTTGATCACGTGACCCCAAGCTCATTCCCTCCTGAGACACAGCCTTGATCATATCTACCCATCTTCATACTTTGTTTCATTGTGCTTTTCACGGTTGATATCAGTTGTTATTCTAATACTACATCATTTGTTATTTTTGTTATGTATTACAAATTGTTTCATTTCATTGCTTCTTTTGCTAAAATTTATAATTTTATACTTAATGGCAGAAGATTAATTGAAACTGTGAGGCAGCAGTCTGAACTGTACAGCATTAGTGTACTTTACATTTTTTTAAAGTGGATTTTAGAGGATTTTTAAACATACCAGTACCATATTATATATTTTAGAGTGAAATAGATTGCAACATGGCTCCAACCTGAAGTGAAAAAAGTACCTTGGGTAGAACCAGATTGATAAGAAAATGGACCTTATCTATATGTTGTCAGGTATTTGTAATGCTTGATAAAAAAAGGTGACTGAAACATTCAGACATTGCAACAGTGACAAGTTATCTTTTGAAGGTATACAGCAAGTAACGTATTGGAACTGTTTGTTTATTTGTGGCAGACTTATTTGTTGTTATGCAGCTGCCTGGATTGTGTGTCAAATAGTTTTGCAAGCACCAGTGGTCAATGTTTATGAGGTTTCACTATCTAATCCCAGTACAAATAAGACACTCGAAATATCAAAAACCTAATACAAAAGGTACTAAAAACGTATACATCTTGAAGGGCAAGGTATTGAGGAAGATATGACTATCGCACAAAAATTTACACTGGACTGGCAACTAAACTTAACCTTACAGAAAACAATTTTCTATGAGGTGTGATAGCAGCTCATAATTCTGTGGCCAGTTTAGTAATTATGTGTGTAATTTGATGTAATATATGAAAAAACTACTAAAATATTTATCTAAAATATTTATACAATGCAGATTCCTCTTCCTGAAGCTTTTTGTAGAGTGTATGAAATTACCTTCTGTATCATGCAATGACATTTTGTGGACCCACACTATATTTTTGCATTGTTTTGCATCCTTGTCTTCCTTCTCTCATATACAAGCTCTCCCTGCAAGCTACAAATCACAAGAGTCAGATAATTGTCGTTTTCATTCAAATGTGGTCTCCAGCATCCACATATATAAGTAACAGCATTGTGTATGTGCACTGTGTGCATAAAAATAGTTAGCAGTCATTTTGCAAAGACTGCAGTAAACAAGGAAAAAAACGGTTGAGGTCAGGCATGCAAGTTGAATTGATGTAACGTGATGGACATTACGAATACATCTGATGTGGCAGTGCTGTGATAGCTAGTGTGAATTGGCCTATACTGAGCTCTGTCTCTTTGAGATATGCTCCAGTAATGTGATAAATCCTTTTACCATTCATATTTAATAACACTGTAGTGGTTGTCATAAAGGAAGTCTTTAACTGGTTCAACTTTTGATATAATTTTATTTGCTGTCGCCAGTATTTGGTACATGCCTAAATTATACTGTTTAAATTGGCTTCTTCTTCACTGTCTTGACTGTGCATTAAGGAATAGACAACATTAATGTTATAAAGATGACTGGGGTAATATCAATGTTCTAACTGCATTTTTACCATGGAGCTCTGGTGCCATCTGCTTATTCTGACTCCAATAAACAATGGTTTTCGTGGCACTTTGGATTACATATGAACATAATAACAATAACTTTATTGTCTTTCGGCCATTATAGCAATAGACAACATTACACACATAATATAATACAGTTGATAATTTAAAAGAAACAAGTGGCTAGTTATTATCATTACAGTTTTATGTTGGGGAGCTTGGAGGTTATGGACACTCAGTGGCGAGGTTATCAGCGTCATTACTCTCATTAAAACGAACGAACGTGAATCAAACCTCTAAAATTGTTGCACACTCATGCACTCTAATTGACCACACGACCACTCCATCTTACATGCGCTAAACCAATGGTGAAAGAGTAAAAGCAGTTATGCATAATATAAAATACAAGTAATACGACAAAGGAGCTAAAAGAAAGGCGCATGGAAATGTCACTGTCTGATCACTTACAAAAGACATGGCACTCAGATAATCGAAACAGACAAGAAGTTTAGCTTTGGAAGAATGTCTCACCTGCTCCAGTGCCCAAAAGATCGCTTGTAATTCTGCATCGATGACAGTAAAGTCTTGAGACAGTCGAACTTTGAGGACACGATCTGGGAAAACAGCAGAGCAACGAGCAAAGTCCAGCTGTTTAGACCAATCCTGAAGAAAGCCATATAGTTGTAGTGCTCATATAAAATGTCAGAAAATATCGCATTAAAAACAGAAGAAGGCGTGCAATCTCTCCTGTAATGCACCAAATTTAAAATTACTCTGGGCCTTTGCTGAAACAAGGGCAGCAGACAGTTAAACTGTGGATTTGGGGTTGTACTTGCTCCACACCGAGTGTCTCCAGCACACACCGCTAGTGGATCCCAAATGGCATTGTGGCTCATGGACTGTTGGAGAAAAATCGTTCCAGACATGGACGAGCAACAGTACAGTACATGGGTGAAGTCAGAGCTGGTTCCCCAGTCTCAGCACAGAAACTGGGTATGCGACTGGTCCTGTAAGCAATCTTAGTCAGCCTAATACCCTTAAGGGTAAGAAGGCCTCACTTACCCATACACTGTGCATCCATAATCCAGCTGTGAACGCACAAAAGCCTTATAAAACTGGAGAAGACGTGCCCTGTCTGCCCCCCAAGACCTGTGGAAAACGCACTTTACGTTATTCAGCCCCTTCTGGGTTCTAGCTTTCGGATCCTTCAGGTGTGATAACCATGATAACTTGAAATGAGGCCCAGAAATCTCACTGTTTAAAATGTAGAACGGAGTCCCTCCAATGCAAGTCGGGTAAATTAGCAATACGATGAGAACGATTAAAAACGATTCAAATGAACACACACACAATTACCAGCAGAAAACTGAAAAGCCGTCTTTGCAGCCCACTTCTCTAACCTCTGCACCGCAAGTTGCGTCTGATGGGTCGCTGTTACAATATTGGAGGAGGAACAGGAAACAGCAAAACCATCCACAAACAAGGACCACCATACAGGACTCCTTACTGCAGATGTTTATGGTTAAAATACTGCCTTGAGGACACCATTCTCCTGCTCAAATCTATCTGATAGCATGTCACCAACTCAGGTCCTAAAAAGGGAAGAACCATATGAAGATGAGGCGGTGGCCCACAGTTGGACAAGTAAAATATGTCTCCAAGTAGTGTTGTACGCCTTACTGATAAAGAAGAATATGGCAATACAGTGATGTTTACGTAGGAAAGACCGTTGAATAGCCGCCTCTAATGGGCTCAGGTTCTCGATAGTGGACCGAAGTCTCCAGAATGCACACTGAGAGTGGCTAAGAAGTGGTCTGTTTTCCAACACCCAGACCAGACGCCAGTTAACCATTTGCTCCAGGGTCTTTCCCACACAACTTGTTAAGTCAGTACTCTGGTAACTACTGGGATATCTGTGGTCCTTTCCAGGTTTGAGGAGAGATATTGAAATTGCCTTTCTTCAAGAACTGGGGAAATTACCCGTTTGTCATATTAAATTAAAACATTCGAGGAGGATTTCCTTTGACACTGCTGGCAAATATCGAAGCATGCCGTACAGGATCAGATCCTGATTAGGTGCAGTATCACAAATCTCAGACAGCTCCAGTTCAAGCTCCAACATGGAGAAAGGGTAGTTGTAAGATTCGGAATTGCCCCTATCTTCAGTCGCATGGTAGTGAAGAAGCGCCAGAGCCTGGCTTTCATTGGCTGTAGCTTTTGCAAAATGACTGCCCATCATCTGAGCAATGTCCCTGGGCGTTTTTTGGAAGAAACACCAGTGCCTAGCTTTCATTGTCTGTAGTTGTTGCAAAATGACCACCCAGCATCTGAACAATGTCTCTGGGCATTGATTGGAGACACCCCTGGTTCAGAATTGTAGCTATTGGTACACAACTGTGTTTACTGGAAATCCTCCAGATGACTTCCCATACTTTTGTAAAGTAAGTGCACAGCTCCTGAGACATCACAAGGTTCTCCAAGACTCGACCATTGGGGTAAGTATAGCTTGAGCACAGAAATAATTCATTAGGGTAAATGGGCGGGGAAGTTGTTCAATAAGGACTGCGAGTGCCTCAGAGTTTATTGGATCCGATGGAGGTAAGTACAGGGAGCAGATAGTGATCCTGTGATTCGTGTGAATTTCAATGGCTACAGCTTATAGGTCAGTAACCAAGGGCAGAGCAGAAGGTGGTGTGTGGTATTGACAAACACAGCAACATCTCCCTTGGCTCTTTCGCTAGTCAGGTCATCCTTACAGTGGACAGTATTGCTGGGTAGCACAGGGGCATCAGTGCCTTTAAAACGTGTTACCTGTAAACACAAGCGCAGGGCTTGTGCTTGTGCCAGAAGTTTGTCCAACATGTGAACCCTGAACCCATTCATGTTACTCTGTAGTCTGGGAGCCCTTTATCACAGGGGTCGCACCTACACCCTGTATTCCCACTATAGTGGGGAGCCCACAGCAGGTCGAGGGTTAGCGTACTGCAACATGGTTGCCCTGGGCTGACTTCGAATTCTTTTGCTCTGAGGCAGGAACACCAGAACAGTCATGACATCGACAATGTCTGACAGTCTACTGCCTGTTTTGGTCTGTGGTGGAAACTTCCCATTTTCTTTCTTGGCCTGGGATGGCTTTGTGGGAACTGCTGGAGCAGTGACAGAAGTTATGGTGGATTTTTTTACAAGACTCTGCCTTTGGAGATACTGGGACCTCCACAACTATGGTAACTGTGGCTTTCTCTGATGTTCTCAGAGGAGCTACAGGCTCTGAATCAACTGCAGCCTGACAAGTAAATTGACAAACGCAGGTTTTACTGCTGACACTAGCAACCTCCATTTGCATAGAAGCATTGGGTGTAGAAATAGTCCTCTTAAAGGCCAATGCAAAAGATGTAGTGAATGTGGGAGGCCGTATGGCCTTTTAGATCTTCTTTGCCTCACCATATGGGATGCAATTTCATGTTTTAATTTTCTGCATCTTCCCTTATTCAAGGAAGACACTTCAGTTACTACTGCAGACACGGTCATCCCAGTGCAAACTTCCCAGGTGAGGAGCAACCAACTCCATCATGGCCAGCCTTACTACCTTTGCCAAAAGTAGCTTTACCCTTACATTCTAAGGTGGTATACCTCAAATGCTGGAATTTAAAACAGCACATTGAGTTGGGGACATAGGGCCAAACACTTAGGTGAAGGAAACCTGCCTTGATGTTCTACATGAGTTTTCTGCAATTGAAGATAAAGATGAGGGAGTCAGATTTTACCAAATCCCCATTTACCCTTTTCAATATATTCTGCACATCGATGATCCCTTCTTGAGTCCGCTCATCTTTCAGTTTCTCCTTAGGCATGTCTACCAGATCTCTACAAGAACACAACACCTCTTCTGTAATTTGAGGTGTTGTGGAGCTCCATTTCGATGGCATATACTTCAAGACATTCTTTCCTTGATCCACTTCACGAATTGCTAATTTTTTTGCTGTATAAATGGAGGCTTCACAAGGAATTGAATATCTCCCCACAGTGTTTGTTATGGGCAATAGAACACATACTCTGTTCCTTCTGGTGTTTTGGTGCCATCTGCGTATATTTATACATAACTTATCCACTTATTTTCCATGACAGATAATGTTGTCTGTTTGTTCTCAGTATCATTTTCCATTGTGAGCGAATAATATACCTTGTTAGACAGGGAAACTGTCTAATACGGCTAGCTGTTTCCCTGTATACCACTGTCTTATATATATATATATCTTTACTCCTGAAATGACTTTCAAGTAGTTCATATTGACAACAAACATTTACCAACTAAAGACATGTATTTTGAGTGAAGACTAACGAATTTATACTAAAGTCTTTTTACAAATTGTTCTTTTCTTGGTCCTTCACTGATGACTCTTGTTGTTGCCAATTCCATGACTCTCCATGACTCTCCTTAAACAGCCCATACAGTGTTGGGAGCTCTATGCTGCATTTGCTGTTTAACATAATGGTGTCTGCTGGCTAACTCCAACTTCCACATTCCACCCAAGGAGTACCTCAGACAAGTAAGACAGTATAAAACAAATATTCGCATTAACACATAACATCATATGTGTACAGTACATATAAATAATGCACATGCAAATGATTTAAAAATTATAATGTTTAACATAAAATTAACTGCTAATGTATGTGCTCATTTACAGATGGAGAGGATACAGAAAAATTCTCAGTCTGGCATTCAAGGGAAATATCCTGAATTTAATTCAGCAAAAATTCTGTAACCTCCCACAAGGCATGCCATATAAGTGAGTAAATATGATACTATTTTTAAGTACTCTAATTCAAATAATACATATTACAATCATTTCATGTATATACAACAATATTTGAACATAAATCATATTTGACTTTTCTTCAGTTAATTAATTAATTATTCTTCTACTCAAAACATTCATAAATTCTTGATTTTGCATTAGGAAACGACTATTTTATGAATTACCTCGTGTAATCATAAACATTCTTCTTTGTATTACTGTCCATAGTCATTATTATTCTTTATTTATTCAAAGTCAAATAACCATAAGGACTCCAATGAAATCAGTTCTGGTAATTAATGGAATCAGTTCAGTTAATGTCAAAATATTTTTATATTGCGGTAATTTCTGTTAATATTATAATATTTCTATATATTCATGCATTGTTATTCTTGCTTCAACAGTGTTGGTTAAAGTAAGCCAATGCAACTAGCCTTCACTGAGAGGGATCTGATTTATGACACTCTTCCATTTGTTGTAACAACAGTGTCTACTGCCCTTTCAGTGAGCATACCATAGTGTATTTACTCGATTCACTTCATTTACATTAATGCATTATACATTTCGTTCATGTATGGTATTCAGTAAACCTCCATAAAAGTTCATTTTAGAGCCAAAAAACCAAAAAAATAACGACTGGAAGCTACTTTGACATTGCTCCAAACAGTCACTCATTTAATCCCTTCTCAAATTCATTAACTATTGCCAAATAATAATGTGCATGACGACATATATTAAGTTAAGCTAACAACCCTTAATCCATTAGTGGCCAAAACTTTATTAGTTTATTTTTTAACTTTTTCGACATTAATGTGATACTCTGATGATAAATTAAAAAATAGTGTTTCATATAATTTCAGTATATTAGTACTGTAACTGTAGGCTGTCCCGTTTTTTTAACATTGGAAAATTTAGCTATCAAAATGCAAATATTAATGTTGGTGTAGAAAAGTATGAAACACTTTATAAACAAAATAAAAGCACTATTTTAATAGTATTGAGTGTCTATTCAGTATGAAATAAAACAAAACACAGCTTTATACCTATTACACATTTTGTCGTTTTTTTCTTGCAGTATGCATGTCTATTCTGTGTTGTAATTGGGACAACAGAGCGGTTTCCTGAATCTAAACATAATTCTTTCCTCACTGGTACTCCCATCAGTTAGCTTCCTTGTTGTCCTCTGCATTTTGGTGTTTATCCTATTTTCTTTGAAAGGTACAAAGGGCATTCAAAAAGTTTTGCACAGTCGTTAGTAATTTTTTTGTTTTTTCCAGGAGGAGAAAGAAATGTTTTGGGAACATACTTGGAACATATAGCTATACATTGAACCCACTCGTTGCAGCTTACATCAGCTGTGACACATCTGGCCCAACATTCTTTTAATGATGTAAATGCACTTTGATAAAATTCTGGGGATTAACTTTTACACCATCGTTTGACACAGGAAATAAGGTCTTTCTCACTATGAAATGTTTTACCACGCAGGTGGGCCTTCAGGCGACCAAAGAGGTAAGTCAGACGGAGTCAAATCTGGACTGTAGAGAGGATGAGGAACAATTTTCCAACACATTTTCTTGATTTTCTCCGGCATCATAAGGGATGTATGGGGTTTGGCATTTTGATAGTGTAGTATGATGAGCTGACCCTGAAGCTGTGGTCTGTGTCGTCCCCATAAACAGGGAGCAACTTCCTATGAATTGATGTGGCAGAGTCATCGCCAGCCTCGAAGAGGAACTCAATCACAGACCATTGTCGCAACCAAACATCTTCATGGTCCATTATGGCTCATCTGTTAATAAAAGGAAAATACTATTATATACCAGCTTATAGCTAAATGTCCCGAGTATATTCACAAAAAATTTCATTCTCCTACTGCAAAAAATAAAAAAATTGGAGATGACTGTGCAAAATTTTTGAACGCCCTTTTTGCATCACTGTTCTCCCTTGGACATCCAAAAGTGAGAGTTTCTCATCTGAATTAGCAATCTGATATCTGTACGATGTGTTTACTCAGCGATTATCACTCATCTGGGTGAATAATGGCCACCACAACTTCTTTGATATTGTACCCAACCTATAAAGCAATATCTGGTTGCCCAGTAGATCAACGTATGTTCCCAGTACATACTTTTATGGGAAAGCTTATGATAACCATTCAGAAATAGTATGTCTATAAAGGATGCTAGCTCTTCTTTGGCTAGAAGAAAAGTTATGTTGTTCTGTTTGACAAGCATAGATTTTCCATTGTTCGCTAATAATATTCACTAATTGCTCAGGAAAAAATCCTGAAACTCCTGAGGTGATGTCTTATTTGCTAGACATTTTGCAATGTAATTTTCGTTGCTCTTACCTGGTTCATTAGTATCTGTGTATGTTGGTTCACATGAATAGCACTCATATTTGCGTTTTTTGGTGTGTTTTGTGTTTTCCAGTCTGTGTCCTAATGTTTTTCATTGCGTAGCATCTGGAGGTAAATCGGTGACGTTAGCTTCATCCCTTCTGATTATAAGTTGTAAAGTACCTGCTACATCCCATACAGTACAGTCATAGTTCAGTGGATTTTCTTCAGTGTCTCCTTTGTCTGTTATTTCATCTATATTGAGTAGAAAAATCACCAATTTTAAGCCATCAACATGGTCTTCACTCACTTCATAGCTCTGCAGTTCTGCTAGAACTTCGTCAGTTGTAAGTCCACACTGCGTATTTTGTATCCAACTGAAATTGTAAAATGGAAATGGTATATTCAATTCTATTACTTAAGCCTGAAGAAAGCTTCATACCACATAAAGAAAGCAGATCTTTACAATGTAAATAATAATTTTGGTATGTAAGATGTGTGCAAATAGGGGCATCTACATAGAAGTGATAATAAAACATGCTATTGTTCCATTACTGGGATGTATAAAACAAATTGATATTGCACTTACTTCAGGAAATCTGAAATACACTGGACATGGGCATCTGTACATTCATAGCAAACGCGCCCAGACGCTTAAATCACTGTTCATTGTCATGCAGAATCTACCAGCAGGCGTACAGTGCAGCAAAGTGTGAATATAGAAAATAGGCAAATTAATTCGGTTCTTAAAGTAATCTAATTAGAGGAAAAGTGTTTCTTTACAATTTGCAGGCATTACAGCAGTCATTTCAACCTTTAGATACAACAATCGAAGCTGAAAGTTTCATTGCTTTGGCAGAAATAAATAACACATTCGTGTCCCAAATAAGGGGCAATGTTAAATAACAGGTTAATAAAAGTGACACAAACCAAACCATATCATTGGGTAAACACAAAACAGTAGATATTCCCTCCACACAAAACCCACAATGTTTAGTGTTATCATCATGTAAGTACAGTATAATTCTTTACGAGATGTTGTCATTTAATAAATTAAACCTATAAAGATAAACAGAATTACATGTCAGTAATCTCACTCTAGAATCTTTTCGTTGGATTGACTAAGTCATTAATTTAAAATAGTAATCTTAACCCAGTAAATTATTAGGGCAGTGATACTCTCATTTAATTAGAGCATATCTCTTTTTGCAGAAGATTCCCAGGAAAGATTTTCTTTCATCCAGCATTGCCTGTACCTCTACTTTCTTTTTTTTTGAGTCATTGGTCTTCTGACTGGTTTGATACGGGCTGCCACGAATTCCTCTTCCATGCCAACCTCTTCTTCTGAGAGTTTCACTTGCAACGTACGTCCTCAGTTATTTGCTGGATGTATTCCAATCTCTGTCTTCTTCTACAGTTTTTGCCCTTTACAGCTCCACCTTGTACCATGGAAGTGATTCCCTAATATCTTAACAGATGTCCTATTACCTTGTCCCTTTTCCTTGTCAGTGTTTCACACATATTCCTTTTCTCTCCGATTCTGTGTAGAACCATTCATTCTTTACTTTATCAGTCCACTTAATCTTCAAAATTCGTCTGTAGCAGTATATCTCAAATGCTTGATTCTCTTCTGTTCCAGTTATCCCACAGACCATGTTTCACTACCATGCAATGCTGTGCTTCAAATGTACATTCTCAGAAATTTGTTCCTCAAATTAAGGTCTATGTTTGATATTACTAGCCTTCTCTTGACAAGGAACTCCGTTTTTGCCATTGCTAGTCTGTTTTTGACGTCCTCCTTGCTCCATCCGTCATTGTTTATTTTTCTGCCTAGGAAGTAGGTAGTGAAATTCCTTAACATCATTTACTTTGTGAGCATTAATCCTGATGTTAAGTTTCTCACTGTTCTCGTTTCTGCTGCTTCTCATTGCTATCGTCTTTCTTCGAATTATTCTCAATCCATATTCAGTGCTCATTCAGTTCAGCGTATCATGTAACTCCTCTTCACTTTCACTCAGGATAGCAATGTAATCAGCATATCACATCATTGATATCCTTTCACCTGGAATTTTAATTCCACTCTTGAACCATTCTTTTACTAGCATCATTGCTTCTTCGATGTACAGATGGAACAGTAAGGGCGAAAGACTACATCCCTGTCTTACACTCTTTTTAATCCGAACACTTCCTTCTTTGTCATCTACTCTTATTATTCCCTCTTGGTTCTTGTACATATTGTATATTACCCGCATCTCCCTATAGCTTGCCTCTATTTTTCTCAGAATTTCGAACGTCTTGCACCAGTTTACATTGTCGAATGCTTTTTCCAGGTTGACAAATACTATGACTATGACTTAGCTTTTCTTTAGTCTTGTTTCTATTATCAACCACAACGTCAGAAATCCCTCTCTGGTGCTTTACTTTTCCTGCCTTTCCTAAAGCCAAATTGATCATCATCTAACTCACCCTCAATTTTCTTTTCCATTCTTCCATATATTCTGTGTATTCTTGTCAGCAACTTGGATGCTTGAGCTGTTAAGCTGGTTGTGCGATAATTCTCGTACTTTTCAGCTCTTTCAGTCTTCGGAATTGTGTGGATTATGTTTTTGAAAGTCAGATATGTCGCCAGACTCATACATTCTACACACCAACGTGAATAGTCGTTTTGTTGCCACTTCCCCCAATAATTGTAGAAATTCTGATGGAATGTTATCTATCCCCTCTGCCTTGTTTGCTCTTCAGTCCTCCAAAGCTCTCGTGAATTATGATTCTAATATTGGGTACCATATCTCTTCTAAATCGATTTCTCTTTCCTCTGCTATCACATCAAATAAATCTTTCCCCTCACTGACGCCTTCAGTATACACTTTCCACCTATCCGCTGTCTCCTCTGCATTTAACAGTGGAATTTCTGTTGCACTTTTAATGTTACCACCGTTGCTTTTAATTTCACCAAGGGTTATTTTGACGGTCTTACATGCTAAGTCAGTCCTTCCAGCAGCCATTTCTTTTTCGATTTGTTCACATTTTTCATTCAGCCATTTCGTTTTAGCTTCCCTGCACTTCCTACTTATTTCATTCCTGAGCGACTTGTATTTCTGTATTCCTGAATATTTTTGTACTTCCTTCTTTCATCGATTAACTGAAATTTTCTTCTGTTACCCATGCTTTCTTCGCAGTTATCTTCTTTGCACCTCCGTTTTTCTTTCCAACTCCTGTGACTGCCCGTTTTCGAGATGTCCATTCCTCTTCAACTTTACTGTCCTCAGAGCTATTCCTTATTGCTGTATCTACAGCATTAGAGAACTTCAAGTGTATCTTGTCATTCCTTAGTACTTCCATATCTCACTTCTTTGCATATTGATTCTTCCTGACTTATCTCTTAAACTTCAGCCTACTTTTCATCACTATTTCATTGTGATCTGAGTCTATATGTGCTCCTGGGTACGTCTTGCAATGCAGTATTTGATTTCAGTATCTCGGTCTGACAATGAAGTAATATAACCGAAATCTTCCTGTATCACCCAGATTTTTGCAAGTATACCTCCTCCTTTTGTTATTCTCGAACATAGTATTCACTATTACAAGCCGAAATTTATTAGAGAACTCAATTAGTCTTTCTCCTCTCTCATTCCTTGTCCCAAGCCCATATTCTCCTGTAAGCTTTTCTTCTATTCCTTCTCCTACAACTACATTCCAGTCCCCCATTACTATTTGATTTTCATCTCTCTTTACACCCTGTATTAACATTTCAATATCCTCACATACTTTCTCTGTCTCTTCAACTTGAGCTTGCGACGTAAACATGTATACCTAAACTACCATTGTCAGTGTTGGATGGTTGTCGATTCTGATAAGGAGAACCCTGTTAGTGAACTGTTCACAGTAACACACTCTCTGCCCTACCTTCCTATTCATAACGAATCCTACTACCATCATAAATTTTCTGCTGCTGTTAATATTATCTTACATGGCCAGAAATCCTTGTCTTATTCCCATTTCTCTTCATTGATCCCTACTGTAGCTAGATTGAGACTTTGCATTTCCGTTTTTAGATTTTCTAGCTTTCCAACCACGTTCAAGTTACTAAGCTGTTGGCTAACTGTATTGAATTTCGTGTTCATACTTGTCAGTAATTGCTGTAACAGCGCATTGGTGATACTATTGTTGTTGTTATAAGCTGTGCTTTGCATTACCGATAGTCAGTGTCCGTACTACGTTTTCAAAATACATTGCTGTTTCACCTTCCTCTGTTTCGTACAGCAGCTCCTGAAGACAGATATTGACTGTGGATATTGTATCACAAACACAGTCCCTCGGACTGTTCAGAGATGTCAATAAGCCTGCCCAAAGATGTAAACAACCATGCATGAGCAGCGCCTATTAGACGGAGGGTACCAACAGCCGATCAGTTCCATGTTCATGTAGTTCAACCGCGCCTAGACGGTCAATACCGCGGTTCGATCGAGTCCGCATTGCTACTTTGTGCCAGGAAAGGCTATCAACAAGGGAAGTGTCCAGGCGTCTCGGAGTGAACCAAAGCGATGTTGTTCAGACATGGAAGAGATACAGTGAGACAGGAACGGTCGATGACATGTCTTGCTCAGGCCACCCAAGGGCTATTCATGCAGTGGATGACAGCTACCTACGGATGATGGCTCGGAGGAACCCTGACATCAACGCCACCATGTTGAATAATGCTTTTCGTGCAGCCACAGGACGTCGTGTTACGATTCGAACTGCGCGCAATAGGCTGCATGATGCGCAACTTCACTCCCAACGTCCGTGGCGAGGTCCATCTTTACAACCACGACACCATGCCGCAAGGTACAGATGGGCCCAACAACATGCCGAATGGACCGCTCAACATTGGCATCACTGTCTCTTTACTGATGAGCGTTGTATATGCCTTCAACCAGACAACCATTGGAGACGTGTTTGGAGGCAACCCGGTCAGGCTGAACGCCTTAGACACACGGTCAGCGAGTGCAGCAAGGTGGAGATTCCCTGCTGTTTTGAGATGGCATTATGTGGGGCCGATGTACGCCGCTGGTGGTCGTGGAAGGTACCATAACGGCTGTATGATACGTGAATGCCATCCTCCGACTGATAGTGCATTCATATCGGCAGCATATTGGTGAGGCATTCAACTTCATGGACGAAAATTCGCGCCCCCATCGATCACATCTTGTGAATGACTTCGGTCAGGATAACGAAATCGCTCGACTAGAGTGGCCAGCATTTTCTCCAGGCGTGAGCCCTATCGAACATGCCTGGGATGGGTTGAAAAGAGCTGTTCAGGGACGACGTGATCCACCAAACACATTGAGGTATCTACGCCAAATCGCCCGTGAGGAGTGGGACAATCTGGATCGACTGTGCCTCGATGAACTTCTGGATAGTAAGCCATGACGAATACAGGCATACATCAGTGCAAAAGGACGTGCTACTGGGAATTAGATGTACTGGTGTATACTGCAATCTGGACCACTACCTTTATTCTATGTTGATCTCTATTCCAATTTTCTGTACAGGTTCCGGAACTCTCGGAACTGAGGTGATGCAAAACTTTTTTTTACGTGTGTATGAGAGCAAATCAAAACCAAATGTGTAATACTACAAAGAAAGTGACCACTACTGTCAACGAACTACACAAGGGCTATGAAGGTTCACCATTGACTGTAGAGGAACTAACATTAAGGGTAGAAAACTTGGAATTAGAGCCTGAATGTGACAAAAGAGAAAGAGCTCAGATAGGGAAAAATTTAGACGATATCACCAAAAAACCAAAAGCAGGTACCTTAGATCAAAGAAGTACATTAGTGCAGAAGGTAGTATCTGAATACAAAACGTATGTACACATTGTAGAAGAGACCACGAAGAAAAGGGAAACTTAATCATCAAATGAAGTAGGTCAGGTTGCTAATATTCAGTTGCTTGTGCCCAAGACAGATGCGTGTAATAGTTACTCACATCTTGTCACAAGCCCGATAGCGAGCGCAAGTGAAGATTGCAAAATTCGTAATTTACCCTCAGCAGTACCTACAACACATGCACAGTTGTCACACAGTGCTCCGCACACATGTAACAACACACCAATGCTTGATAATGCCGCATGTTTAGCATCCATCTTCATAGATGAACGCTTGCTTGGATATAGGCAGTTTCCTACGTATTTGACAGAGTGGATGAAGCCGGTAGTTTTTATCAGTGCATTCCACAATGTATTTCCGCGTAACTGGACAGAGGCTCAAAAGATAAAATTTGTTGTTGGTTACACCCAAGATGACGTTCTTTTGTGGACCACTGAAATGGTAGAACGTTGTCACAGTTATGAGCAAAAGGAATGTGCTTTCTTATACAAGTACTTGTCGGAAGCCATTCAAGAAAGATTAAAACGTGAAGTCTTTAATCTGGCTCCATTTCATAGTTTGCAGGGTTATTTCGAAAACTATTTAAATGAGAGCAGATATTGGACCAATTCCATATCACTGGCGGATGTATTGAAGATATTAAAGAGCCGATTTTGGCCACACATAAGGGAAAAACTAGTGACCACACCAAAACACGACACTGAGTACTTTCTGTCAGTTTTGCATTCCACTGACCAGATTTATGAAGAGGCATCATGGCAACATAAAGCAGCAGATAAACAAACACATCAGTCTGCCTTTGGGAACCAACCTGTAAATAATAATGTTACTACACAACATGCATGGCAACCATATCCGACACAGTACATACAAAAAGGGAACGGATATGGCAATGTAAATGAGAAAAAAAGATTTAAGCGAGGTTATCAGAACAAGAACTATTACAACAGACAAGCGAACTACGATCCGCCAGCACATGGCAATCTGCTGCCCATAAGTAGTAACAGGCAGTAGATGCAGTGGCAAGCGGTCAGTAACAATCAAATGCCACACGCTGTGCCACATCCAACCTTTGGACAATATAATAGCGTGAAATATAATTTGGCAACTATCAACACGGATTCGGGCGAAGATAGGTCATGCCTAGCCAGTGACACAAATTGGTGTAACACAACACACACTATACAGCTAGCTGAAATTACATTGGTCACACCGAGGGCAATGCTCTTGCACTGGCGGAAAACTCCAACCAGTCAGAGTGAGGCCCCACACTGCTTGCCAGGTAGGGACAGGGGGCAATACACTTGCAAACACGCTTAACGAGATACGACGAACAAGGTGACATGAAAGATGATTTACACCGACATGAGGAGTAAGTCCAGGAAATCGTGTATGAACAGCAGGTACAGAAAGTTATAAAGACAGTGATATTTGAAGTGGAAGTACCCTTAGTTCTAGACACAGGTGCAAACGACTTAATGGGTTGTATGAATAAAAACGAGAACATTCTCCAGAGTTGACACTCAGAGCAAAAGAACATTCTCAAAGAAAGTTCTCAGTATCGTATGAATAAAAACTAGGAAGCATAATCTCTGACCCTGGAGTACTTTCTCTCTACCTCCCCTCCTTACTGAGTAAGTTCTCAGCAAAGAGATTAAAATCCAACATCTTTGGTTCTCAATTTCGTTTGCGTGTGTTTTGTGTTAGCGAAAGTTTTCCCAAGTTATTTCTGTGCCGAAATGGAAGACTCTGAATTAGCCTTTGTCAACATTATTAAAGATTACCCCGCAATCATCAGTAAATCACAAACTCCGGCCGCAAGAAGAGAGAAAGCGGATTATATTAAAGAAATACAACACCGTTATATGGTTAATTTCGGGAAAGAATTAACGGACGGGCAGATAATGAAGAAACTGCACAACATGAAATCCCGTATCAAGGCGAAAACGGATGTGAATAAGACGGGAAACATTAAGATTTCCCTGAAAAATTGTAGCAGATATTTTTAAAGTTTTTGGACGGAGATTACAGCAACCCAACTATCCACAGAGCACCTGGTAAGTCCCATACTTTCCGATTTTTTAATTACGCACTTAATGCTTTGAAACTGTGATTCGGACAAATGCGTATTTTTAACATGTGAAAATGAAACAATGTTTGGTAAATTTCGTCTACTATATCACCACTTTTCAGTAAAAGTATCACAGTGTACTATGCATGAAATTGGACGAACTTCTCCCACATTTCTGCGTAAACCTGTTTGGTATATTTACTAACTAGAAACTGAATCCTGACGCACTACTATTACTTCTTTTCTTTTTTTAATTTTCATTAGGACCTTGTGCAGTAGGTGGTGGCTCCACCTCTGTCATCACTTCACCAAGGAATTTGGAGGTAGCTGACACAGACTGCATGTATGAACAAGAGTCAATTTTGCAGCTACCACTAATTGTTCCAGCCGACCATATGGATCTCGTGGGCCCCGAAGTCGTCATACCTTCACAATCGCCTGCTTTGGGGCATGAGAGTGTGCATAAACGTCGTAGATTAAGCATGGAAACAGATGAGACACGTAATTTGTCTACTCCAGAGCTGCAAAGGCTGGTGCTATTGTATCAATTGGACATACTCAAACGAAAGCAGCAGAAATTGATGCGCGAAGAAGATAAACAATAAAACAAATTGTGTAGTGTCTTATTTACATAAAGAATTTTATTAATAGAAGCATCTTTTTAAAGTGAACGTTCATTTTCATTCCTCATTTACCAAATTCCATATCCTCTTACAAAAATTATTCAGTACAAATGTCTTTTCAATGAAACAATAAGAGTAATATAATCCAATCTGAAATTTAAAAAAGTGTATGCACTTATATTGTTGTGTCTGGCCAGTATCTTCACCACATCATTGAAACAATTTCTGGTAAAGTAAAGCAAAAAGAGTAACTTGTTTTACTGTAGCATCTGGCAAATACCTTCACCACTAATTTTTGGTACAGTAAAGCAAAAAGAATAAGTTGTTTCTATTTTAAATGCTGCAGGTAAGACAGTTGTGCTCTTATTTACTGTAGCACCTGGCAAATATCTTCACCACATCCTTGAAACAATTTCTGGTAAAGTAAAGCAAAAAGAGTAATTTGTTTGTATTTTAAATGCTGCAGGTTAGACTGTTGTTCACTTATTCACTGTAGCACGTGGCAAATACCTTCACCACATCCTTGGAACAATTTTGGTAAAGTAAAATAAAAACTTGTGCCATCAATCTGCTGAAGTTACAGTACAGAAATTACATTAAGGTTCCAGCAGTTTCCCGTCTCCTATTTGTTCCACGTACACGTACGTTTGCTGCTTCCTCTTCTCCCAGTACTGGAAGATTGTTGTCGTCATCACTAGGTGCCTCAAAATCCTCATCCCCTACATGTTTTGCTACGTTGTGCAAAACAAAACAAGCTACTATCACACTGGGGATTTTTGTTTGGGCAAGCCTTATTTTATTTTGCAGAACTGGGAAACGCCTTTTCGCCTGTCCAAAGCACTGTTCGATTATCACCCTTTCCTTAGAGTGAAGTCTGTTGTATGCCCTCTCATCAGATGTTTCTGGATTTTGAAACGGTGTCATTAACCATGGTGCAATGCCAAATCCTTCGTCTCCTAAAATTAGGGCGTTGCACTAGTTCTCACGCAATATACGATAGACATCGGAGTTTCTCCATATCCTAGCGTCATGTACAGACCCTGGCCATGAAGCATCAACACTCGTAAACATTTCACTGTTGTCACACGTCGCCTGCACGTTTATAGATGGAAAGCCCTTTCGATTGACGTATTCGTCTCCATGTGAAGAAGGTTTCATTATAGGTATGTGAGTGCAGTCTAGGTCCCCTACCGCACATGGAAACTTGTATCTCTATTGCCATTTAACTTTCGCTGTTTCTTTCTAGTTCGTTAATATTTCTCGGAAATCTGATCCACAACGGTGCTTTCCTGTTGACCTGTTGCAGAACATACGAAAATGTTAGTGATACTGTAGTCTGGTGTACTCCAAAATCTTCTCCTACACCTATCTGAAAGCCTGGATCCGCTAAATAGCGCAAAAATATTTTCATTTTGCATTCATTGGAAAGGGCGCCTCTTCTTTCGTGATTTACCGGAAGAAAGTGATTCGCCAGCCAATTAATGTTTGGACTGTTAAATCTATACAAACTTCTACAGTTCCTTTCTTCTGTGTTCCTGCGTACTACGTATATCTTTTTTTGCTTTTCAAGAAACAAAAATTCCGCCATTTTCGCTAAAAGCACTCGGTAACGCTTAATCACAACACAACTCACTCAGCTCGAAGTATGCTATGGAGCTCACTCACAAAAACAGAGAATGTTCTCCGCTTGTGAGAAACTTCTTTGGCTTTATTCATACGAAATCGGAGAATATGCTTTGCTTTGAGCAACTTCCCCCACCCTTCAACCCACACTGAGAACATACTCGGGTGAAGTATATTCTCAGACTCGCTTTATTCATGCCAACCAGAGAACTTTCTCCGAACATCTGAGTTGTTGTTGTTGTTGTTGTTGTGGTCTTCAGTCCTGAGACTGGTCTGATGCAGCTCTCCATACTACTCTATCCTGTGCAAGCTTTTTCATCTCCCAGTACCTACTGCGACCTACATCCTTCTGAATCTGCTTAGTGTATTCATCTCTTGGTCTCCCTCTACGATTTTTACCCTCCACGCTGCCCTTCAATACTAAATTGGTGATCCCTTGATGCCTCAGAACATGTCCTACCAACCGATCCCTTCTTCTGGTCAAGTTGTGCCACAAACTTCTCTTCTCCCCAATCCTATTCAATACTTCCTCATTAGTTATGTGATCTACCCATCTAATCTTCAGCTTTCTTCTGTAGCACCACATTTCGAAAGCTTCTATTCTCTTCTTGTCCAAACTATCTATCGTCCATATTTCACTTCCATACATGGCTACACTCCATACAAATACTTTCAGAAATGACTTCCTGACACTTAAATCTATACTCGATGTTAACACATTTCTCTTCTTCAGAAACGCTTTCCTTGCCATTGCCAGTCTGCATTTTATATCCTCTCTACTTCGACCATCATCAGTTATTTTGCTCCCCAAACAGCAAAACTCCTTTACTACTTTAAGTGTCTCATTTCCTAATCTAATTCCCTCAGTATCACCCGACTTAATTAGATTACATTCCATTATCCTTGTTTTGCCTTTGTTGATGTTCATCTTATATCCTCCTTTCAAGACACTATCCATTCCATTCAACTGCTCTTCCAAGTCCTTTGCTGTCTCTGACAGAATTACAATGTCATCGGCAAACCTCAAAGTTTATATTTCTTCTCCATAAATTTTAATACCTACTCCAAATTTTTCTTTTGTTTCCTTTACTGCTTGCTCAATACACAGATTGAACAACATCGGGGAGAGGCTACAACCCTGTCTTACTCCCTTCCCAACCACTGCTTCCCTGTCATGTCCCTCGACTCTTATAACTGCCATCTGGTTTCTGTACAAATTGTAAATAGCCTTTTGCTCCCTGTATTTTACCCCTGCCACCTTTAGAATTTGAAAGAGAGTATTCAACATCTGAGTATAAAGTATATTCTCTGTTTTATTCATACGACTCAATGTCAACTGAATTTTCCGAAGAGTTAAAAGAGAAGAGGTAAAATTCCCACTTTCCCAACGCAGGATTGTAGAATACATACGGCCATGAAACAAATGAAAAGTAGTGAAGTTACAAGCATTTATTCCATTGAAAATAGTATACTACTGTCAAATGTAATTTCCTCATCGTTGACAAATTAATAGTAAATTGTTTGATTGAGGTGGACATGTTTAGAACTTATTAGGTGCAAATTGATGTAGGAAGTGTTAAATGCTACTTCAGCGTAAATGAACAAGTATTATCTGTCGATTTAATAAAATCGTCAGACAAGAAGGTCAAGCAGAAGGAAGTGTCTGATGTGAAAGTTCTATTTGTATTTCCTACTGTATTATTTCTGAACACTCACTACAACGAACAAGTGCCAGAAGCAGATGTAAACTATGAAATAGTAGAGCAAAAGGTAAGTGAGTCCAGCACCTTAAATGAGTAACAGGAACTTACAGATCTCTTATTGAAGTATGCACATCTATTTGGAAAACATCCTGGAGTTATCAGGGATTATCAGTACAAAATGGATGTTTAGCTATATGAAACTTTTTGTGTATCATCATAGCCCATTCCTTGGACATAAGGAGAGATAGTACCAGAAGAAATCAATCGAATGATTAAATGGGAGAGCATTCAACCTTCCTTTTCACCTTATTGTAGCCCCATATTGCCTGTAAGTAAACCAGATGAATCAGTAAGATTGGTTCTCAATGCTCAAGGTATTAATAAGATCCTAGTACCAGTTCGAATCAGGCCTGGAAACCTGGAGAAACAACTGTTGAAGTTCCATAATACTTGGTATTTTACCATATTGGACCTTCGAATATCCTACTGGCAAATCAAACTCCACCCAGAAAATAGGAAGTGCACAGCTTTTATATGTGGTGGTAGAAGCTTTGAATTCTGCATCCTGCCATTTGGCCTGAATATAAGTGCAGGTGTATTCATCACAGCGTTCGATAAAATATTAGGGTCAGAGCTACTTTGCATGGTTACGGTCAATGTTGGCGACTTGTTAATCGCCACCCGCACTTGATTAGAACACTTTCAGCTGATTGAGAAAGTTTTACAACGCTTTCAGAATACAGGGAAACAGCCAACTTTAAAAAAGTCTGACTTTGCAGGCAGGAGATAAAATTTCTTGGTCACATTATCTCCAAACAAGGTAAATTCCTGTAGTAGTTGGTGTTAGAGCTGCACCTTTTTTAGACTGAAGTCAGCTGATAGGAATACGTGCTTAAAGGACATTCCTCTAAGGACTCACCTTCAGAGGACATCGTCTTTCCAAGTAGAGAAGGAATTAGCATATTTCATCAAAATATAAGAGGTATTAGAGATAAAGTTAGCGAACTGCTTATAGATGTTGACTCTAAAATTATTGGTATATCAGAGCAACCCTAAAATAATTTGACAATTCAGAGGCTTCCTTTTCCCAGGCTACAGATCAGCTGGCTGTTTTTCAAGGAGTTCCTTGTGGGGTATGTGAGTGGCCATGTACATAAAAAACCGTATTTCATTTGAGCCCATTTGAGTTGAATTTAGTGAAACTAAACTTCTAACTGTTGAACTGTTGACTTCTAACATCTGACTTTAGAGCATTTCTGCTCAAGCTAGAGAGGGTTCTTGATTCACTTTATAGGAAGTACCAGAAATTAGTTATATGTGGTGACTTCAGTATTAATTTTGTATGTTATGGTGCAAGAAAAAGGATGTTGGTAGATCTCCTAAATTCATATAATCTGATGCAGACCGTGTTTTTTTTTTCAACTAGGGTGCACAGCCATAGACAATATTTTTATTCATTCTTTATTACTAGATGGGCATTCTATTAGTAAAAGGGTGAATGGCCTTTCAGACCACAATGCACAAATTTTAACACTTGAAACACGTATGTAACGTAGCAGCGATGGTGAGGCACGTTAAAATCTTTGAGTAGAGAGCCTATTATCGTGGTTAGTCTGCGCTTGACCGCGCGAGTGTTGCGAGCAGTACGCGAGTTGCAGTAGGCCAGTACAGTCTGTCGATAGCAGTAGCTCAGTTCAGTTGCGTGCAGTACGCTAGTAGTCGTCATGTAGAGCACTCGGTCAGTAGTAGCAGCCCAGTGCGGTTGTGTGATGTAGCCTGTCGGCAGTAGTGGTCTAGTCCTGTCACGGTCGCGAGCGGGACGCAGTCGGCGAGCGTCGACATGGCATTCTGGTCAAGATGCTGAATGAGGTATATTGTTAATGTAGGTAATCATCAGATAATGTAAAGTTTATTTATTGTAATTAATTTCCAACAAGTGCCCCAATAATAATTTTGATTTCAAAGCAATTTTTACAAAAAAAAATTATTTAATGGAACTAACGATTTCGTTCCACTTCCCTTAAAGAAAAGTTTCAGTTAAATTTCAAAAAAAAAAAAAATATATATATATATATCATTTGCAATGCAGTTCCTCCAAGCCATGGCTAACAATAAGAGCAGAAATTTGACAAGCAGTTTCAATGAGGTAAGAAATTAATTCTGATTTTTGCACAAGGGCCAAAGACCGATATTTCGGTTTAATTGATTTTCATTATCACTGAAGTTTCATTAGCATTGAATTGTTTTTCATTATTTTCGTGAGAGCTTACACCTTGAGTCAGATTGCGATTCTCACTTTTATTGTCATTAAATTTAATTGCTAGGGAGGTTACACTTGGCGACACCCAGTCCAGGATCGTATTTCGTTGAGAGTCTTTTGAAAAACAGTCAGATATCTGCTCTTATTTGCTTAGTATAATTAGGATTTGGCGCAACGCTTTTACTAATCTTGTGACTTTATTTCTACAGGTCAACGGCAATTCGTTGCTCTGTTGTATTTGTGTGTTGTTTTTGCATTGTGCGTATTTCTTTTGTGAATAATTGTGACTTTAGCAAAAATGCCGCGAAAGACTATGAATAGTGTATCGCGAGGTATTATGAACGAAATTACCGACTTAAACAACGTGACCGGTAGTAATTGTGACAATCCTGCGTTCACTGACAATCAGTGCGTTCCAACCATTAATAATGATGTAGACCTTAATGATGAACAAACGAACTCGATTGTGTCTTCTGTTGATTTGACGACAATCGATGATGCGGAGCGCCCTATTGTAATGAGCGCTGCCCAGCCTAAGACACCCGATTTGGAAAATTCAAGTAACGTACAGACAAATTTGTCTAATGAAAATGAACAGGATACACAAAGTACGACGGATTTATTTAATTCCGAAATAGTGAGTGACAGTGTAGGTCCGACTGATAATCCTTTTTGTAAATTGCAGAATGACCAAATGGTCACACAAAGCGCGACAATTCCAGGTACACAATCAAACAGCACAGATAATGGAGTAGGTAATGTTACTTTGGAACAATTTATGGCAATAATGCTACAGTTTAGGAACGAACAGAACGAAAAACAAGACAACTATAGTAAAGAACTCAAACAACAACTTAGTGAACAGGCGAGACAACAGAGTGAAGATTTTAGACAACTTAGTGAGCAGAACAAACGGTTTAATGAAAAATTGGACGACAATTCCAGACAGCTTAGTGAACAAATTAGAGCCGTTGCCGCGCAGTGCCATGACACTAAGGAACAGTTGCGCGTGGAAATTGAGGCTTGTTCAAAAAAAAGTAGCGAAGAAATTAGGTCTGTTGCTCAGGAATTAAGGGAAATGCAAACAGCAGCAACAGAAACACTTAGAGACGAAATTAACGGAGTCGCTAAACAATGCTCTGAAAAAGCTACACAATTACGCGACGAGTTTAAAGCAATGACAGCAGAACTTTCGCGCACAATGGACGCAAAGATAGACGCGAAATTTGAACAACAGAACACTCAGATTGACGAACGCTTTAATCACCATATACAAAACAGTGATACGCGTTTCCGCAAATTTATTCAGGATCAAAATAAAGTCAAACGTCAAGTCATGGAAACAATCACTGCTCAAAGACAAGAAGACAAACGTAAAATGTTCGCGAAAGCGAAGACGTATGTAGACAATAATATTACTACAGTGTCCGACAAAATTAATACCATAGAACAGTTGAACGCGGAATTACGGGACGAAATTTCGGATCTTAAATCGAAAACAGACACATACATAACTGATTTTCAAACAGTGACCGACAGGCTTGAACAATTAGAACTAACACAGGATTCCGATGTCGTCAAAGCTGACGTTAAAAAACTGAACGAAACTACACGTAAGTTGCAAAAACAGATTAATGCGTCTGATTCTAAAACCGATGATCAGGTTAAAATACTGACTGAAAAATGTGATGAATTGGCCAGTCGTATTGATGTTATCGAAAATACTAATGACAATAAATCAGACGATACTGCACCGGTTTCATTTAACCAAACACCTGAATTTCAAAATTTACAGCAGACAATTAATGAGATCGATTCATCTAACAACACGTTACGTAGGAAGTTGTCAAGTTTACAACAAGAAGTAACAGAAATGAAAAACACTTCAGTTAATAACATACCACAACAGACGCCACTTTATGAACATTTGTCAGACTCACGCAGCGCGTGTAATTTGAGTAATCTACAGAGAGTACGGGACTTTGATTCCGAACAACCACAGTTCAATAGATTCTCTTACGATCCTGAACCTGTTCCATCACACAGAGATGATAATTTCGATTACAAACATTTTCTGTCAGTGAGAAAGTTTAAAGTATTTAAAAACGATAGAACGCAGATTCACCCACTGGATTGGATTCAACAATTTAGCTTTGCTCTTCCACCGACTTGGCCTGTAACGCATAAACTTGAATTTATTTGCAGTTTTTTGGAAGGCGAACCGGCAACGCGTATGAGACCGATCGCGAGGCAATGCTACTCAGTAGAGGAATTTCAGAATGCTTTTCTATCAGCGTACTGGTCGAAGACGACACAGCGCGGAATTAAAAATCAACTAATTAGCTTACCGAATTATGAGAACTCCAATTTCCCCAGTGTGACGCAATTTTTTGAGCACATGGTGCAACAAAACCAATACCTGAGTGAACCATACAGTGAATCCGCACTTATTCAATTATGTATCTCTAAATTACCACGGTCATTAAGAGTGTCACTTTTAACAGGTCAGCAAAAAGAAAATATTTCAGCATTCAGAGATTTGTTACAGCTCTTGGAAGTACAACAATCTGATTATTCTTTTGTAAACAAAAACTTTTCGTACAATAACCAAGGTCAACAAACTTACAGTAATTATGATCAGGGACGTAATTTCAATAGGAAAAGTAACAGACGCTTTAGGAACGACAACTATCAGGACTTAAATCACAGACAGAATTCTGTTTTCAATATCGTCAAAATCATCAGCAACAGGAACCACATTTTGGTAATAATAGAAGTTTTCCACCGCAACAGCATGAAAGTCAGCCGGTTGGAATACGTAACCAACAATGTAATGCACAAGGTCAACCAGGCTTTAATGTTCCGCCGCGTGCACGTATAGTCCAAGATCCAACAAATAGTAACGCACGGCAGCAAGGAAACAACTACGTACAGAGAAGACAGCATTTCAATTCCTATCGCAATACACCGTATAGGAATGACTATTACGACAGACGTAAAAATAATGAGAACAATTTTCAGCGTACATCTAACAACAGTCGGACATACCAACAGCAAAATTTTACACAAGAACCTATTCTCATGAATGAACCCGACAGTACGTATCATCCAGAGCGTAATACGTCTGGAAGAAGTAATAGAACTGTTCAAATAGTAGAAATGCCACAGAATCCTCCTAATAATAATAACACGTCAGATAGAATCTGACTAGATACTGTACAGATCGCATCTTCCAATAATACAAGCACTACTTCAGACACGCAAAATGTTGTTCACGAAAATGTAATTACTTTTGACGACATCAGAGACGCTCTCTTGCAGGAAAGACCATTTGTTCAGAAAACTATTTCACATCCTGTTATCGAAATTAAAATTGGTTCATCGAAATTTTCAGCAGTAATTGATTCCGGATCACCTATATCAGTAATAAATGAGGAGACTTTCAACGAGTGCAACAAAGAGAATACGTATCCGACATTACCATTAGGCAAAACAAAAGTGAAAGGAGCAGCATCGAGTAAAGGAGTAGACGTTAAATTACAGACGCATTTATCATTTTGTATTGGAGGTCATACTTTCCACTCTAATTTTTGGATTGTTCCTTTATTGACAACAGACGTTATTTTAGGTACGAATTTTCTGGTACAACACGACGCAGTTATTGATTTTCAGAATTCTTATTTAATGTTGAAGGATGAAAATATACAATTTGCTATAGAATTTCAGCACTCACTATCTGCGGAAGAGCAAACAATTAATCGCACAGAGGTCATTTCCGTATCACGTAACATAGACTGTAATCCCACATTGTTCACTGATACGTACGTACACAACTATAATACTCCAGACGAAGCTGACTACGACGTAATGCAAATGATTTCTGATAAAGTTAAACAAAGCAGTGCAAATACAGACGACGAACGCACGCAGCTACACAAAATTCTTTTACAGCAAGCTCCAGTTTTTGACAACATTCCTGGTACTATGTCCGGATTTATGTATGAATTTCAAGTCAAACAGCACGATACATTTAAAGCTAAGCATTATCCTATTCCGTATATTCATAGAGAATAAGTTAAAAAAGAATTGCAGGATATGCTCGACCAAGGAATTATAGAACCAGCAGTTAGTCCGTACATAAACCCGCTACATATTGTTAAGAAAAAAGATGGCTCACTTCGCCTTGTACTTGATTCACGTCACATTAATGACATTATTATTAATGAAACAGACCGACCACAGACATTAGAGGAACTTTTACAGAAATTTCACGGTACAGCTATTTATCCCACATTAGATTTGAAATCGGGATTTTGGCAAATTCAACTTCATCCAAATTGCAGAAAATATACAGCTTTTCTCTGTTTTGGCGACTGTTATCAATTTTGCAAATTACCGTTCGGCTTAACTATTTCTTCTGCAGCTTTTATTCGCGGTTTGAACACAATACTTCCGACAGAACTTAAGGACAGAATTACGACGTATGTAGACGACATTCTTATCGGAGAAGCTAACTGGTCTGAACACAATCTGATTCTTGAACAACTGTTACAAACTTTCCATGCACAAGGACTCACAGTTAACCTCAGTAAATCGCACTTTGGCAAAACTTCTATAAAATTTCTTGGACACGTAATTTCAGCAGAAGGCATTGTGCCTGATCCAGAAAAACTTCAAGCTCTACGTGACATTACTGTTCCTACAACAAAAAAACAATTACGCAGTTTTTTGGGCTTAATTAACTTTTTTCGTAAATTTATTCATCATTCTGCTTTAGACACACCCAGGTTATGCCAATTAACAGGTAAAAACAGTATTTGGTCTTGGGATAAGCAAGCACATTCTGAATTCATGAACCTGAAACATGCTTTGTTGAATGCACCACTTTTATCGCACCCAGATCTTACTAGAAATTTTTCCATTGCCACCGACAGTTCTAACACCGCTTTAGGCGTACATATTTTCCAGGAAATTGAAGAAGATGGGTCTACAGTAATCAAAAACATCGCATTTGCAAGCCGCATTTTGTCACCTGCTGAACGAAATTACTCCGTTACAGAAATGGAAACATTATGTGTTGTATGGGCTTTTACGAGATTTCGGCACTTTCTTTATGGCAGACATACCACCGTTTACACAGACCACAGAGCGATACAATTTTTACTTTCGGCTAAATTCACGCACGACAGATTAAGCAGATGGAAACTTTATTTACAGGAATTTAATTTTACAATAGTTCACATTCCCGACACACAAAATGTTATAGCAGACGCACTATCGCGTTCTCTCGGCAACAATCAGCAAGACGTAGCAACCAACTTCTGCAAAACAAATTTCAGTGTCATGTACATTCAGCAAGTTGCATTGGAAAACTTTATTTCGTCGTCATTACAGGACATAGCAAAAGAACAAAACAAAGACAACGTGTGGAAAGAAATTAAACACCTTTGGGAAGATAAGAATAATGTTACGATTAGAAACCATTACACTGTACGCAATGACATTCTGTTTCGCCGCTCTCATCCTGACAGCAACAATTGGTTATTATGCATTCCTGACGAACCGGTTAACAAATTAATCTGGTACACTCATTTAAGTTACGCACATTACGGAGCACGAAAATGTTTTCTTATACTGAGACAGAACTGTTATTTTACCAACATGGAGAAACGTATACGACGAGTTTTAGCGTCTTGTAAAATTTGCCAGAAAGCTAAATCAGACACCACTTACATATTCCTCCTTTATATCCCATTGTACCTGTTAAATTAAGACATATGGCCGCTGTAGATATTTTTGGTCCGATTCCGAGAACTAACAGAGGTTTTTGCTACATCTTTGTCGCTGTTGAGCTCACTTCAAAATTTGTTACTTTCACTCCATTACGCAAAGCTACTGCTAAAACTGTTTCGAAAGCATTTGTAAAACATTTTCTATTTCATGTAGGGCATGTGATGAGAGTAATTTCTGACAATGGATCTCAATTTCGTAGTGCCATATGGACACGCATGTTACGAGCTAGAAACATTTCTCCGATCTATATATCCAAGTACCATGCTTCTTCGAACCCTGGTGAACGATTAATGAAAGAAATTGGTAAACTGTGTAGAATATACTGCCACAAAAGACATATTGATTGGGATACACACATACTCTCATTCCAAGATGTAATTAATTCCATTCCAAATGAATCCACTAAGCTATCTCCGTCTGTTATATTGAAAAACGTTGAACCACCAAACAAAATTAAAGAATTAGTAAACTTCCCCAAATGTCGTCGACTAAGACACCACGAAATAATTGACATTGCGCTGAACAACATCAAACGTGCCGCAGAGCGCCGGAGAAGACAGCAAAAACAGGTTTGTACACGCCGCGACTTTCACGTTGGACAGAAAATATTAGTACGTACACACTATTTATCCAGCAGAATAAAAGGTAAGTGCATTAAATTTGAACTTCTATACGCAGGTCCATATCGGATTCGCAGCGTCCCTCGCCCCAATGTTGTACACGTCGAAACTTTGAGAACCAGAAAATCGAAAGGCAATCACCATATCTCAAACATTAAACCGTTTATTGAATGAAGACACTTTATGATTCAACATGCTATGATGCCATTTACTTATGCAATTATATTCACATGACTAATTACTGATGATTATCGTATTTTTTCTTGGCAAGTGCCCGACAAGGTAAGGTTAGCAGGTCGCTTTTCTTGTCGTTACACATCAGACCGTGCACATTTTCCATTTTTTTGTGTATGATTGTATTCCAGTTTTGTTTATATGCACTGTGAAATAGTTAAGATATAACACACACCAGTTGACTTTGACATTTTTTTTGCCCTATGGTATCTCAACATCGTGATTGTTTTACATTTTTTTTTTTGCTGCTGCATTGTATTATTCTGTGCACATTTTTGCATCTGAACACTGTCAATGTCTTTGACATATTACGTTTTCTGTCATGTTATGCTGTATGGTTAATTATGTTACCATAAACCAGTCATTATTTAGTGGGTATATGATTTAAATGCAAGACATTAATCTTTGTTCATCAATTTCAGAAAGAAATGATGCGTGTAAGAAATAAATCCAACAGAAATGGGAATTTCACCTACGGAATAAACGAAAGAAGATGCAATAACTTTATGAGGAAGAGTAAATGGATCAGGATTAACGAGCATTAACAAGAATATACTATACTCATCATAGAATAGCAGTCTTAACTAATTTTTTCTTTCAGAATACAAGGTGATTGATGCAGGCTGTCAGACAGAACTACACATCTTAGTTTTAGTGATGAAATATGCTAGAGATAAGGAATAGTTATATAATGAGTAATGAAGTGATTTTTTGCGGATGATAATGAATGCTGACGAATAATGATGAAGGATATGGTATTATGAATAATGAAGTTTTTCTTTACAGGTGATGATAATAATGAAGTTATGATAATATGGATAATGAAGTGATTGATATTGAAGTTTTTTCTTTACAGATGAGAATAATGTTGAAGTTATGTATTTATGCTATGTAGTTATTTAAGTATTTGTTGCAGTTTGTTTTGACAGCAGGTGCTATATTGCATAGTAGGATGACGGAAAGTTTTGGAAAGGACAGCTATGGAACACATTTTTATACACATTTCACTACCTGTTAATTCGAAGTTCACTACTTTTCAGCATAGTGTGCGTTTCTTCTTTCAGGTCAATAATCCATTTTGTATTTTTTCCAGGAGAAGCTTTTCATGATACTTACTAAACCTGTTACTTATTATACCTGTTCTAGTACTTGCATTTTTATTTTTTACCCATTTGTGTTTATCATTTATAAATGTGATCACATATACTGCCTTGTTACATAACCTTGCTACAGCTGACTCATGACGAATGACGTTACCTATCCTCATTTGCAGCAATAGGTCAAAAGCAAATAGTGTTATGCCTCAGCAATTAATTATCGATCCCAATGCAATGCATTGCTAAAAGAGGTATTACCAGTCCCACATAATGTCACTAGTTTATGATAATTTTGAATAATACTGATCAACTCTGAATAGTATGTCACTTCAGTAATGACTTCTTAATGATACAAAAAAAATATATATATATAATAATGCTTTGTAACTGGCTAATAACTGCCACTGTTTATTGTAATGAGATTACTTATAATGCCCATGATTATTAATGCTATGACTGTAATTAACTGATTTTTAATAGTGACTTCGTAATGATCTGAATAATACTGAATGAAGAACAATGTTTTATTGTAATGAGACTACTTATAATGCCCATGATTATTAATGCTATGACTATAATTAACTGATTTTTAATAATGACTTTGTAATGATCTGAATAATACTGCATGATGAACAATGTTTTATTCTATTCAATACTTGCTGGCCACTGAGTGCCAATAATTAATGTCACTCAATGAATTGTTATTAATTATGCCATTAATTAGCTCTTGTTTTCAATGTTGATACTTTGTAACTGGAAAAGAATGCGATTATTTCATAATGCTTTGTAATTAGGAGAAGGTTAATGATTATTACTATATTGGAATGACACATAATTAATTAACTATGCTATACTTTGTAACTGGAAAAGAATGCGATTGTTTAATAATACTTTGTAATTAGGAGAAGGCTAATGATTCTTACTGTATTGGAATGACAAATGATTAATTAACTATGCCATACTTTGTAACTGGAAAAGAATGTGATTGTTTCATAATACTTTGTAATTAGGAGAAGGCTAATGATTCTTACTGTATTGGAATGACAAATGATTAATTAACTATGCCATACTTTGTAACTGGAAAAGAATGCGATTGTTTCATAATGGTTTGTAATTAGGAGAAGGCTAATGATTATTACTATATTGGAATGACACATAATTAATTAACTATGCTATACTTTGTAACTGGAAAAGAATGTGATTGTTTCATAATGCTTTGTAATTAGGAGAAGGCTAATAATTCTTACTATATTCAAATGACAAATGATTAATTACGCTTTGTAACTGGAAAAGAATGCGATTGTTTAATAATACTTTGTAATTAGGAGAAGGCTAATGATTATTACTATATTGGAATGACACATAATTAATTAACTATGCTATACTTTGTAACTGGAAAAGAATGCGACTATTTCATAATGCTTTGTAACTAGGAAAAGAAGATTACTGATTCTATGTAAAACAATTAATGAACATTTTTTCTGTAATACTACATACTTGGTACAGAAATGTTCCATAACTGGGCTATGAATGCCGCAAACTACTAATGAAGAATGGTATGTGACATAATGTCCTTCACCTTATGAGCTAACTACCCTGAATTACTGCAATGTCCATTTGTCCTGTCTATCCTAGTGATCATGGAGCACTATCTTTGGTTTTGCACTAATTCTACGTTGGTGTGCCTTGTAAGAGCGTGGTGTTGACACGACATGCTGTCCACCACCATGAGGGATGAAGACGTTATTAGGGTCCCACTGTTTGGTGTACCGCCAAAATGAAAACATGGAACATTACTACGACAGTTCAGTGTCTTGGCTACGCTGATAAATTCTGATGGGAAAAGAACTTCAAATTGTGTCACTTGGTGTTGTACTTCTGTGGAAAGATATGGACTTTCAGAACAGCTGTGTGCAATCTAAAGTGCTACAACCATGATGCAATCCTTCCCTTTCCTATCCTAATTCTTGTCACATAGTGAAGATCATTTTTTTTTGCTAACATCATTTATGTTTATGGGCTATACATTTTTTTTTTCGATTCGCTGAACTCCAGTGCGAGTACACTTATGTCACTGGTCGACATGATTTTTTGCTATTATGTTTATTTGTTGTGAAAATGCTAAAGACATTTTTTCGATTTGTTCTGAAGTACAGTATATGTGCACTCTTGTCTTTTATATTGCATATACATTTTTTATTTTGATGATATGTTCTGAACTACAGTGCATGTGCACTTATGTTGTGTGTTAATATGTTTTGTACTGAACTTCAGTGCCTGTGCATTTTTCTCATTTTTCAATATGATTTGTACTCATTCTGTATGTTCAATACTTCAGTGTGTATGCACTTATGTCATTTGTTACTCATTGTATATACATTTCATCATTTACTGATATGTTCTCAACTGCAATGCATGTGCACTCATGTCGCTTGTTAACATGATTTTTTTTTGCCATTCTGTTTATTCATTCTGTTTATGCTAAAGAATTTTTTCAGTGCCTGTGCACTTTGTTATCTGTCAAATAATTTGTATATACAGTTTTCTGATTTGCTACTATGTTTTGTACTCACATTTTGTCTTTGTCTGATATATTTTGTACTCGGTGCATGTGCACAACATTTAATTCATGTACTACATCTAAATATTCTGTAAATTGTAGAAGTTTATTAATTAAAGAAAAATTTTGCCGCACTTGGCAAGTCCAAATGACTCACCATCGCTGCCAAATTTTTGCCCCCCCAGTGGAGGGTTATGAAACACGTATGTAACGTAGCAGCGATGGTGAGGCACGTTAAAATCTTTGACCAGAGAGCCTATTATCGTGGTTAGTCTGCGCTTGACCGGGCGAGTGTTGTGAGCAGTACGCGAGTTGCAGTAGGCCAGTACAGTCTGTCGATAGCAGTAGCTCAGTTCAGTTGCGTGCAGTACGCTAGTAGTCGTCATGTAGAGCAGTACGCTAGTAGTCGTCATGCAGAGCACTCAGTCAGTAGTAGCAGCCCAGTGCGGTTGTGTGATGTAGCCTGTCGGCAGTAGTGGTCTAGTCCTGTCACGGTCGCGAGCGGGACGCAGTCGGCGAGCGTCGACATGGCATTCTGGTCAAGATGCTGAATGAGGTATATTGTTAATGTAGGTAATCATCAGATAATGTAAAGTTTATCTATTGTAATTAATTTCCAACAAGTGTCCCAATAATAATTTTGATTTCAAAGCAATTTTTACAAAAAAAATTTATTTAATGGAACTAACGATTTCGTTCCACTTCCCTTAAAGAAAAGTTTCAGTTAAATTTCAAAAAAAAAAATATATATATATATATCATTTGCAATGCAGTTCCTCCAAGCCGTGGCTAACAATAAGAGCAGAAATTTGACAAGCAGTTTCAATGAGGTAAGAAATTAATTCTGATTTTTGCACAAGGGCCAAAGACCGATATTTCGGTTTAATTGATTTTCATTATCACTGAAGTTTCATTAGCATTGAATTGTTTTTCATTATTTTCGTGAGAGCTTACACCTTGAGTCAGATTGCGATTCTCACTTTTATTGTCATTAAATTTAATTGCTAGGGAGGTTACATACTAAATGGCTTTTACACTCAAACAAATGTCACATATAATTACAAAGCATGTAGGAAAGTAAATCCAATAGCAATAGAGAGTTTTTTAAACCTTGTCAAGGAACATGATGGCAGGATATTTATACTGCGATAACACAGATGACAAACATGATGTTTTCCTTAACACATTTCTCATGCTTTTTGAGAGTTGATTTCCATTAGAACGATCTAAATGGGGCACTAGCAGTAAAAGGCTGCCTAGATGGCTGACTAGTGGGATAAGGATACCATGTAGAACAAAGTGGGAATTATATCAAAATGTTAGAAGTAGTCACAATCAAGCTACAGTAGCCCATTACAAACTGTACTGTAAGGTGCTTAAAAATGTTATTAGGTAGGCAAAGAGTATGTGATAGGTAAATAGAATAGCTAATTCACAGGATAAAATGAAAACCATATGGTCAGTTGTGAATGATGTGTCTGGTCAGCAGCACAAGGTTGACAATATAAAGTCAGTTCGTAGTGAAAATATTTCTGATACTGGTAAATCAGATATATACAGTGTGGTCCATTGTCCGCAGCTCGTGGTCGTGCAGTAGCGTTCTCGCTTCCCACGCCCGGGTTCCCTGGTTCGATTCCCGGCGGGGTCAGGGATTTTCTCTGCCTCGTGATGACTGGGTGTTTTGTGATGTCCTTAGGTTAGTTAGGTTTAAGTAGTTCTAAGTTCTAGGGGACTGATGACCATAGCTGTTAAGTCCCATAGTGCTCAGAGCCAGTGTGGTCCATTGATAGTGACCGGGCCAAATATATCACGAAATAAGCATCAAACGAAAAAACTACAAAGAACGAAACTCGTCTCGCTTGAAGGAGGAAACCAGATGGTGCTATGGTTGGCCCGCTAGATGGCGTTGCCACAGGTCAAACGGATATCGACTGCGTTTTTAAAAATAGGAACTCCCATTTTTTATTACATATTCCTGTAGTACATAAAGAAATATGAATGTTTTAGTTGGATCACTTTTTTCGCCTTGTGATAGATGGCGCTGTAATAGTCGCAAACCTATAAGTACGTAGTATCACAGAAAATTCCGCCAGTGCGGACGGTATTAGCTTCGTGATACATTACCCGTGTTAAAATGGACCGTTTACCAACTGCGGAGAAGGCCGATATTGTGTTGATGTATGGCTATTGTTATCAGAATGCCCAACGAGCGTGTGCTATGTATGCTGCTCGGTATCGACATCATCGAAGTGTCCGGACCGTTCGCCGGATAATTACGTTATATAAGGAAACAGGAAGTGTTCAGCCATGTGTGAAACGTCAACCACGACCTGCAACAAATGATGATGCCCAAGTAGGTGTTTTAGCTGCTGTCGCGGCTAATCCGCACATCAGTAGCAGACAAACTCCGCGGGAATCGGGAATCTCAAAAACGTCGATATTGAGAATGCTACATCAACATCGACTGCACCCGTACCATATTTCTATGCACCAGGAATTGCATGGTGACGACTTTGAACGTCGTGTACAGATCTGCCACTGGGCATAAGAGAAATTACGGGACGATGACAGATTTTTTGCACGCGTTCTATTTATTGACGAAGCGTCATTCACCAACAGCGGTAACGTAAACCGGCATAATACGCACTATTGGGCAACAGAAAATCCACAATGGCTGCGACAAATGGAACATCAGCGACCTTGGCGGGTTGATGTAAGGTGTGGCAATTTAAATGGTTCAATGTATGCTAATTTCCTACATAATGTTCTACCGATGTTACTGCAAGATGTTTCACTGCATGACAGAATGGCGATGTACTTCCAACATGATGGATGTCCAGCACATAGCTCGTGTGGGGTTGAAGTGGTACTGAATAGCATATTTTATGACAGGTGGATTGGTCGTCGAAACACCGTACCATGGCCTGCACAATCACCGGATCTGACGTCCCCGGATTTCTTTCTGTGGGGAAAGTTGAAGGATATTTGCTATCGTGATCCACCGACAATGCCTGACGACATACGTCAGCGCATTGTCAATACATGTGCGAATATTACGGAAGGCGAACTACTCGCTGTTGAGAGGAATGTCGTTACACGTATTGCCAAATGAATTGAGGTTGACGGACATCATTTTGGGCATTTATTGCATTAATGTGGTGTTTACAGGTAATCACGCTGTAACAGCATGCGTTCTCAGAAATGATAAGTTCACAAAGGGACATGTATCACATTGGAACAACCGAATTAAAATGTTCAAACGTACCTACGTTCTGTATTTTAATTTCAAAAACCTCCCTGTTACCAACTGTTCGTCTAAAATTGTGAGTCGTGTTTGTGACTATTACAGCGCCATCTATCACAAAACGAAAAAAGTGGCTCAACTAAAACATTCATATTTCTTTATGTACTACATGAATATGTAATAAAAATGGGGGTTCCTATTAAAAAAATGCAGTTGATAACCGTTTGACCTATGGCACCGCCATCAAGCGGGCCAACCATAGCGCCATCTGGTTTCCCCCTTCAAGCTAGACATGTTTCATTCTTTGTAGTTTTTTCGTTTGACGCTTATTTTATGAATGAGATATTTGGCCCGGTCACTATCAATGGACCACCCTGTATACAGTACATATTTAACAATCATTTTCTGAGCATTGCTGGAGAATTAAATATAAATTTAGTTTCTACAGGGAATCATATATCTCTTGGAAAATGCCTTTGTGAGATAGATGTCTGAGATACTCCTCTGTAATACAGACAAAGAGGAGATCGAGTCAATAATTAAATCTCATAAGACTAAGGACTCTCATGGTTATGATGGAGTGCCTATCAGAATATTAAAGTACTGTGCTGCACACGTTAGCTGTGTATTTAGCCATATTTGTAATTTTTCCTTTAGGGATGGTCGATTTACTGAGCGATTAAAGTACTCAGTAGTAAAGCTGCTTTATAAAAAGGGAGAAAGGGATAATGTGGCCGAATTTAAAGCTATTTCTAGGCCATCAGTATTTGCTACAGTTATAGAAAAGGCTGTGTATGTCAGGATAATTGATCATTTTATGTCACACAATCTGCTATCAAATGTACAGTCCTGCTTTAGAAGTCTTTTAACAACTGAAAATCCTATATTCTCTTTCTCTGTGAGGTACTGGATGGGTTAGACAAAAGGTTTCGAACGGTAGGCATATTTTTTGATTGAACGAAGGCGTTTTATTGTGTTAATCACAAAATATTGCTCCAGAACGGCCATATGATTAGTGAAACTGAACAGTTAAAATTTCTAGGTGTTCAGATGGTAGTAAACTGTCTTGGAAAGCCCACATTCAGAATTATGTTCAAAGACTTCATGCTGTCATTCTTACTATTCGAACAGTATCTGAAGTAAGTGATAGTTCGACACGAAAATTAGATTACTTTGTTTATTTTCATTCGCTTATGTCGTATGGTATTGTATTTTGGGGTAACTATTTGCATTCTAAAAGGATGTTTTTAGCTCAGAAACGGGTGCTTTGGGCAATAAGTGGTGTAAGTTTATCAACCGCTCGTCGACCCCTGTTCACGAATCTGGGTATTTTGACATTGGCCTCTCAATATACATATTCTTTACTACCATTTCTTGTTAACAATATTAACTTATTCTCAAGAATAAGCAGCTTTCACTCAGTTAGTACTCGGCAAAATTCAAACCCATATTTGGATCAGACTTCCTCAACTCTAGTGCAGAAAGGTGTGCAGTCCACTGCTGCATCATTTTCAATAAGCTACCACTAGAATTCAAAAATATTAGCTGTAATCCAAGCACTTTCAAATTGGAACTGAAGAGTTTCCTCGTGGGTCACTCCGTCTTTTCTTCTGAGGATTTCATTAGAAACTTAAGCTGCTTCTTGTTGTATTGTTGATTGTGTTTACTTATGGCTTGACTTTTATCGAGTTCATAAACATTTTATTTGATCTGTTATTACTTTTACATTGTAATTTCATGTACTGACACGTTCCATGACCTTGAAGATTTTCTCCTCAATTTGGACCTACAGAACTTGACGTGTAAATAAATAAATTAAAAAAATGAATGCAAATATACTTAGTAACCCCGATATGGAGAAGACCTTCTGTCTGTGCACAGACGCCTCCTTGCAGGGTCTGGGGGCATGTCTCTTCCAGATGAGAGAGAAAATGACTGTAGATAGTGCACACAAAAGCAATTTAATTTCCGTTTTCTTTTGAATTCTACTGTTAAGGAAACATGTTTAGACATAAGAGATTTCATTAGTATATATAAAGTAGTAGGTAAGTGAAACTGAGAGAGATGTTAAACGATATTGCGCTTCGCTCAACGTGAAGAGCGGCGAAGAAGAGTAGAACTTGCGGCGCACACTGTGATGTAATCGCAACGTTGAGCTACATCAGCAGACGAGGTGAAAGCAACGGCTCGCGCCCATGCGCATGTAAACACGGCCGCAATAGGTTTAATTATTAGACAGCTGACATGATAACGACCGCCAGATAACGCAATTAAGCGCAACTCACCCACACGCATATTTATAAAAATTATATACATATAGGAAGAAAGAAGGAGTAACTATATTATGACCATAAACTTTTGGTGGATTACATCTAATATATAGATATTCAATGTTGAACTAAGGAAATGTACATGAGACTACGAGTAATATCTGCATAAAATGATAATGTTAACCTACTATATACAGATATATACAGGCGTTTGCAGAAAGTGAACTACAGGACGTGTAAGATACATTTAAGGATATGAACGATGACAGCTAACATGAAAGCAGGATACAGAGACAAGGAGCACAAATATCTCACGCTTTATAGAATTCTGTAGATATTCTTCTTTACAGTGTAAAGGTAAGTGAAGCTGGTGATGTACTGGGCAGAACAGTAGAATAAAACAGCTGCATATTGACGTAAAAGAATGTCTGAATAAATGGCCACTGAGTTACTACACATTTAATTCTAAGTACTTTTCTTTTCAACGACCAGTACATCGACATGGCGTGAAAGAAGAGATGACAAGCTTTGAGAGTGGCATGGTACCACACAAGTTTAATGGGCTGCACCTCAAGCGAATAAAATTTAGTTGTAAGAAATATATAAGTGATATGAATGAACGATTCATGGTATAAGCAGTAACAGTCCAGTAAGTGATGTCGAAAATGATACAGGTTTGATGCTACCAAACAAGAAAGGGGGTGATTTCCACACAGGGTACAGTCACTGCTTCAGTAACTCCCAACACTCCTTTTTCTCTTTCTAATATGTATATATACATATATGATCATTATGAACATGATCATTATTTCTACACATCGAATGACAACAACATTTATGGCAATTCAGTACATGTCATGAGTACTTAACTTACACGTCATCTGAAGTAAACAATGTCTATTTCACCTAGTAGGAACATAAAAGAATCTACCATGAACAATGCTGATTGACAGCCTTCTTGTAATATGATATATGAGTTATACATCCTTTCCTTAGTAATCCAAGGGCCTGTAGACAAACAGATTCCTTTCTTCATTCCTAGAGGCGATGCTAAGCGTAGTTAGACAAGCAGCGAGAAATGTATTTGAAGTAGGTTCCAATGCTTTCCCATCTGCTCCATAAATAAATAACAAGCTCCCATGAATAATGTGAAACGAATTACGTGTAATGTTTGTTATGTAACGATTTGTGATACCCAAACATATGGGTATATATATGTATATAAGGATGATCGATGTAAGTGAGTGTTTATTCTATAGCACGAATGTAAATGAATCTATTATTTACAGACTAAAGTGATATGACTGTTTATGAAAATAATCAAAATGAAATTCAATATCAGGTAAGTGAGTAGAATTTCAGCAATAATATGTACTGTATGAATGTATTAAAATTGTAACTGTGTACATAATGATTTGTTTAAATAGTAACAGCATAAGAAAGCAGACACTCTATGCAAAATAAGTGGTTAAAAAGGTTGGACGGCAATTCGGCAAGAACCTGTGTAAAAGTTATTTTTTGTAAGTGAAATGTGTTGATGCATAGTATGAATGTGCAAACCTACGAAACTATTTTGTAAAACTACACTCAACTCTGAATAAATGGAGAAGTGTTTTAAATGGAACTTACCTTATCGGTTTCTGATCGACGGACTTCCTCTCCGTTGAATAAGCGCGTTACAATGGGTCTCAGGCCATAAAATTGGAGGTCTTCTGTCACAGCATCGAAATTACCACAAGCACGCACACCGTTTCCAAGAAATGAACAAATATTTGTGGAGGAATCCTCACGACACTTCATGAAATTGACACCCAGGAGTTAAAAGTATTCATCAAGGACGCAATAATTAAAGACACATGGCAGGCCACCAACTACTCGTACTTACCACGCTCGTGGGCGCAATAGAGAAAAAGACTTAACCACGCATTGTTGAATACGCTCGATATTTGATACTCCCTTTGTTTTATAACTTGTTTTCCTTTTAATTATTTGTATTAGTACATCAAGATATAATGAGGTAAAATTGACATCTCAACTTAAAATGACATACGTCTACCTAAAGGACCGAGAAATAAAGGACTTCGACCCCCTCCCCGCCCCAAATTGGTAGTAGATAGCAACCAATTAACCATATGATACTGCCTAATACTTTGCACCTCCATACAGTGTCAGTGTACAGTGGGGGCAATTGTGTAATACCACTTTTTATATTTTCTCGCAATATCATACCTTTTTTTCTCGTTATTAATTCCTATGAATGTTTTCTTTTCCTCATTAGTAATAAGAAATTTGTACATTGCCGTAGAAGACGGCAAAGATAGGCTTTTCAAATTATCTTTGTAACAAAAGAACAATGTCTGGAGAATACTCAATTTTTTTAACACCTTTTGTTTCAGTTTCGCTTGAGAGTACTTGTGGTTTAGATATCGCACAAAAAGGACTTATAATTTTTACTAATGCGTCAACAATATGATAGAAAGTGCTATGTGTGATTAAAAAAGCAAGAAAATAGATATATTAAGAGTTGTCACAGATGCAAGAATATTTTTTATTTATTACGCCAATATTCTTTCATGAGCATGACTTTTGCCTACAATCATAAGAAGAGGCAGTAAGCTCTTCCATTCTGTAAGACATCTTTTGATATACATATGTGCTCATCGTCAAGATTTATGGATGGACTGTATGATTGGCAACCAGAGAAAATTAGAGGTAATTTAATAATGTCAGTGTAGCTTAATAGTGACTTCTATAAAATGCATATATGTGTAATAATCGAACAACTGACTTTTTGTTAAGCTCCAAGTTTGCTCCCAAATACAGTTTGTGTGACTTTAGAATTGGTACATTGCATTGTATTTTTCTTACATTTCAAGAAAGACTGTTCATGGCACCAATTTAGTTTCAACAATATTTCATGCTTTAATGCCAGTATTGCAAGTAGTAATTATATCTCATTACGTAAATTTCATGACGATTCATACTATTTGTGTTAGATGCTGGGTTGTCTCCAAGCATGGTTATTCCTAAATCAACTAACAGACCTGACACAAACTTTAGCATGATGAGTCACTGACAAGTAATGTGTAACTCGATGAAAGTTAAACCTTACATAGAAAGAAATGTTACACTATAATGCAGAAGATAACTGAAAGAAATACACTATGAGACCAATAGAAATGACGCTTTTATTCAAAGACATTAATTCCTCTGAAATCACTGCGATATGTAGCAATCACCTGAATGTTACAAAAGGTGGGACATGTATCCTAACAGGGAGTGTGATCAACATGGATGGTAAGGCATATTCCGGAGCATGCTACCAAGCTGGGCGTAACGTTGGTGTGGAATTAAAATGGTAAGGTCGTCTATGTCTCCACCAGAGTGGTTGACAACTAATGGATAGTTTTAGTGCATGTAGACATGCTGCATTTTGTCGCCTCAATACATCCCACATGTGCCCGATGAGATTTAAGTCAGGTGACAGGCAGGTCGGTCCATTCACCGAACATCCTCTCATTCCAAGAGCTGCTTCACCTGTGTTGTTGGATGTCACCTACGAAAATTAATTCAGGGTGAAATGGAACCCCTGAAAAGACGCACACGTCGAAGGACTACAGTCTCACAATAACATTGACCAGCTGGTATGTCATGTACAATGGTTTGTAGGTCAGCACACCCATGTGACTTTATAACTACCTACACCATAATACTGGGACTACCAAAATGATTATATTCGACAAAGCTGTAGGTACACTCATATGACAAGAGGTGGGAACGTATAATGCACCCAGGAACTGACTTCATTTTTATGGATGAGATGAATACATATATGTTGTTATGTTTTCTAGCAGTCCCCTACAACTAATAGGCAATATAAATGATTTTATATCTGGAACTTATTTATAGTATACTTTCAAATCACCACATCGCTAAACGTTTTATGTCCCAAAAGTGACCAACCATATTTTGAACAACATTGAGATACTTCAATACTCGTACATTTTAAAATACTGCAGGATCACATGGCAAAATTTTCTTAATAACGGTCACAATATATAAATTATATTATTGTGTTTCTGTGTCATATTCAATAATATGCGCTGCATCATATAATATTTCTTGTCATTATTGATGTATATACCACATAATTGTATGCAAATTGCCATGACACGACAGATTAATGTGTCCGCATCAATAAAATCCCTAACATCCTTTGGTATTACTTAATATAAAATATTATGTACCATAAACCGCGATTATTTTGCCCCAATTTTCGCAAGTCTTTTCATGTGTGGCAATAAAACAAAGGATAGTAACATTGAGAAAAATTCAAATACTTTTTTCTAGCATTGTCAAAGACCTGAGCTATCATTTAATACAAATATTAAATGAAATCCATCACCTATGTAGCTGTGATACCATAAAAAAGTGGGCCAATGTTACCTGCACTCTGGGTTACTTTGACACACTCAATCAATTCTTTTGAAAAAAGGGTAAAACATTATTGAATCAAAGTAACACTAATAAATATCTCTAGAGTAGACAAAGAGGAGCATTAGGGACAAATAAAACACTTAATTTTGAAGAGAAGAACAGGAATATTGAACATTATTCATAGTGAAATATAATAAATTTACAGCAAATATGATGGCACACAATGTTTTAGCATTTTACATTCCCTTTTGAGGTTAAAAAATGTTCTCCAGTGTTTACAAAGAGATTATTATATGTTTGAGCTACAGCACAGTATGTAGTTGAGACTCATGAAATAAGTAACTGAAGCTCTGGCACCTGAAAGTAACCATTTTTGATTGGTCGTCATGGATTGATGATTCTCACCAAATCCTCCCATACATAAAATAGTTCATTTTTTTGTTCTGACCACTTCTAATATGATTTTGTCTTTTCTATGCAATTTACATTAGCTCCTTCCTCACTCACTTCTGACACAATTCCACGATATTCTTTATGATTGTACAACACTATAACATATTCCCCAACTAATAATTTTCCCTTCAAAACTGTTTGTTGCTGCATGTCACCTTCCAAATCTGATAAAGTTTCAGAATCAGCATCGCTGGCTTGGGTGGCCAAGCGGTTCTAGGCTCTTCAGTTTGGAACCGCACCACCGCTACAGTCGCAGGTTCGAATCCTGCCTCGGGCATGGATGTGTATGATGTGATGAAAAATATTATTTAAAGGCAAGAAAACATTTTATTAGTTTTGTAATTCCACCCTGGATACGAAAAAAACCACATTTACTGAAAGAAAAAACAGAATTTACACACAAGCCAAGAATAAAGATATTGACAGCAGAGGCATGGAGCAGCACATAAATATACACTCCTGGAAATGGAAAAAAGAACACATTGACACCGGTGTGTCAGACCCACCATACTTGCTCCGGACACTGCGAGAGGGCTGTACAAGCAATGATCACACGCACGGCACAGCGGACACACCAGGAACCGCGGTGTTGGCCGTCGAATGGCGCTAGCTGCGCAGCATTTGTTCACCGCCGCCGTCAGTGTCAGCCAGTTTGCCGTGGCATACGGAGCTCCATCGCAGTCTTTAACACTGGTAGCATGCCGCGACAGCGTGGACGTGAACCGTATGTGCAGTTGACGGACTTTGAGCGAGGGCGTATAGTGGGCATGCGGGAGGCCGGGTGGACGTACCGCCGAATTGCTCAACACGTGGGGCGTGAGGTTCCTTCTGAGGGACTTCAAATTCAACATGATCACTATATTCAACATGATCACTATCTAAATCACAAACAATTTCTGGCTTAAATTTCACATCGTGACTTAATACCACTGTTCTTTTAGATGGAATCCAAACTCTAAGCCCATCTTTGTCATTAACATATCCAACAAGTCGTCCAAAAACTGCCTTATCATCAAACTTGGAACGGAATTGTTTGTTAATGTGAACATAGCAGCCTGTGCCAAAAATTCTGAGATGATCAAGTCGTCCTACTGATCGATTAAACCATAGTTCATAAGGGATTTTATTTTCAACTGAAGATTTTCCAGTACGATTTATTAGGTAGACTGCTGTGTTACATGCATCTGCCCACAACCCTTTAGGTAATTTACTCGGATTTAGCATTGACTGGGCGCTTCAACAATGGTCCTATTTTCCTGTTCAGCCACACCATTTTGTTCAGGAGTGTAAGGAGGAATCAGTAGCTCTATTCCCTGTCTGCAAGCAGTTCACTGACATTTTTATTGTTAAATTCTTTGCCGTCATCACATCTAAATTGTTTGACAACATGTCCTTTAGTTCGTGCTTCATTTAAAAACTGCTTAAGCACAGTACACACTTCACTTTTGTGTCTTAAAAAGAAAATTCGACGAAATTTAGTAAAATCGTCTTTGAAACATACATAATAATGCTTACCTCCAAAAGATTTCGTGCTCATTGGTCCATTGACATCCGCGTGGATTAATTCCCCAGTACTGGTAGCGCGTATTGTTCGTGTTTTGAATGGCGGCCTATGCATCTTTCCAACTGCACAACCGTCACAAAATTCACTCTTGGCATCTTCCACATTAATGTTCATTCTTTTTAAAATATTCTTCACATGTTGTTTATTTTGATGACCAAACCGTTCATGGTACACTTGCAATGTTTCGGATGAAGTCATCAAGATCACACGATTCATTTTTGCATTTCTAACAACACGCATGTTCAACACATAAAGTCCATTTTTCACATAACCTGTGATAACAATACTGCCACTGACTTGTTTTCGAACACAGACATTATTATAACTAAAATTAGTACTGTAGCCTCTGCAGGCACTGGCTCTCACAGAGAACGGATTAGCACTTGCATCAGGGACGTACAAAACATTGTCCATTCTAGCATTGTACCATTTATTGTTTCGTCGAATTTGGATGTAAACTGTTCCTTGACCGTACGCACACATTTTGACATCTTGTTTTCCCAATGAAATGACTGGAGGAACATCAAATTCACTATACGAAACAAAATAATGTTTGTTGGGAGTGATATGATTTGTAGTGCCACTGTCGTAATACCATTTATTTGGGTCACTGTGATTACTGGTACACACACCCATAGCGTATGAAGTAAATGCAGCGTGTTCACTTTCTCGCTTCTTCTCTTTTCTTTTATTGCTGTCACGAGTGTTCTGTGGACACTCTGCTGCCCAGTGACCTAATTGTTTGCATATATTACATGGAAACTTCTGTTTTAATTGTGACTTCGTCATCTTTACTTGCTGATTACTTGTTTGCCGTTTTCTTGTTTTAGAAACGACAAAAGCTGCAGTTCCATTAATGTCTTGTTCACGCAGTTCAATAGTACAGAGTTTTTCAATCAGTAAATTCAAGCTTTGCTTTTCTGTCGGTATCGTATCCCAGAGATCCTTAAAATTGTCGTAGTCTTTTCCCAGTGTAGACAAAATTCGATTCTTTCAGATATCGTATTTTCTTCATGTTTTGCTAATTCATCGTTCAGGTCCACAAATAACTTTTGCAGTTTGGCCACATGTGCACTAATACCTTCCGTTTCATCACGTTTAACACGGAAAAATATTTCAATCAACATATTCAAACACTGAGTACTGCTACGTTCAAATCGGGTGCGTAATTTACCCCAGATTTCTTTAGCATTCTTGCACGTTAAGACGAGTTCTGCAACAGGTTTACTTAGTGCACTTGCTATAAGACTTGCTGCCTTTGCGTCATCCTTGTGCCATTCCACATACGCTTCTTTTTGTGCACTTGTCGCATCTTGCGGCAACTCTACACGTTCACGTGTACCGTTAATAATATCTTCTAGTCCATATGAACGCAACACCATAGAAATATGCCATTTCCATTTGGCCCAGTTGTCAGGTCCTTCAAGCTTATCAATGCTGACCCCATAATCGCCGCTAGCAGTCATGTTTCTTTACAGACATAAGCTCATTTCAAAGATTGTTTTAACTACACTATGTTGTTTGCCTTTACACGTGTACTGGGCCCATAACCTGATGAAAAATATTATTTAAAGGCAAGAAAACATTTTATTAGCTTTGTAATTACACCCTGCATACGAAAAAAAAACCACATTTACTGAAAGAAAAAACAGAAGTTACACACAAGCCAAGAATAAAGATATTGACAGCAGAGTCATGGAGCAACACATAAATATAGACGTCAAGGAATTTTTTCTTTTCTTTTAACATGATGTCCTTAGGTTTGTTAGGTTTAAGTAGTTAAAAGTTCTAGGGGACTGATGACCTCATAAGTTGAGTCTCATTGCGCTCAGAGCCATTCGAACCATTTAGAATCAGCATCAGATTCTAACATGATTGCATCCTCGTTTCGGGAAGAATCTGAGTCAAAAAGACCCCTGGACGGTCTTTCGCTTTTTCTATTGATGCTATCAGCTACATCTCTGCTATGAGAGGGCGGTACAATTTCTTCTGATGTTATACTTTTCCCTGCAATAACATCAATTTTTCTTCTGCGTTTTATTATTGATGTGCCACATAATACACTTTTCCATTTGTCATCCAATCTCTTTAAAAATGCGTCTCCCTCAGGAGAGCTGTCAACAGTATGTAATCCTGGTTGTCGGGGCAAAAGTTGAGATTTATCTATGGGATAAATGCTACACTTCTTAAAACCGGCTTCAAATTTTCAGCCTGATTTTCTTCGAGTGCACCTATGAGTTTTGAAAGCATAGTAGGAAACACACCTTTAGGAAAGACTGAGTAGGAATCGCTGTCGCAGGAGTCTTTCCAAGAACTGAGAATCTTTCTCCCTGCCCGTTTCATGGAAGAAAAGAATGCAACTTCAAGTGGCTGCGTCAAGTGAGTGGAATTTGGCGGAAGGCAAATAAATTTGATGTCATGTTCTTGACATAAACTTCTAACTGATGGGCTTATATGAGAAGAAAGATTGTCTCCAATTAATACTTTTGTTCTGATAAACAACGTAAGCAAGGCAACACAAGAGAATTAATCCAGTTTTCAAACACTACACTATCAAACCATCCAGATGTTGTGCCATTGCACTGTGCTCCCCTAGGTCCATTCTCCACCCAGATACTCCACAAATGTTCTGCTTTGTAGACAACATGTGGAGGGAGTATCTCTCCTCCAGCACTGCCACAAAATATTAGAGAGATCGCAGATTTACTGTGGTTGCAAACAGTTTCTACATATTTCATGCACCTTTTACATAACACTTTATTAACGCCTGAGTCATCTATCAAATCAGTTTCATCAAAGGTCCATATGTTGGCAGGCAGAACATCTTTCAGTGTAGTCTCTAGGTGGGTCAAATATTTGTTCAGGTCATTTTCATTTAATGTGGCTCCAACTTTTTCAATATTTTTACTTATTATAGTAGTACGTTCACTATGTCTTTTCAGAAATGATTGACACGATTCATAACCTGGAACATTGTTTTTAAGTTGTATAGCATTAGCATCTTTTCTTGAAAGGTACTCCTTCACTGTCATTTGAAAGTCAAATTCAGGGATTGGGTAAGCACACTCACTTACCTGTATCAAGTGATGGACGAAACTTCGTTCCTCTGCATCATCAAATAATGTAGGATGTCCTATGTGTTTTTGATGATGTCCTCTCAGTTTATTTTTTATTGTACTGAGAGGAATTGAGAATGCAGCAGCAGCTCTTCGTTGTTAAAGTTCACCTGAAATTATAATCTCAAGGCTCTCTTCCAAAATTTTGAGACTATAAGATCTGAAACAAAAGATAAACACAACATTACTAACTATGGGATACAGATATATACAGTATCCTTTGGGGTTATGTTGGCCTGGGCCAAAGCAACACCAAATTCTGCAAAAACGTACACCATTTTACATAACATTTAATTATATTATCTAAATTGTATATCACGCAAAACAACAGTTTCTCACGATATTATCTAATAAGACAGAATGCAAAATTGCACTTACCTTATATTTAGCTTAACTGGCGTGATCTATCCAGGCAGAAGTTTTGAATATATAAAAGATGCTAAAATTTTTACAATCGGTAAAAATTCCAGTGGTGCCAACACAGTTTCACTCTGTGAAACTCACGGCCTTCTAGATCTTCCGTTTCACATTGTAAATGCATACAGCCCTCTTAATTCCATGTTAGCTATGTTACTTTAACGGGAAAAAAGTTAAACTTTTTTCGACAAGTGGGCCAAAGTTACTCACAAAGTGTCTAAGCAACCCCAGCTTACGGTATACCCAAATTAATAACTTTCACTTTCTGATACATTCATTAAGTTTTCAGTGTTTTCTTTATAATCGTATATATGATCTTAAAGTATGTATGTTTCTTCATGTGCAGTACATGCTTTTTATGACCAAACTATGTATTCTCTCATTGCATGCTTATCCCATATGTGACAAACTCAAAGTTCAGTTAGGTATTGATATGTGAATACTTTGTAAAAGAACTCTAATCCTCATCTTTATGTCATGAGGGTGTAGCCTCAACTTTTACAGCATTAGTGAAAGTCAGTAACCTATCAGTGGTAACTGCAAATAGGAAGTTTACTGTAATAAAACAAGATAGTAATTTATCATTAGCTACAGTAGTAAGTCAGCAATAGTAGCAGAAGATAGTAAATTCTCAGTCATAACAAATGCTCAATAGTAAAAGAAGCTAAAACTCACCATCTATTAAATTTATGTTATGAGTAATTACTCCATTACAGAGGATTCCCCCTCATTTACACTTTCTCCAATTGTGGCTTCAATTCAAAGATAAATACTGCAAGCATTTCTACCCTATTAATTGTAACCAGCTCTGGAGTAGTTATAGCTTCTATTATTTCTGTTCCTAATATATGTTCTTTATTCACTATAGCACCCTTTAGTCAACTAAAAGCATCTAAATGTTCTACAATGACATCTAATTATTCTTCCTTGAAGCCTAAACAGTCACCAAAATCTTGTATCTGTGATGATACTCAATATATTATCAGTTGTTTTAGTTTCTCTAACCTATAAATGAAATTAAATCACCAATTGACACTGAAGCGCAAAAGAAACTGGTTTAAGAAACTGGAAACGTGTTGCCTGGTCGGATGAGTCTAATTTCAAATTAGATGGACATCAGGTAGATGGACATGTACAGGTACGGAGACAACCTCATGAATCCGTGGACCCTGCTTGTCGGCAGGGGACTTTTTAAGCTATTGGAGTCACTGTAATGGTGTGGGGTGTGTGCAATTGGAGTACACCTCATGATACAGCTAGATACTACTGTTACAGGTGACACAAATGTAAGCATCCTGTCTGATCACCTGCATCCATGCATGTCCATTGTGCATTCCGACAGACTTGGGCAACTCCAGCAGGACAATCTGACACCCCGCGCATCAAGAATTGTTACAGAATGGTTTAAGGAACACTCTTATGAGTTTAAACACTTCTGCTGGCCACCAAACACCTCAGACATGAACATTATTGAGAATATCTGGGATGCCTTGCAATGTGCTGTTCAGAAGAGATCTCCACCCCTTCGATTCTTGCGGATTTATGGACAGCCCTGTAGAATTCATGGCGTTAGTTCCCTCCAGTACTACTTCAGATATTAATCGAGTCCATGCCATATCGTGTTGCAGGACTTCTGCATGGTCGTATGGAGCCTAGACGATATTAGGCAGTTGTACCAGTTTCTTTGGCTCTTCAGCGTATATCAATATGTTTGAAATCACCTGCCTCAATTCAGTTGAAATTCATGTTATCTCCGGCCTTACTTTATTATCCATTTCGTCCATTTGTGTTGACTGCCATAAAATTGCTTGCGTAATTGTTTTTAAAGTCATATTTCCCTCCGTGGGTGTCATGGCTGTCAATCTTCACAGAAGATCTTAAAATTGATATCTATATTAATGTAAGTACATACTAACAATAAATGATATATGTTTCCTTTGTTGCAAATTAACGTAAACTCTGTAAATAAGTTCTCTTTTGAAACTGAATATCGTCTAGTAGTTCAGTTGCAGTTCTTGGTAATTACCCAACAAGCTCACACTATCAGTTCACGACGTTAATGTGCGAACTGTAGTTCGTTTTGTATAGGTTAATTGCAACTGGATAAAAAGAGGCAAAAAACGAAGAAGAATTCACTGTTCAATAAATCGTAATTTAAAGAAACTGAAGCCACTGGCTTTCTATGGAGTGAACCAAGATGAGAGCATATGTAGCACTGACTGCATCAGATTGTCTGCAGTTACCATGTACACCCGCCTATTGTAGCTGGTAGCTGGCAACAGTTCCTGGCTGCATCAGTTGCAATCTGCAAAATCTTAATCGCTCCTGAAGTGAATGAAGACGCTCACTATGCTCTTTGTCGCTGTTTTCTCCAATTATTCTTCCCCTAGATGGAAGCAGAAGCGTTTCACGCAGTAAGTGCATGTCAGTTCTTTATGTGTAGCTTTTTGATTTTTCTGTGTTCACAATCATTCAAAATTCAATTCAATTTTTTGAAAGTCTTACTTGCTTCGAATACTGGCTGCTAAATGTTGGCTATTGCGTTTACCCCCTCGGTCTTACATTACTTGACAATGCCAAGAAAAGTCATGTTTCTTATTGGGCAATAATACCAACTGTGTTAAAATCGTGTGCAGCTCGTGGTCTCGCAGAAGCATTCTCGCTTCCCGAGCATGGAGTCCCAGGTTTGGTTCCTAGAGGGGTTAGGGATTTTCACCTGCCCAGCGATGATTAGATGTTGTTGTGTCGTCTTCATCATCAACATTCATCGCTATTATGGTAAGAGGAAGTCAAAGAGAAACTATCCCCATTAGGACTTTGCCTAGTATGGCAGTGCGGGTCTCCCACATCATTCCCCTATGCTCTGTCAAGAATCATGGGATTTCATTAGCATTTCCATGTTAAAATCGTTATAAGTTAAAAATATGCAGCACTTAATAACATTATGACATGTTAAATAAGTGTTTATCTCACTTTCAGTTAACATTGATCTTGATCATTAATTTCTCCCAAGTAATTATAGATCTTCAGTGTCATTATAAAATTATCTCTCAATTCACTTTACATATGGAACATAAAGTCTACTCTTTATGCCATATCCAACATGATTAATACAAAATTTTCAGTTCCTTTTTAAGTCATGCTGTTGTAGTCTTGCTCCTTACATGGCAGTGCTCATAAATGCATTGCCCTCTTTAGTTTTTCCCAGACAGTTCAGTTCATAGGAATGAAATAATCTTCAATTTAGAGTAACAACTAACAAAGGGCAAAAAATATTTGCAGTACTACATAATTTCACACATATAGAAATAATACACCTACGTATTACTTAATTGGTGTAACGTTTATCTTAAAATCAGTTACCTACAAATTTTCTCATATGTAGATGATGAGGCTGCAGAAAACTTCACACTTCTGATGTGTATGGGGAAAATCATGTAGAATAAATACTTCTTTATTTTAGTTACACTACCACTAAGGATTATACCCTAAGACAGTATTGAGTGAAAGTATGTTAGCAATCCCTAATGCTGATCAATGTAATGACAGAGATTTTAAAGTGCAAGGCTGGCAGAATCATGTTTTATAGTAAAGTCCACAACGATTTTTTTTTAAAAAAATGACGGTTCTTTTGTTTCCTGTAGAGTTAACTTGGTCTTAACTTTCAACAAAAATATATGACTCGCACATATTCCAGTAAATTCATCAATGAGCTCCCTAAATCTCTGATTTGTGTCATTCATTGTATAAGCAAAGATAAGGAACTCTAGTCTCTAGTCCACGATCTGACTTATGTGTGCAGATATGATTTGCTTCTAAATATTCCTGCAATTGTACCCAAATCTCCAAATCCAAATTCCAGGTTTGTGCACATCTCATATCTGCACAAATCACCTTTCTACATGTTATGATCTGTCTGTGCAGAAATAATGTGTGCAGACATTTGCCAAGACAGACCACTGCGAGTGAACTGACCCGTAGAATGCAAATCACTATATTCTCTCGCAGTTCTGACCTCCATTCGCACTGCTCATTATTAAAGTCAGTTGATTGAAGGTCATAAGCAGATATTCAGCGATGTACATTGCTGTGTACTACACATGACAAAGCACAAATGAAGGGGCAAATGAGTAAACGTTGCAAACTGAATGCCATACGAAAGGCAATGTTAGTCACCTTGTCAGTTCTAAGCAAACTTCACAAAATTTCTTTCATTTGGCTTCTCAGTACCGAGCAATGTGGTGCAGTGTTTAGAACACTGGACTCGGATTCAGACGGATTATGGTTCAAACCTGCATCTGGCCATCCTGATTTAGGTTTTCCATGATTTTCCTAAATCGTGACAGGCAAATGCCAGGATAGTTCCTTTGAAAGGGCCTTCCCTAATCCGAATAGGCCAATGACATTGCTGTTTGGTCTCTTCTCCCAAACAATCCAACCCAGCCCTCAGTCACATATGTGGTAGCTCACTGAAATAATGAAATTTTCCAGATAGACTGAAATATGCTATTGCTAAACCATTGTATAAAAAAGGGGATATGTCTGATGCTACCAACCACGGCCCAATCTCACTTCTGACAGTGTTATCCAAAATTCTTGAGAAAGTAATGTATTCAAGAGCAGCATCACATATTTATAAAAAATTAAGTGCTAACAAGATGTCAGTTTGCTTTTCATAAAGCCTTTTCAACAGATTATGCTATATATGCTTTCACTGATCAAATATTAAATCCTCTGAATAACTGAAAATCACATATTGGGATATTTTGTGAGTTTTCAAAGACATTTGACCGTGTGAGTCAGGAAATTCCTCTAAATAAGCGTAAGTATTGTGGTATGAGTGGGACAGTGCACAAATGATTTCGTACATATTTCACTAGAAGAATGAAGAAAGTTGAAATTAACACTTTGCAAAAATCAGCAGAGTCCTCTAACAAGGAAGTTATCAAGAAGGGTGTCCCACAGGGTTAAGTCTTGGGCCCCATACTGTGCTTAATATATATTACTGACCTGCCACTCTATATTTATGAAGATGCAAATCTAATTCTTTTTGCTGATGATAAAGTATAGTAATCACACCCAACAAGCAAGAATCAGCTGAGGAAATTGTGGTTGCAGTATACCATGTGCTATTCTTGCTTAACTTATACCAAACCTTTTGAATCTGTGCCTTCTGTGTGGCATTGGTGAATATTCTACAAGGTAATGATATAAAAATCGTGGGTTGTCACTTAATTAATTACAACTGTTGTTGGAATCTGTGTTGTTTATCCTAGAACTTACCAAGCATTTAGAGAAGTAATACCAACCTTTTACTTAGTGCAACTCCAACAACACCACAACCTTGATTCGATTTGATTTATTGATCCATCCTTAAGCATTTACCATGCAACTGAAATTGGCATTTTAGATGGCAACATACGCTTTACATGGCTGTATAATAGCTCATTCATTTTTAACGTGTTCAAGGAATATATATGATTTATGCTGGACACATTGTAATCATTAAATACAAATGTATCATGCAGAATGGCAGAAGGAGAAACAGTATGTGTAACATAGTACACATGCTGAGAAAAACATTTTAACGAATGTAAATGAGGTACACTTGATACATGCTAATCATTCATTACGAAAATAGAATACAACAGTATCATACAATAACATTTTCGGAATACCTCATATCATACAGCAGCTTAGAGATTAGATCACTGTTATTACATGTTTTAAATTCTTCTATTGTATAGAAGGCATTTCGTTCAAGCTACCCTTTTCTAATATTTATGAAGACATGCAGTGTTACACTGTGTGCTGTAGGTGGTAACATGTTAAATAATTGTATTCCTATGTACATGAAAGTATTTTGTGTTTCTTTAAATAACTGGGATATCAGTCATATCCCTTTGATGTGTGTCATGGTTATGTATAGACTCTCATAGTTTATCACCGCCTTGGTATTTCCTTGATATACACAAAGCAGCTGAGAATAAACAGTGATGCAGCTGCCAACATTCTGAGCCATTTAATGTATTCCCTACAGGATACATGGCTTCTTACTCCAGCAACGCAGCTAATGAACTTTTTCTGCCAAATGAAACATCTTTTTGCTACATAGTAGTTGTCCCAGGAAAGCACTACATATGCAAGGCGGCTGTGGAAAAGGCACACCAGTCCTAAGGTTAGTTAGCAGATAGATGACTTGGAGTAAATTTTACATACATAGTGAGTGTGAGTTTCCCAAGTTAATTGTGGATCAAGGTGAATGCCAAGAAGTTTAACCGAGGCACTACAGTTGTCATTACATTGACTGGAAAGAATATTTACAGACTTAGAATGGTTAATTTGTGATTCATTTGCTCTGCACCATTTGGATATTCTGAGTTGTTTTGCACTTTTCTGCTTGAGTGTGTCCAAGGCACTATCAGCTGTAACAAATGTGGTGTCATCTGTATATAGTACAGATTTACATGGTATCTCATTTTTCAAATCATTTATCTAAATTATGAAAAGCACGGAAACTTGTTGGACACCTCATGTCATGCCCAGATTGCATGATTTGTTCTTGTTAAAATGCAAACTTTTTCTCACCCTCAGTGGGTGTGCTATTATGTGTCCTGTTCTTTTAATTACAAAATTTCATAAACCATAAATGTCTTCTGCTTTTGAGCTTTTCCCATTGATTTCATGATATCATTTAAACAAACCTATTTCCATTCATATCCAGAAGAAATGTGTTCAGTTGTAGGAAAGAGAGAGCATCCTCCTCTTGGACTCATATGAAATGTCGGAAACCACCTTTATTTATATGCATCTGGAAAGTTATGGAACAATTCAGTGCTTCCTAAGGCCTTGTATGTGTGTCTTTATACATATCATTCTGTCCTACCTGATTAAAAACTTGATATTCATTGCGAAGGTGTGTGGAATGTTCTGGAAAGACGTGAGTTGTCGTAATTATCAGTGGATTGTTGTCATTGATAAAATTATGTGCATATACTAAATTAAGTAAGTAATTAAGAAATTGAAGTAATAAATCCTTAGTAATAAATAACTAGAGACTTCAGAGATGTTGGCATGAAAAATCAATGCTTCTAATTAACAAAATGATAATCTAAAAATCCAGCAACAGAAGACGTCACTATCTTGAGAAACAGCTTAAAAGTTATTACCAAGCGATGTATTTTTCATTCGTTCTTTATTCTTATGTCTCCCTCAGTAATTAATATTCTTTGTAATTACATCTCTCATTAGCTCTCCAATTGTTTACATCTCAGAGTTTTACAATTTCCAGAATTTGAGGCCTTATTCGTGCATTTTATGTGTTTAATGAGATAAAGCAAGAGCTCTGTACTACCATGAAATAGTAGTAGCCAAATAAAAACTGTAATTAATTACATAACTAAAGTAATATGAGAGACATTTTTGTAATTAAAGTTCAGAATGATTTTCTTATGGAAAACTAAAGATATTACTATAAAAGATTGTCATTGAATAGTGTATTTTATACCTTATTCAGTTGTAACATCAGATTCTTTACGTTTTGTAAACATTAATTGTAACATCAAAATTGTACAAAAATAATAATGCTTTATTTTGGAAGTTATTGTTAAAACTGTATATGAAGCAATGCAGCAATGCTGCGAGAAGTCAGTTTTAACGTTACTTTTGGAAATCAAAGTGATCAGTGAAGTCTGTCTGTGTTTTGTTTACACAATGAGTGTGCAGTTCGGATGTCAATTAATGTTAATAAATTTTGTGAAGTATGAAAATTTCGCATTTATTCATCAATGGGCCAGGCAGAAGAAACTAAAATTAAGTAACATTCCACATGAGTCGTTACAACCCTTAAGTCCTGATCATATTTATTATTTGACTCAGTTGCAGTAGAAGAACATCTGTCACAAGAGTTACCATATCAGGCATTCAGTTAATTTAGTGTGATATTAGCATCAATGTCATCACTTTTATTATTCTTGCTTCTTCCTAGTTCGGTCTTTACAACTTTCCAAGCAGCTTTCCACTTGTTGTGGGACTTCCTACTATAATTGTCGTTTGCTCCACACTTTAGTATCCTGATTTCTGATCTGTATTTACTTTTTACATCAATTTAACTAGCCTTGTCGGCTTCATAACTTCTAGACTTATCTCAGTAAATCATAACTAATGCTCTATGCGTCTGCAGAGTGGTTGTGAACCACTCAGATATAGAGTCATGTTTTCAGGTTGTTGCCGTTTTCCTTTTCAGAAGCTGTGGGCAACAGGTTTTAAAAAGTATCTGTGACTACAATGATAAAACCTGCAAATGCATCCTTCAACATTCTCATATCAGACAAGACGTCATACCATCTGATCATCTACAACTGTATTCTGTAGTTGTCAATACTTTGACCATACAATAGCCTAATATGCTTTGCATTGAGGCAATCAGATATAGTCTTATTAATTTTTAATTTTAACCATATGCCTTGATCATGGGAAAGAAAGTAAGCAATGAACAACCCTTACCTTCACATATTTTTTTCAACATTGGTGATGACATGCTAGCTTATTGGATTGTTATTAATGCAATATAGATCATATGATCTTAAAATATTCTGTAGATAAAGCTGCTTGGATCTCTTTATCTTTATATCAATGTTTGCATCTCGGAAGATTAATATTATGTTTTGCTTAGTTCTCCAAAGTATAAGATCATTTTTTCTGAGACCTGTGTACAGAATTCACTGTCACTATCTAGAGTATTGTATATTAATATCGTTACGAGTTTCAGTGTTGTAAGTAGCATTGCAGCTGCTTGAAGTACAAATTCTATACAGTAATCAGTAACATTAAAGTCATTATATTGCAGATCTATGTCACTGTTAGTATATAAGGAAGCTTCACCATGCTGTTGTGTTTTTCCACAGAAACCTGTGATTAAATTAAAGCCATATGGTACATAAAAATACAAATGACCTTCATGTAACCAATGTTAACTTACAAATAATATGATGTTTATAACGATTTGATATATCACTATGAGAAACAATGGAGTTGCTTATGTAGTTTTTTGTTTCCTTGCTAAAACTGTGGGACTTATTAGCAGCAGGTATCACTGGTACACCTAGTTGTTGCATTTCAGTTTTGTGTATTCCTCTTGCTGTTTTATAAATCGGATCAGTAACAGAACCTCTCCTCTTGGTTGTAATGTCCAAAACAAGAAGTGTCTGTAAGGTATAACTTAGTGAGTTTTGCCTCTTTAGGCTTAACCCTGTCCTTCAGCTGTAATGTACAAGGGGAGGCCACAATGTTGAGATCATTAATTTACTTCAAACTATGTACACTTTTAGTCAGCTATTAAAACATCGTAATGTGCAAGTACTAAGGTGCACTACTCTGGAAATTCCAGAAAAATCGCAAGTGCAATTTTACATGTCTATTATGTAACTGATGTATCTGCGTATAGGTGCTGGACCTTGGAGGTCACGACGGTCAAGTGGTTAGTATTCTTAAGATGGACATATATGAACTGATAGTTCGACTCCCATTCATTCTTAATTTTTGAGCTACACTTTTTCATCAATGGGCATATTATTCAATTTATATGATATTTGAGAGGTAATATAATTGTAAACACTGCATGAATTTGATAGAAATTAAGTGATTTTAATGTTATTTTGACTCCTTCTATTTGAATTTAAATTTAATTTTTAGAGTAAACATATTTATAACTACTGACAAACAATCAAGATGATTGCACAGTATAGAGTAGCATGGATAGCTGCATCAAACCAGTCTCTGGACTGAAGACCACAACAACAACAAGACAAATAATCGAAGAAACCCATAGAATTTTCCTGAAAATGTATACCTTTCGTGATTTGCAAAATCTCTGACACAAGTAATCTGATAAGGCACCTGGAACTACTCTGAACCTCAACACTTCGAGCTACAGGCACAGAGGCAGGCCCCATATGCTTCTATGGGGCTATTGTCCTATATACTGTGACCCCAAGTATCTGAAATCATCCTCCCTGCATCTCCTCTATCCACACTTGCTGCTGACATACCCTTGTTCTTTCATCCACATATGATGGTTGTTAGCTCTTAGTAGGTTACCTAATTGTGCAACCAATTACAAATTGCAAGAATCTGACAACAAAAGCTAGAACTGAACGCAGGCAATTACTCATCTATGAGTAACAGATTTGTGGTGCACAGGTATACATAAAAAAGGTATGATGTCTCAAGTTTTTTAGTTATAGATGTTATTGTAACATGTAGGTAATAGATGAGATGTGCACATGCACACCTAGTAACGTAAAGCTATGTGTTTTGTGTAGCAAAAGCGGGAGCATTTTCAGAGGCTGCCAGAATGCACCACAGAAACTTTGACCAAAGTTGTGTGTGCCCTAACTACTGTACTATTAATTTTTCTGTTTCTTGCCTTACATCAAACATCGTAGTAGATGATCAAGGATGTAATCGATAGAAGACAGTAATCCAAACGCTGCAGAAGATTTGGGCTGTTCTAAAGAAGGTATCATGACACAGCACAGCTAAAGTTATCTGAAGGGGCCTGCCTCTGTGCCTGTAGCTCGAAGTGTTGAGGTTCAAAGTATTTCCAGGTGCCTTATCAGATTACGTGTATAAGAGATTTTGCAAATCACGAAAGGCATACTTTTTCAGGAAAATTCTATGGGTTTCTTCGATTATTTGTCTTGTTTTTGTTGTGATCTTCAGTCCAGAGACTGGTTTGATGCAGCTATCCATGCTACTCTAATCTGTGCAAGCATCTTGATTATTTGTCAGTAGTAGTAAGAAGCCAAATAACGTGAAATTCACTTAATTTCACTCAAATTCATGTGGCGTTTAAAATTATATTACCTCTCAAATGTCATATAAATTAAATAATATGCCCAGTGATGAAAAAAATGTAGATCAAAAATTAAGTATGAACGGGAGTCGAACTATCAGTTCATATATGTCCATCTTACGAATTCTAACCACTTGACCGTCGAGACTTCCAAGGTCCAGCACATATACACAGATACATCAGTTACATAATGGACATGTAAAACTGCAATTGCGATTTTTCTGGAATCGTCAGAGTAGTGCCCCTTAGTACTTGCACAGTACGATGTTTTAATAGCTGAATAAAAGTGTACATAGTTTGAAGTAAATTAATGATTCCAACATTGTGGCATCCCCTTGTGCACTACAGCTGAAGGACAGGGTTAGGCCTAAAGAAGCAAAGCTCACTAAGGTATACCTCACAGACACTTCTTGTTTTGCACACTACAACCAAGAGGAGAGGTTCTGTTACTGATCCGATTTATAAAACAGCAAGAGGAATACACAAGACTGAAATGCAACAACTAGGTGTACCAATGATAGCTGCTGCTAATAAGTCCCACAGTTTTAGCAAGGAAACAAAAAACTACATAAGCAACTCCATTGTTTCTCATAGTGATATATCAAATCTTTATAAACGTGTTGCTACATCAGAAGTTAGCGTTCACCTGCACCTGTGTGGACCTGTATGCATTTTCAACATTTAATATAGTGTCAGCATAATTTTTACATTTTTTGCAGATATCCATGTTCTTGTAGTTTTGAGAATTGGGAGCTTTTCATTTTGGTTTTCATCACATCTCATTAATAATTTATATCCTTTTTTCTTCAGTTATTGAACTACATCATTATGTGCTTATATGGAAGAATCTATCAAATTTTATAAAAATAGTGAAATTTATGATGAAAAGGTTTTTGTTTGATTTCCAGATTAAAAAAAGAAATCATGGCCACTTTTGACAGAAATCAGAATCAAGCCAGAAGAAATGGTGCAAGTATGTTGAACTTCCTAGGAATGAAGATCAGTTTAGTGAATTAATTACAATTGCAACTTTTTTTTCTTTGTCGCACCAGCCCATAACGCTTGAGTTTGGAGGCTATGGTAACTCTGTCAAAAGTATGTAAAAGTTTTAAAGTGCTGCAGATGCCATGCCTTCAGTGACAATATAGCTCCCTGCTGTGCAAATGTCAGCTGCTCAATTATTTGTTTTATGATTTGCAAATTTTCTATCTTTAATGAATAGGTAGTACAACTCTTCAAGTAATTATAATTAAATAATTATGCTTTCACTTATTTTCTCTTTGTTCTTTAAATGTGCAGTTCTCTCTGGTTTTTTTCTGTTGGTATTTGCCATCGTTTCTTTTTGGACAGAAAAAAACATTATAGTACTTGTTAGTGAAAGTTGGTTCCTTGAAGGTCAGTTGGATTTTTATGTACCATCTAGCTTTAATTTAATCACAGGCTTCTGTAGAAAAACATGACAGCATGGTGAAGCTTCATTTTATATTAACAGTGACACAGATCTGCAATATAACGACTTTAATGTTGCTGATTACTGTTTACAATATGTACTTGAAGCAGCTGCAATGGTACTTCTAACACCGGAACTCGTAACAGTATTTATGTACGATACTCTAGATAGTGACAGTTAATTATTTACACAGGTCTTGGGGAAAATGATCTCCCATTTTGAAAAACTAAGCAAACACATATTATTAGTCTTTGGAGATATAAACACTGATATAAAGATAAAGAGATCCAAACAGCTTTATCTACAGAATATTTTAAGATCATACAATCTATATTGCATTAATAACAATCTAATAAGCAGTCATGTCATCACCAATGCTGGAAAAAATATATGAAGATAAGTGTTGTTCAATACTTACTTTCTTTCACATAATCAGGGCATATAGCTAAAATTAAAAATTAATGAGAATATATCTGACTGCCTCAAAGTAAAGCATATTAGGCTATTGTATGATCAAAGTATTGACAACTATAGGATACAGTTGTAGATGACCAGATGGTAGGACGTCTTGCTTGAAACGAGAATGCTGAGGATGCATTTGCTGGTTTTCTTAAGACCAGTTGCCCACAGGTTCTGAAAACATAAATGGCAACAGCCCAAAGACATGATTCTATATCTGAGTGGTTCACAACCACTCTGCAGAGGTTAGAACATTTGTTATGAATTACTGAGATAAGTATAGAAATGATGAAGCAGACAAAGCCAGTTAAATTGAGCTAAAGAGTAAATACAGATCAGAAATCAGGTTACTCAAGTGTGGAGCAAATGACAATTATACTAGTTAGTCCCACAACAAGTGTAAAGCTGCTTGGAATGTTGTAAAGACCGAACTAGGAAGAACCAAGAATTATAAAAGTGATTACAGAAATGTTAATATCACACTAAATTAACTGAATGCCTGATATGGTAATGCTTGTGACGTAAGTTCCTCTACTGCAACTGAGTCAAATAATATATATGGACAGTACCTAAAGGATTGTAACGACTCATGTGGAATGTTACTTAATTTTAGTTTCTTCTGCCTGGTCCATTGATGAATAAATGCGAAATTTTCATACTTCACAAAATTTATTAACATTAATTGACATCCGAACTGCACATTCATCATGTAAACAAAACACAGACAAACTTCACTGATCACTTTGATTTCCAAAAGTAACATTAAAACTGACTTCTCGCAACATTGCTGCATCGCTTCATATACAGTTTTAACAATAACTTGCAAAATAAAGCATTATTAATTTTGTACAATTTTCATGTTACAATTAAATTTACAAAATGTAAAGAACCTGATGTTACAACTGAATAAGGTATACAATACACTATTCAACGGCGAGCTTTTATAGTAATATCTTTAGTTTTCCATAAGAAAATCATTCTGAACTTTAATTACAAAAATGTCTCTCATATTACTTTAGTTATGTAATTAATTACAGTTTTTATTTGGCTACTAATATTCCATGGTAGTACAGAGCTCTTGCTTTATCTCATTAAACACATAAAATGCACGAATAAGGCCTCAAATTCTGGAAATTGTAAAACTCTGTGATGTAAACAATTGGAGAGCTAATGAGAGATGTAATTACAAAGAATATTAATTACTGAGGGAGACATAAGAATAAAGAACGAATGAAAAATACATCGCTTGGTAATAACTTTTAAGCTGTTTCTCAAGATAGTGACGTCTTCTGTTGCTGGATTTTTAGATTATCATTTTGTTAATTAGAAGCATTGATTTTTCATGCCAACATCTCTGAAGTCTCTAGTTATTTATTACTAAGGATTTATTACTTCAATTTCTTAATTACTTACTTAATTTAGTATATGCACATAATTTTATCAATGACAACAATCCACTGATAATTACGACAACTCACGTCTTTCCAGAACATTCCACACACCTTCGCAATGAATATCAAGTTTTTAATCAGGTAGGACAGAATGATATGTATAAAGACACACATACAAGGCCTTAGGAAGCACTGAATTGTTCCATAACTTTCCAGATGCATATAAATAAAGGTGGTTTCCGACATTTCATATGAGTCCAAGAGGAGGAGGCTCTCTCTTTCCTACAACATTCTGAACACTTTTCTTCTGGATGTGAATGGAAATAGGTTTGTTTAAATGATATCATGAAATCAATGGGAAAAGCTCAAAAGCAGAAGACATTTATGGTTTATGAAATTTTGTAATTAAAAGAACAGGACACATAATAGCACACCCACTGAGGGTGAGAAAAAGTTTGCATTTTAACAAGAACAAATCATGCAATCTGGGCATGACATGAGGTGTCCAACAAGTTTCCGTGCTTTTCATAATTTATATAAATGATTTGAAAAATAAGATACCATGTAAATCTGTACTATATACAGATGACACCACATTTGTTACAGCTGATAGTGCCTTGGACACACTCAAGCAGAAAAGTGCAAAACAACTCAGAATATCCAAATGGTGCAGAGCAAATGAATCACAAATTAACCATTCTAAGTCTGTAAATATTCTTTCCAGTCAATGTAATGACAATTGTAGTACCTCCGTTAAACTTCTTGGCATTCATCTTGATCCATAATTAACTTGGGAAACTCACACTCACTATGCATGTAAAATTTACTCCAAGTCATCTATCTGCTAACTAACCTTAGGACTGGTGTGCCTTTTTCCACAGCCGCCTTGCATATGTAGTGCTTTCCTGGGACAACTACTATGTAGCAAAAAGATGTTTCATTTGGCAGAAAAAGTCCATTAGCTGCGTTGCTGGAGTAAGAAGCCATGTATCCTGTAGGGAATACATTAAATGGCTCAGAATGTTGGCAGCTGCATCACTGTTTATTCTCAGCTGCTTTGTGTATATCAAGGAAGTACCAAGGCAGTGATAACTACGAGAGTCTATACATAACCATACTGTTGTATTTTATTTTCGTAATGAATGATTAGCATGTACCAAGTATACCTCATTTACGTTCATTAAAACGTTCATCTCAGCATGTGTACTGTGTTACACATACTGTTTCTCCTTTCGCCATTCTGCATGATACATTTGTATTTAATGATTACAATGTGTCCAGCATAAATCATATATATTCCTTGAACACGTTAAAGATGAATGACGTATTATGTAGCCATGTAAAGCGTATGTAGCATCTAAAATGGCGATATCAGTTGCATGGAAAATGCTTAAGGATGGATCAATAAATCAAATCAAATCAAGGTTGTGGTGTTGTTGGAGTTGCACTGAGTAAAAGGTTGGTATTACTTACCTAAATGCTTGGTAAGTTCTAGCATAAACAACACAGATTTCAACAACAGTTATAATAAATTAAGTGACAACCCACGATTTTTTTTGTCATTACCTTTTAGAATATACACCAATGCCACACAGAAGGCACAAATTCAAAAGTTTTGGTATGAGTTAAGCAAGAAAAGCACATGCTATACTGCAACAACTCTGCAATCAAGGTTTTAATGACTTTCACAATAGAACATCGTATTAGGTTTACATACAGAAAATATAAAATTTCATGGCGAATCTTGAATTTGTGAGGGTATGAATACTCATTTCGTATTTCACTAATGCACAATGTTTATGCTGCCATGGACTTCATATTCACAGATTCAATGAATTCCATATTACATAATTAACAAACATGAAATATTAAATGCCATTACATCACATTAATACTTATTCCATAGATCATGAATACGACATTTCGTAATTATGTGGAATGCGTCAGTTTAACATATTTTCTTTACAAAATATAATTATTTTTTCCAGTTACTATTTCATATCTAAATGTTCATCTGTTGAGTAACAGGAGCAGTCACTTAGAAATTCTTTTAACTTGTTGTTAAATGTTGGTTAGCTATACGTCAATCTTTTAAAGCTATTTGGCAGATGACCAAAGATTTCTGTGTCAACGAAATTCACCCCTTTCTGTGCCAAAGTCAAATTTAACCTAGAATAGTGAAGCTCATCCATTCTTCTAGTGTTGTAGCTATGCACTTCACTATTATTTTTGAATTGAGATGGATTATTAAAAAAAATTCATAAGTGAATGCATGTATTGCGAAGATCCTGTGAATATCCCAAGTTCCTTAAATAAATGTCTGCAAGGTGATCTTGGGTGTGCTCTAGCTATTATTCTGATTACACGGTTTTGTACAATGAATACTTTTTCTCTTAATGACAAATTACCTGAATATATGATGCCATATAAAATCAGTGATGAAAATAGGCACAGTAGGCTGATTTACTGATATGTTTATCAGCAAAATTTTCAATAACCCTAAGAGCATATGTAGCTGAACCTAATCATTTTAGCAGATCATCAATGTGCTTCTTCTAATTCAATTTCGTATCAATGTACACACACAGAAATTTTGAATATTCTGCCTTCACAACAGACTTCTAGTCAAAGTCTATGTTTATCAATGGCGTTATTTTATTTACTGTACAGAATTGTATGTACTGCGTTTTCACAAAATTTAGTGAGAGTCCATTTGCAGAGAATTACTTAATAATATTCTGAAAGACATTATTTACAATTTTCTCAGCTGATTCTTGCTTGTTGGGTGTGATTACTATACTTGTATCATCAGCAAAAAGAATTAGCTTTTTCATCTTCATAAATATAGAGTGGCAGGTCAGTAATGTATATTAAGAACAGTATGGGAACCAAGGCTTAATCCTGTGGGACACCATTCTTGATACCTCCCTTGTTAGAGAACTCTGCTGATTTTTGCGAACTGTTAATTTCAACTTTCTTGCAGTTAAATATGAATGAAATTATTATTTGTGCACTGTCCCACTCATACCACAACACTTACGCTTATCTAGAAGAATTTCATGATTCACGCAGTCAAACACCTTTGAGAAATCACAAAATACCCCAATATGTGATGTTCGGCTATTCAGAGCATATAATATTTGTTCAGTGGAAGCATATATACCATTTTATGTAGAAAGGGCTTTATGAAAAGCAAACTGACATATTGTTAGTACTTAATTTTTATAAATATGAGATGCTGCTCTTGAATACATTACTTTCCCAAGAATTTTGGATAATGCTGTCAGAAGTGAGAGCGGTATGTGGTTGGTAGCACCAGACCTATCCCCTTTTTTATGCAATAGTTTAGCAATAGCATATTGCAGTCTATATGGAAAAATGCATCATTTCAGTGAGCTGCTACATATATGGCTGAGAATCCTTCTTATTTGTTAGGAACAAGCTTTTAGTACTCTGTTGGAAATACCATCAATTAAATGCAAGCTTTTACTTTTGAGTTTTAATGTTTTCCTAATTTCAGAAGGAAAGGTGGATTGAATTTCAGTTTTATCAAATTGCATAGCTATTGCTCTTTCGTATACTCCCTTGCATTTTCTAATGAATAGCTGGATCCTATTTTCTCTTCAACACTTAAAATGATTAATCGAAATGTTTTCTAATTCTTTTTGTTAACAAACTTTCCATTGTATTTGATACAGATACAGTCTTTGTGTGCACTCAGTTGCACTGTTTCCCTTGAAAAAAATGTTTTAAATTGTTCTAATTTTATTATCAGAGGTTCTAATCTCTGACTTAATCCACATACGTCTGGAGTTTTTAATATCTTTTCTTAACACAGTGAAGTAGTTTTTATAATGTTTCTCTGTTTCTGGGATATTACTCCTTCTAGCTATAAGATATACTTCCTTCTTCCAATGGCAAGATATTTTTACCCCTTTAGTAAGCTATGGCTTTTTACATGGTTTCTTACATTTCTAATTCTGTGTTTTTTTTAGGGAAACTGTTTCCAAATATACTCACTAAGGTGTCATGAAATAGGTTAAATTTGAAATTAGTATCAGGTCCTCATTACACCTCATCACAGCCTAACTGTTGCAAGCTTTCCCTAAATTTTTCTATTGTTAAATTGTTAATAGAATGTATTATTTTGGAGGACTGTTTTCAATTACTGTATGGAACTATGGCATATACTATAACCAGTTGTTCATCATAATCAGACAGACCATTCTTAATAGGAAAAGTTTTCATCTGATTAAATTTTTGTTGATCTATAAAAACTTTATCTATCAGTGTGCTGCTTTCCCATACTACCCAAGTAGGAAAATCAATAACCGATGTCAAACTGAAAGAACCAAGTAATACCTTAAGGTCATGCCTTCTATCGGACTCTTTCACAAAATTTACATTGAAATCCACACAAATAATAATATGCTTCCCTCTGTCTGACACATAGCACAACAAAGAATCCAAGTTTTTCAAAAATAACTGAAAATTTCCCATCGAGGATCTATGCACAGCTACAATTACAAAAACGCCATTATTTAGTTTAAACTCTCATGCCCATGCTTCTATATGGCATCCAAGATATGCTCAATAATGTTCATGTTTAGGGAGCTTGGTGGCAGGCGAAAGTGTATAAACTCAAAAGAGTCTTCCTGGAGCCACTCTGTAACAATTCTGGACTGAGAGGTGTCGCATTGTCCTGCTAGAATAGCCCAAGTTCGTCGGAATGCACAATGGACATGAATGGATGCAGGTGATCAGACAGGTTGCTTATGTACATGTCACCTATCAGAGTCGTTTCTAGACATATCAGGGGTCTAATATCACTCCAACTGCACCCACCCCATAGCATTACAGAGCCTGCAGCAGCATTAACAGGCCATTGCTGACATGCAGGGTCCATGGATTCATGAGGTTGTCTCCATACCTATACACATCCATCTGCTTGATACAATTTGAAATGGGACTTGTCCGACCAGGCAACATGTTTCCAGTCATCGACAGTCCAATGTCGGTGCTGAGGCGTAAAGCTTTGTGTTGTGCGGTCGTCAAGGGTACAGGAGTGGGCCTTCGGCTCTGAAAGCCGATATCACTGATGTTTCGTTGAATGGTTTGCACGCTGACACTTGTTGATGGCCCAGCATTGAAATCTGCAGCAATTTGCGGAAGGGTTGCACTTCTGTTACACTGAATGATTCTCTTCAGTCACTGTTGGTCCTCTTTTTGAAGGGCTTTTTTCCGGCCTGAGCGATGTCAGAGACTTGATGTTTTACCAGTTCCCGATATTCGCAATACACACGTGAAACGGTCTTACGAGAAAATCCCTACTTTATCGCTTCCTCGTAGAAGCTGTGTCCCATCGTTCGTACGCTGACTGTAACACCCCGTTGAAACTCACTTAAATCTTTAACTTGCCACTGTAACAGCAGTAACCGATCTAACAATTGCGCCAGACACTTGTTGTCTTATATAGGCGTTGCCGACCACAGCGCCGTATTCTGCCTGATTACATACCTCTGCATTTGAATACCACATGCCTTTGGAGTTTCATTGTAGTTTACACCACTCTAACACAAACCCTGTGTCTGAGGTCGGTTTCCTAGCATATCTAGGGTCACAGCAGGCAGCGCATATTCATTAGATCCACAAACCATGTCCAGTAGATCTATCCCATGACATAGCTGTATGCTGTGGAGTACATACATCTGTCAATGAAGTCTTTGAAAGTGATCCGAACTTCAGATACTAGGCCCTTTACTACCGCTGGAAGCCTGTGGTAAGAACTTTGGAAACAAACTATGTAAGTGGAGAAGAGGCGAATTTATAATTTTTGGATTAGTTTTATGGGTTGGAAAAGGAGGAATTCCCTTAAACAAGAGACTATATATATACAGCTCGCTGTCTGGGATGAGCATCTCCAAAGCGGTTGACTGATGCCTGCTGCAACCACATCGAACTAAGAACAATGAAGCCCCTAGTAAGCAAACAGTTTTAGACGTTGACGAGTCAATGCATGATGCAGAGGACAGGACTTACGCATTCTGAAAAGCAAGACAGGAGGTGTATTTGACAATAGAGTAAAATGATAGCGAGACGGAAGTAAGCACATGAAGTAGCTATCAAGTCCGTATTTAATTATGCAAATGCTCTATCATTTCAAGTTCCCTGTTTATCCAATACATTTCACACATAAAAGCAGCCAGAATTCCTGCAAGCCGACCCAATAAATTTTGCGATCTAACAGTCACTGACCCACCACTATTAGCGAGTTGAACATTCGGTCATTTCAGTGATCTTCTATGTTAGAAGTGCTCGCCAAAGTGTGATATTTCTGAATTATTTAGTTGAAGTTTTATGCCGGTCACAGTGGCTGAGCGGTTCTAGGCACTTCAGTCTGGAGCCGCACTACTGCTATGGTCGCAGGTTCGAATCCTGCCTCAGGCATGGATGTGTGTGATGTCCTTAGGTTAGTTAGGTTTAAGCAGTTCTATGTTCTAGGGGACTGATGAACTCAGATGTCAAGTCCCATAGTGCTCAGAGCCATTTGAATCACTTTTGTACACAACTAAAAAAAAAATGGACCACAACAGGAATAAAAATATCGTGCTAGAATAAAAGGAACTTACATGAATACTCAAAACAAACCACAAATAACGTATTTATCAGCTACTTTAAACAATATAAACAAATACTTAGACAAGTTACAACAAAAGCAAAGAAAATGGAAAATGACATACAAATAAAAAGTTCCAGGAATAAGACTAAAGCAACCTGGAGTATCATAAAAAGAGAAACAGATACTACATCATTAGCCCATAAAAATATAGCACTTCATGAAAACAACAATAAAATATTCAACCCCACAGTAGTGGCTAATCAATTTAACAACTACTTTCCTAACGTAGCGCACAACCTGATTACCAAACATTACAACTCACAACCAGACAGCAATACACTCCAGTCAGATACAAAAATTCATAGAAGAACCCTATTTATGTCTCCTATAACACCTGTAGAATTATCTGTCATTATAAAAAGGTTGCCCAGTAAGTATCCAGCAGGTACTAATGAAATACCAGGTATTATCATCAAATAAAATGTAACATCTATTGTAGAAACATTAACGGATATTTTCAATTCATCATTCATGAGTAGTATATTCCCAAAAAATCTGAAAATGGCGAAAGCGACACCACTGTACAAGAAAGGGGACAAACATGAAGCTGCAAACTATAGACCTGTATCAGTATTGTCAGGCTTTGGCAAAATTCTTGAAAAACTATTTCTTAGAAGGCTGACAGCCTTTCTAAATAAAGAAAAATAATAAGTGATGCAAAACTTGAATTCAGATCTGGCAGATCAACACAGTCAGCTATTTATACTTTCTTAAATGAAATTATAACTGCAGTAGATAATAAGCAACATGTGTCTGGCATATTTATCTACCTCAGCAAAGCCTTCGATGTAACTGATCATAATACTCTGTTGCAGAAGATAGGCAATTATAGGATACAAGGCCTGCCAAACAAATGGATACATTCCTACCTTCATGACCGTCAACAGATCACTCAAATAAAATTCAAAGGCATAAAAACACAAAATAATTTGTAATTTTTACACTAATGTGCAAAACATTATATATGGAATTCCTCAAGGGACAGTCCTTGGGCCAATTCCTTTCATTCTTTATGTTAATGATTTGTCAGAAAAAATAACTAAAGGGACAACAGTACTTTTTGCAGATGACACAAATATCAGAATGAAATCATGTGATGAGGAAAGCCTACAAAAAACAGCTACAGGTATAATACAAAATTTAACACAGTGGTTAAGAACAAACAAGCTAATAATAAATAATGTAAAAACAGTGACAGTCAATTTCCACAATTTACACAAACTACATCCTGCAAGACCAATTTGTAAAATTGATGAAAAAACTGTCTCATCTGTGAGAGAGACAAAATTTTTAGGTATAGATATTTGGCAAAACCTAAATTGGGACACACATCTTAATCATGTAAATAAAAAGTTAAACACATGTATGCAGTAAGAATCCTCTCACAAAATACAAGCCGTGTGTCAGTGATCACAATGTACCATGGAAGTATTCAGTCACTGCTGATGTACAGCATTATCTTTTGGGGAACTATGTAGGTACAAACAAAACATTTAAGCTACAGAAAAAAAAATGTTGGAAGAATAAACCATGTTAAGTACAGAGACCCTTGTAGACCAATATTTCAAAATCTCAATATACTGCCTCATCCTTGCTTATATATGTATGAAATACTAAATTTCACAAAAGGAAGTGTTTTAAAACATGGTAATATCTTCAACTATAACTATGATTTTCATCCTCATGATACTAGGCAGAAGCATTATTTGCATGTCAATACAGTAAGTACAAACATTTGTAAGAGAGGAGTGTATCATACTGACATAATGCTGTACAATCAGATGCCATCCTATATGAAACAGATGCAAAATTTACAAAACTTTAAAGTGAAACTGAAAGAGTACTTGTTTGACCACTGCTTCTATTCTGTTTCCGAGTTTTTAGAGTACTGGAAAAGTATCGTGTAACTGCTCAAATATTCTTAACCAATTTATCATTTTATTTCATTCTGTTAATTTTGTCATCAATAGCCAACATGTATTGAATAATTTGTAATTAATCTTTTCAAAATAACAATGTGTATGATGTTGTGTATACTGTACCAACCTGACTTGTCCTACATCGTTTGTGCAAAATATGTACCTAAACACAATTTACTGGACCAATAAAGAAACACAAATACAAATACAATATAATCAAAGTAAGGTCCCAGCTTCTGTTAATGTCTACATACATAACAAAATCTTGGTGCAATGTAATTGATATGGTTTACAGTAACAGAGACATAATTGTATCATTGAAAATGGTTTCAAATGAAAAATAAATTTTAACTTAATGCGTTCAAGTTCAAAAGGAATTGATTACGATTACATCAATATGCTTGACACATACTTTCTGATACTGTGCACCGATTGTCATTCGTTTGACGAGTTTCTTTGCGTATTTCAGGCCCATTTTAAAGCATTCAAAAATAGGTACAAGTTTTACATTTGTAGAGATCAGCTTTTACTGCCTATTAACACCCTTTTCGTCTTGTCCTTGCTTCTATGTATTCTGCATACTTATCGTGTTTATCTATTGGGTTAGGTTGGGTTGTTTTTGGGGGAAGAGACCAAACTGCAAGGTCATCGGTCTCATCGGTTTTAGGAAAGGACAGGGAAGGAAGTCGGTCATGCCCTCTCAAAGGAACCATCCCGGCATTTGCCTGGAGCAATTTAGGGAAATCACGGGAAACCTAAATCAGGATGGGCAGATGCGGGATTGACCCATCGTCCTCCAGAATGCGAGTCCAGTGTGCTAACCACTGCGCCACCTCGCTCGATGTTTATCTATTCTTCTTCTGGTATGAAAGATGATGCTCTTTCCTGGCAGTAAACATTTAGTACTACAGTATGTCTACCAGTGACATCTTCTCCTCATGTGTATATCTTAACGTACAGTTAGTACATGTTCCATTATATTTAGCTAAAAACACAATTCCTATTCACTTTCAACTATCACTGCTGTGTTATCAGTTAACTATACTGTGCTAATTTTATGTCCTTGGTAAAGGATAACAGTCCTTCACCCATGCCAAATCCCACTAAAGCTGCTACAGTTTTCAGCACTACAATAAACTCCGAAATACGAACTCATCTGCATTTTGAATAAGCTTCTCCACTCAATATAGACCATAAGTAATAATTTCCAGTGTATTTATATATGCCAGCTGCTTGGCGACACTGCAAGACTGGAGTTGCAGGAGACCTGTGGGGTTTCCATGACTCATTATCTTGGACTCTCACTAAATCAGATGAGAAGATGAACAGAAACATAGGGTGCAAATATAATTCTACTCAATGAACAGAAACAAATATATCAAACACTACTCTTGCTTAGAGATTGTCTTTAGTCTTCTGATTAATTGTGTTCCACTTGTCGTCAAAAATCTAGAATAGGAAGAACTTACCGCTTTTTTCTCGCCTTTATTTTCCTGAGAGAAAGAAAAACCGCGTTTCATATCAGTAATAAGCTGTTTCGAAAATGAAATAATAACAAATCCAAACAGCTACAATGACGTAATAGTAGCCATGATATAGTAACAACGGATACTGTTACAAACGACATGGATGGTCAGCTGAAGTCAGTTTCAGGTCAAAGCCAATTCATACTTGCTGTCATGTCATGTCGTGTCACTTCTTATCAAAATATTCCACAACGTATTTCAAATGATGATATTCATATGTACTGTGAAAGTAACCGTCACATCACATCACGATATAGTCAAGGTTTCCCATGAAGAAAGTTTTGATTGGATCTTGATCTGCTAACATCGGAAGTTAGCCTATTTTCCACATGCTCACTCATGTTATAGCAGTTGATTTAATGCTTTTGTTTCTTCCTAATTTTGATTTGACTATTTTGCTTTATAATATAAATATCCTGTGACGACTTAGGCATTTTTCCTTTGAATGTTCTTCCATAAGTGACATCAGACATCTGAAATCTGTGAGTTGTTTTCTCTGTGGTGTAGACGTAGAATGACACAGTGATACACGGAAACAAAGAATCTCAACATGTATAATTTATTTTACATAACACAATATATTGGCTCAAATGGTCGGAGCACTTTGGGACTTAACATCTGAGGTCATCAGTCATAACACAATATACAAACATCTTACAATCGCACTCACTTGGTCTGAACTAACTGTTTTGAATGCAGACATGTCACTCTGCACTGTTATCACTTGTCAGTGGTAGCCTTTGGGGCGCTGTAGTGAAAGATCACCCCTCCTCCCTGCAGACTGCATAATACTGAAAAAGGAAGGAGGATTTGTCGACAACTAATGGGTGACGCTTATAGCAGTGGGTGCTGTGTGAGATCACATGACCAGCTGTACCATGGCTTGCACTGTTGTAAGACATGACTGGATCATATCTCATTGCTTGGAGTGCTGCAGATGTTGTCAGTAAGAGAGGAGTGTTCCACTTATTTGATGGTTGGTGACAGGGAGCGAGCCATAGTGGATGGTGTACCTGTTGGCTATGACATGATGTGTTGGACATTAATGATGCTTCCTCAGCTGCCAAAGACTGAAGTGTCAGCTGTGTGCGAAAACTGCAGCTTTTTTTTGGCTATGTCTGTATTCCTGATCGTGACATACTTGATGGGAAGACTGTCTATGCGAGACATAGCAACACCAACATGAAGTCCACTGTCTTTGGATACGTTTTGTATCGGTGTGTGTAGTCATATAATTTGGCGCCGTGTTTTTGACTCCTACAGAGAGGTGGCGTCAATCAGTTTTACTGTTATTTCTGTGGGCTTACTTACTTTACTGTTACTTCTGTGAGCTGAAAATCTCTAATACCTATGGTGACATCTGCAGGTTGTGCCAGCAGAGAGCCAGTGGTAGGCATGTCATCTGAAGTGTTATCTTGTTGGAGATGAATCATGTTGTCCAAGGAGTGAAGGGTCCATACAGGCCTTAGTCTGTTGATAGTCACTGTTCTTATTTTGTTGTTTAAGTCTATGTCAACCATGTGGTTACACCACTGCAGAACCATAAGTTGTCCATTAAAAGGTGGCTACAGCACTAGCTGTACAGTATTGACACGAACCCTTGCATAATCAAAGTCAATGAGTACTTTAGAAATGAAGAGTGTCTGTGCCATGGGTGGCGATGGAAGAGGTAAACGTGAGTAGTGTATATTTCTTTTGATCCTCTGTACAATATCCAGTAGGTCAGATAAGCTGGAGGGTGGGTGTAGGTAGCACAAATTCCACAAGCAATGTCAGCATCTCCCATATAGAATCTCTGCTAGCGATGCTTATAAATCAACTTTTTGTGCCATGCCGACTCTGAGTAGCACCTGTGGGAGGGCCTCCATTCATTCATCCACACAGCACATGATTGGGGATTTCATTGTTTGGTGCCATTGTTCCACCAGGCTATTGATTTTGGGACGATAAACCGTGGAATCATGGTGATTCATTCCGCACAAGTTGCATAATACATTGGAAAGTGAAGACTTGAATTGGCGATCCTGATCTGTGGTAATTGTGGCAGGACAGCCAAACCAGTCTACCGGTGCATCACAAAAGCGCGGGCTGCACGTTCTACTGTAATATCAGCAATCAGGATGGTCTTCACCCAGTGGGTTACTCAGTTGATCGTTGACAATCCTTCAGATTCTGGTAAGTGTCCCACTAGATGGATGTGTACATGTTAAACCGCCCAAATGGAATTTTGAACTTGCTGAGATGAGACTGTGCATTTCAGCCCATGTTGTGGGTTGATAGTCCAGGCCCACCTTTGTACATTTTCGACTCTCATGCTTAACACCTGGCCAAACAAAATGTTCAGTAACAATCCGAGTCATTGGTCATACATCTGGGTGGCTGAGATTAATGCCTCGAAGATATGTACCATGTTGACAAAGATATTATATCCCAAATATGTTGTGGCATGTCAGTCCATTCTCAGAATCAGCTTCCATCTTGAGGTTAGTTGATGCATCTGATCACAATCATGTTCTTACGCAGCTCTGTTGAAGTCGAGGGTGAGGATGATGGTGCTGATCCATGAAAAGTAATCACCCACAATGATGTATTTTACCCGACAGAGGAGGTGGACATCTGTAGAATACTGTGTGATCAGATCAAGGTGTTAAAATTGTCCCAGGTTGGTTGTAAATGATGGATGTTGAATGGCTTGATCCACAGATTTATGATCTGTATATATAAGCATGCAATGGCTCTCAATATCATCACGCAAATAGTATATGATCTCTAAAACCACGAGTAGTTCACACTCAAAAGCCGACCATTTTTTCTGTGAGGCTGTATAGTTTCTGGAGAAAAATCTAGATGTTGTGTACCAACTACTACTTCCTGCTGAATGGCACCTACAGCCGTGTCGCTTGCATCCAACATAATTGTAATGTGTGTGTCCAGTGCTGGGTGTGCCAGAGCAATTGTATGTGCTAGACACTTCTTCACGTGGGTAAATGTTGAATTTCTGGTCTCCTTAATAGTTTACGCTTGCCTAGCGTGTGAGAGCCCACAAGGGTTTTCATGTGTTGTTTGAACTTGTGCAGTATATGGGAGATTACCAAGAATCATTAAAGGATGTGATACGTGTGAGGAAATGGCAGGTGCCAAACCACTTGAGTATGATCCAGTGTGGGCTTCCCCTTTGCATTGAATGTATGTATGAAAAACTTGACCTCCTTTTTATGTAGTTGTTACTTGTCTCTGTTTATAGTCACCACTGCATCACGTGGGTCCGTGGAAACACGTTCAAGATGAACTTCATGGTTCTGATGATCGTAGGAAAAACTATGAATGCATCTAAATATGAATAGTAGCAGTTCCGTTTAGACGTTATCCAGTAAATGAGCCATTTCCAGATCTGAGACGCATTTTTGAGACCATATGGCTTCCCCAGAAACTCGTATAAACCGAACAGGGTGATGATAGCCAGTTTAGCAACATTATCTAAATGCATATAGACCTTTCAGTAAGTCTTTTTACAGTCAGTCATGGATGAAACAGTTGCCCCTGTGATTGCATGGGTAAAGTCACATATGGTTGGTCCAGATAACTGTCATAAATCGTGTGTAACCTAAGTATTCTGTAGTCTCCACATAGACAAGTAGAACCATCTTTCTCAGCTACTAATTTAATGGGCTCTGCCCATGCATTGTCTGGTGGCCATGTGATGCCTGCATGCAATGTGTCATTCGCTGCCATCTTAGGTGGCTGCAGGAGAGCCAGGGAGAAGCAGTGTACTTTGTGCCAAATGGATGGCCCCATTGTATTTATATGGTGCATTGTACACTTTTTAACCATATACTGACAAAGTGGAGCCCTTGGTGCAACACTAATGGGATCAGAAAGTTTTTGGGAAGACTGAAGAGATGACATGAGATGCACCTTACTAACCTGAGAGAGTTCTTTATGTAGGATTTCAGGCAGTGTAGCTACCTCTGCATGTGATGGAAGGGTGTAGATGTCTGTTGGAGACATAGCTGCATCGTTTGCCGCTGCTGTGGCGTGTCTTTGTTGGTGTTGAGCAGGTCAGGCTGTGCAGCCCCCATAGTGTGTTGTGAATAGGCACAGTTCGCCATTGGAGGCGTGACTGCGTCATTCAGGACCGCTTCTGCCTGTGTTTTTTATTGTAACAGGTCAGGATGTGCGTTGGAGAAAGGTTGCCTATTGGGGACCTTCCTGCATTATTCACAGTCTTCACAGCATGTGTAGATGTAGATGTAGATGTTCGTTTTGTTGGTGGACGTCTGGCTGCATGGTATCCTAGGCACATAGGGGAGGGGCATGATTGCTGGTCGGGGGCACATCTGGATCATTCACAGCTGTCGTGATATGTGTTAGGTGTCGTAATTGCTCCTGCACGTGAGCATGGCCAATCGACTTCTCATGTATTTGCTAACATGATCTATTGTTGTTGTAATGTAGGGAATAAGTCATCACAGGCGCGGAGTGATGTGCCTGGGTAGTGGGAACAATATGTGTTGCCTCGGTACATATGAGTAGTGTTGAAGTTAAGTCGTCAGCTTCTGTACTGCCAGTCACAAGCAGGCATGATTGTTGTCTTACGACCTGTAAACAGATTCGAAGCGAAGAGCCCCAGGATGAATGGTGTATCACATGATGGAACAGGGCAGCCCAGGCGATGTGAAGGGAGAGATGGAACTTTCTGGGGAACATTTGAATCAAAAACCAATTCCAATGGATCCAATTGCTCGTCTGTGTGCACCTTTATGTTCCTGCCATGAACTTATGGCAGCATAATTGTGTATTATGTTTAAATGTGTACACTTTTTTGAGAGTGTGGTATTACCATTGCACCATTCAGATTGCTGGTACGACTTTATTAAGATCTCCGTGGGTTCATCTGATTCGACGTGTGCTTCAGTCTAGCTCAGAGCTGTTTTATGGTTTTTAAAATGTTGTATAAGGAAAAGATCTCTGCAGATCCATCTGATTTGATGCATGCCTCAGTTTAGCACAGACGCATTTTACGTTTTTTTAAATGTTGTAAAAGAAAAAAATTACAGCAATCTAAATATGCCCCACAAAGGTAAAACGCATTGTTAATAAAAGAATAAGTTGCAACCAAGACTGTTTATAATTCAAATATTCTACATGTGGTTGCTGTACCAGACAGCCAAATGGAGCTGAAGAAATTTTAATTTCTGAGGAAATAAATCCTCAGAACCAGTTTTACAACATCGTCATTGTAGAACGTCCAAGTACAACATAACTCGTTCATGAGTAGTACAATATGTTCTGCTTTCCCATGCATGTGGATGTAGCCCTTGTTTGCCACACGGAGTTGCAAACTTGGAGCCTCATAGCAAGGTTCAAGTATGTGTTGCAGTACTGTACATACTTCTGAGCCTACATCGATCAGGAAGAATGTATTCGTGGACTCATCCTGGATATACATATGGCCTCCAGTGTGTATTGTCATAGTGGAGGAGAGTCGAACCGTCAATGAAGGACAAATCAGTGTGCCTTTATCAGGATGCGTTAAAAGTTTGAATGTAAACAGGGCTGGCGACAGTTGAGAGCAGCAGCGCCGAAATGTGCATGTTAACAGCAGGTGAGAAGTGGCAGGGTGAAGGAATCAGCTGGCCTGAAGATGTCAATCAGTGGTGCCGTGCCATGCAAAGTACACTTGGAAAACCAGCATAGGGCAGCGGGTTGTGACGTCAGCTTCGATCGTCGTTGGACGATATTGCCTCCGTTGGGTCCAAATGGCTCTGAGCACTATGGGACTTAACATCTGAGGTCATCAGTCCCCTGGACTTAGAACTACTTAAACCTAACTAACCTAAGGACATCACACACACCCATGCCCGAGGCAGGATTCGAACCTGCGAACTTAGCAGCAGCGCGGTTCCGAACTGAAGCGCCTAGAACGGCTCGGCCACAACGGCCGGCTTCGTTTGGTGCTCTGGCCAGTAAGCGTGATAGTGTTACGGAGATGTTTAGCAAACTCAAGTGGCAGACTCTGCAAGAGAGGCGCTCTGCATCGCGCGTAGCTTGCTCGCCAGGTTTCGAGAGGGTGCGTTTCTGGATGAGGTATCGAATATATTGCTTCCTCGTACTTATAGCTCCCGAGGAGATCACGTATGTAAAATTAGAGAGATTCGAACGCGCACGGAGCCTTTCCGGCAATCGTTCTTCCCGCGAACCATACGCGACTGGAGCAGGAAAGGGAGGCAATGACAATGGCTTGTAAACTGCCCTCCGCCACACACCGTTGGGTGGCTTGCGGAGTATAATTATAGATGTAGATGTAGACCAGAAGAGGGAGTACGTTGGCTTCCATTGATCCGCTATGCATGTTGTATGACTGTCAAACGTTTGTCTTTCACGGCCAGTTTCTGTCTAAACAATCTTTTCTGTGTGCATTCATTGTCAGCTTCAGCTGCTGAGTAATAGGTCACTGATTAACTCTGTATGCTCAGCGAGATAGCGCATTAGCATGACAAATTTCAAGTAACCGTCCACAATACCTATCGTCTGCGGCTGAACCCCCAAGATCTATTACTATTGGCTTGAATCACGCTTTTTAATTAACGACAAATCGCATTAAAATCGCATCATGTACTCATCCTAACAGTATTACAATGACTTTTGATTGTTGATCAAGAGCTCTTATATTTTTTTTATTCTTTCAGTTAATACCGTTTCGTTAACCAGGCCGGTTTAGAATTACTGTTTTTTCACGATGACTAGCCACATTCTGTGCACCCAGTCACTGCAACTTGTTTTTTATATCTTTTACCGTTATCCTGGACTATAGTGATGCGCAACCTTGCCCTCGGTAGCACTGTGTCCCTAAAACTGTTATACCGGGCCCCACTGCAAGGTCTCTGATGCTATTCATATATAGGGAGTAGTGATATCAACTTTGCCATGTTTCGATTGACCCATGTGTGTCCTATTTGGACTGTTTCAAGCTTAATAAAGGCCATTGACTACTTATTCATGAGTGACTGGTGGATATAGGAATTAGATTCTCAACTACACTCACTATGCATACAAAGCACAGTCTTAATGTTAACACTACCTACTTTTGATATCGTTTTGGTATCACAAACATATCCACCACGCCACAGTCGAAGATTTCAGTTGAGGTTACAAGAGTATGTGACTCATCTTGTATTACCCTACTGCAATAAATACTATTAAAAGGTATTCTCTTGTTTTCTTTATGGCCGCCAAGCACTAATGGAGCTAATTTACTTTGCTTTAACTTTGAATCGAATTTTGGATGGTTGCTAGATTGTAATTCCAGTTATTGTTAATTACTTTTTTCAGTATAGAAACTATCATTCTGATTCATTCACATTCTGTGAAGCAGCCGTCTTTGATTTACATATCAATTTATGGAAATCAAATTTCTTTAACAAGAATTCAGTTTTCGGTAGAACTTTGAAATTAATACAGCTAAATATTTACGTCAAAAGAACTGGATCACAAAGCGACCAAAGCACTCATTTAAAAGTTCCGTTCTTTCTGTGAGAATGATCAAAATTACTTCAGCAGTCTTAATTTAGACATTTTCCAATCTTTTAGGTAATGAAACACTATGATTTGGGGAAACAACACATTTCGAGTAATTTTGAAATTGTCTTGGAATTGGGAGTGTGAAATATTTTAGATTGAAATTAACACTGTCTTTAAGAATTATTTACATATAGTTCACCACACATTATACAAAATTGCGATAAGCTCCTGTACAGTTCTAGTCTTTAAGAAAATTATCTGTGCCATGTCTTATCATGTTGTGACGTTTATTATTGCGTACATCATTTAACTGAGAAGTGGAAAACCAAGATTGCACTGTTTCTTCACATCTCTCATACATTAATTACTTGTCGACCAATAGTGTGACATGTACACAGACTTTCAGTACAACTGCTCCATACTAACGAGCATTCTACGACACTGATGCTATATGCAGCAAAATTACAAATTTTGTGTTTGCAACGAAAAATGACATTCCAACTGTGCATCCTGTATCTGCTTCAATGTACATGCCTACTATGTCGCAAATACGAGCTTTGGACATGTCCATTACACAATAACAACCCAATGACAATAGTTCCACCATATCTTATTGTAAAACTACACTGTGTGTACCAATAGATGCTCACACTACAGTAATCAGTGGACTAAGTCATGCAATGAACTGAACCATTGTTACTTCAGTGGCCACAGCTCCAAAACTTTGCAGCATCACTACTGTGCAAATTATTTCATCTGTGTTTTACAATTTCAGAGACGATTTAACTGCATGCACGTTAGCGCCACACCACATTATAATTGTTAAAACGCACATTTTAGCACAAAATAAATTTTTACATCACCAGCCATAGACGAGGCTGCTCAGTTCAATTCCTCACTATCCTCCCTCCTTTTTTCTACTGCACATGAAACCGCTGCACACCGAGCTGTGCAGCCAATCACAACTTGAGACAACCATTATTATTACTTTTAAGCTCAAGTAGTGATTTTATAAACCCGAGGAATACATTTACAAAGATGACAACAACTCTTTCTCCATATTAACTAATACATATCCAGAAATTCGTTATTTTTCTAAGCTACAAAGATCTCTGTTCCATTTAAGTGGTATAGGTAAGTATCGAAATTTATCGATCGTTCACAATACATCGAAAACATTTACGGAAAATTTTGTAATATTATTACATTTTGTTGCCAAGTATAGCAGTTCCATTACTCATCATAAACATGCACTCCTTTATTGTAAGCCATAAAGTCACCTGGTCTGACTTGAATGGAGGAATTTTAGGTTATGTTGCTACTTGTCATTTCATGGCATAGTCCAGTGGTTTCTTCCCTGTTAGCGTCTGTTGGTACACAGGGTGTAGTTTTCCGATAAGATATGGTGGAACTATTGTCCTAGGGTTGTTGCTGTATAATGCTTCTCTAAAGTTCGTATTTGCGGCATAGTAGGCGTGCACATTGCTGCACAGTCAAAATATTATTTGTCCTTGTGAACACAAAATTTGTAGTTTCGCTGCATATTGCATCAGTGTCATAGAATGCTTGTTAGTATGGAGCAATTGTACTGAAAGTCTGTGTACATGAAGCATTAGACATGGAAGGTGTAAAATCAGTCCATACATACATAGGTCATGAAGCATCACCAAAACGCGCTCTGTTAAGTTCGGAGCACCAGTTAACTGACAAAAATTGCCATTGTTGCTTCGCATTCATTGTGTCCTGTGCAGAAATAATAGCAGTCACGGCCTGTTCCAATTTGCACACTGTTTGTTGTTGCAAGTACTGTGGGCAATTGCACGATTAATACAGTACCTGATGTAACTGGAGTTGTTGAATCTCATAAATCATCCAGTGGACACGAAGTTGTGTATGCTGATTGCATTACATGCACTAAAAAATATAGAATGTCATTGTAATCGTGATGTTTTCGCAGTTGGGGTCACTAATCTATGTAGTTTTCACCGTGACATAGACAAAAAAATCACCAATGATACTTAAAGATGTAGAATCTTAACACATATAATTTATTTTACTCAGCACGATACACGATCAACTTACATTCGCAGTCGTTCGGTCTGAACTAACTGTTTCTGGCGCAGACACTTCACCCTGCACTCCCATCGCTGGTCAGTAATAGTCTTTGGGGCACTGTCCCCAAAACACGAAATATTATTTAAGTTTTGCAGTATCAGAACAGAGCTGTTGTCTATACTGTGTGTAGATAAGAGCATATGTTGATGAAACAATTTTCATTGAACAACATTTTAAGTGAAAAAATCGGCCCTAATGCAGGAGGAAAGTACAGTTGTTTATAATGTTATTGGTTACATGAGAAAAAAAGTAACAGAAAGGTAAACATGCTTTATTTATTCCCTTGTAAATATTTCTGAAGTGTTTGTATGGATTTATTTTCGCTAGCAAGTAAATGTCGATGTTTTGAAATGTCGTTTCACTTGTCAGCCCTTAATCACATACAATTGATCAAGAACATATATTACAAAGTTTACTTTTTGTCTTTAATAAGCACACTGGGTATCATGTCACACCACATCAGGTTCTGTCAAAATATACTGCAATGCATTTCAAAAAGTGGCATCCAAACTTGTCATCATGTCATCTCACATCATGTTGCATCAGGTCACAGTATTATCAAGATATCTTGGGCATGAACTTTTGATGGCTCACGTCATCATCTGTTGAGACGATCAAGTGACTGGATTCTTCATGTGACCCCCAAGGTCATTTCCTCCCATGCATAGCCATATGCCCATCTCCATACTTCATTTTGTTGTAGTTTTCTTTATTTGTTATAAATTGTTTCATTTCGTCATTTTTTCGTTAAAATTTATAACTTTAAAATGAATGACTAAAGATCAACTGAAGCAGTAAGGCAGTAGTCTGAATTATAAAACATGAGTGTACTAAATTACTTGCTATCACATTTATAAAGTGGATTTTTATGCACACTGGTACCTTATTTAATATTTTACAATGAAATGGATTGCACTATGGCTGCAATTTGCACTACAAATAATAATAAAGTAATGGACTGAACCTTCAGACACAGCAGAAGTGGAAAATGCTTTTTTTGTTAATTATACATAAAATAATGTATTAGAGTAGTTTGTTTAAAAATGTGTATTTGTAGCATGCTTATTTATTGTTATGTAGGTCTCTGGGTTGTGTGTGAAATAGTTTTGCAAGCATCAATGGTCAATATTTACGTGGCATTACTAGCTAACCACAGTATAAATTAGGTACCTGAACTGTTGAAGGCGTAATGCAAGATGTAAAGAAAACCCATAAATCTTGAATGGGAAGGAATTCAGGGAGATATGGCTATTGCACAAAAATTTGTGCTGCAGTCACAACTAAACTAAATAAACAAAATTTTCACAGGGTGTGATGGCAGTTCGTAATGCCTTGTTCCTCTTCGTAATTCTGGGTGTAATTGGAGGAACAAATGAAAAAAAAACTGACGCTTTTACTTTCTAAAATATTTATAAAATAAATATTCCTCTTCCTTGAGCTGCTAGTATAGTGTGTGAAATGCGTCTTCTGTACCATGTAATGAAATTTTCGGACCCACACTCTTTTTTGTGTTGTTCTCGACTTACATCTTCCTTCTCCAATGCATAAGCTATCCCTGCAAAGTGTAAACCATTTGAAGACCATTTTCGTACAAGTGTGGACCCCAGCATCCATGTGTATAAAGCCTAACATAAACAAGTTTACCCCAAGTGAATAAGTCTGGAACTGCCAACTTTTTCGTTGGATCTATCACAGGATACACCTAACCTGTAAGTCTACACCAGGACTCCAAGAGAACATATTCAGGACCACAGGTACGTTTACTTCAATTACTTTGCTGAGTGTGAAAGCTGATATTTTTGTAAAGCTGCTCTTTATTCATACTGAAACTTCTGAGAGGTCTAACTTCGTAATTTATATGCACTCATTGTTATTTTGTGCAGCTATAACAAAATTACACTATGATTGTACGGAATTATGGACGACATGTTCGTTTTATGTCATGCTGGTATATGCAAATGATTACCTGTATTCACATTTCACAGCATTTTAGACATGGGCGACACAGTTATCTACACAACATGTGCCATGACAGTGTCCGCATCAACTGTTAGGAGAAGGGCAGAATGAGGACTTAATGTCAGGTGCAGGAATTGTGTTCGACTCTGACTGGGAAGAAGGGGTGAAGGCAGGACATATACCCCCTGTTAACGGAGGAGTTAAGGGCCAGATATCCTCAGGAATTTAGGCACTTCGCCAGAATGGATGTGCCTTGTCAATGATACATGATAGGCTCCGCGCAAGGGACAGAGCAATCTGGGACTCTATTGCATAACAGTGCGACCGTGAAGATGCAAAATGATGTTTAGAGTCCTCACTGATCGCGGCTGGCACAACTGCTCTAACTTCTGCGACTATTCTCACAACACTACTCTTCCTGGTACGCTCAAATTATACAAAAGATGCAATAAAGTAAAATAAACGCTGTACTTTCACCAATTAAGGCGATACATACACATCTAAAATAAAATTAGATGCATATGTACGTAAAACGTGTAAATTCAGAGTTAAACATGTGTAGTTGTACTTTATTATCGTACAGCATATCTAGAATATCACACGGACATTACCATATACCCCTACAGGCACACATAAATTTCTTCGATTCATTCCATTTCTACAGTAAGAAGCTATGATTGTATGTACAGCTTTTGTCTACATCTACATGGATACTCTGCAAATCACATTTAATTGTGTGGCAGAGGGTTCATCGAACCACATTCACAGTTCTCTATTATTCCAATCTCGTATAGTGTACAGAAAGAAGAAAGAACGAACACCTACATTTTTCCATACGAGCTCTAATTTCCCTTAATTTAGCATGGTGATAGTTTCTCCCCATGTAGGTCTGCTTTAACAAAATATTTTCGCACTTGGAGGAGAAAGTTGGTGATTGGAATTTCAGGAGAAGATTGCACCGCAAATAAAAACACCGTTCTTTTAATGATATCCATCCCAATTCCTGTATCTTTTCAGTGACACTTTCTCCCATATTTCCCGGTAATTCAAAACGTGCTGCCCTTCTTTGAACTTTTTCGATGTACTCTGTCAATCCTATCTGGTAAATATCCCACACCGTGCAGCAGGATTCTAAAGGAGGATGGACAAGCGTAGTGTGGCTGCCTCCTTAGTAGATCTGTTACATTTTCTAAGTGTCCTGCCAATAAAACGCAGTTTTTGGTTAGCTTTCCCCACAACATTTTCTGTGTGTTCCTTCCAATTTAAGTTGTTCGTAATTAGAATTCCTACGTATTTCGTTGAATTTACGGCCTTTGGATTTGATTGATTAATCGTGTTTTAACCGAAGTTTAATGGATTCCTTTTAGCACTTTTGTGAATAAGCTCATGCTTTTCGTTATTTAGGGTCAGTTGCCAATAGTCGCACCATATAGATATCTTTTCTAAATCGTTTTGCAATTTGTTTGATCTTGTGATGACTTTACTAGTCGATAAACGACAGTGTCATCTGCAAACAATCTAAGATGACTGCTCAGATTGTCTCCCAAATCGTTTATATAGATAAGAAACAGCAAAGGGCCTATAACACTGCCTTTGGGTACGCCAGAAATCACTTCTGTCTTACTCGAAGGCTTTCCATCAATTGCTACGAACTGTGACCTCTGTGACAGGAAATCATGAATCCAGTCACATAACTGAGACGATATTCCATAAGCATGTAATTTCACTATAGGCCGCTTTTGTGGTACAGTGTCAAAAGCCTTCTGGAAATCCAGAAATTTGGAATCAATTTGAAACCCCTTTCAACAGCACTCAACATTTGATGTAAGTAAAGAGCTAGTTGTGTGTCACAAGAACGACGTTTTCTAAATCCGTGTTGATAGTGTGTTTTCTTCGAGATAATTCATAATGTTCGAACACAAGGTATGTTCCAAAATCCTGCTGCATATCGGCGTAAATGATATGGGCCTGTAATTTAGTGGATTATTTCTACTACCTTTCTTGAATATTTATGTGGCCAGTGCAACTTTTCAGTCTTTGGGCACAGATCTTTCGTAGAGCGAACGGTCGTATATGATTGTTAAGTATGGAGCTATTGCATCAGCATGCTCTGAAAGGAATCTATGTGGTATACATTCTGGACCAGAAGACATGCTTTTATTAAATGATTTAAGTTGTTTCACTACTTCGAGGGTATCTACTTCTACGTTACTCATTTTGGCAGCTGTTCTTGATTCGAATTCTGGAATATTTACTTTGTCTTCTTTTGTGAAGTCATTACGGAAGGCTGTGTTTAATAACTCTGCTGTGGCAGCACAGTCTTCGATAGTATCTCCATTGGCGCTAACGTACTTCTCATACAACCGAAATCTCTCTGGATTTTCTGCCAGTTTCCGAGACAAAGTTTCGTTGTGGAAACTATTATAAGCATCTCACATTGAAGTCCGCACTAAATTTCGAGCTTCTGTAAAAGATCGCCAGTCTTGGAGATTTTGCGTCTGCTTGGATTTGGCATGTATTTTTCGTTGTTTCTGCAACAGTGTTCTGATCCGTTTTGTTTAGCACGGAGGATCAGCTCCGTCGCTTCTTAATTTATTTGGTATAAATCTGCCAGTTGCTGCCGATACTCTTTCTTTGAATTCATGCCACATCTGGTCTACACTTATATTAATTTGGAATAAGTGAAGATTGTCGCTCAGGAAAGCGTCAAGTGAATTTTTATCTGTTTTTTTTTGAATAGGTATATTTTTCGTTGTCAATGGAAATTTTTTGAAAAAAGTAAAATACTCATTTATTTTATTACTCTGTTAATTACTCGGTGAAAAATGTGTTGAATATTTCCCGCAATAGACAAAAGAGTCCTCAAGAGCTCACGTAATTCTCGACTGTTGACCACCTCCGAAAACAATAACGTGCAAAAAGCGCGCTGGGAATGCTGCGTTCTGCGCGTCGGCGGAAACATCGACACTGCTGCTCTTGCGCGGACACACGGCAGAATAGAACCGCTGCTATTTCTTCCCAGAAGATGAACCGCCTGCTAAAATCGTAGCTTCACCCGTTCTGTCTCTAGGCGGCAGGCCGTCTACACCTAACTCAGGGAGTCTATATAGGCTCTCCAACATAACTTGTACATGTTGTGTCGATTAAAAATGGCTACCACATTTGTATGTGCACTTCGCACATAAAACAGCTGAAAATCATCTTATGAAGGTCACAATTCGCGCTAAGAAACAGTTGAGGACAGCTATACGAGTTGAGCTCACGTGACTGGAATTGACTAGAAGTGCTGTGATGTGACGGGTGGTGTGAATACACTTCGACGTAATGATACCATAGTGGCCAGGACTTGAATTCTCCGTCTACTTTTGTACACTGCAAGCCACCATGAGGTACATGGCACATGGTACCTCCCATTGTACGAGTTATTAGGGTTTCTTCGTGTTTTTGAAAATTTGTTAATATTTTCTCGGGATAGTTTACATCCTTCTTCAAGAGTCTTCCAGTGCATTTCCTTCAGTATCTCTGTGACATTCGTCCCCTGATTAAACTGACCTGCGACCATTCGTGCTGCCCTTTTCTGTATACGTTCAATATCCTCTGTTAGTCCTATTTGGTATGAATCCCATACATTTGAGCAATATTCTAGAACTGGTTGCACGAGAGACTTGTAAAAACAATCCCCTTTGTAGACTGATTGCACTTTCCCAGTATTGTGATTATCCCACGTCGTATCCCTGGCCGATTTCAACAGTGACTCATGAATTCTGATGCTATTACTCCGACTTTTTACATGGGCGTATGGTATCAGATAATCTGCCTTTCATCTGTCAGTAGCTACTGGGTTTCAGCGAATTGTTGTGACATGACGTAACGTCGAATGTGAATGCACACCGATGTGATGTGACCATCGAGTTTACTTCGAATGTTTGTTTTTAAGCCAAAGATGTTAGAAAGAGCGTGCGTGTGCCTGAAGCTTGTTTGTTATATATTTATTGTGTAGCAGAGGTGTATGAAGTAGTGATTGTGAGGATTGTAGTAATACAAAGTGGGATAATGCAATGGTCCGAGAAAGAATTTCAGGACAAAAAGAAACGGATACTCAACAGTACCGATTTAAGTCGCAAAGGTAGTGTGGACAGTGACATTGTTGAACTTGTTGATTTTATCAACTCTCACAACCAATATGTTACAACAAGTTCGTGTTCAGGCCGCTTGATCGTGTTTTGTGAGGTATTTTGTTTTCTGTCGTTGTGACTTATCCCTCTTACGAAAAATGGCGTTATTTTTTGTATAATTATCGAAGGGCATGTATGAAAGGAAAGAAATCTACATGTGTAGGTGCCGTCAATGGGAAACAGTAAAGAAGGATGCAAGTGGTTGTACACAACACATGATGACATCGATATGGAGGATATGATGAGTAAGCTTGACCCAACTGTGGGAGATCTCGTGCTGAAATTTGAACCTATGATTCTTCACGTACAATGTCATACAGTAGAAGACGCAAAACATTTGGTTTGTTGTGGACTTTTTTTATTGTTTTTAATCTTAAGGATAATTGTTTACCAGTTGCATGTGTGATCTGTAATACTGTGTATGACTGCCAGATTTCTTTGCAGGTAATATAAATCTTATGTGCGTACTTCGGAGGTTTCGTGTGTGTCATTCCTGCAAATCCAATGTTCTGAGGTTCAATGTGTGTTTAGTCGTGGGGTTTGTTTTTATCACTTGTCCGTTTCACACCAGGCAATAATTTGTTGGAATGAAAAAGTTGATCTGTGGTCTGTAGGGTACACAGATGTATGGGGATCCAATAACTGATTAGGTAAATCGGTTCAGAAGTATAAAGAAGGCGAGGGCATGTTATCTCCATTAGTATTATCCCAATTTAAGGATAATTGTGTTCAAACCAACCATATCACTTTCAATAGTAGCATTCTCAATGAAGGACAATAGTGTTCAAACCATCCATGCCACCTCCAATAGGACTATCCCTATTGCAGGACAGCAGTGTTAACTACGTATCACAAAAATGGCTCTGAGCTCTATGGGACTTAACTTCTGAGGTCATCAGTCCCCTAGAACTTAGAACTACTTAAACCTAACGACATCACACACATGCATGCCCGAGGCAGACTTCTGAGGTCATCAGTCCCCTAGAACTTAGAACTACTTAAACCTAACGACATCACACACATCCATGCCCGAGCAGGATTTGAACCTGCGACTGTAGTGGTCGCGCGGTTCCAGACTGTAGCGCCTAGAACTGCTCGGCCACCCCGGCCAGCCTACGTATCTCATTTCCGATGTATTGTGTATGTCATTACTTGGCTGAAGAGTTAGGTTTAGTTGTTTGCTTGTTCCATGTATAATAAATGGTTCATTCTCTGTCAAGTGGCCTAAATTTAAACAAGGTGTCCACTTGACCCTCTCCAATTTTGATCAAGTTTTCACAAGAGGTATGTATGGGAATTAATCCAACAATGCCAAATTAGACAAGTGCAGCAATCAGCAGATGAAGTGCAAAGACTTCTGTAATATTCTGTTGCGTTTAATGTACCATTTCTTTTACAAGGATTGGACTGGATTGTCTAATACTATTTCATAGGCTAATTTCTTATACTAAAGATATCTTAGCTAGAATTTAAAAAAAAAAGAAAATCGCCAAAAGCACATTGTCGTGTGTGTATACCATTTCCAGCTCCAAGACCAAAATTTTAGGCAACCTGTAATTTTGAAAACCCAGAGCCATCACATCACATGGCAGTGCCAGAAAATTTAAGTAGGCCTAGGTTAGACTGTCTGGACCATAGAAGAAAGATCTACAGAGCACAGATGCCACACAGATAAACAACAACCAGGAATGCCAGCTGTTGTTAACACTGTCTCTATATGGGAGATAGCTTGAAGTATTGACAAGGGTAATGTCATGTTGTCAAATTATGTCAAGAGATGCTGGGGGAATTAGATTAAGAAATGAGACACTAAAGTTACTTGAGGAGATTTGACATTTCGGAAGTAAAGTAACTAACATTGACTGAAATTTAAAGGATATAAGATTCAAACTGGCAATAACAAGAAAATCTTTTCTGAAGAAGATAATTTTGTTAAGATCTAATAGGAATCCAAGTGTTGGGAAGTTGTTTTTGAAGTATTATCTGGAGTATAGTCTTAGACTGAAGTAATTGCGAATAATTACTAAAGATTAGAAAATATTTCCGGCATTCTTTTTCATTGTGCTTGTCTGCAACTCAACGCGTCTTCTGTGTGGTGAGTAGCAATCTGTATCCTTTCCATATTGTTGTTGTTGTTGCATGCTGGACTGTCCATCGTTTGTAAGTGTATTAAGTGGTTCAGTTCTATTTTTAAGTGTTTAATATGGTTGCCATGTAGGATAATTTTGGCGTCATAAGAGACAACCTTTCAAGTCACATTTCACTTCGAGTCATTGATGAATGTGAGAAAAATAAAATCTGTCTTATTTTGTTGCCGCAAAACAGTACTTGTATTTTACAGCCATTAGATGTAGGTTTCTTCACATCTTTAAAAGCCGATTGACGGGCAGTACTTACACAGTGGGAGAAAAGCTCCTGTTGGCCTGTTGTTTTTGAAGGAAACTCTTACAAAAGTGTCAGCAACTGAGGAAGACAATATAAGAAATGCATTTCGTGCAGTGGGATTAATTCCATTTGACCCTGAAAGAGTCCTTAAAAGTTGCCCGTTGGAGATAATTCTCAGAACAGTTCTTTAGAAGCCTGTTCTTCGGGCTTTGATGATATGCTTGAGAATGTTTGCTGTGGAATGAAAAATAACACACTTGCCCAATGAAAGCGAAAATTAGGTGATGCCCCAGGAAAATCCGTTTTAGGCAACAATGTGAGAAAGAGAGATAATGCTGACTTGGTGTCTCAGTTGCTTGTGAATGGTGATGCAATACCCAATGGTGACAAAAGCAGCAGAGCAGAGGAAGCAGTTCTGCAAGTGGAGGCTTTTGTTCTTGTGGATTATCCACACAATTGGAGGTGGGGGGGGGGGGGGGGCGGCAGCGAAATAGGCAGTTTGTCGGAATTGCAATAAAAGTGGGCACAAAAAAAGTGGAAGTCAGATTTCTGTGTCCATATCAAGGCAGCAAATGTGCATTTATTTTTCCTGCCATTCAGGACAATGATACTGTAGACAAAGGCCACATTTTCTTTCACTGAGAACATATTGTAGATTATTAATGATTTATTGTACGAGTTTATTGTCTTTATTAATGAAATATTTTGTTAATGTGTCTGTGAAAGTTTTCTAAATATGTTTCAGTGTTTACTGAAGATGTGTAGAGTATTTTGTAACAGCCTGTAAAAAATGTTTTCTAAACATGTAACACATGCAAGTGTATGTATTTTTTTAAAAGGTGATCACTGTCCGAAATTATCCCATTAGAGGGTGATATAGACCTTTGTGTGGAAATTCATTGACTGTCTGAGATTACTCCGTCAAAGGGGGTAACATCAGACAGTTTTATTTGTTAGATTCTAACTAACTAAAAAATATTTTTGACTGAAGTTATGTGCTCATATTATTCTCCAATGTCATCCAATATACCTCACACTTTTTGTCGCGTGAATTTAATGTTCTTTACGAAGTTACCTTAAAGAATTTGAAAATTTCATCCGATATGACCCGCCTTTCGGTGTTTAATAAGTTTGGCATGTACCCGAAGGTCCTACTTCAGCTTCATCCAGCTACAGGTTACAATAGGGTAGAGTGCAGCATACTTCTAGCAAAGAAACTGAGTGTTGGTCGGTAACAGAAGAGATCAGAAAGAAGAGTCTTGCTTATAGGTAGTAGCGATGCCAGGGGTGTAGATGTAATGGTGATGGACGGAAAAGGATCAGGGTACAGAGTTGTAATTTTTGTGAAGCCAAGTGCTAGCCCCAGCCAAGTGACAGAGGGGATATGGAATTTGTGCAAGTATTTTGAGAAAGAGAATCAGGTGGTCATACTAGTTGGGGAAAGGGAATATTGAAATTCCAGCACTAGGGCTGACCTGGATTTAGTAGGAATAACAACTTCACACAAAGTGTGAGTATTGTGGAGGTCCTGCAGCACCGTAACAAGCCCTGAGTTAACATTGTGAGCTTTTTAAACATGGAGCTGGTTGCACTTGACTGAAATGAAATCTCATATGAGTGCAGTGCCTGTTGCTACAATTGGGAGATGGGTATATGCTACACGCAGCCTATGCCTGAATAAGAGAGTGAAAGATAGATAGGCTGAGCTTCTCACAGAAAGTGTACAGGGGGCCACCATCACACAGAGCAAGGTTACTGATGTCAGAGGGGAACCCTTTTTAATTTAGTCAGTAATCAGGCACCCTGTTATGAAAGAAGTTGTGTCAATAGAGGAGCCCCACAAAATGCTTAAGAATGCACAAAAAAATGACAGCTTATTTCTTCATGACATTAGAGGACTTAGTAATAAAATAAAAGAGCTATTTGTTAGTTTAGAAAATATAGATAGCTCAGAAAAGATAGACATTCTGTGCGTTTCTGAGCACTACCTAACTATAGGGTGAGGGAAGCAGTGTGTGTGTGTGTGTGTGTGTGTGTGTGTGTGTGTGTGTGTGTGTGTGTCAGAAAGTAGCTTGCTGCTGGATCCTATTGCCACAAGGGGAGTCGATGCTCCAAGGAACAGTATGCAGCCAGGAAACATGTAACCAGAAGTCCATCTTGCCTCCGTAGCTGGACGGAGCTATGTCATGGTTGGGCAAGAGATTTCAACAGCTGCAATTGTTATCTTGCACTCTTGGCCATCGTTCTCCAACATGCGTGGTAGGGTACTCATCATTTATTACTGCACAGGATCATATGTAGCTTACTGAATGCTATTATATTAATGAAAATAACCAATTTTTGTAAATATAATTGTATGGATAAGAAAATCTACTCCCCAAGAGCCGGATGAAAAACATTAAAATTTAAGGAACTCGCAAGCTTTCAGATCCAGTGGCCACCTTCTTCTTCTAAAGAAGCCATTGGCTCTGAAAGCTTGGTGAGTAGATTTTTTGTCTATCCAATTATATTATATTACCGAATATTACATGTGAGACAAGCTTTACATCCTCGTTTCTTCATTGTGCTTGTTTCCAGTTCTTAACTATTAGACACTACCTGCCTAGGAACCAACATTCTAAAGCACAGTGACATTCCATGCACACACAAAAAGACAAATAATTTACAATTTTTCTCAGCTGTTCTCAACAACTATGTATTATTATAAACCAAAAATACCAGGAACTGGCCACCTACCACTGAGCAGCTACTCACATGCTGATTCCATTCATATCACCTGTCAAGCTTCTACTAGAACTATCTGCTGCCAGGGCACTGAAGGGCAGTGGGAATCAACAGTGCCCGCCTCCTGTGTCGATGTGAATCCCTAAACACTGAGGGCTGAATGCGTATCATCTGGTATTCCAATATCATTGATACCAGTTCTCTGGGACAGCTATGTGGGAGCCAATATGTGGCCAGATCTGGTCAACAACGCACAGACAATACCTTTGATTTGCTGCCACTAAACTGTGGGAATTCACTGGCATAAATCCAGGTGTTTCTGCCCATGTACATCCCGTTTGAGAAGGAGAAGTATAGCATCCTTATCTGGTTCGTGAAGTCACAGAACCATTGGGAATATGCAAGCTACAAAATGTACTTCCATCACCATGACCATTGTTCATGACTCAGCCAGCAGACCACTCATGTCATGTAGGGAGATCCAGCGGCCAGCACAGTGGCATGTAGGAGTGACTTCACACTATTGTAATATGATGTGCTGTGTGGACAGTTGCAATCATTATTATCCACCCAGTTTTCTAGTTTAGTTTTTGTTTCTTATCGCAGGAGCTCTGGTTACATGAACTTTTATGGATTCTCATTTGTGGTAAATCATTATATTTGCTCCTTGAAAATACACTTTGTTGAGTTGCTTCAATGTCTCCGGCAATGACGCAGTGGCTCAACAGTAACACATGAAATTACTGCAACAGGATAAACATCACTGGCAGCAGTTATAGGAAAAACAATGTCACCTAAAGCTGTAGCAACATCAGACCCAGATGATGCAGTAACAAAATTCAACGATTAAACCTGTTTCAGCCTCACCAATCCCATTATTAAATGAAACAATATGGCTGTAGGACACCACTTTGCAGCACATATATAGACCCACTTCCATGCTTTTCTGGTTTTGTAAACTGAGCTGTAGCAGTCACTTTTATTGTCACCTTTTCCAGCTGTATTGTATAGCATCAATTTCAGCATCTCATTGAATCCATTTTGATCCCCTAATGGACATTTGCTATACATTTTTGAGTGTGTCAGTTTGATTTTAACCAGCAGTACTAATCATTGACATAGTTGTAAGCAGAGTGGATTACAGATTTCCGTTGACTTAGTCACAGCTGAAAGTTTGTTCTTGTGCACAGTATTAATGTTTCTATGAGGACTACTTGAGATTAGGGTGCCATTGTCTGTTTTCGGCAGACAAATGAGTCCAGTTTGCAACACTGAAGCTATCCCATCTCTTCTTGCAGGAATTTTTGCCCACTGCCCAATCCTTTGCAGTCATGTAAACCAAGGAACTGCACTTGGACAAGTGTTTGGAAATAGAAATTCTCCACACTGACTGACAGGAACACTCATGCCGGTAAGGCTTGCGCTGAACTGTGCCTGTAGGCACTCCCCCCACTTTTGGGGCTACGTGGCTACACTTTATGTGGGTAACATACCACTTCCTCATCCATTGAAGGAAGTTGTTTTAACCTCCCTTCTTCTGCCCCACACCCTCAAATAGATATTGTAGAGTGGTTCTTCCCTTCTGTGTAAGTGGTTGGCCGTGGAGTACATGGTAAACCATTATCTTGTGTGGTCATCAAAGCAGCTTATTAATTACTTTCATTGTGCATTTAAGAGGTATTACTTCAACATTGACCACCTGACCTTGCTGAAGGCTTTACTGTACAAACATCACTTAATATGCATTTCCTTCCATTTTGAGGAAGTGTGTGGTAATACATGAAGAGACGATATCCTCATTCGTAAATAGGGCTCCAACCTCAAAGGATGACTTTCAGTAATTTACAATCCTCTTACTTCCAAGATTATTTTAGATATGAAGTTGCTTATGTCCTATTGATCACTTTGAAGAAGAAAATGATGTTCATCAAGGTAGTGCTCTAAGAGTGACATTGCTTGGGAGAGCTGTATACAGTAAGATAGCACCCCCAATAAACCATGAGCATTGCCTTCAGGGGTTGCTTGCAAGCTCAGTGGTACAGATAGGTGTACTGTAGGTGCAATTGCAATGGAGGGATATGTGTTGAGAGACCTGACAAACAGGCGATTCCTGAAGAGGAGCAGCAGCTTTTTCAGTAGTTGCAAGTGTGGATGATTTACAGATTTTTGCCTTGAAACATCAACCAGCAGGCCTTGCTGTGCTAGTACTGCAGAGGAAACTACAACCATTGTTTTTCCTGAGAGCATACATCTCTATTGTATGGTTAAATGAGTATGGCATTCTCCTGGGTAGAGGCACAATAGCCCCTTGTTCAGATATTCAAATGGGGGCTACTTAGAAAGATGTAGTAATCAAGAAAATTGGAAATGGCATTCTGAGGACCGAAGCATAGAATGTTAGATCCCATAATTGGGCAGGTAGGTTAGAAAATTTATAAAGGTGAAATGGATGGATTGAAGTTAGATACAGTAGGAATTACTGACATTCAGTGGTAGGAGGAACAGGACTTCTGTATGTTTATGTTGTTGTTGTTGTTGTTGTTGTTGTTGTTGTGGTCTTCAGTCCAAAGACTAGTTTGATGCAGCTCTCCATACTACTCTATCCTGTGCAAGCATCTTCATCTCCGAGTAACTATTGCAACCTATATCTGTCTGAATCTGCTTATTGTATTCATCTCTTGGTCTCCCTCTACGATTTTTACCCTCCACACTTCCCTCCATTACTAAATTGGTGAGCCCTTGATGTCTCACAACGTGTTCTACCAAACGATCCCTTCATTTAGTCCCCTCAGGGGCTCAGCATTCGTTTGCTGAGTACAGGCTTGGTGACCCCAGGGTTCCTGAGCTGGGGACTGGTAAGCGCCACCAGTCCTCTGTCACTGTAAGCTCTGGTCATACTTCAATGACCACCGTGCGGCGCAGCGGTGGAATGTTGTATTTTTCGGAGAATGGAGGTCTTGGCTTCACCCCCTGGACTGCGAGGAAGGTTGTTGTTGTTGTGGTCTTCAGTCCTGAGACTGGTTTGATGCAGCTCTCCATGCTACTCTATCCTGTGCAAGCTTCTTCATCTCCCAGTACCTACTGCAGCCTACATCCTTCTGAATCTGCTTAGTGTATTCATCTCTTGGTCTCCCTCTACGATTTTTACCCTCCAGGTTGCCCTCCAATACTAAATTGGTGATCCCTCGATTCCTCAGAACATGTCTTACCAACCGATCCCTTCTTCTAGTCAAGTTGTGCCACAAGCTCCTCTTCTCCACATTTCTGTTCAATACGTCCTCATTAGTTATATGATCTAACCCATCTAATCTTCAGCATTCTTCTGTAGCACCACATTTTGAAAGCAGCTATTCTCTTCTTGTCTAAACTATTTATCGTCCACGTTTCACTTCCATACGTGGCTACACTCGATACAAACGACTTCCTGATATTTAAATCTATACTCGATGTTAACAAATTTCTCTTCTTCAGAAACGCTTACCTTTCCATTGCCAGTCTACATTTTATGTCCTCTCTACTTCGACCGTCATCAGTTATTTTGCTCCCCAAATAGCAAAACTACTTTACTACTTTAAGTGTCTCATTTCCTAATCTAATTCCCTCAGCATCACCCGACATTCCATTATCCTTGTTTTGCTTTTGTTGATGTTCATCTTATGCCCTCCTTTCAAGTCACTGTCCATTTCCAGAATGAGATTTTCACCTTGCCACTCTGTCCGTTTTGTTCAACTGCTCTTCCAAGTCCTTTGCTGTCTCTGACAGAATTACAATGTCATTGGCGAACCTCAAAAGTTTTTATTTCTTCTCCATGAATTTTAATACCTACTCCGAACTTTTCTTTTGTTTCCTTTACTGCTTGCTCAATATACAGATTGAATAACATTGGGGATAGGCTACAAACCTGTCTCACTCCCTTCCCAACTACTGCTTCCCTTTCATACCCCTCGACTGTTATAACTGCCATCTGGTTTCTGTACAAATTGTAAATAGCCTTTCGCTCCCTGTATTTTACCCCTGCCACCTTTAGAATTTGAAAGAGTATTCCAATCAACATTGTCAAAAGCTATCTGTAAGTCTACAAATGCTAGAAACATAGATTTGCCTTTCCTTAATCTTTCTTCTAGGATAAGTCGTAGGGTCAATATTGCCTCACGTGTTCCAACATTTCTACGGAATCCAAACTGATCTTCCCCGAGGTCGGCTTCAACCAGTTTTTCCATTCGTCTGTAAATAATTCGCATTAGTATTTTGCAGATGTGACTTATTAAATTGATAGTTCGGTAATTTTCACATCTGTCGACACCTGCTTTCTTTGGGATTGGAATTATTATATTCTTCTTGAAGTCTGAGGGTATTCACCTGTCTCATACATCTTGCTCACCAGATGGTAGAGTTTTGTCAGGACTGGCTCTCCCAAGGCCGTCAGTAGTTCCAATGGAATGTTGTCGACTCCCGGGGCCTTGTTTTGACTCAGGTCTTTCAGTGCTCTGTCAAACTCTTCACGCGGTATCATATCTCCCATTTAACCTTCATCTACATCCTCTTCCATTTCCATAATATTGTCCTCAAGTACATCGCTCTTGTATAGACCCTCTATATACTCTTTCCACCTTTCTGCTTTCCCTTCTTCGCTTAGAACTGGGTTTCCATCAAAGCCCTTGATATTCATGCAAGTGGTTCTCCTTTCCCCAAAGGTCTCTTTAATTTTCCTGTAGGCAGTATCTATCTTACCCCTAGTGAGCTAAGCCTCTACATCCTTAAATTTGTCCTCTAGCCATCCCTGCTTAGCCATTTTGCACTTCCTGTCGATCTCATTTTTGAGACGTTTGTATTCCTTTTTGCCTGCTTCATTTACTGCATTTTTGTATTTTCTCCTTTCATCAATTAAATTCAATATTTCTTCTGTTACCGAGCGAGGTGGCGCAGTGGTTAGACACTGGACTCGCATTCGGGAGGACGACAGTTCAATCCCGCGTCCGGCCATCCTGATTTAGGTTTTCCGTGATTTCCCTAAATCACACCAGGCAAATGCCGGGATGGTTCCTCTGAAAGGGCACGGCCGACTTCCTTCCCCATCCTTCCCTAATCCGATGAGACCGATGACCACGCTGTCTGGTCTCCTTTCCCAAAACAACCAACCAACCATTTCTTCTGTTACCCAAGGGTTTTTACTAGCCCTCGTCTTTTTACCTACTTGATCCTCTGCTGCCTTTACTATTTCATCCCTCAGAGCTACCCATTCGTTTTCTACTGTATTTCTTTCCCCCATTCCTGTCAATTGTTCCCTTATGCTGTCCCTGAAACTCTGTACAACCTCTGGCTTAGTCAGTTTATCCAGGTCCCATCTCCTTAAATTCCCACCTTTTTGCAGTTTCTTCAGTTTTAATCTACAGTTCATAACCAATAGATTGTGGTCAGAGTCCACATCTGCCTCTGGAAATGTCTTACAATTTAAAACCTGGTTCCTAAATCTCTGTCTCACCATTATATAATCTATCTGATACCTTCTAGTATCTTCAGGATTCTTCCATGTATACAATCTTCTTTCATGATTCTTGAACCAAGTGTTAGCTATAATTAAGTTATGCTCTACACAAAATTCTTTCAGGCGGCTTCCTCTTTCATTTCTTAGCCCCAATGCATATTCACCTAATATGCTTCCTTCTCTCTCTTTTCCTACTCCTGAATTCCAGTCATTCATGACTATTAAATTTTCGTCTCCCTTCACTACCTGAATAATTTCTTTTATCTCATCATACATTTCATCAATTTCTTAGTCATCTGCAGAGCTAGTTGGCATATAAACTTGTACTGCTGTAGTAGGCGTGGGCTTCGTGTCTATCATGGCCACAATAATGCGTTCACTATGCTGTTTGTAGTAGCTTACCCGTACTCCTATTTTTTTATTCATCATTAAACCTACTCCTGCATTACCCCTATTTGATTTTGTATTTATAACACTGTATTCACCTGACCAAAAGTCTTGTTCCTCCTGCCACCGAACTTCACTAATTCCCACTATATCTAACTTTAACCTATCCATTTCCCTTTTCAAATTTTCTAACCTACCTGCCCGATTAAGGGATCTGACATTCCATGCTCCGATCCGTAGAACGCCAGTTTTCTTTCTCCTGATAACGAGGAAGGTACCCACCTCTATATAAAAAAAAAAAAAAAAACAACCTAAAACTCAAGGTGTGCTACGTGCTGAGGAGGTGAAACAGTCTTTAGCAAGTGACCTCTGGGGCACCTGCCGCACCCCAGTTGAATCAGGCTTGCTCAGGCATGCAGGGCTCTGCCTGGGATGACTGTTGTTTCCCTAGCGTCTTGTGGGATCGTTATGGAACTGTCTCATGAACCTACTACTACTGACAGGATGGGTGTACCATCAGGTAACTCCTATACCCTCTCCTCAAAGAGAGATCGGTTGGTCAGTCCTCCTGAAAAGAAGTCTCAGAGTAATAGTAACAGGGCATTAGTGTGCCATAACACTTTCATTGTAAACAAGCAAAATGGGGGAAGCTTTAAAAACATATCCTCTTTCTATATTAACGAGGCATTGGAAGGTATTGCTGGGTCTCTGATTATTCCAGCCAAATATCTAAGCTTCTGGGATGTAAGGCCTTAGGTGACTATCCAATCAAGGCTGAATTGCATAACACCCTTAACTTTAGTAAGGGCATGGTTACCTGCTCCGATATAATGGAGATGGACCCTGCGGAGTTGCATGAAGATTGGAAGAATGTGGGTGTCACAGAGGTGCAGAATTATATGAGGAGAGTCAATGGTAAATTGGAAAAATCGGCAACATTTATTCTAACATTTAGTACTCCCGAATTACCGGAACATATCCTTGCCAGCTATATCTGCCTTAAGGTTCGCCCATTTGTTCCTAACCCCCATGCGATGCTATAAATATCAAAGATATGGCCGTACCACTATGAGATGTAATGGGAGGGCTACGTGTGGCAGTTGTGGAGGCTCCACTCACGAGTCAGGGACTTCTTGCACACTTCCTCCGAAATGTGTTAACTGCTCTGGGGATCACCCAGTGTGGAGCAGAAAGTGTGGGGTTTACGAGGAGAAGAAAATTCAAGGGTTGAAATTACAGAGACATATAGTCTGTGGTGAAGCTAAAAAGCCATGCAACCACCTGTTTTTGCAACTTCTTTTGCATCGGCCCTTAAAACACCAGTAGCTAAGTGTGACACTTTCACCAAAGTCAGACCACAGATTCAAGTATGAGCACATGCACTTGTCACTGTTCCTGTGGGGGGAAATGCTCCACTTGCAACTGATGTCGCTCGGAAGCCGTCTGCAGTAGACTTACCACTTAAGCAACATACAACTTCCCAACTTCAGAAGCCACCTAAGCCATCCCAGCAACCCAGGTAGCCTCCCCCTCCTGTCAGTACAGAAAAACATCCTTCTAAAAGTCGTTCTAAGTCCAAGAATGTGGTGTGATTGACGAGTGCTTTCCCTTTCTGATGGCGACTATGCTCTTGAAGATGTGGACTTCCAGTCGGAGGAACTAGAGAACGCGGAACCAGCTAGCATTCCCCCTGACCTCCCCGGTAAGTCACTACCTCCAAGGGAGAAAGGAAAGAACCACCATCGCTAACCAATGGCTTCCATAGGGACTTCTGTGTTGCAGTGGAATTTGAATGGATACACTCACATTTGGAAGAATTGCAGCTGCTGGTCCAGGATAAACCTTTCTTCATCTGCTTACAAGAAATACATCTTAAAATCACAGACACACCTACATTTCAGGCTACCACATATACAGGAAAGACAATACTACTCAAGGCAGGGCTAAAGGTGGAATGGCTATTTTTCGTGATGACAGATACAACTCCTTTCCTGTCCCTCTTACCACCACCATCCAAGCAATTGCTGTGAAAGTTCTCTCACTGTTTACTATCACAGTGTGTTCTTTGTACCTGCCACACCATGACGCTTTGGATGCGGACGCACTGGCAGATCTCTTCCAGGCACTCTCGCTCCCATTCCTTCTTGTGGGGGACTTCAGTGCCCACAATGTGCTGTGGGGCTCGGCTACTACTTGCTCCAGGGGTCGGCTGATCAAATGACTCGTCCATTCTGAGGATATCTGCCTTCTGAACGCGGGGCAGATGATTCAGTTTTCCACATCTACAGGGTCTTTTTCAGCTAGTGATCTTTGCTTTTGTTCCTCAGCTATTGTAGATTCAGTTCAGTGGGAAGCGGCCGACAGTGACCAGCAGGAGACCACGCAGGTGGATGATACAAAGGGCAAATTGGTTACAGTACAGTCGACAGGCTATTTTTGTTCCATAAAAACACGGGGGAACTGCTGGATATCAGTAACGTCCTGCCACGATATTTCGGCGCAGAGTCTTCTGGCCATCTTCAGGTGAGAGCCACTGTAGTAGTACTGGCGAGTACGTGCTGAGCTCCGCTATTTAAAGCCGTACTGAGGTGACATTGCGCATGCACTGCTCAGCGTGCGCATTCATAACAACTCTGTGCTCTGCACCTCGCGCCCTCCACGGTGAAAGCTTGGCGTATCAATATCAGGTCGATTTTCATCTTTATGCAAATAAACGCCTACTACGAAGTTTCTCTATAACAGGATTCCCAGCAGAGTTTAGCTGATAACCGCTATCTCAATTGATGAGAGTCTCGTTATCAGACAATCTTATTTCCACTACACCTCATTGGCAATATGTTTGGTGCGGACATTACAGCATTGTTTGAGCACACTCTCTCCTCTACATATTTTATATTTAACAATGAATTTTACGAACAATCTAACGGTGTCGCCATGGGGATTCCTTTGTCTCCCCTGGTGGCCAATCTTTTTATGGAAGATTTTGAGGAGAGAGCACTCGACTCTGCCACTTTTAAACCGACAGTATTTTGGCGATACGTTGACGACACTTGTATAGTGTGGCCTCATGGTCTGGACCGAAGAATTTTTACGTCACATGAACTCCATACATGAAAACATAAAGTTTACCATGGAGGTAGAGAAAGATGGTTGTCTGCCATTTTTAGATGTCTTGGTGCGATGGAAGAGTGATGGCACACTTGGTCACTCGGTGTACAGAAAGGCCACTTGTACAGATCTGTATCTACAAGCTACTTGCCACCATCCAGCACAAACAATGGGCGTTCTCAAAACCTTGATCCACCGTGCCCATACCATCTCTTTGACGCCGACAGTCTTCAAGCGGAACTGGAACACCTGCAAAAAGTATTTCTGAAAAATGGCTTTTCACCTAGGCAAGTGAACAGAGTGATGAAGACCTACAAACGACGGAACAAGGAAGAGGAAGAGGCCTTCAAGTCGACTGCTTATCTACCATTTATTGGGAATATTTCTTCAAAGATAGGCATAATATTGAGAAAGTATCAAGTGAGAGTCATCTTTCGCCCTCCTTCCAAAATTTCATCACTGATGGGATCCTGGTAAATCAGGTGTTTACAAAATTCCATGTGAATGCGGCAAATCATATATAGGGCAAACAACACGAACTGTGCAGGAACGCATTGTGGAACACCAACGATATACTCGCATTCTCCAACCCACCAAGTCCGCAATCGTCGAACATTGTATTTCAACAGAATGATTTACGGCAACACAAAGATTTTGGCCTATACATCAAACTTTTGGAGCTCGATTATCAATGAATCTGTGGAAATAAGATTGTCTGACAATGAGACTCTCCTCAATCGAGATAGCGGTATCAGCTAAACTCTGCTTGGAATCCTGTTATAGAGAAACTTCGTAGTCAACGTAGTTATCTGCATAAAGATGGAAATCGACCTGATATCGATACGCCAAGCTTTCACCGTGGAGGGCGCGAGGTGCAGAGCACAGAGTTGTTATGAATGCGCACGCTGAGCAGTGCATGCGCAATGTCACCTCAGTACGGCTTTAAATAGCGGAGCTCAGCACGTACTCGCCAGTACTACTACAGTGGCTCTCACCTGAAGATGGCCAGAAGACTCTGCGCCGAAATATCGTGGCAGGACGTTACTGATATCCGGCAGTTCTCCCGTGTTTTTATGGAACAATCAGTACTCCGGAAAAGCTTTAAACATCACATCAGGCTATTTTTGAACGAAAGGATTGTTCACAAGAGGCTGTGGCCCATATCACTCGTGAGATCCAAAGGGCTGCCGCAGAGTCCATACCTAGGTCTAATAACCACCTCGGATGATGGCCTGTACCTTGATGGAATGACGGCTGTCGATTGGCAGTCAGGGCCAGACAGACAGCTCTTCGGATCTTCAAACGGTGTCCAACTACAGACAATCTTCAGGTCTGCGAGAGGACATGCAAGGCGAGTGATCAAAGAACAGAAGAGGGCTTCTTGGAGGGTAGTCCACATCCCCTTACAGCCTTGTCAAATAACGGGGTCTTGGTGGACATGCCAGAAGAGATGGCTCACGTTTTAGCAGAACACTTCTTTACTGTTACTAAGTCATCCAGACAAGCTCCTGCTGTTCAGGTATTCCATCGGACTGCAGAGATGAGGAAGCTCTATTTTTTTCTCGTGTAATGAGGAAGTCTACAACCTTTCATTTTCCATCTGGGAACTGGAATCGGCTTTATCTGCAGCCAGAGACATTGCTCCAGGACCTGATGAGATCCATTATTCCATGCTTCGTCATCTCTGCCCTGAAGCAAAAGGTCAGCTCCTCTCTTGTTTCAGTCAGATTTGGTTTGATGGACTTGGAAAGAGGTAATCTTAATTCCATTCTGGATACCAGGTAAGGACCATAGCGCCCCTAACAGTTATTGGGGTGTCACCCTTACTACTTGTATGGGTAAGACTCTTGAGCACATGGTCAAACACCGCCTCATCCCTAAACTGGTGGGGAAGGGCAGCAACTTTAGTATGTTATAAACTGCTCTGCATGTGGGGACAACCTTTGTCCCCACTCATGATATTTCATGTTGATATTTTGTCAGGTCGCTGATGACCGTGATGTCGAGCGACCCCTCAACCCAACTCAGCATCACCCTTCATTTAGGCAGGTTGTAGCATAAATCTCTATTCTCCCCAGGTCTATCCAGTCCTCCTCATTAATTACATGATTTACCCATCTTCAGCATTCTTCTGCAGAACAACATTTCAAAAGCTTCTATTCTCTTCTTGTCTAAACTATTTATCATCCATGTTTCTCTTCTGTATAAATACATTTAGGAAAGAATTCCTAACACTTAAATCTGTATTTGATGTCAACATAGTTGTCTTCTTCAGAAACGCTTTTATTGCCATTGTCAGTCTGCATTTTATATCCTCCCTGCTTCGATAATCATCAGTTATTTTGCTTTCCAAATAACAAAACTCATTTTCTACTTTAAGTGTCTCATTTCCTAATCTAATTCCCTCAGCATCACCTGATTTAATTCAACCACATTCCGTTATCCTCTTTTTGCTTTTGTTGGTGTTCATCTTATATCTTCCTTTCGAGATACTGTCCATTCCATTCAGCTGCTCTTCCAACTCCTTTGCTGTCTCTGACAGAATTACAGTGTCATAGGCAAACCTCTGAAGTTTTTATTTCTTCTCCCTGGACTTCAATTCCTACTCAAAATTTTCCCTTTGTTTCCTTTACTGGTTGCTCAATATACAGGTTGAATAACATCGGGGATAGGCCTGTCTCACTCCCTTCTCAACCACTCCTTCCCTTTTGTGCCCCTTGACTCTTAAACTGACATCTGGTTTCTGCACATATTGTAAATAGCCTTTCGCTCCCTGTATTTTACTTCGCTCCCTGTATTTTACTTTGCCACCTTTAGAATTTGAAAGAAAGTATTCCAGTCAACATTGTCAAAAGCTTTCTCTATGTCTACAAATGCTATAAACATAGGTTTGTCTTTCCTTAACCTGCCTCCTATATGAAGTTTTAGGGTCACTACTGCCTCGTGTATTCCTGCATTTCTCCAGAATCCAAACTGGTCCTCCCTGAGGTCGGCCTGTACCATTTCTCTATTCTTCTGTAAAGGATTTGTGTTAGTATTTGGCAGCTGTGACTTATTAAACTGATAGTTCAGTAATTTTCACCTACCAGCACCTGCTTTCTTTGGAATTGGGATTATTATATTTTTCTTGAAGTCTGAGGGTATTTTGCCTTTCTCATACATCTTGCTCACCAGATGGGAGAGTTTTGTTGTGGCTGGCTCTTCCAAGGCTATCAGTGGCTGTAACGGAATGTTGTCTACTTCCGGGCCCTTGTTTCAACTTAAATGTTTCAGTGCTTTGTTAAATTCTTCATGAAGTATCATATCTCGCTTCTCAACTTCCTCTACGTCCTCTTTCCTTTCCGTAATATTGCAGTCAAGTACATCTCCCTTGTACAGACCCTCTGTATACTCTTTCCACCTTTCTGCTTTCCCTTCTGTGCTTAAGACTGGTTTTTCATCTGAACTCTTCATATTCATATAGGTGGTTCTCGATTCTCCAAAGTTCTCTTTAATTTTCCTGTAGACAGTATCTATCTTACCACTAGTGATACATGCTTGTACGTCCTTACATTTGTCCTCTAGCTATTCCTTCTTAGCCATTTTGCACTTCCTGTCGACCTCATTTTTGAGACGTTTGTATTCTCTTTTGCCTGATTCATTTATTGCATTTTAATGTTTTCTCCTTTCATTGATTAAATTCAATATCTGTTGTGTTACCCATGGATTTCTACTAGCCATCATCGTTTTACATATTTAATCCTCTGCTGCCTTCACTATTTCATCTCTCAAAGCTACCCATTCTTCTTCTACTGTATTCCTTTCCCCTGTTCTTGCCAGTCGTCTTTGCAGTTCGTAGCCAATAAATTGTGGTCAGAGTCGACATCTGCCCCTGGAAATATCTAAAATTTAAAATATGGTTCCTAAATCTCTGCCTAACCATTATATAATCAAACTGAAATCTTCCGGTGTTTCCAGGTATCTTCCAAGTATTCAACCTTCTTTCATGATTCTTAAACCAGTTGTTAGCTATGAGTAAATTATGCTCTGTGAAAGATTCTACCAGGCAGCTTCCTCTTTCATTCCTTTCCCCCAGTCCGTATTCACCTACTGCTTTTCCTTCTCTTCCTTTCCCCACTGTCGAATTCCAGTCCCCCGTGATATTACATTTTTGGCTCCTTTAACTATCTGAATAATTTCTTTTATCTCATTACACTTTTACTCAATCTCCTCCTCATCTGCAGAACTGATTGGCATATGAAACTGTACTACTGTGGTGGATGTGGGCTTCGTGTCTATCTTTGCTATAATAATGTGTTCACTATGCCGTTCATAGCAGCTTATCTGCATTCCCCGTTTTTTACTCATTATTAAACCCACTCCTGCATTAGCCCTATTTGATTTTACAGAATCAAATAGGGTAATGCAGGAGTAGGTCTAATAATAAATAAGAAAATAGGAATGCGGGTAAGCTACTATGAACAGCATAGTGAATGCATTAGTCCAACCAAGATAGACACGAAGGCAACACCAACTACTGGTTCTGCAGATGATGAGAAAATGTATGAAGAGAGGAAAGAAATTATTCAGGTAGTTACGGGAGAGGAAAATTTTATTGTAATGGGGGACTGGAATTCGATAGTTGGGAAAGGAACTGAAGGGAAAATTGTGGGTAGATGTACACTGGGGGAAAAGGAAGGAAAGGGGAAGCTGCCTGGTAGGATTTTGCAAAAACCATAATCTTATCATTGCTAAGGCTTGGCTTGAGAATCACGATTGAAAGTTGTATTTGTGGAAGAGACCTTGAGATACTGTAATGTGTCAGATTGATTATATAATGGTAAGACAGATTTTAGACTGTAAGACACTACCAGAGGTAGATGTGGATGCTAACCACAATTTGTTGGTTACAAACTGCAGATTGAAACTGAAGAAATTGCAAAAAAGGCAGGAAATTAAGGAGATGGGACCTGTATAAGTTGAAAAAACCAGAGGTTGAGGGTTCCAGAGAAATCTTTGGGCAACAGTTGTCAGAAATGTGGAAGAGGAATGCAGTAGTACACGAATGGGTAATTTTGAGAGATAAAATAGTGAAAGCAGCAGGTGATCAAATAGGGAAAAAAGACATGGCCTACTAGAAATCCTTGGATGTCACAGGAGTTACTGAATTTGATTAACAGAAGGAGAAAATATAAAAATGCAGCCAGTGAATATGAGTGTGACAGGAAATGCAAAATGACTGAGGTATGGCTAGAGGGTAAATAGAAGGACATGGAAACATATATAACTATGAGAATTTTAGGTACTGCCTATAGGAAACTTAATGAGCCCTTTGGAGAAAAGAGAAGCAGTTGTATGAATATCAAGAGCTCAGATGGTAAACTGGTAATAAACAAAGGAGGGAAAGCTGGAAGGTGGAAGAACTGTATAGAAGAGCTATAAAGAGGAAATGAACTTGAAGTGAATATTATATAAGGGGCGTTCAAAAAGAAACGAGCTGGAGGCATCATTACAGAAACTAGTACTTTTATGTTAGAAGTATTGACCCTGGCTGTTAAGACACTTGTCCCTCTGTGACACAAGGCGGTGAATGGCTGTCTCATAAAATTCCCGGGGCTGTGATGTTAACCAGTTCCACACTTACAGCTGGACGTCGTTGTCCGAGGTGAATCGTTTGCCCCTCAGAGCTGATGTTCTTCTTTGACCAAGATGGCCCTCTTCTGGTTCACTTCCTGCAGCACAGAACAACAGGCCAGCGTTACTCGCAAACCTTGACCACCCTTCGCCAAGCGATCAAATCAAAATGACCAGGCAATCTCAGTGGCACTCCTGCAGAAATTCAAATGGGAGGTTCTCTGCCACCCTCCATACAGTCCAGACCTCTCTCCCTGTGATTACGCCATTTTTGGTACCCTTAAAAAGACTGATTTCTATAATTATGCCTCCAACTCGTTTCTTTTTGAATTCCCCTTAAAGAATGGAAGAGGACAATAAAGAAAATGAGATAGGAGATGAGATACTGTGAGAAGCATTTGACAGAGCAATTGGAGTGGATGACATTCTGTCAAAACTGCCGAGATCCTTGAGAGAGCCAGCCATGACAAACATATTCCACCTGGTGTCCAAGATGTGTGAGGCAGGCAAAATACCCTCAGACCTCAAGAACAGTGTAATAATTCGAATCAAAAAGAAAACAGGGGCTGACAGGTTTGAATATTATCATACTATCTGTTCAATAAGTCATGGTTGCAAAATACTAATGTGAATTCTTTACAGAAGAACTGAAAAGCTGGTAGAGGCTGACATCAGGAACAATCAGTTTGGATTCTGTAGAAATGTAGGAATACGCAAGGCAGTACTGACCCTATGATTTCTCTTAGAAGATAAGGAAAGACAAATTTACATTTACAGCATTTGTGGACTTAAAGAAAGTTTTTAACAATGTCAGCTGAAAGACATTATTTGAAATTATAAAGGTAGCAGGTGTAAAATACAGGGAGCAAAAGGCTATTTTGAACAGAATGGACAGTGTCTTGAAAGTAGGTTGTAAGATGAACATCAACAAAAGCAAAATGAGGATAATGGAATGTAGTCAAATTAAATCATGCAATACCGAGGGCATCAAATTAGGAAACAAGACACTAGTAGTAGTAGATGGGTATTGCTATTTGGGCAGTAAAATAACTGATGATGGCTGAATTAGCGAGAATATAAAATGTAGACTGACAATGGCAGTAAAAGCATTTCTGAAGAAGAGAAATATGTTAATATCAGATATTGATTTAACTGTTAGGAAGTGTTTTTTCAGTGTATTTGTCTGGAGTGTAACCTTGTAAAGAAGTGTAATGTGGACAATAAACAGTTTAGACAAGAAGGAAATAGGAGCTTTTGAAATTTGGTGCTACAGAAGGATGCTGAAGTTTGGATTGGTAGACCATTTAACTAATGAGAAGGTACTGAACAAAACTGGGGAAAAAAGAAATTTGTTGCACACCTTGAATAAAAGAAGGGATTGGTTGATAGGGCACATTCTGAGACATTAAGGAATCAGTATAGTATAGGTGGGAAATTGGGAAGTGTAGGCATAAAAATATTCAGGGGAGACCAAGTGATGAAAATGGTTAGCGGATTCAAAGGGATGTACTGATAGAGTAGCGTGGGTAGCACATCAAACCAGTCTTCAGACTAAAGACCACAGCAACAACAGCCATGGTGAAAAAATATTTTCCAGTGGTCATAATTCTTCACTGTTTTTTAAATTTTGGTTAGTCTTCCAGCACTGTAACAAGTCGGTTGTTGTTGTTGTTGTTGTTGTTGCATGTTGCATTAGTTTTTATTACAATTTCCATTGTGTTTTTAATCTACCAGAACATTTTAAATATTAAGACTTGGTGTAGTTTCCAGGCCTTTCAATCAGAAACTTAGGTGCACCACCCCTGAGTGACCTGAAAACTGTACCTCAAAAAACTCATTTTAAAGTGCAATGCATGTAGGACATGGTGTAACAAGCTGCACTTTATGTGCTTTGGTTTTACAGAATTTGTGTACATTCCCAACTTGATTATGAATGCACAGTCTATGTATGTGCCTGATCATCATACATACGTGCATCAGACTGTGTTTGCCATAAGGGAATTAGGCTGACAGTAGGGGCACTTAGGGCCAATCCCATTTACAGACTTTCAGTTACTATCTTGTTAGCAATGAGGCCCTTTGGGATTAATGTGAAGAACTGTCTTTTGAAAATGGCTAGGACAAATATGAGGGGAAGTCAAAAAGTAAAGGGAATTTCATAATTTCTTGCCTTAGGCATTGGTAACACTGCTAGTACCCAGGGGTGAAATATTGTCATCAGCAACAATTCTATACAACGTGGCACTCTTATTCCTGTGTTAGTTGTTGTGTTGTAGCAGATCACGAAAAATGGCAGCTCCATTGTCAATCTGCACCAAGGAGTAAATGAGAGCAATGATTCGCATTTTGTTTGTGGAAGGTGTTATATCTGCAGGTTTTATTTGTTGAATGCAAGCGCAGTATGGTGACAGCTGTTTATAACGAAACAAGGTCTACTAATGGATACAGTGCTTCAAACAGGGAAGAACTTCTCTTTGAGATGAGGAAAGATCAGGCAGGCCATTGACGTCAATGCTGAGGACAGTTTGGAAGTCATTGAGGGTATGGTGATGGAAAACACAAATCACAGTGGACAAAATCACCAATACTTTACATACCCAGGGTTGCCACAGGTTATGGAAATCAGGGAATTTCAAACACATCAGGGGAATTTGAGTACGTGCACTGCTTCCCTACTCCCTCATTCTTACTGCTTCTCCCCTTGATACCACTTCCCTCAGCTTGCGGTCAGTCCTGCCACCACTTCTTGCCACTAGGCTAGCAGCTGCCAATGAGAGGCAAGGGTGTGTGAGGAGTGGTTTGTCTGGATCTGATTCCCAGAGACTGTAGTCGCAGTGGCTGGGGGTGGCAGTCGTGTGCATGAATTCTGTCTGAGTGATTGTGTGAATGTGTGTGCTCTCATTTCCTGACAAAAGCTATGGTTGAAAATTTGGTTGTGAGAGTGTAACTGTCCTTTCTACTTGTCTGGCTGTGGCTCAGCAATCATCTTCACGGTGTGTTGCCACCTTCCCTCATTATTATTGATTCTCAGAGTATTTGAACACATTATCTGTTGCATGGATCGATCACTGTGGTCTCATTTCATCAACATGCTGTCTGGCTCGTGAATAGCTGGCCACACAAGTGGATTTCCGCTACGAGCCAAAACCGCAGGCTGTTTCCGTGGTTATCTGTAATGGCTCGGGCCTGTCGATCTGAAGCCATTCCATTTCCCCTAATGTGCAGGTGCTGCCCCTTGGATCTGGTCTCACCTATTTGCCTACAGGCTGGGTCTGTTTGTGTGTGGTGTAAAGCAGCAGATTTTCATGGTTTATCTATGGACCCAGGACTGGTGCTCTTCGGCAGGCTAGAGGTCATGACTGACGGATTTCAGGAATTGCAACTGTCTCACTGCAATTGCATTGTACAGTGTGGCATTTTATAGAGTTTTATTAGTTATTGTACATTTTGGCACTTCAAAAGTAGTTTATATGTTAGAAAGTATGGATGATAAGGAGAAGAAAATTGGCAGTTGCTGGCAGTTTGTACGCTATGTATTCATATATTTCTTGAAAGAAAAATCACACAATACGTGTAAAATAATAGTTATAACACAGTGGGTAATAACCAACAATAATGAACATAGTATAACCAACATTTTATTGGTGGTCACCTACAGTGTTAATTTACACAATTCTTCCTTGCCTTATGCAGTTCTTTAAAGAGGCCTACTTTTTTCTGAAGTTGTTACTGAAATCAGTGAAGGAATTTTAAATCTGCCTTATGACTCCAAGGAAATGTGTATTTTTGTCACCAAATGTGTTTTATTGAAATAAAATAACATCAGTGGTCTTAATGCAACACACACATCATTTGGGTTGCTTTCTCCATCTACAAACAATTTGTTAGAAAAGACGTTGATGTTAGTGCTAAATATTTTTGCTCCCATCAGGAAACACCATCTGCTTGCAAATTTGTTTTAGATATTTCCTTGTTTGCACTGTTGTTTCTTGTACCATAGCTACAAAGACATATTGTCAATTTATGTCTTAACTTACCCTTGAGATCTCAAAATTTGCCAGGGAAAAATGCTAAAACTTGTCTGGAAATGAGGGAAATATCAGGGAATTTCACTGGGGGAACCTTTTGGCAATCCTGATACCAGTCATGGTTCAGCACATTCCATCTTACACAACAGGCTAAATTTTGAGGAAGTGTGTGCAAGATGGTTACCAAAAGAATTGTCAGCACAGCATAAGGCGCAAAGGATGGACATCTCTCGTAAACTTTTGACATGATTTTTGCAGCAAATCATTACTGTAGATGAAATGTGGGTGCATTATCACGAACCGGAAAGTAAGACTGAACATGGTTTGGAAACGTCCATCATCACCAGAAGTTAAGAAATTTGAATATCAACCATCAGCTGGTAAGCTTATGGTAACACTATTCTGGGACATTGAAGATGTGGTAGCTGTTCATTTCACCCCAAGAGGCAAAACTGTGAACATTGAGAAACTTTGTGATATGTTGGAAACTAAACTGAAACCTGTAGTCAGATCCAAATATTTCATGGATAACTGCAAGATAAAGCTCAGTGACATTCTACCAAATGGATGGCCAAAAATATAAAGTACTTGGGGTTCAAATAGCTGAAACTCTCATTATGCAGCACAGACCTAGCTCCAAGTGATTACCATATATTTGCTCCTTGAAGGAAATGCTCAGGGGAAGAAGATCTGCAACCAATGCAGAAGTCATTAATGTGGTGCAAAATTGGTCACAGATGCAACCAAAAAACTTTTTTTCCGACAGAATCAAAACACTTGTGAAATTATGGACAAAGTGCATTGAATTGCAGGGAGGTTACTGTAGAAAAATTATGTATGTTTCAGCTTTCTGTCATTAGAATAAATATTTTGTTTTTCGAAAGTCTCTTTACTTTTTGACTTCCCATTGTATAAACCAATAATGGCTTTTAAATTTAACATAATCAAATTTTTAGATTTAATGTTTTAGATGACCACTACAATTTTACTGTTATATTCATTGTTCAGCTGTATAAAACTTTACAAGATTTAGCCTCTTTAATCTTCAGCTAACAAATACAATTTCAATAGCTGCTTCCATGTTTCTCTGTTAATTGCTTTCTTCTGTGAGTGAAAGCCTGTGAATTTCTTCAGGTCTTGATTTCAGTGGTTAGGCAGTCTGCATGTGGCCTTCATATTTCTTTGAGACTCTACTCTAGTAGTGCCATGGTCCATATTTGTCATCTCTTCATGCATTGTGTCCATTTCCATTTTAGAGCCTTTACCCTCTCCAGACTGTCCTAGATTCCTGTTAATACTCGTGTCATTACTTCTTTTCTGATCTTTCTAGGTGAGACTCAGGAGTGACCTTGACATAGCTCTCTGAGCCATTCATAGTTTTCATTTGAAAGTTGTTTAAAATCCTAGTTCATAACCATATGTTGTATAGTAAACACACTCTTCAAGACTACCTTTTTTAAGTTTATTAGTGTATTAAATTTAAAAACAGTTGGATTTTTTCCATAAGCCCTCCAACCTTGCTTGATTCGGTGATGAATTCGGGGTTGAAGTCTCATTGGATGTCAGTTAACTGTCTTAGATGTATGGATTAGCTTTTTTAGACAGCTATTGTACAGTATTATTTTTGTTGCAGTTATCCTCTTGTTGTGCATAGTGCTTGTTTTGGACTGATTTATCTGAGAGAGAGAGAGAGCGGGGCGGGGGGGGGGGGGGGGGGGGGGCTGTTCAGTGGTTTTTCCATGGTTGTGTTGTCAGGGTCTGCCTGCCAGATAGGTTCACAGTGTGCAACATGAGTTGAGTGCATTGCTGAATGCACTGGAGCAAATGAGACATGACAAAAAACTTTGTCTGCTCTGATGCCTACAGCGCACTCATGTCCTCCCGCAAATGTACCCAGCTGAGAAAATTGTCCAGAACATTCAGGACTCCTATCTCCCACTACAACAGAATTTGAAGGTGGTGTCATTGTGCTCAGTTCCATAGCCCATGGGAATAAGGGAGAGAAACAAGATCACAGCAGCCAGAGTTTTGTAAGGGTGAAAGATTTTAACAAAGTATCACTAACTTAGAGGCTGCAATCTCACTGTTGAGCCAAAAGAACATTCATCAAGGAGAGGAAATATGGCTGAAGATAAAAAAAGACCACAAACTGTGGCATTCTTCATTCCAGTCATAGGGACTAGATCAAGTCTCACAGGCATTAGTTTCCATATAATGGATACCGCACTTGTATGTGGCTCTCTACTCTGGTGGAGACAGACACTTGTTTTTGGTACACACATTTCAGTATGTTTCATTTTAACTGTGTGTCAGATATTCTGAATGCTGAAGCGCAGTTATTACAATGAAAAATTTTAGCATTTGACAGCTATGAAGATCCCTTATTTGTATGTATTTTAGTGTGTATGGTGAAAATCATGGTGTTGAGGGTTCTAAACTCCATCATCATAAACATCAGGTGCTCTCTCTTCCATGTTAGATAGGAACTGAGGCAAATCAATTGACAAAATGAACAGAAAATCCCAGGGGGCACTGTGCTATCTGCCTGTATGCTGTAATATTGCTATTGAGGTATAGACTCATACATGAGTGGGAAGAAAAATGGTTGAAGTGACGAGTGTTAAGTAACAGTTACTGACGGCAGCTAGTCATCTGTGACATAACTCATCTTGGACATACCTGCAATTTGAAGATGCTTCTGCAGTTAGAGCTGCATGTGGTACTTAGATTTCAGTTCACAACGAGACAACAGGACACAAGGTTGTGTACCAACTGATCGGCCATATATTTTAATGTTCCATGAAGGGAATGTGATATGAATTACAATATTTTATGAAATGTATTAAGATTTTACTCCCTGAATTATTAGGGTAGAGATTTTAATGTGTCATCCAGTTCTTTTATATTATCAACCAGACGATTCTCTTTAATTATAATCGCTTCAACTGTTAATCTAAGTTAATTAATTTTTAATGCCTCATTATTATGCCAATAATAATTTTAAATTTTCTGTGATTAGACATTATTGAACAAGCATTTGACAGAGGTACAGTGCTGTTTATTTTCTTTCAAACCTTTTATTCTAGCAAGGCCACTAATAATCTTATTAATGAGCACTTTATACCTCATCATCATAATTACTATCAGTGAAGAATGAGATGTAACATCTGTCAACTGTAATGTGAAGAGCTAGGTTTTATATGAGATGCTATTCAACAAAGACAGGGTTCTTTTTTTTTTCTCCAAGTATCTTAATCTAGGGAAAGACGCAAACTGTTGGGACAGTTAGAAGAGAGCTAAAGTCAGGTAAAGATTTTCAAATGAAATCATTGTTGGAGATATACAGGTCATTCTGAGCTGCTTAGTTGCATCACCTTCGTATCGATGGCAGGCAATGAAAGCCTTGTAACTCCATCTGTCTGTAGAAACTCATAATTCCAATAACTTCACAAAAAAAGAGTTTAGTTAAGTCAATAACTAGGCTTCTGCTATACAGTTACACATGTAGATATGTTCTGTATCACTTATATTATTTTTTAAGAAACAGTTTTTGCTTCGCCTGCAAAGAGTAACAAAATGGAGTTAAGAGGCTGTCATTGCATAGTGAAATATGTTAAATAAACAATAGAATATATTGTTTGGTTAACTGCGGTAGTTAATTATTATGTAAATATGTCAACTGTACCAAGGGGCTGTGTATTTGATACAACATACTTGTTGATTTTTTAACTTCTACATGCATATATAAGGAACACACTGGTTTCTCTCTGTTTTCAAATCAGCATAATTGTGCCCTGGAATCAGGCTTCCGCAACACTGGAGTCACAATTGGTCACAGAGGAAAAGTCATGCTGGCAATACGTAGCTGCTTAAACTTAGAAGTTCCACTTTCTCATGCTGGGAAGCTATTAGTCTCTGAAGAGGTGAGGTATTTTATTACTATTATTATTATATATGCAGTGTAGGCTGTGTACTGTTAGCAACTATAGCAATGTAAAGATTAGTTGCTTTGTGAGATGCAGGGATTGATGTTCATTGACTGGTTGTTGTGTTGTTTGCCTTGGACATGGACAAGAAAATTGCAAATCAGTCCATGTAAACTGTACACTGTTATCTGCTCCCTAATGTCAAATGAGTGTTACAGTATGACATCCATAAATATTGGTGGCTAACGATGAATTGCCAGTGCAGTAGTAGTACTAAAAGTTTGCAAATAATTGGTAGATTACCCACAAAGATGAATGAACAAGTTCCCCATTAATCACAAACAAACATGTGGTGTGGATTGTTGATGCATTATTCTAGATTGTCCAGTGGTGCACGCCCAATTCAGTTTATGCAAAATTACCTAATGCTGAGGTAAATTTTGCTCATCATCATTTGAGGCAACCTCAGTTATCAAAAACTTAATGATCAGTGGGTGCCATGGACACTTACAGGTTACATGAAAAACTTTGAAGCAGTACACCTGTAATAAAGATATTTTCGTCACCTTTGTTGTTATGTTTCAGAAACAAGGGTACAATAGAACACTCATGAAAAGTCTGCCCCTGGAAAGGCGTAACTACCAAGTTCACAACTTATGTACCGGGGGATCAAAAAGTCAGTATAAATTTGAAAACTGGATAAATCACGGAATAATGTAGATAGAGAGGTACAAATTGACACACATGCTTGGAATGACATGGTGTTTTATTAGACCCAAAAAAATACAAAAGTTCAAAAAATGTCGGGCAGATGGCGCTTCATCTGATCAGAATAGCAGTAATTAGCATAACAAAGTTAGACAAAGCAAAGATGATGTTCTTTACAGGAAATGCTCAATATGTCCACCATCATTCCTCAACAATAGCTGTAGTCGAGGAGATGTCAGTCGATCACGATACACTTGTGACTTCAGGTAACTCCAAAGCCAATAATCGCACGGACTGAGGTCTGGGGACCTGGAAGGTCAAGCATGAAAAGTTGCGGCTGAGCACACGATCATCACCAAATGACGTGCGCAAGAGATCTTTCACGCGTCTAGCAATATGGGGTGGAGCGCCATTCTGCATAAACATCGTACGTTCCAGCAGGTGTTTATCAGCCAGGCTGCAGATGATGCAATTCTGTAACATATCGGCATACCTCTCGCCCGTCTTGGTAGCAGTTGCAAAACCAGAATAACGCATTTCCTCAAAGAAAAAAGGCCCGATAACAGTAGATGTGGTAAATCCAACCCATACCGTGACTTTCTTGTCGTGCAATGGGGTTTCCACGACAGTTCTAGGATTTTCGGTAGTCCAAATTCTGCAGTTGTGGGCATTGACAGACCCTCAGAGTGTGAAATGAGCTTCGTCGGTCCACAACATGTTACTCAACCAATCGTCATCTTCCACCATCTTTTGAAACGCCCACACCGCAAATGCCCTCCACTTCACTAAATCGGCTGGTAACAGTTCATGATGCCGATGGATTTTGTAAGGATAGCATTGGAGGGTACGCCTCAGTGCCAATCAAACAGTAGTGTATTGAATGAATGCCGGTGCGACGTGCAACTGCGCGAGTGCTGACTTCCCTGTGCATACACGAACTTGCTACAGTCTCCATTTCTTCCTGAACTGTCTCAGCAGCATTACGCCTTGTGCTTGGTTGGCCACTACATGGTCTATCGTCTACACAACCCGTGGCTTCGAACTTCGAAATCATTCTCGACACAGCTGCATTTGTCAACGGACCTTTACACGTTCGAATCCCCTTCCTATGGCGATAGGATCGTAACGCTGAGTTAGCACATTCCCCATTCTGATAATACAGCTTCACGAAAAGCGCCTTTTCAGGTAACGTCAACATGCTGCGACTGCTGGCACATCTGATTCTCTCTCTCATTACAGCTCCTTTTATACACAATTGTTGTGCACAGTCACTGACGTTTTGCTGTCCAGTGCCATCTGTCGGACATTTTGTGAACTTTTCTTTTTTTTGTTCTAATAAAACCCCATGTCATTCCAAGCATGTGTGTCAATTTTTACCTCTCTGTCTACATTATTCCATGGTTTGTTAAGTTTTCAAATTTATACTGACTTTTTGATCACCCGGTACTTTAATGTAAAATGGCTGTAACAGTGAATAGAATCATGTGACTGTTCCTGAGAAATAATCACTTCTATAAATTTCTGGCGTAAGATACCACACCACTGCCATAGTATATTCAGCAACACTGCAGAATCACTGTTGACCATTGGTGTGGTTCTCTACAATGACAGCACTTATCTCACACTACCAACATCATGTACAATTACCATCATATTTTGAGACAACTTGGACTAATAGTGATAGATAAGCTTTGAATTTGATGTGGAGTTGTAGAATACAGTGATGACCCTTTTATATGGACTGATGGCTGAGGTATATGATATGAGCATGCAGTAGATGTAAGCATTGCGGTTTATGCTAATGCTTTCAGGATACTGATCCACTTTTCTGTTGAAACTAACATGGATTTCTGTATAATACTGGGTTTGTTCTGTTCACAATATTTGTAAGGCTATGGATAGCAGAGCCCCGGTTGATGCCATTTTTCTTAACTTCTGGAAAACCTTTGAGTATGGGCCACTTCATTGCACTCCCTTGCTGTTGCTGCCATGGCACTAGAGACATTTCAGAAAGTGGGGGCTTGTTTAGCATGACAGGTATTCTGTTTTTATCATCATTTCTTTTGGCGTGGCAGCTCTTCAGGTGATACCAGGCTCTGAGCGTATAAATATAAGTTCACCCTGTATGCTGTGGAGTGTTACCACTGGTATTCACTGCTGGAGAGTACTTAATAACCAGGGTACCAATTCAGTGAATGTGATCTGTCTGTTTTGTGCTCAAAATTACCTTTACCTTTAAAGCTTCTCTTTCTACACTCATGTCGCACCTCCTTGAAGTTGTGGTCCTGCTTTGGAGTGACACTTGCAGTTATATTGACCTTCTTCAATGTCTGCAGGAAAACGCTGTGATAATGGAAGATTATGTTTGCTACCCACTAGCTACGAAATTATGTAACCACTTCTTTTCATAATCCTTCTGTATTTAACAGTCCCTATAACACTTTCAACATATCAATTAAACATTCACATTTAAGCTCTTAATAACCAAACTCAACAACAGATAGATCATTAGTATCCCAAAATCAACAAGTAATTAAGTAATTCCAATCTTCTTTTGTTTTTTCTTTAGAAACGACAGCCATTATCGCACCGACCTCTTCTTCTTTGGCATCTATGGCCCTCCAAGTTCCAACATCAAAGTGTAAATGGCTCCTTTCCCACCAGTAAAACACTTGCGCTCCAATGTGTCTCATGTTTTTACCTTGCTTATATTTGTGTATCATACCTGTACATGAATAAAAAATGCACACACAGTATGCTGTTTTCTTTTAGCATTAGTATCAAAACTTAAGGTTTCTACGCAACCCTCTTTCATTGGAACAGTAGAAGGGAAGTGGAAAATGTTGCTACTTTGAATAGCAGCATGTACCACCACAGTTGTTGGGTTACCGTGTGTGCTCTTTAACTGAATAGTGATGGCTTCATCTACATCTGTGTACATAAGCTACAAGATATGGTGTACCACATACCATCAGCAGTCATTTCCTTTCCACTTGCAATTGGAGTGAGGAAAAAAGATTGTCTATGTCTGTATGAGCCTTAATTTCTTTTATGTTGTCTTCACAGTCTTACACACAATGTACACTCTTTGACATAAAACTCAACCGGCGGCCAGCCGCTGCAGAGGCTAAGTCCGCGCCAATCGCAACATGGGACAAATAAACTGGCCAACTCGCTAATTCTCTAAGTCCGGCAATCTGCACAATCTGGCAACACAATAGGCTGCGGCACTTCCTGTAGGAAGCCTTGTCCCATATAAGAGAAACCATACACTGTGTACACCTGTGGTATAGCGGTACCGTGCGTTGTTTCTGTCTACAATGTTTGTGGATCGAAACTAGCTGGTGCAAGAATTTTTATAGCCTCTTCCAACTTAATGCTGAAGACATGAATGTAATGGTAATGCAGATTCAATCTATTTCACTTTCTATCACACCGATAACAAATTTTTATCCAGTAACCATTTTGCGGCAGATTTCTTGCAGACTGTCCTCCTCTGGACGTCGCATGCCGCAAAGCTCCGGGATCCATTTGCTGGCTACTGGCAGCGGCCGTGGCGACAGCAGCGGCGCAGCACTCTCCTATTCTTTATCGAAAGCGCCTGCTACTGCTCATCGCTTTTGATAATTTAAAATGCTTTATTATAATTAAATGTTGCTCCATAGAAGATTTCTACGATTTCCATTCACGCTCGAAAGCAACATAGACCGACGCCCTGATTAGTAGATTGGTACTGTATTACATTCAAAAATGTTCACATGTGTGTGAAATCTTATGGGACTTAGCTACTAAGGTCATCAGTCCCTAACCTTACACACTACATAGTCTAAATTATCCTAGGGACAAACACACACACCCATGCCCGAGGGAGGACTCGAACCTCCGCTGGGACCATCAGCACAGTCCATGACTGTATTACATTATTCGGCAAGAGCTGCATATGGTCCGTGCTTCATACCTCTTTCTTTTCCTTTCAAAGCCCATTATTTGTGCAACTTTTGGCCAATATTCGGATGTTTTCGTCAAGTCAGAGTGAGCTACTGTGGTGTAAAGTGTATTAGTTTTTGTTTCATTCCTTATGGTAAGTCTATGAGATAAACTGTGTGAATACCTTGCAATGCATGCTCTGTAGCAGTGCAGGAACACCGCACATTTTGAGTTCCATGTAAGGATTCATGAAGTGATAGTTAAGGTCATCAGATTTAAACCAGAAAAAGTTATTGATTTTGAGGTTTCATAGAATGGAAAGGAATTGCTAACGCCGGTGTCAGCAAACGTCTACAGTTAAATGCTATTGCAAAATTTAGAAGAGAGGAACTATATTTATCTACATGTTCACTTCATAAACAACCTCCTGACATGTTAAACCTATATGACAAAAAAAAGTTCAAATTCGAATCGTTGACAGTAGGTTTGAATCTTTTCGGAAACTATTTTACAGTGAAGCACCTTGGCATTTGCAAAACAGACATTCATGATATTAACATAATTTACTAAGTCGAAATTGCAGGAAGATTTATGTGTAAAGGCATTCTTCAGATTTAGCAGTTTGCAACTCCATTAGTTAAAATGGAAAATAAAACGTTGTGTTCAGCGGCCTTCACCGAGATTGGAACTGCCATTTCATATAGCACCAGCATCGCAACGCATAAGGGAATCGCTGAGCTAACGACACACTGGCGGCAACAGGCGGACTGTAGTCATTGCGATATTACCTGAGCATTGTGGGCTCTCCTCCATTCCTTCCCGTGAGTGAGAAACCATAGGAAGTAAAATATCTTTATATGTGCTGCTACAAGATCAGCTGTTAGGAAATTTTATCCTGCATGTTACTGGCAATACCGTTATTATGTTCTGAGAGATGAAAGTAAGACAGAATGAAAAGAAACAGCTTACAGAACGGAGGAAGAGTTATTATGCAGGCCCAGTTACGATTCTTATTACTTACGTATTTTCTTTAAACACAGTTGGGTGATTAACAGTGTACCAAATTTGGGGTTAATAATACAAAATTAAACATTTATCTGTTGTGCGTACATTTTTTTATTTATTTCTTTGAGTAAAGAATTTAATTAGTAATTGTTATGTGTAAGAATCACGTAGTGACACTTTTAATGAGAATACACATGGACCATTTAGCATTAGTAGGTTTCCGGAACACTTTAGGACCTCGCAACTGGATTGCTCAAAGGCGTCGGGGAAATGATAAGGCTAAATTCATCGAGAGATTGTGATGATCGTTTATCTCCCACCATGTATTCTCTATATTTTCCCACAGAGTTTCTGAATTTCTTGACCCAGGTCGTAACGACCTCGTAACCTCCGCCCACATATTTCCGCCGGCCGTTGTGGCCGAGCGGTTCTAGGCACTTCGGTCTGGAATCGCGCGACCGCTACGGTCGCAGGTTCGCATTGTCACAGCAACACACTATCACTCCTATTACCATTGGGCAAAGCAATGATTGTATCTCCACGTGGGCCAGTACTAAAAAAAGTCTAACTCCTTCAATCAAACCTCTCATTTATTGATGTGCCTCGATGTTAACTAAGTCCCGCATGGCTGGAAAGTTCACGCGGTCGCGATTCCGAAATTTACGTTCCCCTCATATTCGTGCGCGGCACGTTATTTCAACTGAGAAAATGCCCTCCACAAGTTACCTAGACTGATTTCCTAATTATATGTCGGCACCATTAAATAATATACCATCCAAAGCCTCCCCTCCAAAGATACATAAATACACACACAGAACTTTTCACAGTACTTACAGTTCATGTATAGCGTGGACAGCATGGAAACACGAATTACTATTATGCTGTTTCCCCTTTTTTTAATTCAGGAAAGCGACCTCAGTGATTCCCACGTGTCGTTCAAATCCAGTTGTTCTAAAAATCAGCTTCACACGTAAATTTCTACTGACTCATTCCACAAAAGGTGACTTCTTATTCTTTCATATTAAATTAGCAACCTTGCCTTTATCCATGAATTTCAGAAATTCGTCAAATTACAAATTAAAACACACGCAAGCTACAAATGGCTTCTTTGAAAACTAATTCTTTCAGATCAAAATTAAGAGCATTACTTTCTACCATGAATTTCTGTTAGCAGCTTGATTAGTTAAAGCCACGAGATAATATTTTCCTACTCTTCCAGATCAGATTTTTAAACAAACTAACCAGAATCATCAATTTAAATTGACCATTACTAAAAAGAATTATGGTAAATCAACACATTCCTACTTATAAACTAATGGTTCCTAGCACTCAGTCATCCACTCTTCATAATTTTCTTCATCAGCCCCATGTGGTGAGAGCCAGGTCTTTAGACTATAATAGCTCGTCACATGTATCTTATTTGTGTCATACCTGCTTTACAATTGAATTCTAACACTTTACTGTTCACCGAATTACTCAATCGAAATATCAAATTCTGTTAACTTTCAAGTTACTCATTGCGGTCGCGACATAGTAATCTCACATTTGCCTATCTTTTACCTGTCTATAAACAATTTGGTTCCCTCAAAAATATTATATTAAATTAAATATACTCTGAAAGATAATGTTACCACGTAAGGTGGAACATTAGAGCCTTAAATAACTCATTTTCTTTCCCTTTGCGGAGAGCATTTTGCTCCGCCACTTCCTCAGTCCATCCGGCTGCTTCAGTCGTCCCGAGGCAAGTGCCTTACTCTTACCACGCTACTGCTCTCCCCCTGCCTACGACGAGGGTGGTGTGCACCCTGGCCAATCAATGCTCTAGAATTTCAAGCATTTGAAACTCCTGGCTGTCTTCTTTCCAGCACACAATGAAATCTGCCCACGCTTTTCTACTCATTGAGCTTAACGTAAGAATACAGACAAACCTAGCCCCCTTCTCTCCAATGTCAGAGACAGACCTTTACCTCAGAATACTCTCATGTCACTGCATATCGATACATCATTGCCTTCCCATGATTCTAATAATTTCGTTTCAATATTCACTCTCATTCTATCTATAATGCATACTATTTACCTTGCTCTCAATCCAATCATGGATTATTTAGGATAAGATAAGTGGGAAAAGTGGATTTTCATACATTATACCAAAATAATAAACTCATCCAGTTGTTCTGATCAATTTCCTATACACAGCAAGTTGGTTCAATAAAAATCAACAGCTTAGATTTAGCGTCTGATAACTGATACCTGACGTAGCAAGATATTCTAGCAATTACACGTGGATAGTAATTCCTCTGCGAATAGGTTGTTTTTGAAGTACAGCGCCTTTGGGCTATCAGGAAGTAAATTCGGAGGAATTCATGGCGCTGCGTTGACGTTGCCCATGCTCAATATGATGAGCCTGCTGCTCTTACTGTTATTTTGTTTCTTTTGTTCTGAGGTGTACCACGAAATAAAATCCTCATCCGCTAAATGATTTTTGCTTCTATTCGAAAAGCTTCTTGAGTAATCCGGCAGTGAACATTACCTAGAGATGACACATGTAGTTTTTGAAGTAAAGGCATATGTTTAAGGATAATGAACTATAGTCGTAGTTAAACCAGATGATACTGAAGGAATTAGGTTGTGACATGCGACAGCGAGAAGTGGTAGCCATTGTTTGCTATGTGGAAAGCAAGAAACCTGAGGCCTTCAGTAGTAAAATGTATGTAAAATTCAATAGCAAGAAATCCTTTTTGATGGGGTAAGGATGCTAATATCATATACATCTGACGCTCAGGAAACCATATCTAAAAGTATATGACAGGCTTCCTGCTATTATGTTATGTCGCTTGCTTTCAGTAGACATACAGATAACCCATGGTAGAGCTTTCTCGTCATCAGAATCACATAAATGGGAATAACAGTCAGAGGGTTATTACTAAATTGTAGGCACATGGCCACACCACATATCTAAAATTTGGAGAGCAGACTCTCTCGCAATAAATTGGATGTCTGGATCCTATCATGAAATATTCGGGCTACGAAAACACGCTCTTCTTGCTGTCAGCGTGGTCCAGACTGCAATGTTGTAGGCATCCTTTGGCAACGCTGTTGGCATAACAATGATTTGCAGCTGTGGGACTGATTTATCCTGCTAAATTCGCCTGGCATTTTCTTGTCATCTGTATGAAATACTGTGAATATTCCCTCTGACGATATTGATTTAGTAATACTTTGTGAATACAAGGTCATTTCATGCAGAATCTATCCCTTGTCTCATCGTTCACATTGTGAGTTATCAGTTATCTACTGCAGCCGCGATTATGGCAATGAGTAAGTTTATGCAGGAATTCCTTGGCATCATAGTTGTAAAGTAGTGACTTTATAAAACAGTAGTGGCCTCCGAAAGCAGTTCCAGGTTTGCTGCAAAAGATGTGTCTTATCAATTCCTTTCGGTAAGTTTTAAATCAGGTGCTACCTGTCACATGTAAGTGTGTCCTAGCAAACTGGCAGGAGTTGCCATGATCGTAGACCTCACTAATCTTGAGTCACATCAAAATTACTGATAAAATTACTGAACAGATTCGAAGCATCTATGAGAGTCACGAATTTTACTTTGTTCATCAACTCGGTCTGAAATAAGAGAGCAAAAATTACAGGGACAATGACCAAGTTTGTTAGTATGCATTTTCTGTGGTAGATCTGGAGGTGAAAACGTATGAAAATGCACAACTGCACTTTTGTGAACTTGTGTTTTATTGTTGCACCAATATTGTTGCAAACCCACTATCTGGTATCAATGCTTTACATCAGCAACCATTATATCTAATCATTTTGATAGTACACCTGATAATATAGATGAGTAGAACGCAAGACAGTACGTAGATAATGTCCGTTTGACATCAACAGTGTGTAACATTTTACTTTTTTCAATAGGGCAATCATTTGAGGTTTAGTTAAAATAAGCTTATGCTGCAAGAGAATTCACTTGTATTTTTCAATCCGTGGTCTGTTGTCGGTTTGAAGGCCTTCAATTACATCGGCAACTTAGTGCAGCTCCACCGAGGGCTGTCTGGAGTGGGGTGGAGATAGCAATGTGAAAGTGGCGAGCTGTCGAAGACGATCTTCATGTTATTAATGCGATTGAGACTTCTTATATTCTTGACGACGTTTAGCACCTTTGCGGTCAGTCACCCAATTTCAGAATTCATGTTGAGTACCCTGCTAAATTGTCATAATATTGTCTTTTTATATTGATGAGTCATCTGGTTAGTCGTCATATTCAAGTGCCATCTACAACACAAATTTAATATTACGATCCTAGAAACTAACCTGCAATATGTTTTGTATTTCATAATCAGAACTATCTACATTAACCATCATCAGAACAATGTCAGGGAGCAGAATGCAGCAGTGCCTTGGTAGTTACTTGGGGACCTGCTTGAGTCGTGTTCTAAAAAAAGGGTAGTTGCACTATTACACTAGCGAGAAGCACCGAATTTTGCTTTTTCTCTGCAAACATCCAGGACTAAATTCACTAACAAAATGCTAAGAAGATATTTGCATTGTGCCAGCTCAAGAATCAGCCTATTTTTATAGATTTTTGTTTTCACAGCTATTCTCGTTCTCCATTGCAATAAACTTCATACATTACTTGCTTGTTCTTGTTATGATTATTATTGTCACTCTCTCACTCCCAAGAGTTTTCACATCCCTATTTGGTATCGATGCACATGAAGAGTGGCTATGAAAGAAGGCAATAATGAATGTTACGTCATGCAGAATACACTCATTTACTTCGGCACCTCGTGATCAACGCTTTAGGAGAAGTGAGATACATGAAGATGTCAACAGGAGGACAGATAAGCTGTCACAACTCTGCAACTACTCCTGTTGATTTAACAGTGTTACCAGATAAACTGGTGTTGAGGAGTCAAAATTGCAGTACAGACTATGCCATAGTAGCAGAGAGCTACTAATTTCGGACCATGACTGCGGATTACTCTTGGGTCAGCTACTGGTTAGAGTGTTGCATCTGTAAATGGAAGACTTTGTTTGATGTCTTGTGCTGATGCTGTCTGAATAAATTATGCCAGTAGATAAAAAACGGTTTAGATTGAGACATAACCCTCGAAGGGGTCGGCTTAATGATTCAAAGCAAATACACAAAAAACAACTCAAAACAGGTTCGAACGACTACTTTCATGCACAGACATGCATTTGGAATCTGTTCATCATCTAGGAGCCAAACAAGAGGATAACATCATGGAAACAATGATCAGGCTACTTAGTATGTAATAGGGCATATACAATTCAAGGAGGAAACTTATGAAGAGACAGGCTTCCTCGTTGTCCATAAGTGCGGCATATCTTTCGTGTTAACAAAAGTAATATCCTGCTTTACCTCTTCCTGAATCTCAAATGAAATGAATGCCATGTGGAATCGAATATTTGTTGATTGCTTCTCTTCTTGCTTCCATCCCTACCAACATATTTCTTCATTCTCATGGTAATCGTGGCATTCTATATGTATGCTGCAAAAGATTGCACGTGGACACATGTGACATCGAGGAAAGTGTTTGATATCTTACATTATATTCAATTCAAATAAGCTTTCGAAGTATTTTTACTTCATATTTTGAGATGATAATGAACGTTACGGAAAATTATCTCACATGCTTTATGCTGAATGAGAAACACTGAATCGTCCGTTTTGCTTTCCCTGCATTGTAATGATAAAATGTCGGCATCAACAGCCTTCTTACACGCCGGAAGCTGAAACTTACATCATTCTGGATTAATGATGATTGAATACCTCAAATGTATACACAAGGCGACGTCAGAAACTATCAGGGGAGAACGCCGCATAAAAACCAAACGTGCGCGCGCGTCTCCCCTCTGAAGAACCGTATTGGATAATCACAACAAGCATTTCGCTAAAGAGCTGTCTCGTAAGAGCGCTGAGAATTGGCAGCGTTGTAGCAAGTATTTGTCAACACTGTGAGAGTGCATTTACTTCCGGGTGTATGCCGGCATTACGTCGCTAAATTCACTTGGAATTCGTTTTTCACATCGAAGACTCATACGATATAATCCACTGTAAGATGAGACACTTAGAAAGTATATTTAATTTCTGGTCTCCAAGAACGGCTTTCTTCACATAAGTAACACCTGTTTGTGTGTTTAATGTTGCGTTTTGAGGCTCAGGCAATATCGCAATGACTATAGTCCGCCTGTTGCCGCCAGTGTGTCGTTAGCTCAGCGATTCCCTTATGCGTTGCGATGCTGGTGCTATATGAAATGGCAGTTCCAATCTCGGTGAAGGCCACTGAACACAACGTTTTATTTTCCATTTTAACTAATGGAGTTGCAAACTGCTAAATCTGAAGAATGCCTTTACACATAAATCTTCATGCAATTTCGACTTAGTAAATTATGTTAATATCATGAATGTCTGTTTTGCAAATGCCAAGGTGCTTCACTGTAAAATAGTTTCCGAAAAGATTCAAACCTACTGTCAACGATTCGAATTTGAGCTTTGTTTGTCATATAGGTTTAACATGTCGGGAGGTTGTTTATGAAGTGAACATGTAGATAAATATAGTTCCTCTCTTCTAAATTTTGCAATAGCATTTAACTGTAGACGTTTGCTGACACCGGCGTTAGCAATTCCTTTCCATTCTATGAAACTTCAAAATCAATAACTTTTTCTGGTTTAAATCTGATGACCTTAACTATCACTTCATGAATCCATACATGGAACTCAAAATGTGCGGTGTTCCTGCACTGCTACAGAGCATGCATTGCAAGGTATTCACACAGTTTATCTCATAGACTTACCATAAGGAATGAAACAAAAACTGTAATACACTTTACACCACAGTAGCTCACTCTGACTTGACGAAAACATCCGAATATTGGCCAAAAGTTGCACAAATAATGGGCTTTGTAAGGAAAAGAAAGAGGTATGAAGCATTTATAAATTCATCGAATGTAGTGAGGTGGTTTAATTTCGTCTAAGTCTGTCAAATTAATTTTGGACCATATGCAGCTCTTGCCAAATAATGTAATACAGTCATGGACTGTGCGGCTGGTCCCAGCGGAGGTTCGAGTCCTCCCTCGGGCATGGGTGTGTGTGTTTGTCCCTAGGATAGTTTAGATTACGTAGTGTGTAAGGTTAGGGACTGATGACCTTAGTAGCTAAGTCCCATAAGATTTCACACGCATGTGAACATTTTTGAATGTAATACAGTACCAATCTACTAATCAGGGCGTCGGTCTATGTTGCTTTCGAGCATGAATGGAAATCGTAGAAATCTTCTATGGAGCAACATTTAATAATAATAAAGCGTTTTAAATTATCAAAAGCAATGAGCGCTAGCAGGCGCTTTCGATAAAGAATGGGAGAGTGCTGCGCCACTGCTGTCGCCACGGCCGCTGCCAGTAGCCAGCAAATGGATCCCGGAGCTTTGCGGCATGCGACGTCCAGAGGAGGACAGTCTGCAAGAAATCTGCCGCAAAATGGTTACTGGATAAAAGTTTGTTATCGGTTTGATAGAAAGTGAAATAGATTGAATCTGCATTACCATTACATTCATGTCTTCAGCATTAAGTTGGAAGAGGCTATAAAAATTCTTGCGCCAGCTAGTTTTGATCCACAGACATTGTAGACAGAAACAACGCACGGTACCGCTATACCACAGGCATAAACAGTGTATGGTTTCTCTTATATGAGACAAGACTTCCTCCAGGAAGTGCCGCAGCCTACAGTGTTGCCAGATTGTGCAGATTGCTGGACTTAGAGAATTAGTGAGTTTGCCAGTTTATTTGTCCCATGTTGCGATTGGCGCAGTCTTAGCCTTTGCAGCGGCCGGCCGCCGGTTGAGTTTCATGTCAAAGAGTGCACATTGGCAGCAATAGAATCAACATGCAGTTAGCAGCAAATACCTATTCTCTAAAATTTCTCAACAGTGTTTCACAAAATTCCCTCTAGGGATTCCCATTTGAGTAGATGAAGCATCTCCATAACAGTCGTGTGCTGATTGAACATCTCAGAAACAAATCTAGCACCACACTTATGAATTGCTTAGCTGTCATCCTTCCACTGCCTTAAGGTCGGCTTACACACACATATATTTGTATGTCTTCTTGCCAATAGATCTGTGTAATCTGCAAATTAATGTACTTTGTTCATGAGATCTATTATACAAGCAATAGTCCACAACTCGTAAATGCAGGCAGAGCACAGTATGAGTAGCTCGACCAAGTAAAGTCATTTAATTCATTAACTGTATAATTGGGAACAATGCTGGCCTGTTAAATGTTACAAAATTACACCTCGTTGAAAGCCCGCAAATAGTATTTTGGTCAAATTGTGGCAAACTCTGCCTACACCAACTGATTCTAAAACTCATAGTGAGAATAGGTTTCATAACACAGCATTAAGTTTCTAATGTGGTTACAGACCAGAGATTAATGTGTAGTATTGTACAAGTCCCCTACACCAGTCGTTATAAATTGCAGTATACTAGCACCTAAAAAGCCATGTTAACATTAACCTCGGAGTCCATTCTGACTTGCAAGATGTTGAAATATCACAAGAAACTGAAGTTGAGTTGTTTCCAGGTTGTGAATCTGATGAAGTCAAAATTAGTCGTACAGAGTATGAATTGCCTGCACATAATTACAGATAGGCCCTGAGGCATTGGATGTGCTTTCTTGGATATGCTTGCTTCCATCCCATTACATACTTGCTTCACGCAGCCTTTGTAAACTTGAGAAAAACACCATTTTCTTAAATTTAAACAGTAATTATGTTAAGCATATTAAAAAAAATTTTGTGCTGCTCATTTAGAGACCTTACTGTTAGTTCTTCATCTGCTGATTCTCTCATAATAAAAAAAAAATGATAAATCTGTCAGTCTGTCAAAAATACATCAAACAACAAAGATAGATCTAAATTCTGCTGATTAATACAGCTTGTCACTTTGGAAGTGGTGTTTTGTGTATGCTTTTCATTGGTGATGTCAGAAGTTCCATATTTTGTGCCTTTTTGAGTAACAGCTTTAATAAGTGCCTTTTGAGTTACATGCAGATTTTATAATGACATGAAACAGATGTACAACATGAAAGTGGCCATGTGTGGAAATCACTGGTGACTTGCAAACTTGTGCAGTGAGTTTATCAAGTTGTTTCAGAGACACGCAAGTTTACAATTTTTGAACTCACAAATTGACTTCAAAATAATTTCAGCTTGTCACTCTAAGGCCTGGAAAGAATGATCTGTGTAGCTGCATATTATAATAATTGGTTACTATCAGTGACATTGGGTTGAAACACACCCAATTTAAATTTCTAGAGTGATCTAGTAGCCTAACCTTGTATTTTAATGACCATTATCTAATGGATAAGAGTTGATTGGTTTTACAAAGTGTACAACTTTGCTTCTGCTGTTTTTTGCACAACATTTGAGGCTTTAATGAAACAAATTGGTTACATATGTATCATTCAAAGTATTTTCCATCGCTGGCCACTACTTTCTCCCATCTTTCTGGCAGTGTATGAATCCTGTGCCGAAAAAATTGTTCATCTTTTGAAGTGATCCATGAATCGATCCAATTTGTGACTTCTTCATAAGATCATAACTGTTGGTCAGCCAGGACATTCGCCATTGATTTAAACAGATGATAGTCAGAGAGAGCAATGTCTGGAGAATATGGTGCATGGTATAGGAATTCCCATTTTAACGTTTCCAAGTACATTTCGGCTCTCCACTTTTCTTTTAATGCTCTGCTCAAACACATTAATTGCATTCGATAACGAGCACCTGTGATTGTTTCACTTGGTTTTAATACCTCATAGTTCATGATGCCAAGCTCATCCCACCAAATGCAGAGCATGATCTTGGAGCTGTGAATATTCGGTTTGGCCATAGATGTGGAAGTATGGCTGGGATATCCCCATGATTTTTTGCATTTAGGGTTATCGTAAAGAACCCATTCTTTTCCCCAGTCACAATGCGATGCAGAAATCCCTTCCATTTTCGCCTCTGAAGCAACTGTTCACAAACACACAAACGCCGTTCAATGTCTCTTGGTTTCAGCTCACACAGAACCCAAGTTCCTTCTTTCTGAATCATGCCCATAGCCTTGAGACATTTTGAAATGGCTTGCTGTGTCACCCCCACTAATCGTGCCAGTCCTTCTTGAGTTTGACGCAAGTCTTCTCTCAGCAATGTCTCCAATTCTGTATCTTAGAAAACATTCTCTCTTCCTCCACTATGCCGGTGTAAGACATTAAAATCACTGTTCTTGAAACCACTCACAACGTGTTCTTTCACTAATAGCATCCTTACCATACGTACTTGAGAGCATGTGATGAGACTCAGCTGCTTTTTTCTTCATATTGATACAAACAGTAACACCTCCCACAAATGACGAGAATTAGGCTCGTAAACTGACATTTTCAATCAAGAACAGCTATATGATTCAGACCCAAATAGACTAACATTAGAATGAGGTTATGTTGAACAAGGTCCAAGCTAACTGCCTGACGTCTGCGATCTGTTTCTTTTGACCACTACTTACCGTTGTCACCACCTATTGACAAACTGCGGAAGCAAAGTTGTACACCTTGTAACTATTACAGGAGATGTTTCAGTCAGATTTTGGATGCTCAATAATACTATTTTAAGGAATAAATATTTTGCGTTAACAAAGTTCATATGTCGATAAATCATCACATGCTGTTATAATAATCTGCACACATTAGCCTTACTGCAACCCATTGACCACCATGGTAGACATATAATATTGGCACTCCCTAACTTTGTAATCACTTTTTGCTAAAACAAATACTTTGTCACTATCCTTTATAATTCTTACGGTTTGATGAGGGTCAACTGACAGTGATGAGGTCATACTCAGCCAGTACAATATTTGCAGCACATCTCCTGCTGCTACAACACAGTATCATTCACTGGGTGCACATGGCATGTTAGCCAACACAAAACTCCCTCAATTAAATTTTCTGTTGTTAGTGATTGAATGATCTAGCAGCCTAACCTTTTATTTTAATGATCATTACCTAATGGATGAGCTGATCAGTTTTTACTACTACAGGAGATGTTTCAGTCTGATATTGGCTTCTCAGTAATACTGTATTGAAGGAATAGAGGTTTTGCAGTAACCAAAGTTATGTAAGTTTGCACTATATGTAAAGCTATGTATTCTGGTTAAACACAGTAGGAGACATTCTTGGCCTAACTTGACCTGTGTAATGGACCGTGGATCCCTTACAGAGTGGTAATTCATCCACAAAGCTTTCTATGCAGATTCATTCATCATACAGATTTCTTTATTGATGCAAGAGGGGGGGGGGGGGGGGAATCCTAGGTCATCTGCCAGCAATCATGATGTTTCAAACATCCACCTAATTGGGTGAATTACATGATGGAATAAGGTAGTAGAAAGCTATTGCAGTTGTCCCAGTTGCCATGGTGATTGTGTAGGAAATAATTTTGTTTTAGTTTTTTGTCTCATCATGCAATACCATTGAAAGAAAGGGCACAGTTATGTACACAGGGGTGACATTATTGGAAAAAATTAGGAATTTAGGGAGCTGTACAGAATACATGCACGCAGTATAATATGAAAATATGATCAGTCATCAGTCACAACCATCAAGCTATTTTAGGAGTGTGTGCCCAGAATGATTTATGAAGAAACACTCACACAAATTTAGCTGTGGAGAAGGAAGAAGCCAGAGAAGAATTCAAAGGAAGAGTTATTTACCCACCATAAATGTGTAACTTTGTGACAGTGGCATTGCAACACATTTAAAATTTCACTCCATCCCATCCTCGACTTTCTGAACCTTACTGTTAGCTGTGGAAGAGTCTTAGAATGTGTTGCAATCTGGTTGTGGGAATTTTAGGTATTTGCACTTCGAGCCTGTAGAAGGTGTTGCTCCTTGTGGAGATCAGATTCCAGCAACATTGTGGATTAAGCTGACACTTCCATGTGCATAAAGGCATATAGGAGCAATAGTGCAAAGACAAGTAAACATTATATGTACAACATATTAGGCATCTGTTTGACTGAATACAAGATATTTGTGTTATAGTTCTTGATACATACAAAGTCACTTACCGTGGATTTGTGGGAGCAATATTGTAACAGCAAAATACAGTTATTTTTTTTAGTCATTATCTAGAGTCCTGTCAATTTATAAATTAAATGGAGTAGGCAATAAATAATGTCAGGTGGGGAAATCCATTAAATTTCAAGAGCGCAGCCACGTATAGTTTATATCTTCTTTCTCTTATATTTTATGCCGCATCTCTTTTGGGCATCTTCAGGGTGAGCTAACATGCTACAGTTCTTGTTCCGCTGTTTTAAGCACCAAAAATACAAGCACCAGAGACACTGATTAGCTGCAATGAATCTGTGGCTACACAGTCGATCCATCCTGGGATATTGATGTGTCATTATTAGCTGCACTGCAGTGATGTCTTTGAGAGTTTATTTAAAAAAGAAAAATGCCCAAATCCATGGTCTGTATAGGTTGAAACTTCCATCTTTGTAGATTAAGTTCTTCACTAAAAAAATTTCAGCTGCTTCTTTCACAACTGAGTCCCAAAACGATGAAGTTGATGCTGGAATTGGACATATTTATACCTCATAGAGTGTTTGGTATTGATGCAGTGCTCTGCCACAGATGATTTATTGGGCTGTAAGTGTCAGGTGTATCTATGGTGTTCCATGTATCTTTCCTGGATTGTGCGAGTTGTCTACCTGATATATGAAAGGCTACACTCACAGCAGATCTTGTAAACCTCAGCTTTGTGGAGCATCAAGTCATTTGTGACAGAGCACAAAAGGCTGCTGCTTTCAATGGAGACTTTTGAGTTTGACCAGGATCCGGCCGATTTTTAATGACAAGTTCTCCAAATGTGGCAAGAAAGTCAGGGATTTAAATCTTTCTATGTTGTCATTTTTGTTGCTTATGCCCACTTTACGTTTTATTTGTAGTGTGATGCACTTGCTGCAGAGAATACATCTTTGCTTTGAAAGCTCTCTTTAATTGTTTAAGCACAACTTGTAGACTGTTCTCATAGGAGAAGAAAGAAATGCAGTTCTCCAACAATCTTCCAGGAAGAGAGTGGGAGGATTAGGGGTGAGTCATTCCTTAACCATCACAACAAAGTTCTTTCTCAGTGCCCAGCAAAACATTTTACATGTAGTTGTGCAGCTATTGATGGAGAAATTGTGAACAAATTTTTTGATCTTGTTGAAACAGAACTGGAAAATATTTCCCCTGAAAATACTTAGAATTAAGATGAGACCAGTCTGGTGACTGATCCAAAACGAAAGCTCTTGACAAGGAAAAGTACAAAATACCTGTACCAAATCAGGAATTCATCAAAAATGTGCACTTCACTTATGGTTTGTGAGAATTCTGAGGGCAAGCTGTTACTGCTTCATGTGAATTATAAATGTGATAAATTGTTGACAATTTGGACTTGAAATGAAATGCCCCCAAAGGAACCTGGTTGAGTAGAACAGAATCTGTTTGGTTTCACCACAATACTTTCAAGGAATGGTTCACATCACTGCTACTTCCAGTACTGAAGAAATTACCAGGGAAAAAGCACTCATAGTTTTTAAGTTCACGCATTGCTATAGAAAATCTGGAGGTGTGTGAAGGAAATTCTATAAAATTCATTGCCTGGCTTCCAAATTCAATTCGTTAGCTACAATCTTTGGATGTTGGTTACTTCTGGTCAACAAAAGATGGAGACAGATAGATAAATTTTACACGATTGTAAGGAAACAGCAGCTGGGAATACATCCATTTCCGCTCCAAAAGATCAGTTTCCAGATCTGAAAAAGCTTCTTTCAGCCCTTGAAATAAAAGCTGGTGACTGAGTGCTAGTTTCAAAAAGAATATACTACAGTGCCCAATAAGGTGCCATGCAATAGATAAGAAAAACAGTAATGTATGTAGAGTTGTTGGTGAGAATTTACATGAGCATCTTAACAGCAAAAAAGTAATTTATTCTAAAGAGGATCAATATGTTCCTAAGTAAGGGTAATTTGAGAACATCATCTTTATTCATGGAGAAAAATAATGTAAAAGTATAAAGGGTAAAACTGCCACAAATTTACCTCCACTTACAAAATCCTCACTCCAGTAATTCTTGGATACTGTGCCTACAAAATCCTGCATTCCAGTGTGAATCCACAAATATATTACTTCAGATATACACATTACATAAATCACATAATGAGAAATCCATGAAACAGATTGTTGTGCGTACTCAGCAACAGTGGTCATTAAATACAGCACACCCAAGTAACAATGCAGTACACATTTTACAACATTAGCTGACCATTGTTGTATGTGCTGTAGTTGGTTGTATAGTAACATGTATTGAGCCCACCTGTGTCATGTTAATTTTAAAGTTTTGCATGTATGTACACCTCCCCCCATGAACCATGGACCTTGCCGTTGGTGGGGAGGCTTGCGTGCCTCAGCGATACAGATAGCCGTATCGTAGGTGCAACCACAACGGAGGGGTATCTGTTGAGAGGCCAGACAAACGTGTGGTTCCTGAAGAGGGGCAGCAGCCTTTTCAGTAGTTGCAGGGGCAACAGTCTGGATGATTGACTGATCTGGCCTTGTAACAATAACCAAAACGGCATTGCCGTGCCGGTACTGCGAACGGCTGAAAGCAAGGGGAAACTACAGCCGTAATTTTTCCCGAGGGCATGCAGCTTTACTGTATGATTACATGATGATGGCGTCCTCTTGGGTAAAATATTCCGGAGGTAAAATAGTCCCCCATTCGGATCTCCGGGCGGGGACTACTCAAGAGGATGTCGTTATCAGGAGAAAGAAAACTGGCGTTCTACGGATCGGAGCGTGGAATGTCAGATCCCTTAATCGGGCAGGTAGGTTAGAAAATTTAAAAAGGGAAATGGATAGGTTGAAGTTAGATATAGTGGGAATTAGTGAAGTTCGGTGGCAGGAGGAACAAGACTTCTGGTCAGGTGACTACAGTGTTATAAACACAAAATCAAATAGGGGTAATGCAGGAGTAGGTTTAATAATGAATTGGAAAATAGGAATGCGGGTAAGCTACTACAAACAGCATAGTGAACGCATTATTGTGGCCAAGATAGACACGAAGCCCACACCTACTACAGTAGTACAAGTTTATATGCCAACTAGCTCTGCAGATGACGAAGAAATTGAAGAAATGTATGATGAAATAAAAGAAATTATTCAGATTGTGAAGGGAGACGAAAATTTAATAGTCATGGGCGACTGGAATTCAAGTGTAGGAAAAGGGAGAGAAGGAAACATAGTAGGTGAATATGGATTGGGGGACAGAAATGAAAGAGGAAGCTGCCTGGTAGAATTTTGCACAGAGCACAACATAATCATAACTAACACTTGGTTTAAGAATCATGAAAGAAGGTTGTATACATGGAAGAACCCTGGAGATACTAAAAGGTATCAGATAGATTATATAATGGTAAGACAGAGATTTAGGAACCAGGTTTTAAATTGTAAGACATTTCCAGGGGCAGATGTGGAGTCTGACCACAATCTATTGGTTATGACCTGTAGATTAAAACTGAAGAAACTGCAAAAAGGTGGGAATTTAAGGAGATGGGACCTGGATAAACTAAAAGAACCAGAGGTTGTACAGAGATTCAGGGAGAGCATAATGGAGCAAATAAAGGGAATGGGGGAAATAAATACAGTAGAAGAAGAATGGGTAGCTTTGAGGGATGAAGTAGTGAAGGCAGCAGAGGATCAAGTAGGTAAAAAGACGAGGGCTAGTAGAAATCCTTGGGTAACAGAAGAAATATTGAATTTAATTGATGAAAGGAGAAAATATAAAAATGCAGTAAGTGAAACAGGCAAAAAGGAATACAAACGTCTCAAAAATGAGATCGACAGGAAGTGCAAAATGGCTAAGCAGGGATGGCTAGAGGACAAATGTAAGGATGTAGAGGCCTATCTCACTAGGGGTAAGATAGATACTGCCTACAGGAAAATTAAAGAGATCTTTGGAGATAAGAGAACGACTTGTATGAATATCAAGAGCTCAGATGGAAACCCAGTTCTAAGCAAAGAAGGGAAAGCAGAAAGGTGGAAGGAGTATATAGAGGGTCTATACAAGGGCGATGTACTTGAGGACAATATTATGGAAATGGAAGAGGATGTAGATGAAGATGAAATTGGAGATACGATACTGCGTGAAGAGTTTGACAGAGCACTGAAAGACCTGAGTCGAAACAAGGCCCCCGGAGTAGACAATATTCCATTGGAACTACTGACGGCCGTGGGAGAGCCAGTCCTGACAAAACTCTACCATCTGGTGAGCAAGATGTATGAAACAGGCGAAATACCCTCAGACTTCAAGAAGAATATAATAATTCCAATCCCAAAGAAAGCAGGTGTTGACAGATGTGAAAATTACCGAACTATCAGCTTAATAAGTCACAGCTGCAAAATACTAACTCGAATTCTTTACAGACGAATGGAAAAACTAGTAGAAGCCAACCTCGGGGAAGATCAGTTTGGATTCCGTAGAAACACTGGAACACATGAGGCAATACTGACCTTACGACTTATCTTAGAAGAAAGATTCAGAAAAGGCAAACCTACGTTTCTAGCATTTGTAGACTTGGAGAAGGCTTTTGACAATGTTGACTGGAATACTCTCTTTCAAATTCTAAAGGTGGCAGGGGTAAAATACAGGGAGCGAAAGGCTATTTACAATTTGTACAGAAACCAGATGGCAGTTATAAGATTCGAGGGACATGAAAGGGAAGCAGTGGTTGGGAAGGGAGTAAGACAGGGTTGTGGGCTCTCCCCGATGTTGTTCAATCTGTATATTGAGCAAGCAGTAAAGGAAACAAAAGAAAAATTCGGGGTAGGCATTAAAATTCATGGAGAAGAAATAAAAACTTTGAGGTTCGCCGATGACATTGTAATTCTGTCAGAGACAGCAAAGGACTTGGAAGAGCAGTTGAATGGAATGGACAGTGTCTTGAAAGGAGGATATAAGATGAACATCAACAAAAGCAAAACAAGGATAATGGAATGTAGTCTAATTAAGTCGGGTGATGCTGAGGGAATTAGATTAGGAAATGAGGCACTTAAAGTAGTAAAGGAGTTTTGCTATTTGGGGAGCAAAATAACTGATGATGGTCGAAGTAGAGAGGATATAAAATGTAGGCTGGCAGTGGCAAGGAAAGCGTTTCTGAAGATGAGAAATTTGTTAACATCGAGTATAGATTTAAGTGTCAGGAAGTCATTTCTGAAAGTATTCGTATGGAGTGTAGCCATGTATGGAAGTGAAACATGGACGATAAATAGTTTGGACAAGAAGAGAATAGAAGCTTTCGAAATGTGGTGCTACAGAAGAATGCTGAAGATTAGATGGGTAGATCACATAACTAATGAGGAGGTATTGAATAGGATTGGGGAGGAGAGAAGTTTGTGGCACAACTTGACCAGAAGAAGGGATCGGTTGGTAGGACATGTTCTGAGGCATCAAGGGATCACCAATTTAGTATTGGAGGGCAGCGTGGACGGTAAAAATCGTAGAGGGAGACCAAGAGATGAATACACTAAGCAGATTCAGAAGGATGTAGGTTGCAGTAGGTACTGGGAGATGAAAAAGCTTGCACAGGATAGAGTAGCATGGAGAGCTGCATCAAACCAGTCCCAGGACTGAAGACCACAACAACAACAACATGTATGTACAGTGTAATGTACATGTGTAACTGTGTGTTTCTTAATGTTTTAATTCATACATTACAATGAGTAGTGGGAGGAAGAGAAAATTTGTGTCATTGAATGTGAAACTGAAGGCTTTGAAAAAACTAAACAAAGGAGAAACTAAGAAAACTTGTTGCTGGTAGAGAGTAAGTGAAATGACAGTTGGAGACTGACATAGAAACAGAGACAAAATAGAGAAGTTTTCATCAAATAGCTGTTCTATATCGTCATTTGAATGGAAGTTAATGAAGAAATCAGAGTATGAAAAAACCACTGAAGCTTTGTTCGTTTGGTTCACTCAGCAAAGACAAAAAGGAAATCCAGTTTCAGTCCCTATTCTGCATGGAGAAGCTGTATTTTTTAGACATGAGTTAAAGGATGGTGAGGATGGTATTACTGCAAGTTCAGGATGGTTGGATAGGTGGAAGAAGTGATACAGCATAAGGCAGATTCAAATTTGTGGTGAAAAGCCTTCTGTGGACCTCAGATTGTTACAAAACTCTCTAAGAAATTAAGAAAAATTATACAAGGAGAAAAATCTTATTCCTGATCAATTGTGTAACTGTGATGAAAACAGGACTAAATTATAGAATGCTTCCATCTAAAACTCTAACCTTAAAAGAAGAAAAGGAGTGGTTAATAGTTTTTGCTGCATTGAATGCAAGTGGGGACCACAAACTGAAGCTGCTGGTAATAGGCAAGTCTGCTAAGCGTAGAGCTCTAAAAAATATCACTGCTTCTGCAATGCCTTTTTTTTTTCAGAGACCAAAAGATACCTAAAAAAAGTGCTTGCCTTCCAAAGAAATCTTAACACTTGGTTAAACTGGTTCACACAGCCTATGGACCAATGTGTTTTATGATGGCTGAAAAAAAATGTATTATTGTTGTTTGCTTCAGATGCTTCTACAAACAACAGAAGGTGAAGGTACCATTGAAGACTTTCTAAAAAAAAGAAACAGAAAAAAATATTAAAGACGTAGTTTATTGGATAGCCAATTCATGGTCTGAAATAAAAGCGGAGACACTGAAAAGATCTTGGAACCAGATTTTACAGAATGAAACAGATATGTACAGTACAGACAAACATGAACTACCATTGGCAGAACTGATGAAAAAGCATGTGGATGTGGGGAATTGCCGGAAGCAACTGTGCCATTGATCACTCACACCGAGAGTTTGGCAGCACTAGGTGTATCATTGCATTGTATTGTATTGAGCAGAAAGCAGAAGCTACTTCTTGCTTCTTAGAAGATGGCACAACATTGCTGCTAAAAAATGTTCTATTTTAAAACAAAGGACTATGGACAACTTCTTTAAAATGTAACTTATATTTTTGTAAATTGTAAATGTGTATCCATATATCTACATACAATACATGTATGTACTATATTGTTTTTTATTTATTTTTAATCATCATTGTGCTTATTAAACATTTATACATGATTCACCCATTGATATAGTGATATTTCCATATTCAATTTTTTTTGTGATTTGAGGTAGCCATCAGCCCCAATTAACTGGACTCTTAGAGTACCACCTCTGGTGCAATCATTGCATAGCTTTTTATGTTGGTATGACTACCATCTAACTGTCCACTAGGCTGAATGGCCAAGAGCAAAGTAGACCACCGTGTGGCACAACCTGTAGCTGAACATAACATGTTTGATTTCAATGGTGGCTGCTTCACAACCCAGGCATTTGGATCCTCCCCTCCACCACCAGCGTTTCTGAACTGCAATGATGAGAGTTATCCTTACAACACATTCCCTGCTCCTGAAATTATTTCAGCCTCAACCTGCGGTAACCTATTGTCCCCCCATCCTCCATCTAACAATTTCTGCCCCCTTGGTCTTATCACCTTCTCTCTATTTTCATCCCTTCATCCTCTTTGTGCGCTCCCTCTGCCAATGCACCTGCCCAGTTTTTCCCGCCATGCTCCTCTCTTTTTTTGCTTCATGCCCCACAGCCTCCCAATGCTGAGCCTGTTGACACACTAGCCCCTGTATGCTCCGCCATGCAGTGCTCTTCTCTCGCCCTACCCCTTTCCTGCTACCCCTTCCCTGCCCTCTCCAGATTGCTGCTTCTGTTTCATGTGAGAGTTGTATTCTGTTCCTTGCTGTCGGAGATGGCAGTTTGTGGTTTTTTCCCTTTTCGGAAGAAGGCATTGGCCAAAAGCTAAATATGTAACTTGTCTTTTTGTTGTTCGCGTCTGCAACTCATCATCTGTGCAGTGAGTAATGATCTATCTTTTCCTTATATTGCTAAAATCACTTCTACTCCACTATCCTGTGGATGAATTTTTATTTGAAATGCTGAGGAAGCAAAGGCTGTTGCACCCTCAGTTCAAAGGAGGCTGAACAAATGAGGACAGGCAAAGATTAGTGGAGACTTGTGTGTCTGTGAAAAGATGTATGTGCAAAGCATACAACAGCTACCTCCATCATACCCTGGCTAAAGATCTGGCAGTGAAACCAAAAAAATTGTGGTCGTATGTAAAATCACTAAGAGCGTCTAAGGTTTCCACTCAGTCACTCATTGACCAGTATAGTTTGGCGGTAGAGGATAGCACAAGGAAGGCCGAAGTTTTAAATTTTAAGAAATCTTTCATGCAGGTGAATTGTACAAACAGACCATTGCACAGAAACTCGTAGATGACATAGTAGTAAGAATCCCTGGTGTAGAGAAACAACTGAAAGAGTTGAAAACAAATAAGTCACCAGGTCCGGATGGAATCCCAATTCAGTTTTACAAAGAGTACTCTATGTCATTGCCCCTTACCTAGTTTTCATTTATCGCGAATCTCGTGACCTGCACAAAGTACCAAGCGACTGGAAAAAAGCGCAAGTGACTCCTGTATAAGAAGGGTAAAAGAACAGACTCGCAAAATTACAGAGCATATTCAGAGTTCAAATATAATAAGTTTCCCAGAGACCAAAAAGCTCATGTCCACGAATCTACACAGCTTTAGAAAGCATCATTCGTGCAAACCCAGCTTGTTCTTTTCTCTCCGAACTGTGGATGAAGGACAACAGGCAGATTCCATATCTCTAGATTTTCGAAAAGCATTCGACACTGAACCCCACTGCAGTCTGTTAACGAAGCTACATGCATATGGAATAACCTCCCAGATATGTGACTTGGCTTGAAGACTTCTTAGGTAATAGAACCCGTTATGTTGTCCTTGACAAAGAGTGTTTGTCAGAGACAGCAGTAACATCAGGAGTACCCCAGAGAAGTGCGATAGGAGGCTCATTCCATACTAAGTCATCCACCTGCCACAGATGTTTATGAAATGTCTATTTGAATTGTATGCATAAAGACAAGAAAATATTCCAAGTCTCATCCAGTTCTAACAAGTAGTTTCTGAGCTATCACCGTTTAAAGTTTTAGGCTAATTGTATTTCCGAGGGTGATTAAGACGTAACTAATGTGTGCATTCTTTTACAGAATTTGAAGCAAAATTGTTAGTTTTGCAGCTATAGCCTTGAAATTTTCAATGTTTTGTTCTAAATTAAACACTGAAACTGATACATCTAAAAAAATTCCTATTTATAATGTTCATTCATATAATAATACAACTGTGAAAATAACGGATAAACTCAAGTTTTATCTATCAGTTATTTTAAAATAAAAGATACATACATTGAGAATTTTACAAAATAGGTTTACTTACATTTGATTACACGAGTTGGCAATTATTCGTTTTCAAACAAATCCTTTGTACAAAGAGTTTTTGATGACTTTAAAGTTTAATAATTATACCAAGTTTATATGAAGCAGTATGTACAATAATCACATTGAAATGACCGTTGTTGTTGTGGTCTTCAGTCCTGAGACTGGTTTGATGCAGCTCTCCATGCTACTCTATCCTGTGCAAGCTTCTTCATCTCCCAGTACCTACTGCAACCTACATCCTTCTGAATCTGCTTAGTGTATTCATCTCTTGGTCTCCCCCTATGATTTTTACCCTCCACGCTGCCCTCCAATACTTAATTGGTGATCCCTTGATGCCTCAGAACATGTCCTACCAACCGATCCCTTCTTCTGGTCAAGTTGTGCCACAAACTTCTCTTCTCCCCAATCCTATTCAATACTTCCTCATTAGTTATGTGATCTACCCATCTAATCTTCAGCATTCTTCTGTAGCACCACATTTCAAAAGCTTCTATTCTCTTCTTGTCCAAACTATTTACCGTCCATGTTTCACTTCCATACATGGCTACACTCCATACAAATACTTTCAGAAATAACTTCCTGACACTTAAATCTATACTCGATGTTAACAAATTTCTCATCTTCAGAAACGCTTTCCTTGCCATTGGCAGTCTACATTTTATATCCTCTCTACTTCGTCCATCATCAGTTATTTTGCTCCCTAAATAGCAAAACTCCTTTACTACTTTAAGTGTCTCATTTCCTAATCTAATACCCTCAGCATCACCCGACTTAATTCGACTACATTCCATTATCCTCGTTTTGCTTTTGTTGATGTTCATCTTATATCCTTCCTTCAAGACACCATCCATTCCGTTCAACTGCTCTTCAAAGTCCTTTGCTGTCTCTGCCAGAATTACAATGTCATCGGCGAACCTCAAAGTTTTTATTTCTTCTCCATGGATTTTAATACCTACTCCAAATTTTTCTTTTGTTTCCTTTACTACTTGCTCAATATAGAGATTGAATAACATCGGGGAGAGGGTACAACCCTGTCTTACTCCCTTCCCAACCACTGCTTCCCTTTCATGTCCCTCGACTCTTATAACTGCCATCTGGTTTCTGTACAAGTTGTAAATAGCCTTTCGCTCCCTGTATTTTACCCCTGCCACCTTTAGAATTTGAAAGAGAGTATTCCAGTCAACATTGTCAAAAGCTTTCTCTAAGTCTACAAATGCTAGAAATGTAGGCTTGCCTTTCCTTAATCTTTCTTCTAAGATAAGTCGTAAGGTCAGTATTGCCTCATGTGTTCCAGTATTTCTACGGAATCCAAACTGATCTTCCCCGAGGTCGGCTTCTACTAGTTTTTCCATTCATCTGTAAAGAATTCGTGTTAGTACTTTGCAGCTGTGGCTTATTAAACTGATTGTTCGGTAATTTTCACATCTGTCAACACCTGCTTTCTTTGGGATTGGATTATTATATTATTCTTGAAATCTGAGGGTATTTCGCCTGTTTCATACATCTTGCTCACCAGATAGTAGAGTTTTGTCAGGACTGGCTCCCCCAAGGCCGTCAGTAGTTCCAATGGAATATTGTCTACTCCGGGGGCCTTGTTTCGACTCAGGTCCTTCAGTGCTCTTTCAAACTCTTCACGCAGTATCGTATCTCCCATTTCATCTTCATCTACATCCTCTTCCATTTCCATAATATTGTCCTCAAGTGCATTGCCCTTGTATAGACCCTCTATATACTCCTTCCACCTTTCTGCTTTCCCTTCTTTGCTTAGAACTGGGTTTCCATCTGAGCTCTTGATGTTCATACATGTGGTTCTCTTATCTCCAAAGGTCTCTTTAATTTTCCTGTAGGCAGTATCTATCTTACCCCTAGTGAGATAAGCCACTACATCCTTACATTTGTCCTCTAGCCATCCATGCTTAGCCATTTTGCACTTCCTGTCGATCTCATTTTTGAGACGTTTGTATTCCTTTTTGCCTGCTTCATTTACTGCATTTTTATATTTTCTCCTTTCATCAATTAAATTCAATATTTCTTCTGTTGCCCAAGGATTTCTACTAACCCTCTTCTTTTTACCTACTTGATCATCTGCTGCCTTCACTACTTCATCCCTCAGAGCTACCCATTCTTCTTCTAATGTATTTCTTTCCCCCATTCCTATCAATTGTTCCCTTATGCTCTCCCTGAAACTCTGTACAACCTCTGGTTCTTTCAGTTTATCCAGGTCCCATCTCCTTAAATTCCCACCTTTTTGCAGTTTCTTCAGTTTTAATCTACAGGTCATAACCAATAGATTGTGGTCAGAGTCCACATCTGCCCCTGGAAACGTCTTACAATTTAAAACCTGGTTCCTAAATCTCTGTCTTACCATTATATAATCTATCTGATACCTTTTAGTATCTCCAGGGTTCTTCCATGTATACAACCTTCTATCATGATTCTTAAACCAAGTGTTAGCTATGATTAAGTTGTGCTCTGTGCAAAATTCTACCAGGCGGCTTCCTCTTTCATTTCTTAGCCCCAATCCATATTCACCTACTACGTTTCCTTCTCTCCCTTTTCCTACACTCGAATTCCAGTCACCCATGACTATTAAATTTTCGTCTCCCTTCACTATCTGAATAATTTCTTTTATTTCATCATACATTTCTTCAATTTCTTCGTCATCTGCAGAGCTAGTTGGCATATAAACTTGTACTACTGTAGTAGGTGTGGGCTTTGTATCTATCTTGGCCACAATAATGCGTTCACTATGCTGTTTGTAGTAGCTTACCCGCATTCCTATTTTCCTATTCATTATTAAACCTACTCCTGCATTACCCCTATTGGACTTTGTGTTTATAACCCTGTAGTCACCTGACCAGAAGTCTTGTTCCTCCTGCCACCGAACTTCACTAATTCCCACTATATCTAACTTTAACCTATCCATTTCCCTTTTTAAATTTTCTAACCTACCTGCCCGATTAAGGGATCTGACATTCCACGCTCTGATCCGTAGAACGCCAGTTTTCTTTCTCCTGATAACGACATCCTCTTGAGTAGTCCCCGCCCGGAGATCCGAATGGGGGACTATTTTACCTCCGGAATATTTTACCCAAGAGGACGCCATCATCATTTAATCATACAGTAAAGCTGCATGCCCTCGGGAAAAATTACGGCTGTAGTTTCCCCTTGCTTTCAGCCGTTCGCAGTACCAGCACAGCAAAGCCGTTTTGGTTATTGTTACAAGGCCAGATCAGTCAATCATCCAGACTGTTGCCCTTGCAACTACTGAAAAGGCTGCTGCCCCTCTTCAGGAACCACACGTTTGTCTGGCCTCTCAACAGATACCCCTCCGTTGTGGTTGTACCTACGGTGCGGCTATCTGTATCGCTGAGGCACGCAAGCCTCCCCACCAACGGCAAGGTCCATGGTTCATGCCATTAAGGGTTTTTCCCCCAACGAAGCATTGAAATTCATGTCCCGATTTGAATTTCATGTCTTGATGGAAGACAGCAGGCAGACTGCTTATCTGAACTTTAACACACTTCTCATAACTCCAGAAGTGTTTTAGGTTTCTTGACTGTAAATAAAATAAAAAAGAGAAAACTACAACTACAGGAAAATCTTTGTCTCAGTATAAAAATAAATAATAAAAAATGTACTAATAAATTACTGTTTTAAGCAGCTGATCTTCCAAGTTATAGTTTTAAAAGCTTTTACTTCTATATAACCAATTTGAATTTTAAAACAGCCGTACTACATTTTTTGAATAGATAAAACTTGTTTTGATTTGAGTATAAGATAAAATTGTTATAACTCAGAACCCCACCAATTTTTTGCACCATTAAAAAGGTAGTTCAATGCTGTTTTCAAAAATATGTGGTTGTATTGGGTTGTTTGGAGAGATTTTTGCTATTCATAATTTTCTACGCCTACGTCATAATTGTGAAATAAACAATATTTTGAGTTTGTGTTTAATTTAGAACAAAACTGTGAAAATTTCAAGGCTATAGCTTCAAAACTAACTATTCTGCTTCAAATTCTGTAAAAGTATGCACACTTTAGGTACATCTTAATCACCCTCAGAAATACAATTAGCCTAAAACTTTAAACGGTAATAACTCAGAAACTACTTGTTAGCATTTCACATTTAAATTCTGGAAGAAATCCAAAAACCTTGGGTGTAATATCTACTTTTGGCTGGATGATTTGGCATGGAATGGCCCAGGACTGTTGCTATTTTCTATATACATAAATGATCTGGCTGACAGGGTGGGCAGCAATCTGCAGTTGTTAACTGTTGATGCTGTGGTCTACAGGAAGGTGTCGAAGATAAGTGGCTGTGGGTGGATACAAGACGACCTAGACAAAATTTCTAGTTGATGTGATGAATGTCAGCTGGCTCTGAATGTAGAAAAATGTAAGTTAATGCGGATGAATAGGAAAAACAAACCTGTAGTGTCCTGCTTGACACTGTCAGGTCATATTGAAAGAAGACACTGAAGCAATTCAGAGGCGAGCTGCTAGGTTTGTTACCAGTAGGTTTGATCAGCATGCAAGTGTTACAGATGTCCTTTGGGAGCTCATGTGGGAATCCCAGGAGGGAAGAATACATTCATTTTGAAAAACACTGCGGAGAAAGTTTAGAAAACCAGCATTTGAAGCGTTTCTCGTAGGGACTAAGAAGATAACATATGAGAAATTAGGGCTCATACAGAGGCATATAGACAGTCGTTTTTCCCTCGCTCTATCTGCGAGTGGAACAGGAAAGGAAATGAAACAACTAGTTGTGGTACAAGATATCCTCCACTACGCACTATATAGTGGCTTGTGGAGTATGGATGTTCATTGGATTTAATGTTAATCACGTAAGCCGACTCGTTCCACATCATTTTGATAAAAATTCAAATGATTCTAAGGAATGTGTAACTAATTTTCCTTATTATTATTATTATTTTCAGTTATCTTTCAAGTGCTGAGAAAAGATATTTCCAAAAGGTTTGTTTGATTCAATACATTTTATGATGATCCTGTTGTCCTTTGCTTGATACTCACCCATTTTCTTTAGCAGTTGCTTTTTGTTGTTTTCCTTGTAAAATAGTTTCTCCTCCCCCCTGCACAATATTCTTTTCCTAAAATTTTGAGCAAAAACTGGTAATTGAGTGTTATTTCGTCTGGTGCACATGAAAACTGACCTACAGTGTATCAGTTTAAGTGATATTGTTGTTGTTTAATATCTCGTTATGAGTGGACTTTGATAGACATAAAAAAATAAAACCTTTCATTAACAGTCAGTTCCCTATGAAACTGAAGGTAAATACCAAATATTGCTATATCATGTTGGAAGAGTTTTTAATTAATTGGCTTACGGGGCGTACCCATACAGCCATTTCTGTAGTGGAATGTCAAGTATGACGATAAGAATGTAAGGACAACACAACACCCAGTACCCGTGCGGAGAAAATCTCAGAATCAGCTGAGAATCGAACCCGGGTACCTTTGGTTAGCAGTACACTGTACTGAACAGGCAGCTACCAAGGTGGACATTGTTGAAAGGTCACTCACCCAATTTTTAACACACTCCCCTGCAAATTCACTCTCAGATATAGCTTGAAAACAAAAAGCCAAATGATACTCCAAAATACATTTTAATACCCTGTAGTCTGTATTTTTTAATCTTATGTAATTACACGATACATTTTAAATGTTTTATTACAAAACTTTTGGCACTAATTTCTTTTCAGTATCTAAAATTCCTTACTAGTAAAGCCAGTGAGAAGATGAAGGAAAATAAAAGAAGAACCATGAATTTTTTCTCAAAAATTAAAAACATTAAAGAGAAAGAAATTGTGAGAACAGAAGTACTGAATTTCTAACGACAATTTGCTTCTCTGAAACCCAGCTGGTTACTTCAGCTGCAGACCTTGTCTTGGAAACAGGTACAAATATAACAGTACAATTAAAAAAAGGAAAGTAGCTGCATAAACACACTTTTTCAGAAATACTTGTGTTGTACCTTTTACACTTCTAATAATTAGATTATTCATGCGAAATACATTTTTGCTCTCCACAATTAATTTCTCACGCATGTCTGCTGTTAAACCATTAGCAAATTCTTCCATTGCAGTAGCTAACATCTTTTTTAGTGCCGAGGGCTTTTGTGGATGGAAATCTGTTACAGAGTCTGAGTCTGCGTCATGCCACCAGCCTGCAGGTAGTAATTTTTCCCGAAAAGCACGTTTACGTCTTAGAATCTGACCACCAGACAATAATCCCATGTAAAGATGGTATATATAAGCTGAAAGCAGAACGGGATCTTCTTTCTCAAGTTTTTCAAGATGATGTATATATGTTGCTACACTGGCTCGTGGTTGGTAGTTTGGTCCACACCATCCTTCCCCAAGGTAACGTGCAAGATCACGTTCGAATGCTTCTCGGCGTCGTAATCCAGGCACTTCTAATTGTGCCAATACCGAATGACGATCCATTGCACCTTCCAGGAATCTAAACACTTCGTAGAAAACAAGGAGTCCATCCGCCCAGACTGTGTTGTCAGACAGTGCTGTGAAATAAAAAATACAGACTAAATTCAACATACTATGGATTTATATTCAATTACTACACTTTTTTTTAAAAAAAAAAAAATAAGAAAAAGAAGGTTGACTCACATTGAGGTTTTTTTATGGGATTGCATCCTTCTCTTACATATTTGGAAAAAAAACAACACGCTCTTGTGAGCTTAAATACCAAAAAATGAAAACCATTATTCAAAGATTCTTTATAATAGCTGAAAATAAGGATAAGGAGATGGGCATCCTCCTAAATTTACTGCCTGCACTTCATATAATTATCTTTGCATTGAAAACCGATGTGCACACTTACAGTTTGTGGCCCAAGGTTTGTGAGAAATCTGATGATATTATTAGTTGGCATTCTAAAAATGTTGAGTCAAGGTCATATTGGAATGAGGCATAATAATCTGCAGTGGTGTTATCACCTATGAAAAAAGACCCACTTCATTTCTTTGTCTATCAAATGGTGGTGTAGGCATCATATATACTGAGATGTTAGTGACAAGACAATACCAACAAAGTTTGAGGTGTTGTGGAAGGAACCTATGAGTGGAAACCCCTAATGACACCACAGAGTGTGTAAGTCATAAGGGCTACCCTTGGCAGTAAACTTGAAATCCACTGGCTTCAAGTGGAACATATTGTAATGGGATTTTATTATTCATTACTCACTGATAATGACAGATTACCAAAATCTCCAGTGGAGAAAAATGGATGTAGGTACCAAGTAAAAAAGGTAGTGTCACATGTAATTCAGCAGTTTGTAATGTCGTTGGTGGACGGTTTTCGACATGGATTCTTATTGTGACATAGTTACAAAACGTGTAATCCGCTGTAGTTCACTATAAACTTCTTTGCCTTGCTTTAAGCAGCAGTTAGGCAACTAGTTTCAGCTGTTTAACAACCATCTTCAGATTTGTGAAAAGTACATAGAAATTGTTTTTGTGTCAATAAAGGAGATTACTTTAAATGTTTTTTATAACTCTTATCGCAATGTGTCTATAATACTAGTTACACATCTTGTGACATTTTTAACACACAAATTTGCTAGTTAATGGAACAGATTGCTCCTGTAACCCACACATTCATTCAGATCTGAAGATGGTTCGTGTGGAACCAAAACTAGTCACATAAAAAAATGAGTGCTGTCTTCATGGACAATAAATCTGTCTTAAGAAATATTTCGCTTACCAAATGCAAGTTTTGCATTCACTAGTGCATCACTGACTGCATGAACATCTCTTGTCGCAGCTCGCATCTGCTTGCAGAAAGATAAAGCAATGTCACCCATGGTGGTCTCCCTGCGACAAGAAAACAAAAAATTATTTGACAAAATTCAACAAATTGCAGAATATCATCTTTAATTAGAATGCAGTATGTTAACAATGAAAAACAGACATGATAACAATAAAGTGTTCGTCTTAGTAACACATTTTAGTCGAATCAGTGTGTCATAAATTGGATAGCTAAAGATACAGTGAAGTTCATCAATCCTTCATGGTTGAGACATGTAAAATGTGGTGAAATAAACGTAAAAATGATGTTTATCTTCACATCTCACACTATTTTATTATAATGGCATGTAGATACCAGATCGGATTTTTGATAAATGCCAAGCTTACTTTCCCATGTGCAAAAATCATAGCAGTTAAATTTAATTAAAGAAGTAAAAATAAACCTGTTGTTTGAATATTACAGTTATTTACTAGGCTTCTTCCTAGTGGAGATTGTATGTATTTGCCTTCCTCCAGCCTTTGAACTGGCACTCAATCAGCCAGTTACACAACAGGGACGTGCAGTTTAATGCAGACTCCAAATCATGGTGCAACTTGGAATTGTTCACACTGATGAATCCAAAGGTGAAAGAACATTAAGAGAATCATAAAGATTGGATTTTTTGAAATTCATGTGTGCACATTATACAATTAGTTTTGTCATCCAGCACCAGTGGGAAGTGATTAATTTTGAATTAAGTACTTGCTACACAACTACTGGTGTCTTGAAGAGCCACAGTGTTCATAACATAACTATTTATTAATGAAGGTAACACAAGGCAGGAACACATGTCAAGATAGACTAACAGTTGATAGCAGCTTAAGAAATTTTTAAAGTGTGTTCATCATGATACAGAAAACAAAAAAAATGTACTATAGACAGGTCCTGATGGACTTGTTTAGAATTCCTACCATAAAATGTACTGTTGTTACTAAGTTAGAGGTAATTATGACTCTCTGAATCCAAATTGATGAGTGCTATCTCTTATGTATAATGCACACATCGCTAATTTTTCCCTCTATGGATGAGCTTGAAATATGGCTTCCCGGCTAAGACACAAGTTGAAACTGTGGTCACTATTTTTTTTTATTTACTTAAATTTGCCATATTTCGTTACAGTACCTTTTCCGTTAGGCGTTTGCAAGGCGATATTAGTCTTGGCTTCAGTTGTCTAAGTATGATTCCACAATGCATCTATGTCAGCTGCAGAAATGACGTGGTTCAACGTGTTTCTCTCATTTTGGTGTTTCAAATACAGTTTCTTCAAATGTAGTTAATTCAAAATTATTTATGACTGCGACCTTCACATTGTTCTTCCGTCAACACACACCAAGAGTTAGCTGCCGACTGACTATAGTCAAAGACGACTCCAACGTCAAAGATATTTTACACAATTCACAAGTTTCCACTTGTAATCAGTCTCTTTGCTATTCTTCAATACATTTTCTAATAGTAATCAATATGCTTTTACTCTCAAAAACAGAAGTAAATTAACATATAATAAGACAAATTATAATAAATTCTGACAAAAATATAAGAAAAGATTTACAATTCGGTATCGACAAATACGGTAAAAAAAATAACATCTCCCAGATCCATTACAAGCTCGACAAATTTGTAACGCTTAAAATCCATTGCTGTATATGCATAGCGAGAATTATTTTCTTGCAGTCATCATTCACAGTAAATTCATTATGATTCAGACTAAAAGTATGGTATATTACAGTGCTCTATGAGAATTTCTTCAGCCAGCGGAACAGCTGCATCTCGGAAGTTTGGCATGGATGCAGGTGTGTCATCTGTTGATATTTATTATTGCTGATCTTGGAAAATGGAACTGATCAACTTTAAATAAATATTACGTGATGGAGGAAATTTGGAAATATATCTGGATAAAAAGATGATTACAGTTAGACATTGTTCTTAGAACTTCTGAGCATAGTTTTTGAAAATTACAAATTTGTTAACTTCAGCTTTTGCAGGTGAATTTTAGGTAATGACTCAAAGCTAATTCCCCAAAAGGTTGTTTGTTCAGTGAGTGTTGGGCACTGGCCAAAAGTCCGTCAGTTATCTGCCAGATGTGTAATGTTAATTTGTGCATTGAGAAGAAGCCACTACATAACAAACTATATAAACATGACGTAATGCATTTATTATCAGTATATGTTTATTGTGACCCTTAAGTATCACAAATCAGCATTTACATTTCTTTTTTTAAAATTTTTTTGTCTTTTATTGATTCGTAATTCTATCCATAGAGGTTTAATTGTTTGCCAGTGGTGTTCAGATCTGAGATCCGGCGCTAGTTGGAGCTGTCTAGTTCTTTTTAAGAACATTTCTTTATATCTGACCTGAGACATAATTGTTGATACTAGATATAATGCAGGCAACTAATAGACTTTTTAATGCTTCAGATTTCCACAATTATTGGTATATAGAGGTATGTAGTTACTGGGTTAGGGACTACTGAATCTGCTGTAGAAATATGGACATGAAAGTGTAAATAGTTAATCCTAAGAATAATATACTCTTTACAGGACGAATAAATCCACTGCAGTTACACTTGGCAAATCATTTATTTGTATAAAATCATACACATGACCCAGGTTTCAAGATGTAAATCCTATCTTCAAACACTGCAAAAAAAAAAAAACACACACACACACACACACACACACACACACGAGATTCTTCATAAAATTGATTGACATTAAAAGGGCCCATACAATTGTGAACATCAGGTTATACCTTCATTGTGTACGAGAAAGCTGTAGCAGTTATGTGAAAAAAATCCAGCAAATTTATCAAGGAGCATACGTGATCTCATTAAAAAAAAGCTGTAGAATGTGAACCTCAAAAGTAGCTTACCATGTAAGTGTCCAGCATGACACATATCGTGGAAGCCCAGCAAGACCAGTCAACAGACTGCTGTGTGAACTGCAGTGAGACTTCCGTGTACACATGTTTCTGAGAGAGGCCACCCGGAACTAAAACCAATGGCGGGAGGGACCTCCAAAGAAAAATCATAACCAACAACATGGTCGCGCCCCATGTTTCCTCCTAAACACCGCCCGCTACTAATAGCACTAAAACCACCTTAGCATTAGGTAAGATAGGCCTAGTACAGAGCAGACAAAAAAGCAAGACATGCAATGTATGATGCAATTGTCAAGAAATAAAAATAATGAAACTGTTCGACAAAATACAAAATTAATAAAACCATAGTATAAAATATAAGAGGAAGCCAAACCAACATATGATTTTATCCAAATAAAGGATTTGTCAAGTAAAACTTAAGTGGATTTATTCATCATGAAAAATCCTAAACAGAACTACAGTATTATTCTTAATAAAGTAAGAATGATTGTTTCCATTACTTATGTTTAATTTTTTGCTTATTGTATGGATTAAGCTTGTGATGTGGAATGTATCACACAGTTTACAATGCTGATACAGTCTACAGTAAAAATAAGGCTACAAGCTAATCATATACTGTAGATATTTCTATAGCATTATGTAAATCTAATTTAAAAACAGTCATGTAGTTGTTGTTGCAGCACTCAAATTTTAATTTGAAAGGAAGCAAGTGCAAAGAATCTTACTCGTATTCCCTGAAGCAGGATATGCTCTTACAATTAATTAAGCTGCCCTTACAATTAATTAAGCTGTGTAAATTTAGCAGCTTTTTTCATGTTGCTTTCTTAAAAAGATGACCAAATGCAGTAAAAAAAAAGTTTAAAATTCTTTTCATCAGTTGATGACCACCTTTGTGCTGTAGTGATGCTGGCCACTTTGACATGGAAGTCTCTATTTTGACTCTGTAACCATTTCAGATTTTTTTGAAGACGTAGCGACTGGAATTCCATCTACTCAGCCACAGTAAGACAACTGAGCTCCAATAAATAAGCAGTGGCATTGATGCACAAGTAACTGAAGTAATGTCAAGTCAGAAGATTTGATTGAGACTGTGATCTATGCATAATGTATCTATTTTATAATGAGTTAAAAATGTTACTCCAGGAATTCTTACAATGTGTTTTCAGAGAACTAATCATTCCATCTTATTTTCTGCTAAATCGTATATATTACTTCCTAATTTCCCTTCAGGGGAAGCATATAAATTTAAAAAAAAAAAAATGGCTGGTAACTAGATAATAGAACTAGATTGGTTTGTGATTCTACACATTAGCAGAAATGTTACTTTATTCTGTGTGCAGAATCTTTATATTATAGTTTTCTGATTATCAAAGTAATAGCCCAGGGAAATACATGGATGAAACTATTTTCTTGACAGATAAGGAGGGAAATGCTGTAATATCAAGTTATCAAGAAAACGTCTCTGACATTACAAGGGCAAGTTTTCACAACAAGGATTACATTTTTAGGATTGAAATAATGCAGCACAGCTCATTTATGGCCTCAGATAACGAAGGAAACCCCATGAAGAAGAAACTGTCCCATAACTGTAGTGATGGTTGTCAGAGTAATTAAAATATCTGCCTATAGTTTCTTATATTTGAAATGTGTATTTTGTGTAATAAAACACCAGTTTTTGTTCAGCTCTTCATTATTGATTAGTACCTGAATTTAACACATTCAACACTATGCGTGTGTGCCATACGGGCGCGCACGTTTGGGCCGTATGGGCGCGCCACTTTTGCATTTGCTGAAATGTGTTTTTCACCGTGCTATATGGCTGGTGGCTGTAAGATAACTGCATTCTGTGTATCAGTTGTATGAGAAGAATATCTGTCATTATAGCTCTCAGTTCTTTGATGACATTTTCACTTGGCGCGCAACCATAAATTTGTGCTTATGTATGAGCGTTTTGAGTGAAATTAACGGTAGAGACCTGTGGGAAAGTGAAGTTCTTGACATTTTATTCAGACGACAGAAATTACGAGCCAGAAAGTGTTTCAAGTGACGAATCAGGTAAAGTTTTTTTTTTTTTCCCCCCCCCCCCCCTCTCTCTTTTGGTTACTAATGCACACGGAAAATTTGTAAAGAAAACACACTGTCTTTTCTTTTTATCAAATTTGAATTATGGTTTTCCATTAGAAAAGGAGCTACAAATGTTACAGCAACAAATGCAGCAGTAGGCCTTCCTCAACACAATGCTGACAACTTGGCGGGAGCACAACCTCAGCTTCCAATATTTCAGTTGGAGTCTGCAGCCACTTGTTTGTGAAAAGGGACTGATGGTTACAACTGTTTTTTGAACTTTTTAGTGATGGTGTTAAGTGAAACAAAGACAGACAAACATGTAGGTACAAAAACTGGCGAAATTAAATAAAAAAGAACTCTATGTGGCACAAATGGGATCCAGTACACGAAATATATGGTTTTTTTGCAACTGTTTTGCATATGTGTGTCGTGAAGTTACCAAAACTTAGTGACTATTGGTCAACTGATCCATTTTTACAAATTGGCGTTGCGAGTCAATTGTTGAGCTGTGATAGGTTTTCCGGTATTATGTTCACGTAGCATGCCAATGATAACTCAACATACACAAAAAAGGAGGAAAACGACGGTCCTCTTGATAAAATTAGACCTGTGTTCAACTTCTTTGTCGACATGTGTAGATCCAGTTTCATGTCATACGAAAATTTGACTATAGATGAAGGTATTTGTCCATTTAGCGGACATGTTGGCTTTAGGGTTTACATGAAAAATAAACCCAATAAATATGGCATGAAGCTTTATGCACTTCATAATGCTGCAACAGGCTACATCCTGGACTTCGATGTCTACAGAGGCTCATCAAGGAGTACTGACAACCGTATTCCAGCATTAGTAGACAGACTCTGTTCTCCATATTATGGTAAAGGCCGCTGTATTTACATGGGCAGGTATTACATTAATGTTCCTCTGCTGAAGATGATGTGGGAGAAGAATACATTAGCTGTTGAAACTGTAATGAAAAACAGAAAAGGCTTACCAGAACAAGGAATCTGAAGCAAAATGAAATGATATTTTGGAGGAATGGGCCCATTCTAGCGCTGTGGAAAAATAAGTGTGATGCACACTGTCTATCCACAAAACATCAGGTTACCACCAAAGATGTTCCAGTACATTCAAAAGGTGGTATTACAACAGTAATGAAACCAGACGTTCTAATTGACTACAATATGAACAAGACTGGTGTAAATCACGGGGATCAGCTGTACAGTTACTACCCATTTGCATGAAAAATAATGAAGCGGTGGAAAAAACTTTTCTTTCATTTTTTTGTAATATCTCTTCATTTTGTACAGAGATGCCAGTAAACAGAAAATCTCTCTTACGGACCTCATAAAAAATAAAAATAAAAAGTTAGCTTGAAATTGGTAACAACAGGAGGAGGCTTCCGATCTTTAGAACCAACACCAAGCACTAGCCTTGACAGAAATTTTGGTTGTCACTTTCCAGAAAAAGTACATCCCATGCCAACAAAGTAAATACTACGCGTTATTGCAAAGTTTGCTCCAACAAAGGGAAGAAAGACACCAGCAAGTGGATAAGAAAAGAAAGCAGATGGTGGTGCAAAGACAGCAGTGTAGGACTCTGTGTAACTCAGTGCTTTCAGGATTGCCACCTGAAAGTAAATTATGTATAAAATATATGTAATCATTGTATATTGTAAAATATTACATAAAAACCTCCTGTGAACCAAATTCTTTTTATTACAACCACCAGAAATCATGTTAGGAAATTTAAAAATTTTTCCTTGTGAAGGTTTCTCATGTTGTTGGGAATGTTGGTACACCTCTACCATACAAGCATACATATAAGCTTACAGTTTTCCTAATCTATAGAGTTTCAAATTATGCTAGAAATGCGCCTTTGAGAACCTTAGTTATTGTACACTTATCTATTAAAGTAGCTTCAAAATTGCCAGTGCACCTGCACAGTAGAGGTGCATACATAGCAGTGTGGAATGTGTTAATTGATAACTAACATGTTCTCTGCAGATCTATAAATACAGCAGTTGAAATACGAGAAGATTATACTACATAAGTTACTTGAACACTGGCTTCACACACAAAATTGGAGGATATTTGCCTCTTGAAGCAGAATGGATTCAGCATTATTTAGGAAAAAAATGTTACATGATAGTCAACATGAATACTCTCATCCGGCACATTTGCCATCCATACTGCAAAATACTTCCTACTTTTCCACTGCATGCAGTCATAAGTTTTAGAAAATCTAGTTCCCAGAATACAAAACTTTGTCTACCCTCGCCCTCTCTGTAAGTGGGTCACTCTCATCTTGGGATTTAATTTACCTGCTCTTTCTTTTTAATCTTTCCCCAGCCTATCTTTTTGTCCTGTTGAAACAATTGTTCAGTTGCAGTGGTTACTTAACCACGTGACCCTTTTACTTTTATATGTCTTTTATCCGCATCACTACATTTTTTGTCTCCTGAAGGTAAGTGCTACAGGCCAGCAGTTCTGTGTCATAATTTATTAGTTTTCTCAACTGGATTTTAGTTTGGTACAACATGAAATTTTACACACAGCACTTTCAACACTACTCGTACTATCATGATCACATATCTGTAAGACAGTAAAACTTCATTTATACGTTTTTTACTTACATGTTATTCTCACTTATACTTTTTTTTGTGTCCCAGTGAAATATCCAGTGTGCACAAGTTATGATGCAGTGTTTCAGAGTTGGTTTGAGGGGGGGGGGGGGGGGGAGGAGATTGGTAAGGCCAATATTAGACTATAATAAAATTTGATGGTGTAATAAGGAACTTTGCGTCCATAGTCTTTTGCGGATATAGCATTTCTGAGGAGAGTGTTCAGCTTCATAATAACATTGTTGAGCACATATTGAAATGTACTCTCCTCCATTCCCAAAGAGATTTTCATGCAACTTTACGTCCTCGACTTGCAGCTCCCGTAGCAAAATTTTGTTGTATGTCTTTCGCATCTTAAGTCCACAGCTTCACCCAAGTATGTTTCCTTTCCTTCTGCTTCTCTTGCAAATGCAATTGCAATGCACGCAACTGCAGAGCAGGTATAATTTTACTTACGGCATTGGTGCCATAGTGTGTTGATGTTGGCAACAACCATTCACTGCTGGGAATTCATTTCACCATGAAGTAAATAATTAAATCTGTCCTTGCTCTATGGTTGACAGATTCTTGTATGTGCCCTTGTCAGCTCAATAAATTAGTTATATTCGTAAAATGAAAATTTCACAACAAAACATTTGCATTATATGAAGATGCACACTACACTGCCGATGCCGTAAGTAAAATTGAACTGCAGAGACTAGTATTAAGTCATTGTCGGCCATTATGAAGGAACTTTGACGAAATATTCGATGACAGTGTAATACCCCATTTTGCACCGCATCAAAGATCATTGTCAAAGAAAATCTGATAGTATAATACCGGCCTAAGCTCCATCTATTAACACTGCACTGAGGTTGCCAACTAGAAAACCACAAACCACTTTGTTGCAAGCATCCGAATCCAACTAACACTTAATTTTTAATGTTACAAACTTGAGATTGTTTTATAGATTGACAGATATGCAACAACAGTATAAAGATATGCAACAACAGTATAAACTGCAGTAATAGAGCCGCCACGAAACCCAGATGTTATACAAAGACTGTACAGTTTTGGAAAGTACAGTGTAACAGATGAAGCTTACTATTACAGCAATGGTGATAGCCATAGGGAAGGTTGGTAGTAGATGTAGCACTCATTTGTTTCCCTGAAATTACACGGCTTCTGCTAAACTAGGGCACAACTGGACAAGAATTGTTGCATGTCACTCAGGAATCATGAAACACATCAGACCTCATACTGTATAGGCTATAGTACCATATTATTGTATTTCTAATTATTTTGAGAACTGGTAACATGAGTGGAAGAAAAAAGAAAAGCATTATTATCACTGAAAAGCTACAAATTTTGAGAGTTGTGAAGGAAAACAGTAATCAAAAGCGAGTGGATATTGCCAAGGAATTAGGAGTTTCTGTGTCTACTTTAAATTCTATAGTTGCAAAGGCAAAGGAAATTGAAGATAGTGCATGTGTGTTTGGAATTTCTACTAGTAAGCAGACACGCATTCTGGGCGGGAAATATGACGACATGGAAGATTGTTTGTTGCAGTGGTTCAGGCAACAAAGAGCAGAAGGCATTCCTATAGCGGCCCAGACGGCATTCCTATAGAGGCCCAGTAATTTGTGAAAAAGCAAATGAATTTGCAGTTTGACTCAGTGTGGAAAATTCCAGTGCTTCATCAGGTTGGCTGCACAAATTTAAGGTAAGACATGGCATCAGCTGTCAGACTGTATGTGTCAAAAGCAAAAGTGTTGATCTATGCGAGATTGGAAGGAAACCCGTATGAAAGAACTATGCTCCTAAAAACATTTTCAGTGCAGATGAGATGGGCTTATTTTACAATGTAATGCCTGACCCCACAATGGCATTCAAAGGTGAGAACTGCCACGAAGGAAAACAAGGTAAACAACATGTAACAGTGCTGTTATGTGCTAACAGTGATGGGAGTGAGAAGCCCCTCCTACTTACAATCAAGAAATTTACCAAGCCCCGTTGTTTTATGAACATTGTCACATTTCCCACAAAATACACGTAAACAAGAAATCATGGATTGCGACAAAAGTTTTCGAAAGGTGGCTTCGAAGTGTTGACGTGAAAATGGGTGCAGCAGGCCGGAAGATCTTATTGTTCATAGACAGGTGTGCAACACATCCTCCCCTTACTTCCTATTTGAGAAATATGACCGTGGAATTCTTTCCAGCAAAACTGCACGAGTGAGCTCCAGCCACTTGACCTTGGAGTAATACATAATTTCAAGTTGCATTATCGCAAAGTGCTGCAGCATGCCATCAGGTGTGTAAACATTGGAAAAAAAAGGAAGAAATGAAACTAAACATTTTACAGGTAAGATTTTTACTTGCCATTTATTTCATGTTGTGCTACCGGAGCCAAAGAACACTACGAGAAATTATTAATGAATTTGTTTCTTCTGATAGGCAATGCAATAAATTGCAGCTTAATGGCACAGAGTTTCAGACGATACCATTCATAACTGTTTCCGAAAAGTCCGATTTGGAAGTGAAGTCCATCATCATGGTGGAAATGATAATACTGACGATATTTCACCTAGTGATAAAGAGAGTGCATCATTTGTGAATTACATGAAAGTTTATGAAAACCTCGTCACTACAGAACCCGTGACTGTGGCTGAAATAGTTCAATGTGCATCACGGGATCTGGACGAGGAAGGAACTGACAATGTGGATGATACGGAAGAGTCTCAGCGTTCCTCAGTGACTGTTAACGATGCATTAAATGCGTTGGAAATAATTAAACAATTTGTGACACGCCACAGTGTTTCTGATGAAATAATGACAGAATTACACTGCATCAAAGAAAAAAACAAGCCAAAATTACCGACTTTTTTACAAAATGACTTTTCTCCTGTGTAGAGGTTTACATTTTTCTTTATATCTATGTTATGTGTGGTACCTAGTAAGCCTATATAACGTTTTGTAGAATGTAACTTTTTATTTACTGGATTTTTCTTTTGTGTTTACCAATTAATATGATAGTATGGTGCTATATTTCATATATATGTTTTTCACACTTATACGTTTTTCTTCTGTAGTCCGCTGAAAAACGTATAATTGGTGTTTTACTGTATTGTGTTTACATTGATCCTCTTACTCCCATTTTCAGTCTTCTCCCCCATTGCCTTTTCTATCTTTCCTGGCTTTTGTTCCGCTATTTTCTCTCTTCCTTATTTTCTTTCTAATCATTAATTAATTTTTCTGTCTTCAACGTTTTCTCCCCAGCAGTCATTTTATTAACTTTCATCAGTAATATGTTAACTGTTCCATCCTGTATATTTTTTATCTGTGTTACTTATCTACTAACTAACAAGTATTCACCTGGCTAATCAGTTGCTCTCTCATTTACACAGCATTATCAATAGTTTCGCTTCAGCTGACTGTACCTTCAACTCCACAGAAGAAACCTCCAATTCATAGCACTGAATCTCATGTTGCTGTAGCAACACATCATCTCATCGTCATTTTTATCATTAAATGTTCTTTGCAATCTACACTTCTGAGTTTTGCTGATGCATGTGGTGAAATCAATAACAAGTTGCTTTAGCTGTTAACCAAGTAACAGCACCCTCTGCCAGACACTTCACTGTAGTTTGCAGAGTACAGATGTAGATGTAAAGTATACAAAAGTTAGTTTATATACATCTACGACCAAATATAAACAGTTAAAACTTCAAACTACTAGCCAGCAGTAGGCTGATGAACTAAAAGGGAAGAAAGTAAGATGAGAGTGAACATGCCACTGCTGCCACCGATGTCATGTGAGATGGAGCACAAGCTGAAGTAGGATAAGGATGAGGTAAGATGTGCCTTGGCCTTTCCATAGGAACTGTCTTGGCATTAGCTTTGAAGAAAACAAGGAAACCATAAAAGAAACCTGATTGTAGATAAACAGACAGAAATTTGGATCCTACTCTTCCCAAATACAGAATTATTCATAATTACTACCAGGATTTAAAAGATGATTATGCAAAAACTTCAAAACATACAGAAAGTAGACTCTGGAGGAAGTATTCGAAAGAAAACCAAATAATGTTCTAATTTAGAGTCACAAAACAGAAGAATATTGAATAGTAATTTGCAAGAATAGAATGTCATCCAAGACTGAAACATTCATAGCAAGATTTTGTTATTTTAACCGAATGATGCCTTTCGACAAAGGATTTAATAAATTGATAGTGGCATCTCAATCCACTGTGCTCAATGAACTTCACCCAACCAGTCACCAAATAATGCTAATGATGACACAGTTCATTACTGGAAGGAGATAAGTAAATTATCATTGAAGTGAGCAATGAAGAGAAACCTCACAATAGGAGACTTGTGTTTCAGATGATGACTTCATCAGAATCTTCGGAGATGGCTGATGCATCAGAATTACAGTAAATTGTGAGTGTCCAGCATTCCAGTCCCTCATTATGCTAAAAACAACATTGAGAGGGTATGATAATTTGTGAACAATAAACTGTAAATATATGTGACTTTTAGATACCATAAGCCATGTTCTATGCTAAACAACAAATGCTAAGAGTGAATATACTGCCATGAATCTTGAGTCTAGAAATGATAAACAATTTTTGTTAAATTCTAATAGTAATTTGCTTGAGGAACTAGTATTCAGCTCAACTATGGGGGTTACCACACCAGTGATTAGCCATGAACAGTTGGACTATGTGAATTGTTTGAGAACATGAATAACACTATTAAACAACAATCTAAAACATAAATTGATGATCTTAAACACATTAAATTGTTTGGAGTATGGAGTCCAAAACAATACTTGAAAAACATTCAGAAAGTTGCAGAAGGGGCTTATCAATATGGTCGTGGAAAAACGAGATGAATTACTGACGAAGTTATGACAGAACAATCCATTCTCAACTCAGAAGATGGCACATTAAAATCTAAGCAAGATAAAGATCGTGTGTACAACAATATTGCACTCAATCAGGTGGAAGACAAAAATCACTGATCACAGTGTGGATATCGCTGACTGACTCTTCACAGCATGGACACTTGTACATTAAAATAGTAGTTGGTGCACAGGAACAATACAGGGATGTGACCACTAAATTGAACACAAGCAACAACCTACTTTGGGACAGACATATGATGGTAGGAAAAAATTAATCATACAGTAAACCACTTTTTTAACAAATCTCTGAGCACCAAAATATTTTTTCTTGAATAGGAGATGCTGAGTCGCTATATGGTGAGTTGCAACTTCATAATATTGTTACATTCCATCCAGGATTTTCCATTGTTTGATTTCCTTAAATAGGTGTTTTCCTTAAATGGGGGTTTTGCCAGAGTACATGGAAAAGGCAAAGCAGAATCATAATTCAAGCATGTTTACTTGCTATAAAATTACAAAATTGACAATATCCTGTGCTACAAATTTAAAAGCAGTCTCCAGCATATTGTAGTGAAAGAAGTTAGTGTTCCAGTTACACTACTGGCCATTAAAATTGCTACACCACTAAGATGACGTGCTAAAGGTGCGAAATTTAACCGACAGGAAGAAGATGCTGTGATATGCAAACGATTAGCTTTTCAGAGCATTCACACAAGGGTTGGCGCCGGTGGCAACACCTACAACGTGCTGACATATGAAAGTTTCCAACTGATTTCTCATACGCAACCACCAATTGACCGGTGTTACCTGGTGAAACGTTGTTGTGATGCCTCGTGTAAGGAGGTGAAATGCGTACCGTCACGTTTCCGACTTTGATAAAGGTCGGATTGTAGCCTATCGCAATTGTGGGTTATCGTATCGCGACATTGCTGCTCGCGTTGGTCGAGATCCAATGACTGTTAGCATGATATGGAATCTGTGGGTTCCGGAGGGTAATACAAAATGCCGTGCTGGATCCCAACGGCCTCGTATCACCAGCAGTCAAGATGACAGGCACCTTATCCGCATGGCTGGAACGGTTCGTGCAGCCATGTCACGATCCCTGAGTCAACAGATGAGGACGTTTGCAAGGCGACAACCATCTTCACGACCAGTTCGACGACGTTTGCAGCAGCATGGACTATCAGCTCTGAGACCTTGGCTGGGGTTACCCTTGACGCTGCATCACAGACAGAAGCACCTGCGATGGTGCACTCAACGACAATCCTGGGTGCACGAATGGCAAAATTTCATTTTTTCAGATGAATCCAGGTTCTGTTTATAGCATCATGATGGTCGCATCCGTGTTTGTCGTCATCGCGGTGAACGCACATTGGAAGCGTGTATTCGTCATCGCCATACTGGCATATCACCCGGCGTGATGGTATGGGGTGCCATTGGTTACACGTCTCGGTCACCTCTTGTTCGCAATGACAGCGCTTTGAACAGTGGACGTTACATTTCAAATGTGTTACGACCCATGGCTCTATCCTTCATTCCATCTCTGTGAAACCCTACATTTCAGTAGGATAATGCACGACCACATGTTGCAGGTCCTGTGTGGGCCTTTCTGGATACAGAAAATGTTCGACTGCTGCCCTGGCCAGCACATTCTCCAGATCTCTCACCAATTGAAAACATCTGGTCAATGGTGACCGAGCAACTGGCTTGTCACAATACGCCAGTCACTACTCTTGATGACCTGTGGTATCGTGTTGAAGCTGCATGGGCAGCTGTAGCTGTACACACCATCCAAGCTCTGTTTGACTCAATGCCCAGGCGTATCAAGGCCGTTATTACGGCCAGAGGTCGTTGTTCTGGGTACTGATTTCTCAGGATCTATACACCCAAACTGCGTGAAAATGTAATCACATGTCAGTTCTAGTATAATATATTTGTCCAATAAATACCCCTTTATCATCTGCATTTCTTCCTGGTGTAGCAATTTTAATGGCCAGTAGTGTAGTAGTTGCAAATTAGAACAGATTCATTTACATTAAAAGAGGAAAAGGAATTACTGACAGAATCAATTCCTTGCACAGCAGCAGTAAAACTTGACGCAACCTCCTCCTTTATTCCTTCTTCTTTCTCAATCACCACCAGCTTCTACGTATGTTCCTTCATAAGCCTTTCACCTGCATCAATCTCAGGTACAGTATGGAAGTCAAGACATCGTGACAACAATGTCCTGGAATCTTGCATTTTCAGAAGTATCTCTTTTGAAACAATGTCATCTTCGGTTGCAACTGATGTGCCACAGCCACCCTTTGTGAAACAATTTAACACAGTCTGTTGTGTTACAGGGTTCCAGGCAGCAACAAACATATGCATAAGAAACTTCCTGGCAGATTAAAACTGTGTGCCAGACCGAGACTCGAACTCGGGACCTTTGTCTTTCGCGGGCAAGTGCTCTGCAAGGTTCACAGGAGAGCTTCTGTAAAGTTTGGAAGGTAGGAGGTGAGGTACTGGCAGAAGTAGAGCTGTGAGGACGGGGTGTGAGTCGTGCTTGGATAGCTCAGTTGGTAGAGCACTTGCCCGCGAAAGGCAAAGGTGCTGAGTTTGAGTCTCGGTCCGGCACACAGTTTTAATTTGCCAGGAAGTTTCATATCAACGCACACTCTGCTGCAGAGTGGAAATATCGTTCTGGAAATATCCCCTAGGCTGTGGCTAAGCCATGTCTCTGCAATATCCTATCTTTCAGGAGTGCTAGTTCTGCAAGGTTCGCAGGAGAGCTTCTGTAAAGTTTGGAACGTAGGTGGCGAGGTACTGGCAGAAGTAGAGCTGTGAGGATGGGGCGTGAGTCATGCTTGGGTAGCTCAGTTGGTAGAGCACTTGCCCACGAAAGGCAAAGGTCCCGAGTTTGAGTCTTGGTCCGGCACACAGTTTTAATATGCCAGGAAGTTTCATATCAGCGCACACTCTGCTGCAGAGTGAAAGTATAATTCTGGAAACATATGCATAGCCTGTACAAGTCAGTCTCATCACTACCTTCCTCTCAAAGAATGAAATTGGCTTCTGCACAACTGCTGCTCTACATTTGGCTTTAACAGAGTTATTATGCCAAGGACCAGAGGCTACAGATGAGTTGTGCAGTTCGGAGGAAGAATGGCATCCCTCTGAAATTGTTTTTCGCTGAGATGTAGGTGGCATAGGTTAACAGTTAAGTCCAATTCCTTCCTGCTGCACTCCTCTTGGCATCTAAATGTCTCGAAGTTGTAAATATTTCTGACGTTTCGAGGGTCTGCTGTTGTACTCGTAAGTTCAAATCAGTGTTTTGGAAACACCTGGGAATTAATAGTGGGGGAAACTTTTCACTTCCATCACTACTTATGCAACATAGCATCATCACCCTTTCTTTACTTTTTTTACCTCTGTGGAATTTTTTTCCTTAACAGAACATAATTTTGCAGGAAGTAAATTATAAAAGATGCAAATTTCATCACCTTTGAAAATGTATCTGGACTCAAAGCCCAGTATTAATTGTGGCATTGCAATGTTCTTCCAATAATTTATGCTTTCTATGATCAGAGCCTCACTTTCTCCATTTACTCTTTAAAACAGAGGATTATGATGTTTTTTAAAACAATTCAACCAGCCATCTAATGCACTGACATTTTCAATGTCTTATCTTCAGAGCAATTTTATGAACCTCTTCTTCTGTATGTTTCCTTGTATAGGAATTCTTTTACTTGTCAGTCATTGAAACTACACTAGAAGAATATCTTCCACATAACTGATATGGAAAACATGGACGATAAGTAGTTTGGAAAAGAAGAGAATAGAAGCTTTCAAAATGTGGTGCTACAGAAGAATGCTGAAGATTAGATGGGTCGATCATATAACTAATGAGGTACTGGGAGATGAAGAAGCTTGCACAGGATAGAGTAGCATGGAGAGCTGCATCAAACCAGTCTCAGGACTGAAGACCACAACAACAACAACAACAACTGATATGGACACACGAATTTCCCTCCATTTCGGATCTGTAGGAACCGTTAGCTTCGGCATTTGAGAACACTTTCTGATTTTTGAATATGTTGCACATGTAGACAGCACATACATATTTCTTTGCCATGTCGGAAATATTTATGTTCATACTGTCATCGATGTTGCAGATGATTGTTAGCTCTAGCTGAACTGTAAGCTTTCAATGTTTGCAGACCTTAAATCCCGCAATGAAAAATTAATAACTTTAACAATTCAGTAAGCAAAACAATTACTTGTTTCGCACTTCGTAGATACAGTGACTGTGGGATCACATCACATGACAAAAGTTGCATGGAAATTGATTTCCAATTCTATCGATGCCATCAGACGATATCACTACAAGGGAATTCGAGTTAGTGACTACGTGCTGACTGGTTGAATCAATTACTGTTACACAACAATAAACACGACCCGTGGTAAGAAACCACAAACTCACTTGATCATGTTAGGAATTATGTAAAAACTGGGTTTCACTTTACAAAATGTTTCATGTTTATTCCTTAAAAGCAGACTTTTTCTTAAAACGGGGAGAAATAAAATTGTACTTGGAGGAGTTTTGCTGGGGCCAATGGAAATTTTTGTTAAATGCAGGATTTCCTTAATTTGGGATTTTACTGTGTGGTACAAGAGAAATGTCATGGTCAGTGGCGGCTGTTGTGTAAGAGCACCATGAGTGCACCTCCGGTTGTGCACATTTTAAGGACCTTTTCCGCATGTGCAACTCACACGACATAATTGCCTTATGGGTCAAATTCACATGGGTTTGATAAACAATGTGTACAGCTCAGTCAAATTCACATGGGTTTGATAAACAATGTGTACAGCTCACGACATCTAGCCCTTGCAGTGCCATCATGTGGTAGCACACTATGGCAGACTTTTATCCCCACTGGCTCAGCATAAATTCTGCTAGATGATAGCGGACTCCCCAGTCATGATAGTAAACCTATTTTGTGACTTTCTGGATGAACATGAACTGTGTTGAATCTGTTTTAAATGCTGACAGCAGAGTAAAGATGTGAGGGCAGGTCATAAGTCATGTTTGGATAGCTCAGTCGCTAGAGTACTTGACCATGAAAGGCAAAGGTCCCAAGTTTAAGTCTCAGTCCAGCACACAGCTTTAATCTGCCAGTAAGTTTCATGTCAGTGCACACTCCGCTGCATGTTGAAGATCTCATTCTCGAAACAGAAAGGTAAATTTCCAGGAAAAGTTAGCCACAAAGGAACAAGGGCCTCCAAGAATAAAAGTATTTTTCATCACTGGCCACTACTTTCTCCCACCTTTCGGGCAGTGTACGAATCCCGTGTCGAAAAAATTGTTCATCTTTTGAAGCGATCCACGAATCGATCCAATTTGTAACTTTTTCATGAGATCAGAAGTGTTGGTCAGCCAGGCCCTGTGCGCCATTGATCTAAACAGGTGATAGTCAGAGGGAGCAATGTCTGGAGCATACGACGACTGGGGTAGGACTTCCCATTTTAACGTTTCCAAGTACGTTTTGACCTCTTTTGCAACATGTGGTCGAGCATTGTAGTGCTGCAAAATCACTTTGTCGTGCCTCGTGCTGTATTGTGGCTGTTTGTCTTTTAATGTTCTGCTCAGACACATTAATTGCATTCGATAATGAGCCTGTGATTGTTTCACTTGGTTTTAACACCTCATAGTACATGATGCTGAGCTGGTCCCACTAAATGCAGAACATGATCTTGGAGCCGTGAATATTCGGTTTGCCGGTCGACATGGAAGCACGGCCAGGATATCCCCATGATTTTTTGCGTTTAGGGTTATTGTGATGAAGCCATTTTTGTCCCTGGTCACAATGTAATGCAGAAATCCCTTCCATTTTTGCCTCTGAAGCAACTGTTCACAAACAACACACAAACGCTGTTCAACCTCTCTTGGTTTCAGCTCACACGGGACCCAAGTTCCTTCTTTCTGAATCATGCCCATAGCCTTGAGACATTTTGAAATGGCTTGCTGTGTTACTCCCACTAATCATGCCAATTCTTCTTGAGTTTGACGCTTGAGTCTTCTCTCACGAATGTCTCAAAATCTGCATCTTCGAAAACATTCTCTCTTTCACCACTATACCAGTATATGACGTTAAAATCACCGTTCTTGAAGTGTTGAGACCACTCACAACACATTCTTTCACTAGTAGCATCCTTACCATACGCACTTGAGAGCATTCGATGAAACTCAGCGTCTGTTTTCTTTGTACTTAAACAAAACAGTAACATCTCCTGCAAATGACGAGAATTAGGCTCGTAAACTGACATTTTTAATCAAGAACAACTTTATGATGCATACACAATTCGACTAATGTTTGAATAAGGTTATGTTGACTGAGGTCCCAGCTAACTGCCTGACGTCTGTGATCTGTTTCTGTCGACCGCTACTTACCATTGTCGCCACCTATCAGCAAACTGCGGAAGCAAAGTTGTACACCTTTTACATCTCTTGGAGGGATCTTTAACATTTGTCCAAAAATATAGAAAAGCACAAAAACTCCCACTTACAGAAAAATGCGAAATAGACAGTTAAGCTTACGTTTTTATTCTTGCCCTAAACTGTACTTAATTATGCACAAAACAACAAAATTCTACACAAAAAATTCCTTTTTTGTCAGATAAGTTATGCATATTATTATTATTATTATTATTGTTGTTGTTGTTGTTGTTGTTGGCAGTGGATGTAGTTGTATAAATTTGTTGGTAAGCATAGCTGTTAAACAGCAGATGCTATTAATTTCACACTCTCACATTTATCTGAATCTAAAAATTTGTGAACACCCAGAATGTGTACTCACAATCCGCCACTGGTCATGGTATGCTGAGTGCAATGTCAAACTTGATTGTTGATACCAGTATTGTTATATACAAGTTTCAAGAGTTCATGCCAACTCAGGGTCTTGTATACCATTGCTTGCAGGCCAGTTGATGCATATTTCTCAACATTACATATATGGGTGAACAGTTTGAAATACAGGGAACACACAATATGGGATATAAATAAATGATAGCTATGATGATTTCAGTGAATTTCATTGGCTTTATGATTAAATTTTGGTACACCGAAAAACAATATGCATTTTCACATGAAAACTCTCGATGCCACGACCATACTAGCTGTAGTGTGGTACCATTTGTGATTTTTTGCAGAGATATTGGGACCATAACATAGAACATGCAGAGATGCTTATGCAGCGATTCCCATTTCCCATTCATGAGAAGTTAGCCATCACAACATACAAAGACATCCACCATGTTTATTTGATTATAGTTTAAATAGAAGCTCTCGACACACAAAGAAGGCAGCCTGAGGACAATCATTGTGACACAAGAAAAACAGATATGCGAAGAAGCACGGCAAAACGCGCATCTTAATGAATGGAAGCTCAGGGCACTGAATTGAAATGTTCGTAACGAACCAAAAAGGTCTGATGATTGCAAATTCCACTGGAACGACGACTGCGACACTTACAATCGATCATCACAATGTAGACAAAATAATGATGGGAGTCCCATTTTGGGATTTCCAAGAAATAATTTTAGTTTTGGATGTGACCTAATCCAAAACTGAATGTATGGAAATGGGATCATATATAGGAATAATAACTATGCACACAGACAACAACATGACATTGAAGATTTATTCAGGGAAGATGAGCAATTTACTAAGGGAGTGAAATTATTTCAAAAGCTCTATGATCATGTAAAAATGCCTACTTTTTGGTACATGGACTAAGAATTGTAACTGCAGTTTGGAGTCGAAGCAAACCAATCAGGGAACATGTTCAGGGGAAAATTTTGAGCAGCCATTTTTGTATTCAATTTTTGAGCATTGGGATCATATTCAGTATGGAGCAAATGCAAGCGAGGTTTTGCTGATCAGATTTTGTATAAGGATTTACTTACATGAAGAATCAGGAAGAAGAGATGAAGGTTCGCTTTAAAGGAATTATAGCCGAAGATCGTGGAGATGCTGCAGGGATGAACTTTTGTTTTCTTAGCATTTTATTTGTTTTATTAGCAAGAAAAAACAACAATCTGTTCATGTAAAATCCTAACCTCTGCCATCAGCCAAGAAGCGTCATTGACAGAGAGATTCAGAGAACACTAGATATGGGGAATCACTGAGCAATCAGATAGTAAGTACATAAGTACCTTCCATGCAGTAATGAAGCAAATTGAAACTGTCAGAATGGTATAGGTAGCCAGCGCAACAAACAAGATATTTCTTCCACAGTGGGATCAACCTGAGAATTTAGAGGCTTTATTACAGCCATTTAATGATGTGAAAGCATTTGAGCAGTTTTAGACCTCACATGCAGTTACTTGCTGCTTATGCTGCATTAAGCAAGTTGAAAAATATACTGTTTTTCTGCACAATAGTCAGAGTTATCAATTTAAAAGAACTCCACTTTGTTTTAATGTATTGTCTACTGCCTTTATGAGCGCACTTGATTAGCTATTGAAGCCTGAACTACTTACATCCATTACATGTCGATGATATTTTAATGGCTCAGTATCATTTCTGTGTTTTATATTATGTCCTCAGTGTGTTTAAGGGTACTGGATTCATCATAATCTTGGCAAAGTTGGAGTTTGGAAATGCTTAAGATTTGTTGGACATGTGACGAGCAATAGACAGCATAGGGATCATATTCAGTATGGAGCATATGACAGAGAGGTGACACAATTCCGTGTGCTGACATTTTGAAAGCCTGTTTAGAATTTGATGGGTTTTGCCACCCCTTGGAACTGGGCAGAGGAGCAGCAGAAAGCTTTTTATTTCATATGTTCAAGAACTTTCTACATGGCTGTGGTGTATTTTATGTCCATTTCCATGCAAACAGACTGGTTCTGATGGCTCCTGCGAATTTAAATATATAAGGGACAGTCAAAAGACAACAAGACACATGGAAAAAGTAAGTAAACCCTTATTATTTCAGAAACAGTCGCCATAATTTTTAATATGTTTGTTCCACTGAGAGACAAAGACAGTCAGAGCCATCATGGAAAAAGGCTCTTCATCTGAAGCAAATCAACAGCCATGAATGTCTTTCTTGGGGGCTCCAAAAATATGGAAATCACACAGGGAGATGTCAGGAGTGTATGGAGGAACTTCTGCTGCACAGTCAGAACAACCTGCCAACACAATGCCCACCTGCATGTTGCCAAGTTGTTCTGAGTACGTGGAAGAGGTTTCGCTGGGAAGCCCTTACACATCTTTATGGTTCTGTTTCTTCCCATGTGATTTCCGTACTTTCAGAGCCATGAAGAAAGACATTACTTTTCTTCAGACAAAGAGGTATGTGCCTGGGTAAAACTATGGTTCCTTAGGCAGCCGCAAACATTTTCCTATGAAGGCTTTGCCCATCTTGTCTCACAGTGGGATAAATGTATTAACAGTTACAGCAATTACTTCTGAAGTAATAAATGGTTTACTTACTTTTTTCCAACTGTATCATTTTCATTTGAGTGCCCCGTATAGAAAGTGTTGTACTACATAGATTGCTCTCATATGCATGGAGTGCACACTAAGTGTTAGGATGAATAACTGCGTTGCAGTAGGAGTGCAGTAACCTCTGCCTATGTTTAGTGTGTGACTCTTTTCTTTATATGTATCTAATGTTGTCAAAACTTGATTTGTTTATGACATGAAAATTTTTGACTGTAGATGTGAAGTAAAAGAAATTTCTTTAGCTTGGCTACATCCTCTCATCAAGTGCAGATATAGATTTGGAAACTGAATACAGAATTAATCATGCTGGGGCATCATTTGCCAGGCTGGCATCTCAAGTATCTAACAAACATGATTTTAGTGCTACAAGAAAGACCCTCGCGTAAAATTCAGTTGCACTATAATTCCCACTGTGCTTTATAGATCCAAATCCTGGACATGTTACAGTCGGCACCTTGAAACTGAACAGTATCACCAGTGATGCTTGAGGAGGCTCTGAATATAACATGGCAAATGTGAGGGTTCAGAGGTTCTCTCCTCCTCCCCACAACATAGACAATCATTTGTACCCTCAGCAGTCTTGTATGATTGAGCAAGCATGAATATTCTGAACCAGGTTCAGCCAAAATATAATTGGTATTGTTAGTTAGGATACTAGTGTGATGCTATTTTTGTTTGGTGGTATTTTTTATGTTTAAAGTCGTCTGCACAAAACACGCTATTGGCAGCCCGGACTTATGATACTATGGAAGAGTCAAATTACAATATGGCAAAAGGAGTGATTTTGCAACTTAAATTACAATTGGAAGATTTGGTGGCAGCTTTGCAAGTGGCAACTGTTGTTTATGATATTTGCTATACACAAATGAGCTCAAGTAATTAAATTGATTATGATGCAGTTTTCTGGGTGGCACACTCTCAGTACGAAGCTACTAGACATCAGTGTGCACAACTGTAAAAAGCTACACACACAGTTCAGAGAAGTCACAGTAGATGAAGACAGTCGACCATACAGTGCATTAAGATGATTTAAAAAGATGTTGGTGTTAAATGCAAAGGATATTTTTATCAAATATGGGTGATTCAAACTTGTCAATAAGAATTAAGCTGTCATGTCAGTGTGCGGTGAATAATTAATTCGTGTTGAGTGCTCAATTTCTGATAAGTGGGTGCCATTACAGCGTATTGGCATCCACCAAGTCATTATATTTCCACACCAAGAAGAGACCACTAAGAAGACCCAGTGTTGGTAGCTACATTCATCCATCACCACAGCCAGAAAATGCATTAGAAGTAGAGCATGTCGGGTCTCCAAGCAGCTGCGCCCAGCGCTACGCAAGCCACCTTCAACAGCAATTATTGCACACCAGTAATAATTAACAACTGTCCTGTGGTTCCAGAATAATGCTTATAAACTTTTCTTAAGCTCAGACTATCATTTTCTGTATATTCAACACTAGCTTAGCACCCACTGCTTCGCTTGCATTGACTGTATGCCTGCATAGATTTTTTTAATCATATTTTAATGTTGTTCGCAAATTCCAACACCTTCTAAGATGTTCACACTAATTAAGGCCACATCAGCATGGTCTTTTCCAAATGTACTTCTGACCTAAAAGCGATTCTGGTAGCTGAAGTCCAGTGTTTTTGTTAATCATGCCTTTTGCATTCTTGTTGCGATATTTCCGTAGCAACTTTCATCTCCTAACAAATATTTCTTGTCAAATACCAACTGCAACAGATGTAGCCTTAAAATCTTTTAGAGTTCTTCAGTAATTATTTATTTTCAAAAAACTTTTATCCTCTGTTTTATCCCATTAGTGGCTGAATTTCCAAAAATACTGTACCAAATATTATTTATTTTCTGACTGAGAAAGCAAATACCAGTTTTCGTAATTCTGGCTTCAAAATTCCTTAATAGCGACATACTTCTAAAAAGCCTGGTCGAATTTCCACAAACAGTGACGTGTATGTTTTATTTCTGACAGAGACGCCAAATCAAATGTTCATACATTTAGCTTCAAAAATGCCTGCACAATGAAATATTTCAATAAAAACTTTCATCAGTTGAATTTCCAAAAACAGTGAAATGTATTTATTTTTTATTTCTTAGTGAGAAGCTGAATTTAAATTTTCATAGATTCAGCCTTAAAATGCTTTCACAATAAAACATTTTCATAAAAAACCTCATCGCCTATTTCACCCCCGTAGGTGTACAATTTCCAAAAACACTGAAACGTATTTCGTATTTCTTTATTTGTAACCAAGAAGTCAAATATCAGTGTTCATAGATGTGCCTTTAAAAATACTTTATTAGTTCTTTAATAATGATATATTTTCAAACAAAACTTTACCCACTCTTTCACCCCATAGGGTTAAATTTCCAAAAATGTTGAAACATGTATTTATTTATTTCTGACTGAGAAACCAAATACCTATTTTTGTAGGTATTGTATTGCCCTTTGGGTTGGAATTTCAAAAATCCCTTGTTAAATGATGCCTACAGTATAAAATCCACACCTTCTCCAAATTTCAGGTTTCTGTCTTTAGCAGTTTGAGCTGGACTATGATGAGTGAGTGAGTGAGTCAGTCGGTCGGTCAGTCAGTCCATGGCCTTTTATATATAGAGATTAAAGATTAACTACAGGAGGGACTAGTGTAGGGAATATGTATGTATCTTATCACCAAGTATATACTATAATTTGTGTCAAGTCTGTAGTTACATAGTGATTGAAAATTAGTAGGCAATCACGTCACTTACTGAGGAACTTATGACAATGGAGGGATTTACGAAGACTTTTTAATGATGGAAAAGAAAATGTCCGATTTTACATTGCAAGTAAATGGGAGAATACATTTGGAACAAAGGCTAGACACGGGTTTCAGTCACATAGAAGAGATAGATAAATGCTTGAAGATAGGAGATAAAATTGCAAATTGAACTATGTACATGCAACGGACTGTGCAGGATGAGGATGATTTACTTAAGATAATAGAAACTTTACAGAAGGAAGCTTTCGGCCAACGGCCAACAAGGTTTTACACACACACACACACACACACACACACACACACACACACACACACAAAATTACAGTCTCTGGCTGCTGAGGACAGACTGCAAACAGCAGCGCATGATGGGAGAGGCAACCGGGTGGTAGGGGTATAGAGGAGGCTGCGCAAGGAGGGGGAGAGACAGCAGAGTAGGGGTGGGGGACAGTAAAGGGCTGCTTGTGGTGAATGAGATGGAGAGCATAAGGCAGTTAGGTGCAGCAGGGAGGTTGGACACACGGCGGGGCAGAAGGAGGGGCTAGCGGAAATGGAGATAAGTATAATGACTGAAGGTGTGTTAGTGAAACAGAGGACTGTGTAGTTCTGGAAGAACAGGGGAGGGGCTAGATGGGTGAGTACAATGACTAACGAAGGTTGAGACCATGAGGGTTACGGGAATGTAGGATATATTGCAGGGAGAGTTTCTACCCGTGCAATTCAGAAAAGCTGGTGTTGGTGTAAAGGATCCAGATGCTACAGCCTGTGAAGCAGTAATTGAAATGAAGGAGGTCATGATGGACGGCTTGCTCAGCAACGGGGTAGTCCAGCTGTTTCTTGGCCACAGTTTGCCGGTGCCCATTCACACAGACAGACAGCGTGTTGGTTATCATGCCCATGTAGTAGAATGCGGCACATTGGTTGCAGCTTATCTTGTAGATCACGACCGATTCCACAGGTACCTTTGATCTATACTATAGATATAGGTGATGTTTGTGACCGGATTGGAGTAGTTGGTGGCGAGGGGATGTATGAGACAGGTCTGGATCTGTTCCCATTCCACGATGCACAGCGCTCTATTCCACCAACACACCCTCAGTCTTTTCACTTCTCTCCTTTTCCGCTACCCCCCCCCCCCTCCCCTAAACCCTGCCCTCCATCCAACTTCCCGGCTGTCCCCCCCCCCCCCCCCCCCTCTATCTTGTCCCTGAAAGCTACCACAAAGAGCACTTTACCATCCCCCACCACTACCCTGGTATCCCTCCCCTTCCCAAGCCCAGCCTCCTCCTTACCCCCACCATATCCCTCCCCTTCCCAAGCCCAGCCTCCTCCTTACCCCCACCACGTGGTTGCCTCTCCCATCACGTGCTGCTACTCACAGTCTGGCTTCAGCACTACTCACAGTCTGGCTTCAGCAGCCAGACGTTGCAGTCATATGTGTGTGAGTTGAGTTCGTGTGAGTTTATGTTTCGACTGAGACCTCTTTGGCCAAAAGCTCACTTTCTGAGTCTTTTTGTTGAGCCCATCTGCAACTCAGCATCTCCACTATGTGGTGAGTAGCAACTCACAGTCACCGTGGTGTAGTGGTTATGATACTAGACTGTTGCATGGAGGGTCGCGAGTTCAAAACTCACCTGAACTGTAAAATTTTAATTTCTATATGCAGTTCGAGTACATTCTAGAAGTATCCACAAATGTCAAGAATCACTGTGCTGGAATGTTCTGTAACTGTATATATACCACACGTGTTCTGGCTGCAGACAGCTTTCTGCGCACTCTTGTATGTGCAAGTGCTAAAGAAACCTTCATTAAGTGAAGTTAGTGTTTGTCATTCATCTAATTACACCTTCTTCTACATGACAATATTGTTATATTCCATTGTGGAATATGCATTGTTTAAAGAGTATCTTGCTACAAAAGAGAATATGTAAGACTGTAACGTTTTTAATATGGTGTGCAATTTTGTGTGGTAACAATATTTACTTCAGTTTACTTATTCTCTATTTACTATAACTTTTTTTAGGTATAAAATGTCACAACAGAGAGAAAAGAATCCAATTTGGAAGTACCTTAATAAAAGTACCACTGATCTATCTAAAGCCATCTGTACTGTTTGCAACAAAACACTTTCATTGGGCAGCCATGACCCCGAAAGATGAATATCGCATGGGCTGAAGCAACAATTACTAAAATTTCATGGATCAGGATATAAACAGGTTTTAAAACATCATTCAAAACTGGACGACCTGAAATATGAAACCAAATCATAGAGGATGGATTCCGCAGTCTTCTTGAGTACCAGCACTGAGAAGGATGAGAAACCCAGTCTAATTCAGTCACTCATTGTAAGTTTGGTGACTAAATCTGCAGACTGGCCAGATGACTGTGAAACTACGAAAGATTGGACAAAACTATTACGGATTTAATAACTGCTGATATGCTTCCATATTCTTTGGTAAACGGCAAGGCATTCCAGTGGCTGAATTTACTGATCTACAGGCTGTTTACAAATATTGGCTCAAATCTGAAAAATTCGTTAGAACTATGTTGATGCTGCAGACTTAGAACAAAGTAAAAGCAAAAGTAAAGAACCTGATTGGAAATGCGAGTGGTTAAGTGCCACCATCGACATGGACCAGTGCAAGTAAAACATCCTGACTCACCAGCATTACAAGGCATTTCATCATTGACCACTGACATGTTAGAACAAATAATACTAGATCAATATATCAAACACAAGTTACCAGAGAGGGTCAATAAATGGAGCGTAAGTGGCAAGATTTTTCTGATATTACGTGACAAAAGCACCAAGCATGGTTTGTGCAATGCGTGGGCAATAGGAGTCTACAGGCTGTTTCTCACACATGCAGCAATTGGTGATAAAACATTCGCTGTTCTCAAACGAACAAACCAAAGCCATACTAAAAAGTGCAGGAAAATCATAGGCCACTTCCACCACAGTGAGCAAGCTTCCAGAAAACTAACAGACTGTCAGAATCAGTGTGGAGTGCCAACACATGTCAGTGTGAGATGGAACAGCACATACTTGATGTTGCAAAGACTTTTGGAACAAAATAGGGCAGTGCACTTGTATAGTGTTGAACAAGGTGGAATTACCACACTTTCCCAATCTGAGTGGAATGTTATAAAACGTCTCATAGACAACTTAAAACTGTGTGCCGGACCGAGACTCGAACTAGGGACCTTTGCCTTTCGCGGGCAAGTGCTCTACCGACTGAGCTACCCAAGCACGACTCACGCCCCGTCCTCACAGCTTTACTTCTGCCAGTACCTCGTCTCCTACCTTCCAAACTTTACAGAAGCTCTCCTGCGAACCTTGCAGAAGCAGCACTCCTGAAAGAAAGGATATTGCGGAGACATGGCTTAGCCACAGCATGGGGGATGTTTCTAGAATGAAATTTTCACTCTACAGCGGAGTGTGTGCTGAAATGAAACTTCCTGGCAGATTAAAACTGTGTGCTGGACCAAGACTCGAAGTCGGAGACCTTTGCCATTCGTGGGCAAGTGCAATACTGCGAAAGGCAAAGGTCCCGAGTTCGAGTCTCGGTCTGGCACACAGTTTTAATCTGCCAGGAAGTTTCATATCAGCGCACACTCCACTGTAGAGTGAAAATTTCATTCTAGAAACATCCCCCAGGCTGTGGCTAAGCCATGTCTCTGCAATATCCTTTCTTTCAGGAGTGCTAGTTCTGCAAGGTTCGCAGGAGAGCTCCTGTAAAGTTTAGAAGGTAGGAGACGAGGTACTGGCAGAAGTAAAGCTGTGAGGATGGGGCGTGAGTCGCACTTGGGTAGCTCAGTCGGTAGAGCACTTGCCCGCGAAAGGCAAAGGTCCCTAGTTTGAGTCTCGGTCCGGCACACAGTTTTAATCTGCCAGGACGTTTCATATCAGCGCACACTCCATTGTAGAGTGAAAATTTCATTCTAGAAACATCCCCCAGGCTGTGGCTAAGCCATGTCTCCGCATTATCCTTTCTTTCAGGAGTGCTATTCTGCAAGGTTCGCAGGAGAGCTTCTGTAAAGTTTGGAAGGTAGGAGACGAGGTACTGGCAGAAGTAAAGCTGTGAGGACGGGGCGTGAGTCGTGCTTGGGTAGCTCAGTCGGTAGAGCACTTGCCCGCGAAAGGCAAAGGTCCCGAGTTCGAGTCTCAATCTGACATACAGTTTTAATCTGCCAGGAAGTTTCATATCAGCGCACACTCCGCTGTAGAGTGAAAATTTCATCTAGTCTCATAGACATCCTGAAATTTTTTTACAAAGCCACATTGGACTTATCTCTGTGAAGCATGTACACTGATGAACCAAAACATTATGACCACTGCCCACTGCAAGGCTGTATGCTGCCTGGTGGCACTGAGAGCAAATTATGCGCTAAGAGATGTATACGGGCAGAGCAGAGACAAATGGGGAATCATTCTAGTGACAGTAAGTGGCGCAAAAGCAGAAGTCTGTCGACTTAAGTGACAAAAGCCAGATTATTGTGGCCCAGTGCCTGGGAGGGAGCATCTCGAAGATAGCAAAGCTGTTCGCATGCTACTGTCATTTATGGAAAGTGATTGACAAATGCTGAAACCACGAGTAGACAACAAGAAGTTGGACTCCATACCTAATGACACAACATTGGAATTGGAGGCTTGCCTGCTCTCTAAAGCTGGAGAGGTGGCAGATCTGATGGCAGAGTACAGTGCTGGCACAGGCACAAGTGGTTTGGAGCACAGACGCAAGTGTTTTGGAGCACACTGTTCAGGGCAGAGTGCTGAGCATGGTGTACTGCAGCAGAGGACCCCTACACATTTCCATTATTTGACCCAACAACATTGTCAATTATGATTACAGCGGGGACGGGGTTATCAAGATTGGATCACAGATCAATGGAATTGTGTCACCTGGTCGAATGAATCCCATTTATTGTCAAATCAAGACAATGATTGTGTCCAGATACTGTCATCCGGACAAATGGTTGCTCAAACCATGCAGTGCACCACAGACATAGGTTTATGTTAGGAGGAACATTCACCTCAGCTTCTGTGAGACCTGCAGTAGTAATCGAAGGTATGATGACAGCTGTGGACTACATGAACATTATTAGGGGCCAACTGCAACCCCTCATGCTTGATGTCTTTCCCAACCAGCGTTAGCATCTTCCTGGAGTACTGAGTTATTCTCCGCATTTTACTGTCCCTGTTAATAAACATCAATAAAATGAATATTGCAAATTCCAGTTTAAACATTTTTTGTTTGTAACGTGAAAAACTGACTCACTGTCAACACCGGGCATTACATGAGAGATGTGGTGAGCAGTATTTGTTTGGGTTGACTCCAAAACAAAATCGCAAATATTTACCGAATCATCAGAGAAAATGTGCCTGATGAGCCATATGAGAGACATCCGGTATATCTAGAGAAGGCAAATAAGAGATGTGGTGATACAAAACATTGTTTCTGTGATAAGTTAGTCATGGTGGTAATTAGTTCAGTGTTTCCTACACTTTATCATAGGGACTTTTGACTTTTTTTTTAAACATAGACAAACATCTGTACCCTCAAGTCTTGTCTCTCCTCATGACATGGTGCTTATGTCATCATACAGTGTGCTCAGGAGTCTGCAATGCCACGAGTTGCACCATGGAGCCCCTCCTGGAGAAGTTTCTTATCATGGACTTCCCAAAACTTGAAATATATATATCAGAGTTTCATTGTAAAACGGTACAGTTAGTTCATATTTGAAGTTGACCCAGCCTTCACACTATATTCAAGTTTTTCATTCATCCAGTACACAGGCTTTCTATCAGTGGCTTGGAAACCATCACAACTTTTTTCGTCGTCGTCATCGTCCAATGGCCAGGGTCTAACTGCAAGAACCCCTGTACAACACAGACATACAGTATCAGCGTCCCTGAAGACGTACGCACAACCAGTACAGAAGTGATGGTTTTTAGTGTCACTCACAATGGGCAAGGCATATAGTCCATATGCCCAAGAGGAAAACAAAGTAAAAGTGCACAGTGTAAAACGTTAGAAGATAGTAGGGAATTCAAATACGATATCACTGGGTTAAAAGGAAGTGTTGCCTTTCCTGGCCTCTGATTGAGTTGAGAACAGATATGCCACAATGGCTGGACACTAGATTCATGGCTTCACTTCAGTTTTAAGTGTTGATTTCAGTTCTGGCAGTTGATTGCTGTGACATGTACACTATCGAATCAAAAGTATCTAGATACCTGTCATGGACATTAATATGGGGTGTGTTCACCTATCACCTTTATGATGGCTTGACCTCTGCTGGGGACACTTTCAGTGAGATGTCTGTGGAATGGCAGGCCATTCTTCCTCAAGAGCTGTAACCAAAAGTAGTAGTGATGTTGGATGGTGGGAGCAAAGACGAAGTTCAAACTCATACCAAAGATGTTCCCATTGGGTTCATGTCTGAAATCTGATCAGGTCAATCAATTTCAGGAATCTTATTGTCTATAAACAACTGCCTCGTGGATGCTGCTTTACGACAGGGAGTGTTGTCATGCTGATACAATCAATCACTGTCTCACACTTATTCCTCTATTGTACACACTGCACAGTGCTGTAAAATGTGTTCATATCGTTTTGCATTTAGCATTTTCTTAAGCACAATAAGGGAACTACACTCTTAACACCTTAACCCCAAGAAACACACCCATACCATAACACCACAGCCTCTGTACTTCACTGTTGGCACTACACATGATGGCAGGTGACTTTCTCCAAGTATTTGACATAACACATCAGATTCCCACAGCATGTAGTGTGAATCATCACTCTAAATCACTCATTTCCAATCATCCACTGTCCAGTAGCATTGCTCTTTTACCACAGCAAACATCACTCAGCACTGACTACAGCAATGTGTGGCTTATGAGGAGCTGGTCAACTATTGTACCCCATTTTTTTAAACTCCTTATGCCCAGTCACTGACTGCTGATAGCACTTTTGAATTCACAGGTGATTCCTTCCACTGATTTCATGTGATTTTTTGCAACCAGTGTTTGCAATGCTCATCAGTTCCTGTTCATTAGTACATGAACTCTGCTTGGCCTACGTGTAGCTGCAGTTGTTCCTTCACATTTCCACTTCACAATCACGTCACCAACAGTTGACTTTGGCAGCTTTAGAAGGGCTCGGCATGTCTGTAATGGCTTTATTACTCAGCTGACATCCAGCGAATAGTGCATGTTCGAAGCCACTGTGAATTTTGTAGTCTCTCCTTGGTAACACCAGACTTGATCACCACGAAGCTGGAAAACTAATTCAATGTGGTATGATGATTGTTCATTGATGTACATGACACCATAATTTAGATGACATTAACTCACACATTTTATCCATGTAAAGTCTAGTTATTAATTATGAGTGACAATTTTTTTACATTATGAAAAAATTATTAGCTCAATTATCCAGCCCACTGCACACTATTAGAGCACTGAGTTTTTCAATAATGGTACAAATTAATCAGTTAACATTTATCTAAAAAAGGACACAGTTCACACTGACCACAGTTCCAGTTAAAGACAATTACACTTTGGAAGCTGATTTAAGTTGACCCTTAATGAACATCACCATGACCAACAACCACTCACTCCAATGACAATAACGTTATCACAACCCACTTCACAAAGAATGTTCATCAATTTTACATTCTGAAGCTACTCAAAAGTAATCAAACATTAAAGTTAGTGAGTTATGCAGTTTCCAATGGGTGTATTCTCATGTGCAGAATATACATAATAAAAATATGAGTATGAGTAGAGTAACAAATCCTGCAGATTAACTGAGATGGTCTTCTAATGATTCACATATGAACAAAGTGTTATTTTGAAAATTACATAATGCTCTGAAATGTGTCTAAGCTGAAGTTTACTGTTTTTGATTAAACACAACAATCAGTTGAATTTTGGTTTACAGAAACTGTTATGAGTCAAACATTTAGAAAAACACATGGATGGCTCTGAGCACTATGGGACTTAACATCTGTGGTCATCAGTCCCCTAGAACTTAGAACTACTTAAACCTAACTAACCTAAGGACATCACACACATCCATGCCCGAGGCAGGATTCGAACCTGTGACCGTAGCAGCCACGCGGTTCCGGACTGCGCGCCTAGAACCGCTAGACCACCGCGGCCGGCAAAACATGGAACCTTTAACCTTATGCCAAAGCAAATTTCCTTGTTTATATGAGTGAGCTTCATATTACAAAACACAGTCCATTATATGAAATTATTAATTTGTGAATGAATGAACTAATTAATGTTGTATGTCAGCAGATACCCCCCATGAACCATGGACCTTGGGAGGGGAGGCTTGCGTGCCTCAACAATACAGATAGCCGTACCGTAGGTGCAACCACAACGGAGGGGTATCGGTTGAGAGGCCAGACAAACGTGTGGTTCCTAAAGAGGGGCAGCTGCCTTTTCAGTAGTTGTAGGGGCAACAGCCTGGATGATTGACTGATTTGGCCTTGTAACACTAACCGAAGCGGCCTTGCTGTTGTGTACTGCGAACGGCTGAAAGCAAGGGGAAACTACAGCCATAATTTTTTCCCGCGGGCATGCAGCTTTACTGTATGATTAAATGATGATGGTATCCTCTTGGGTAAAATATTCCGGAGGTAAAATAGTCCCCCACTCGGATCTCCCGGCGGGGACTACTCAAGAGGACGTCGTTATCAGGAGAAAGAAACCTGGCGTTCTACGGATCGGAGCGTGGAATGTCAGATCCCTTAATTGCGCAGGTAGGTTAGAAAATTTAAAAAGGGAAATGGATAGGTTAACGTTAGATATAGTGGGAATTAGTGAAGTTCGGTGGCAGGAGGAACAAGACTTTTGGTAAGGTGAATACAGGGTTATAAATACAAAATCAAATATGGGTAATGCAGGAGTAAGTTTAATAATGAATAAAAAAAATAGGAGTGCGGGTCAGCTACTACAAACAGCATAGTGAACACATTATTGTGGCCAAGATAGACACAAAGCCCACGCCTACTACAGTAGTACAAGTTTATACGCCAACTAGCTCTGCAGATGATGAAGAAATTGATGTAATGTATCATGAGATAAAATAAATTATTCAGGTAGTGAAGGGAGACGAAAATTTAATAGTAATGGGTGACTGGAATTCAACAGTAGGAAAAGAAAGAGAAGGAAACATAGTAGGAGAATATGGATTAGGGCTAAGAAATGAAAGAGGAAGCTGCCTGGCAGAATTTTGCACAGAGCATAACTTAATCATAGCTAACACTTGGTTCAGGAATCATGAAAGAAAGTTGTATACATGGAAGAACCCTGGAGATACTAGAAGGTTTCAGATAGATTATATAATGGTAAGACAGAGATTTAGGAACCAGGTTTTAAATTGTAAGACATTTCCAGGGGCAGATGTGGACTCTGATCACAATCTATTGGTTATGAACTGTAGATTAAAACTGAAGAAACTGCAAAAAGGCTGGAATTTAAGGAGATGGGACCTGGATAAACTGACTAAACCAGAGGTTGTACAGAGTTTCAGGGAGAGCATAAGGGAACAATTGACAGGAATGGGGGAAAGAAATACAGTAGAAGAAGAATGGGTAGCTCTCAGGGACAAAATAGTGAAGGTAGCAGAGGATCAAATAGGTAAAAAGACAAGGGCTAGTAGAAATCCGTGGATAACAGAAGAGATACTGAATTTAATTGATGAAAGGAGAAAATACAAAAATGCAGTAAATGAAGCAGGCAAAAAGGAATACAAAAGTCTCAAAAATGAGATCGACAGGAAGTGCAAAATGGCTAAGCAGGGATGGCCAGAGGACAAATGTAAGGATGTATAGGCTTATCTCACCAGGGGTAAGATAGATACTGCCTACAGGAAAATTAAAGAGACCTTTGGAGAAAAGAGAACCACTTGTATGAATATCAAGAGCTCAGATGGAAACCCAGTTCTAAACAAAGAAGGAAAAGCAGAAAGGTGGAAGGAGTATATAGAGGGTCTATACAGGGGCGATGTTCTTGGGGACATTATTATGGAAATTGAAGAGGATGTAGATGAAGATGAAATGGGATATATGATACTGTGTGAAGAGTTTGACAGAGCACTGAAAGATCTAAGTCAAAACAAGGCCCCGGGAGTAGACAACAATCCATTAGAACTACTGGCAGCCTTGGGAGAGCCAGTCCTGACAAAACTCTACCATCTGGTGAGCAAGATGTATGAGACAGGCGAAATCCCCTCAGGTTTCAAGAAGAATATAATAATTCCAATCCCAAAGAAAGCAGGTGTTGACAGATGTGGAAATTACCAAACTATCAATTTAATATGTCACAGCTGCAAAATACTAACGCGAATTCGTTACAGACGAATGGAAAAATTGGTAGAAGCTGACCTCGGGGAAGAGCAGTTTGGATTCTGTAGAAATGTTGGAACACGTGAGGCAATACTGACCCTATGACTTATCTTAGAAGAAAGATTACAGAAAGGCAAACCTACGTTTCTAGCATTTGTAGACTTAGAGAAAGCTTTTGACAATGTTGACTGGAATACTCTCTTTCAAATTCTGAAGGTGGCAGGGGTAAAATACAGGGAGCGAAAGGCTATTTACAATTTGTATAGAAACCAGATGGCAGTTATAAGAGTCGAGGGGCATGAAAGGGAAGCAGTGGTTGGAAAGGGAGTGAGACAGGGTTGTAGCCTCTCCCCGATGTTATTCAATCTGTATATTCAGCAAGCAGTAAAGGAAACAAAAGAAAAATGTGGAGTAGGTATTAAAATCCATGGAGAAGAAATAAAAACTATGAGGTTCGCCGATGACATTGTAATGCTGTCAGAGACAGCAAAGGACTTAGAAGAGCAGTTGAATGGAATGGGTAGTGTCTTGAAAGGAGGATATAAGATGAACATCAACAAAAGCAAAACGAGGATAATGGAATGTAGTCAAATTAATTAGGTGATGCTGAGGGATTTAGATTAGGAAATGAGACATTTAAAGTAGTAAAGGACTTTTGCTATTTGGGGGGAAAAATAACTGATGATGGTCGAAGTAGAGAGGATATCAAATGTAGACTGGCAATGGCAAGGAAAGCGTTTCTGAAGAAGAAAAATTTGTTAACATCGAATTTCAGGAAGTCGTTTCTGAAAGTATGGAGTGTAGCCATGTATGGAAGTGAAACATGGACGATAAATAGTTTAGACAAGAAGAGAATAGAAGCTTTCGAAATGTGGTGCTATAGAAGAATGCTGAAGATTAGATGGGTAGATCACATAACTAATGAGGAGGTATTTAATAGAATTGGGGAGAAGAGGAGTTTGTGGCACAACTAGACTAGAAGAAGGGATCAGTTGGTAGGTCATGTTCTGAGGCATCAAGGGTTCACCAATTTAGTACTGGAGGGCAGCGGAGAGGGTAAAAATCGTAGAGGGAGACCAAGAGATGAATACACTAAGCAGATTCAGAAGGATGTAGGCTGCAGTAGGTACTGGGAGATGATGAAGCTTGCACAGGATAGAGTAGGATGGAGACATATCAAACCAGTCTCAGGACTTTAGACCACAACAACAACAACGTCAGAAGATAATGAAAGTAAGCAAATTCTAATGAAATCTACAATAGAAACTGGCAATAGCCAGAAACTTTGACTTTAATTATTGCATAAGATAATTAGTTTCGAGTATTTAAAATAATTCACAGGAAAATCAGATTGTGTAACCTTAAAAATAATGTATCTCTATGGGATTATACTGATTAGCTCACAAAGTTTTACACGTCAAAAACTACAGCACTAACTTCAATTAACTGTAACTTTTAATTAACAGTGCTTGAATGTCTAATGAAACCTAATTACTAGATTGAATCATAACACTAGAAATGAGAATCTCAATAATGAATTTAAGCAACATTAAGTCTAAACAGAGTTTTGAGATTTTAAAATAAGTGCGACAAACTGACCAGTAAATGTGCTGCAAATTAGAAAAAAATTGGTTATTTTTGGGACTAGAAAAACATATCAGATGGAAAGAAAAACATATCAGATGGAAAGAATCCACCTGATTTGTCACAATCCTGACTGACTCGTTCCGCTGTTACTGCCTCCTGACCAACTTGTTCTGCTGTTACTGTTTGTCTACTGACATCACAATACCCCCCACAACTTTTTATACTGGCAGGTCAGATAGTGTACATAGTGTAATAGTACCTTTTTAAGTCACATGTAATCTTGACATCATGGCTATGATAAAGTGTAGTGACTCACATTGCACCATGGCAATAAATAATTCTAGCATCCCTAAAAATTAAAAAATAATTCCGCAGATTTATAGAATCCTAGATCCATATTACTGTCGTGCCAGGTGTACTCAGCCTGTGCAAGGTATTCAGCAAGAGGGACACAGCAATTACAAGATGAAGGGTGAGTGGACAGAACTTTGATGATGTGTTGATGTTCAACCACGACTCCCACTTGAAATGTTGCGCTGTAATAACCAGTCCACATTTTCATGTCTTCTAAAGCAATTTACAGTGAAGATGACAATGTAAGGTCGCTGCGGATGCATTTCAGTTGGTATGAAAACAAATGCAACCTCTGTGTGGTGCAACATTGTGTCGTTATGCATGTCTGGTCTCAAATGAGTTTTGCAGCTGCTTGGTTTTGAGAACATGCTAGTTTGGTAGTCATTAAAGTGTGTCTATAAATGTTGTTGGTGCAAACACCCGGTCAGAGGAAGTATTTGAAACAAAGCCATGTAGTGTACTGAACTTTACAGTTGGATGTCTGAAGATTATTGAACAGTAATTGACAAGTAGGGAATGTCATCCAGGATTGACACACATTCATGGAAGTTGAACTTGTATTCAAATCTCATGGTACGCTTTTATTACAATAATATAATTAACAGTATATAATAATATTATACCGTAACACCTTTTGACAAAGGATTTAATGAACTAATAGTAGCATCTTAATCCATTGTGCTCAGTGAACTTCACCCAACTTATCCTAAGATAATACTAATGATGTAACAAGGAGAGGAGAGAGCAACAAAGAGGGACCTCACAGATTCACTGACATTGCTGCTGCTGCTGCTGCTGTGAGAGCAGCCCACTTTGAAATATATTCATTGGGTTGCCTAACTGCAGACATGTACTAATGTGATGTGATAATATGGAGCAATTGTTGTAGGAAAGTTCCTGTAGAATGTGAGTAGTTTAGGATTAAAGGAGAGCACTCACTGAAAAAGCAGTAGTGTTGAGTTGTCGATATGCACACACAAAAGAAAGAAAACTCACTAGCTTTCAGACTTGCCCTTTGACAAACTAGAGTACACGTACACACACGCGCGCGCGCACACGCACACACACACACACACACACACACACACACACACACACACACACACAGTTGCCTATGCCCCTACATGGTGCCATTAGACTGACAGTGCCAATGCTATTTTGCAGCAGGTGGGCTGGTTTTGGTGGGGATAGTGTCAGGTGGGGTGGATAGAGGGAGAAGGAAGCAGGAGGTAAAGAGAGGGACTGGGGGTGAGTGGTTATTAGCTCAGAGTGAAGCCAGTTCACCGGCTATGAATGCAGGAGGGAGTGGTGGCAGGCTACATGGGAACATAAATTGGGAGGGGATGACAGAGCAGAAGAAGGGGAAACCGTCAGGTGGAAGGTGTGGGGATAGTGAGTATCCTAAGATTGAGGCCATTACGATTATGGAAGGGGTGTGTGTTTTAAGGATCATTTCCATCTGCATAGTTCAGAGAAGCACATGATGGAGAGAAGGTTCCAGATGGCTCGGGTACTAATGACGTAACAATCCATTACTGACAAGCAGACGAGTGAGTGAAGTGAGCAACAAAGCTGAACCTCACAGCTTTGTTGATGCTGCTGCTGCTAGGGCACTCGACTTTGAAATCTGTTCATTGGGTTGCCTCAGACATGACCTGCGGAAGGCTGGTGAGGCCATGTTGGAAGTACAGAATTCCTGGAAGCAGATGGGGTGGTGGTTGGATGGGAGTTTGTTTGTGTGTGTGTGTGTGTGTGTGTGTGTGTGTGTGTGACAGTTAGATGGTGGTATGAACTGGAAGCGGCAGGATTCAGTATCGGGGTTAGGTTGGCTTTGGTTGGAGGGATTGGTGGCAAAGTAGTGTAGGAATTGGGAGAAGGAGAGTAGATCTTCGGCAAATCGAACATAGTTAAATTTCAAGGTACGGCCAGAAGTTAGGCCTTTGGAGAAGACTGAAATATCTGTGGGACTGAGGTTTTTGGTGAAGAGGTTAACAACAGTGTTTTGGGTTACCTTGGGTGCTGGGTTTTGTGGGGTGCTGGGAGTGAGTTTTGGAGGGTGTGATAAACTGAAGAGGTTCACACCAACATCCAACCATGACCTTCCCCCTCTCCCACCAAACCACCCCCTAGTCAGCTTCCAAGAATTCCTTACTACCAATCTGGCCTCACCATCCTTGCCCAGGTCCCTTCCTAAGATCAATCTTTTGACAAAAGGAAAGACTGGCATACAAAATCTGAAAACAGATCCAGACCTTATCATTGTACCTGCAAAAAATGGCTCCATCACTGTTGTACTGAGTCACAGTGACTACCTGATGGAAGGCCTCTACCAACTGTCTGACTGCTCCACCTACAAGCTCTTCCAGAGTGATCTCATCCTTGAAGTCCAACGTGACCTCAAATCCCTACTGAAATCCATTGGCCCTTCCCAGAACCTCTCACCTGAGTGCGTCTCACTCCACAAACACACCTTCTACATGCTCCCCAAACTAAACAAAACAAATTCTAAACACCCCATTATAGCTGGCTTTTGTGCTCCCACTGGAAAAATTTCCACTCTTGTTGACCAACACCTCCAACCAATTGCCCAAAACCTAGCCTCCCACATCCTTCCTTCAACGACTCCCCACCATCCCCACATCTTTACCTCCTGGATCCCTACTCGTCACTGCTGATGCCACGTCCCTATACACCAACATCTCATTTGCTCAAGCTCTTACCAGTATTGAACAATATCTCTCCCAAAGTCCTTCAAACTCCAAACCCACTACCTCATTCCTTATACACCTTACCAAATATATTCTGTCCCACAACTATCAAACAATGGAAAATAGTTGCTACTCATCATATAGCGGAGAGGCTGAGTTGTGATAGGCACAACAAAAAGATTCACACAATTATAGCTTTCAGCCATTAAGGCCTTTGTCAGCAGTAGACACACATACACACACGCACACTCACGCTAACGCAACTTGCACACACGTCTGTGGTCTCAGAGAACTGAAACCACACTGCGAGCAGCAGCACCAGTGCATGATGGGAGTGGCGACTGGGTGGGGGTAAGGAGGAGGCTGGGGCGGGGAGGAGAGGGATAGTATGGTGGGAGTGGCAGACAGTGAAGTATTGCAGTTTAGACGGAGGGCAGGAGAGTAGATGCAGAGGGGGGAGGGGGTAAGTAGCGGAAAGGAGAGAAATACAAAGAAATTAAAAGATTGGGTGTGGCGGTGAAATGACGGCTGTATAGTGCTGGCATGGGAACAGGGAGGGGGCTGGATGGTGAGGACAGTGATTAACGAAGGTTGAGTCCAGGAGGGTTACGGGAACATAGAATGTATTGCAGGGAAAGTTCCCAGCTGCGCAGTTCAGAAAAGCTGTTGTTGGTGGGAAGGATCCATATGGCACAGGCTGTGAAGCTGTCATTGAGATGAGGGATATCATGTTTGGCAGCGTGTTCAGCAACAGGGTGGTTCACTTGTTTTTTGGCCACAGTTTGTCAGTGTCCATTCATGCGGACAGACAGCTTGTTGGTTGTCATGCCTACATAGAATGCAGCACAGTGGTTGCAGCTTAGCTTGTAAATCACATGACTGGTTTCACAGATAGCCCTGCCTTTGATGGGATAGGTGATGTTAGTGACCTGACTGGAGTAGGTGGTGGTAGGAGGATGGATGGGACAGGTCTTGCATCTAGTTCTATTACAGAGGTATGAGCCATGAGGTAAGGAATTGGGAGCAGGGGTTGTGAAGGACAGACGAGTATATTGTGTAGGTTTGGTGGACAGTGGAATACCACGGTAGGAGGGGTGGGAAGGACAGTGGGCAGGACATTTCTCATTTCAGGGCACAACGATAGGTAATGGAAACCCTGGCGGAGAATGTAATTCAGCTGCTCCAGTCCCAGATGGTATTGAGTTACAAGGAGAATGATCCTCTGTGGCAAGACTGTGGGGCTTTGGCAGGTGGTGGAAGACTGGAAAGATAAGGCACGGGAGATTTGTTTTTGTACAAGGATGGGAGGATAATTATGTCAGTGAAAGCTTCACTGAGACCCTCAGTATATTTAGAGAGGGACTGCTTGTCACTGCAGATGCAATGACCATGGGTGGCTAGGCTGGGGAAGGGACTTCTTGGTATGGAATGGGTGGCAGCTGTTGAAGTGGAGGCATAGCTGGTGGTTAGTAGGTTTGATATTGACAGAAGTACAGCCATCTCTGAGGTGAAGGTCAACATCTAGGAAGGTGGCTTGTTGGGTTGAGTAGGACCAGGTGAAGCAACTGGGGGAGAAGTTATTGAGGTTCTGGAGGAATGTGAATAAGGTGTCCTCACCTTCAGAATGTGAATAAGGTGTCTTCACCTTCAATCAAGATAGCAAACATGTCATCAATGAATCAGAACCAGGTGAGGGGTTTAGGATTCTGGGTTTTTAGGAAGGATTCCTCTAGATGGCCCATGAATAGGTTAGCATAGGATGGTGCCATGCAGATACCCATAGCCGTACTGCGGGATTTGTTTGTAGGTAATACCTTCAAAGGAGAAGTAATTGTGGGTGAGGATATAGTTGGTCATGGAGACTAGGAAGGAGGTTGTTGGTTTCGAATCCATAGGGCATCTGGAAAGGTAGTGTTCAATAACAGTAAGGCCATTGGCATTAGGAATGTTAGTGTACAGGAAGGTGGCACCAATAGTGACAAGCAGGGAAGCAATTTGGTAAAGGGAGAACTGTTTGCAGCAGCATGGACTATCAGCTCGGAGACCATGGCGGTTACCCTTGACGCTGCTTCACAGACAGGAGCGCCTGCGATTGTGTACCCAACGACGAACCTGGGTGCACGAATGGGAAAACGTCATTTTTTCGGATGAATCCAGGTTCTGTTTACAGCATCATCATGATGGTCGCATCTGTGTTTGGCAACATCGCAGTGAGTGCACACTGGAAGCGTGTATTCGTCATCGCCATACTGGCGTATCACCCAGCGTGATGGTACAGGGTGCCATTGGTTACGTGTCTCGGTCACCTCTTGTTCGCAATGACGGCACTTTTAACAGTGGGTGTTACATTTCATATGTGTTACGACCCGTGGCTCTACCCTTCATTCGATCCCTGCGAAACCCTACATTCAGCAGGATAATGCACGACCGCATGTTGCAGGTCCTGTGTGGGCCTTTCTGGATACAGAAAATGTTCGATTGCTGCCCTGGCCAGCACATTCTCCAGATCTCTCACCAATTGAAAACGTCTGGTCAATGGTGGCTCGTCACAATACGCCAGTCACTACTCTTGATGAACTGTGGTATTGTGTTGAAGCTGCATGGGCAGCTGTACCTGTACACGCCATCCAAGCTCTGTTTGACTCAATGCCCAGGCGTATCAAGGCCGTTATTATGGCCAGAAGTGGTTGTCCTGGGTACTGATTTCTCACGATCTATGCACCCAAATTGCATGAAAATGTAATCACTTGTAACTTCTAGTATAATATATTTGTCCAATGAATACCCATTTATCATCTGTTTCTTCTTGGTGTAGCAATTTTAATGGCCAGTAGTGTATTTCAAAATTAAAGCCAAGATAAATTAAAGCTGTCAAGGGTCCAAAGTTTGGTTTCAACACTGCAGTGCTTTACTAGGCTTTGTTCTATTGGGGTGGTATGCCCTTGCCTTCCTCTGAGCTCTGAACTGACTTACCAAGCCAGTTACAGGTGAACATGGACTCATAACCACTATGCAACTTGGCCTTTTCATTATAAAAATATACCACTTGACAAATAAGCATAAACAGATAGAAAAAAGCTCTAGAAACAATGGGGATTGAACCCCAGCCCTCTGAATTTACAGTTTGGTGTTTACCAACACAAAAGCAATGTTCACCACATATGAGAACACAACTGTGTGTATGCCGTGTAACTGGTCCTTCCATTCTGAAAGCATGTGCTAACATGCAGATTACTCGGCATCTATAGTAAGAGTTGTACTATTTGGAAAAATATCCAATGTTTTTACACAGTTTCAAGAACTCTACATTTTAAACTGTTCTATTTGGAACCAAGCATTAAGAAAGTACTATATAACCTCTAAAAACCAGATTTGCAATGAATAGCATATTCGACCACACACCAAATACTACATATTCTGTGGGCTTTGTAGCTGAGTATAGGGCAAAAGTATTTAGCCAGTGTGTGGATGGAAAACTTGTGTCAAAATGTTCGTTTCTTGCTCATTTGTTCAAATGTACTTACCTCTCTTTCATGTCGCGCTGTCCCACTTGTTGAGTTGTTACAGTGCTTTGGGTCTTGTCGATAAGTTTACTTTGATACACATCATCAATATGTAAGCACAGTTTATTGTGCTCTGTACATTTTGATTTGTTTGAAAATGAAATTGTCTAAGTAATAATAATTGATTATGACTTCTAAAATAATAATAATAAAATAAAAAAATAAAAAATATCGCCTACATGGACATACTTCAAGGACAATGAAAATAATCTGAAAAACATTGTGCGTAAATTGTGCAAAATAAAAACTTCTCTTGGTGGCATTGGAAAGAAGGTGACTACATCAGGAATGATAACTCATTTGGAAAATAAACACAATTATGAACATCGTAAGTTGCAGCCTACGCGCTTCCTAAGGGGCAAGAAATTAGAGAGACAGCAAAAAAGTAACTGAGTCTTGAAGAATGCTCTGAAATGCGTAAACCATAGGATATTAATGATCTGAAGTCTAAATAATACCATATCTTAATTGCCAAAATGATGACAATGAGGCAGTAAATATAGTAGAAAGGGATGATATTAGAAGACTGATTAAGGACAGACTTAGAGCAAAATGCTTTCTTGTACTTAAAGGCACACACAGCTACAAAAATATTCAGTTAAAATAGTAACAGTCCATTAAATTTCGGGCATGCAGTCGCGCAAATAAAATTTCCTCCACTGATATTTCGGGCGCATATCATCCGGCCATCCTCAGAGTGAGTCATAAGACTGACGACAAAATGCCAATCGCGGCCTTATATGCTCCACCACGGTGGGTAGGTATCAGATTAGATTAGCTAATAATTTAATAAATAGAGATAATGATTTTAATTTGTACAAAGCATGGAATCCGGCTCTTGGGGTAATTCAACTGCAGAGAAGTCGTCATGGTGTCCCCGCCGCCATCATACTTCGGTAAGCGAATCAAATGTCTGTACGCCTTCACCACAGGCGGCGCATATATAAGCCTATTTCTTTGCCGCTGACCAGCATCTGTGACCCGCATGCACAGTACCGCCACAGTGGAGCATGTAAGGCCATGCTTGGCATCTGGCCGAAATATCAGTGGAGGAAATTTTATTTGCGCGGCTGCGTGCCCAAAATTTAATGGACTATTCTTACGCCGCGAGAAGTTGAAAATGCACAAAAATAGTAACACTTAAGACTATTAAGTACAGCATAAAGCTTGATATTCTGTGCAATTTTTGTTTTAAACACATTACGGGTTTTTAATTTTTATATTGTGAGCCATAAGGATTGCTCTCTGAAACAGTCTTAAAAGCACTGGTATCTCCATCACCTAGATACCTCACACTAAATTGTTCAAATGAACTTTGGAATATTAGTTTCATCCCAGCTGCTTCTGTCCCACCACTTAACCCCTGGTAATTCTTGCTTCACACTTTCTTGTGTTCCTGCTGCCACCTTTCTTCTTCACTGCCATCACTGTTCTTGGGTCACACTCAGAGCAATATTCACTCATTAATTGGAAGTCTAAGATTTTCGCTGAATGGTTGGTTTGGGTGAGGGACCAAACAGCGAGGTCATCGGTCCCAATCGTATTAGGGAAGGTAGTCTGCTGTGTCCTTTTCAAAGGAACCACCTTGGCATTTATCTGAAGCAATTTAGGAAAATCACGAAAAACCTAAATCAAGATGGCCAGATGTTTGGTCCATCGTCCTCCCGAATGCGAGTCCAGTGTGCTAACCACTGCGCCGCCTCGCTCAGTAAGATTTTCCCTGTATCCACACTAGTGACAGATGATACACCATGAAGTGATGTATGGCCCCTCTTCACCCAGGTTCCATCACAAGAGACACACAGATCTGTCTTCACTACGAATTGTCCTGTTCCCCCTTCACTGTTAACATCTACAGCTTCCTCAACAGCTGCTTTCATGCCCTCCTTGCACTCAACTTCAAGAGCACTAAGGAATGTTCTGTTGTAATCACTGAATCTAGTTATTGGTGCAGGCATGTTCATCAAGGAACAAAACAAGCTTGTGCCTTACCTGCCTACACCTAAGTATCTCACGGCATAACACAATCTTGTATTCACCTCGTACATGTTCCCATGGAGAGCAGAAGTCATGAACTGAACATCATATTTAGAAACTTTACACAAAATATGTATATTACTTACAATGCCAATTCTGTCACTGTCATCATACAGTCTGAGGCTCTTTGACTCACAGTTACCACTTCCACATGAAACATTAATCATATGGGCAAGTATTTCTAAGTCAATTGTCCTAAATCTACTGGAAAAATCGTCTGGAAAAATTCCATCACTAGTTTTCTTCTTTGATGAACTTGGTGACTTTATCGAAAATTGTTCTTCAGATTTAGGAGCACCATCTGTAGCGCTGTTATTTAAATTTCCTGTACTTTTTACATGTGAAATTCGATGCTTCCTCACTTATTTGAATAAGTATCCACTGTTACGGCCCATTTTGAGCAAACCAGGTTGATATATGCAAAACTAAAAACTGAAATAAGTTTGTAGCACATACTATTAAAAAAGTCACACTGTGAGCAAAGGAACAAGATAATCTTTCTCACAGCCTTCTGCACATATCTGCAGTTCATTCTGATAGTGTCAATGAAAAATTAACCGGAAAAAAATTTCTAGCATAGAGAAGGTGTGGATCACAGCATAGAAAGAGGGGGCATGGCAGGCACAGACACCCAAACTACCTTTTTTAAAACATATTTCTAGCTAAACTTTGGTTATGAAACTTTGTGATGTTATTCTTAAAGAATCAGTCTAATAAATTATGCAATAAAATAATTCGAATTTTTTGCAATTTTGCAGTACACCTGCCCCTAATAGCACTTTGCCATGGTATAAAACACCAGGCCACCTTTACTTTTCAGACACAATAATTCCAGAAATACACACATCAAGAAAAGGCTTGCGTCACCTCGATTCCGAAACCTGTACAGAAAATTGGAATACAGATCAACATAAACATCATTTCTGCCCTTTTTATTGCTCGTGAGAACCATACATTGCATGTTGTACCACCATACAGTGGGACCTTCAGAGATGGTCCAGATTGCTGTACACATCGGTATCTCGTAATACCTAGTAGTATGTCCCCTTGCATTGATGCATGCCTGTATTCGTCGTGGCATACTATCCACAAGTTCATCAAGGCACTGTTGGTCCAGATTGTCCCACTCCTCAATGGCGATTTGGCGTAGATCCCTCAGAGTGGTTGGTGGGTCACATTATCCATAAACAGCCCTTTTCAATCTATCCCAGGCATGTTCGATAGGGTTCATCTCTGGAGAACATGCTGGCCACTCTAGTTGAGCAATACCATGTGTCTAAGGCGTTCAGCTTGACCGAGTTACCTCCAACCACTTCTCCGACAATTGTCTGGTTGAAGGCAAATGTGACACTTATCAGTGAAGAGAATGTGATGCCAATCCTGAACGGTCCATTTTGCATGTTTTTAGGTCCATCTGTACCGCGCTGCATGGTGTTGTGGTGGCAAAGATGAACCTTGTCATGGACATCAGGAGTGAAGTTGCGCATCATGCAGCCTCTTGCACAGTTTGACCCATAACATGACGTCCTGTGGCTTCACAAAAAGCATTATTCGACATGGTGGCATTGCTGTCAGGGTTCCTCCAAGCCATAATCCGTAGGTAGCGGTCATCCACTGCAATAGTAGCCCTTGGGTGGGCTGAGTGAGGCATGTCATCGACAGTTCCTGTCTCTCTCTCTATCTCCTCCATGTCCAAACAACATCGCTTTGGTTCACTCCGAGACGCCTGGACACTTCCCTTGTTGAGAGCTCTTCCTGGCACAAAGAAACAATGCAGACGTGATCGAACCATGGTATTGACTGTCTAGACATGGTTGAACTACAGACAACATGAGCCGTGTACCTCCTTCCTGGTGGAATGACTGGAACTGATGGGCTGTTGGACCCCCTCCGTCTAAAAGGCGCTGCTCATGCATGGTTGTTTATATCTTCGGGCTGATTTAGTGACATCTCTGAACAGTCAAAGGGACTGTGTCTGTGATACAATATCCACAGTCAACATCTACCTTCAGGAGTTCTGGGAACCAGGGTGATGCAAAACTTTTTTTGATGTGTGTATATTATAAGGTGGTTGAAATAATTAAAAGATTACTTTCAGAGACTAATTATACTTCCAAGACATGCGACATGTGGACATGCTTGCATAATCAGAACAGTTTTTTTTTTAAGTTTTACTGTGTCTTTTAATGATTGTGAACTCAATGTCAAACATTTAGTATTGAGCAAATCAAGCATTTTGAGAGAGAACACACAGCAGAAAACACAGCAGAAAACACAGCAATTAGTTTACAGGAAATTGCAAGTTTATGGTACATCCAGCTGTCAAAAATTCATGTTATTCACAATAATGGACAAAACATAGTAAAGGCTGTTAGTAATGCAGAGTTGGCCTCAGTGCTTTGTTTCATTCATACTCTTCAATTAGTTGTTAACTACTGTCTGAGGACTCAGTCAAATATGACTCAAATCATAGCAACAGGTAGGAGGATTGTAACTCATTTTAATCATTCCGGCATTGTACAGGAAAAACTGCAGTCTATCCAAGAAGATTCGGATCTCCCTCAGCATGAATTGGTGTCAGTATGCAGTAGAATTCCACCTATTATATGCTTGCAGGTATAATTGGGAAAAAAGGAAGAAAAAAAAAAACACCACAGGCCATTTCACTCTATCTTACAGACTGTGATGTCACCAATCTGACTGCTGCACAATGGGAGCTTATACGGCAACTTATGAAATTATTACAACCACTTGAGAGAATAACAAAAATTACAAGTTCCAGATACACTTGCATATGTGAAATTATTCTGTATGTTGTTCCATTAATGTGATATTATGACAGAATGAGCACATTAGATCTAACATCCAAATTAAGCCATTTGAGGCTTGTCATACAACAACGGTTGCATGAACAATCTGCAAGACCTCACAATAATTAAAAATTATTTGGTGGCTACTGCTTTAGACCCATGCTTTAAAACAAATGTTTTCACCAGTCAACTGCAAAGAGAAAAAAAGTATGACAGTATATTTTGATTGATAGCCTAAATATGAACTGTGAGATAAGCAGCAACAATAGTGTGAATTAATCCCCTATCGGGCCAATATGAGGAGAACCAAACGCCAGAGTCTAAGCCAAAGTTTTAACTCATCTTCTATGGATTGCTTCAAAGAGGTGGTTGCAGAACAAACACAGCTCATACCAGGACATCAACTGAAACAGGCCTTTATTGATGTATTAAGAACTTACGAAGCCATGATGATCCACACACATGGTGGCAAGCAAGAAAATCTAAATTTCCCCATTTGCTAAATGCTGCAGCAAAAATTTGTCAGCACTAGGAAGCAGTGTTTATTCAGACGCTCTTTTCTCTGACACTGGGAATGTCAGCAAGAATAAAAGGACTAAACTACTGACAAAAAATACAGAAAAATCTGGTTATCACTGTTAGCATTCAACCGCGATTCTTATACACATATTTTAACAACGCGTTTCAAGAGACAGTGCTCTCATCATCAGGTTGTAATGTCTATGTCATGAAATTAAATGGACTAAAAAGACAAAATACCATCACAAACAGTTGGGAAGTCCATATAGTAAAACAGAATTAAAAGTATATTGGACTGTGGGTCCTCGTCTTACATTGAAGTTGTTGACACAAGTCGATGGCCATCCCATAGCTACCACGTATGCTGTCGCACTGTGCCGGCTCGGGAGCTGTTGTGGACTGATGTGCCTAGGTGTTGTGGCGTGGTTACAGTCGTGTGCTTGACAGTAATGCTATGCTATTGGGTGCCTTATTTCCTTATTGCATTGGTCTGCCATCATTAGCCTCTAGCAACTCCGTCAGTGACATGCTACCAACTTAAAGTCGCATACCTACCCTAAAATAATTCTAAAAACCCGGAAAAAAATCTCATTTCTTTAAAATCATCTTGTGCATTTAGAATATTGCTTTGTTTCTTTTCATGGATAGCTACCTCGAATTCCTCTAGTAAATCAAGTTTCCTCCCTTTCTTTTCTACATGCAATATTTCCACATTATCTTCTATGCTATTAAGGGGATGGCCTGTTTCATATATATGGTTTGCAACAAGCTGATTTGTCATAATTTCCTAACCTGAGCGCATCTTTATGTTCTTTATACCGGATCGCGGATGATCTTCCTGTCTGCCCTATATATTTTGCATCACAAGTTCTGCACTGAATCTTATAAACTCCCGATCTTTCAAACATATTTCTCTTCTCGCCAATATCGTGCTTCAGGCTATACCTCACTAGGTTATTAGTCTGAAAAGCTATTTTAACATCGTATGGCTTAAAAATATTTGCTATCTTTTGTGAGACTGTTCCGTAGTATGGCATCGTGATAATTTTCTCTTTCTCTCCATCAGGTCTTTTCTTTTTGCGCTTATTACTTTTCCGTAACAGTTTTTTAACCATATCTATTCTGTAACCGTTATTCATCGCTATTCTCTTAATGGTATTAATTTCAGTCTCCCTATCTTTTTTGCTCATAGGTATATTGACTGCCCTATGCACGAGACTACGGAAAGCAGCTTCTTTATAAGCCTGCGGATGGCATGAATCATTCGGGATCACGGCATCAGTCGTAGTTTGTTTTCTATAAACGGAGAACGCATGTTTGTTGCCCTGCTTTTTTAATATTCAGGTCCAGGAACTGTAAACAATTGTCAGTTTCATACTCCACGGTAAATTCTATTTTATTATGTGCGTCATTGAACTTTTTTACTATTTCCTCAATGTCCTCACGGGAACCATCGACAAGTAACAGTGTGTCGTCAACATAACGTTTGAAATAACAATTTTATCCATAGTGTTATCGTCAGAATTTAGAACTTTATCTTCAAGGTCGTTGATAAAAATGTCCGCCATTGTTCCTGAAATACTGGACCCCATGACTAACCCATCGTCCTGAATATAAAATTTGTTATTAAACATAAAATAATTAAAACTTGTAATGAGCTGTAGGAGTTCAATAAATTCAATTGTCTCTTGCGTTGAAATTTTACCGTATTTAAGGAAATTTCTCTTAATGATTTCTATAGTTTCGTTAACCGGAACACTGGAGTATAAGTTCTTAACATCCAACAAAACCAAACGGGAAGTGTCAGTGACTGGCGTATCTTTAATTTCACCTATCATGGTCATACTTCAATGTAAGACGAGGTCCCACAGTCCAATATACTTTTAATTCTGTTTTACTATATGGACTTCCCAACTGTTTATGATGGTATTTTGTCTTTTTAGTCCGTTTAATATCATGACATAGGCTTTACAACCTGATGATGAGAGCATTATCTCTTGAAACGCGTTGTTAAAATATGTGTATAAGAATCGCGGTTGAATGCTAACACTGATAACCAGTACAACGACAACTGCTACCCCAACTCCATAATGGATTATATTAAAACAGAAAAATCTATCTTTCTGCACCATAATCTTCCAATCCTGAATTTTAATTAAATGCTCAGACATTTATTATTTTTAAAAAACTGTGTGTACAGAATGTTGTTGTTGTCTTCAGTCCTGAGACTGGTTTGATGCAGCTCTCCACACTACTCTATCCTGTGCAAGCTTCTTCATCTCCCAGTACTTACTGCAACCTACATCCTTCTGAATATGCTTAGTGTATTCATCTCTTGGTCTCCCTCTATGATTTTTACCCTCCACGCTGCCCTCCAATGCTAAATTTCTGATCTCTTGATGCCTCAGAACATGTCCTACCAAACGGTCCCTTCTTCTTGGCAAGTTGTGCCACAAACTCCTCCCCAATTCTTTTAAATACCTCCTCATTAGTTATGTGATCTACCCATCTAATCTTCAGGATACTTCTGTAACACCACATTTCGAAAGCTTCTATTCTCTTCTTGTCCAAGCTATTTATCGTCCATGTTTCACTTCCATACATGGCTACACTCCATACAAATACTTTCAGAAGCGACTTCCTGACACTTAAATCTATACTCTACATTAACAAATTTCTCTTCTTCAGAAACGCTTTCCTTGCCATTGCCAGTCTACATTTTATATCCTCTCTACTTCGACCATCATCAGTTATTTTGCTCCCCAAATAGCAAAACTCCTTTACTACTTTAAGTGTCTCATTTCCTAATCTAATTCCCTCAGCATCATCTGACTTAATTTGACTACATTCCATTATCCTCATTTTGCTTTTGTTGATGTTCATCTTATATCCTCCTTTCAAGACACTGTCCATTCCGTTCAGCTGCTCTTCCAAGTCCTTTGCTGTCTCTGACAGAATTACAATGTCATCGGCGAACCTCAACGTTTTTATTTCTTCTCCATGTACTTTAATACCTACTCCAAATTTTTCTTTTGCTTCCTTGACTGCTTGCTCAATATACAGATTGAATAACATCGGGGACAGGCTGCAACCCTGTCTCACTTCCTTCCCAACCGCTGCTTCCCTTTCATGCCCCTCGACTCTTATAACTGCCATCTGGTTTCTGTACAAATTGTAAATAGCCCTTCGCTCCCTGTATTTTACCCCTGCCACCTTTAGAATTTGAAAGAGAGTATTCCAGTCAACATTGTCAAAAGCTTTCTCTAAGTCTACAAATGCTAGAAATGTAGGCTTGCCTTTCCTTAATCTATTTTCTAAGATAAGTCGTACGGTCAGTATTGCCAACATTTCTGCGGAATCCAAACTGATCTTCGCCGAGGTCGGCTTCTACCAGTTTTTCCATTCGTCTGTAAAGAATTCGCATTAGTATTTTGCAGCTGTGACTTATTAAACTGATAGTTCGGTAATTTCCACATCTGTCAACACCTGCTTTCTTTGGGATTGGAATTATTATATTCTTCTTGAAGTCTGAGGGTATTTCTCCTGTTTCATACATCTTGTTCACCAAATGGTAGAGTTTTGTCAGGACCGGCTCTCCCAAGGCCGTCAGTAGTTCCAATGGAATGTTGTCTACTCCCGGGACCTTGTTTCGACTCAGGTCTTTCAGTGTTCTGTCAAACTCTTCACACAGTATCGTATCTCCCATTTCATCTTCATCTACATCCTCTTCCTTTTCCATAATATTGTCCTCAAGTACATTACCTTTGTATAGACCCCCTATATACTCCTTCCACCTTTCTGCTTTACCTTCTTTGTTTAGAACTGGGTTTCCATCTGAGCTCTTGATATTCATACAAGTGGCTCTCTTTTCTCCATAGGTCTCTTTAATTTTCCTGTGGGCAGTATCTATCTTACCCCTAATGAGATAAGCCTCTACATCATTACATTTGTCCTCTAGCCATCCCTGCTTAGCCATTTTGCACTTCCTGTCGATCTCATTTTTGAGACTTTGTATTCCTTTATGCCTGCTTCATTTACTGCATTTTTATATTTTCTCCTTTCATCAATTAAATTCAATATTTCTTCTGTTACCCAAGGATTTCTACTAACCCTTGTCTTTTTACCTGCTTGATCCTCTGCTGCCTTCACTATTTCATCCCTCAAAGCTGCCCATTCTTCTTCTACTGTATTTCTTTCCCCCATTCCTGTCAATTGTTCCCTTATGCTCTCCCTGAAACTCTGTACAACCTCTGGTTTAGTCAGTTTATCCAGGTCCCATCTCCTTAAATTCCAGCCTTTTTGCAGTTTCTTCAGTTTTAATCTACAGTTCATAACCAATAGATTGTGGTCAGAGTCCACACCTGCCCCTGGAAATGTCTTACAATTTAAAACCTGATTCCTAAATCTCTGTCTCACCATTATATAATCTGATACCTTCTAGTATCTTCAGGATTCTTCCATTTATACAACCTTCTTTTATGATTCTTGAACCAAGTGTTAGCTATGATTGAACCAAGTGTTAGCTATGATTAAGTTATGCTCTGTGCAAAATTCTACCAGGCAGCTTCCTCTTTCATTTCTTATCCCCATTCCATATCCACATACTATGTTTCCTTCTCTTCCTTTACCTACTATCGAATTCCATTCACCCATGACTATTAAATTTTCGTCTCCCTTCACTACGTGAATAATTTATTTTATCTCATCATACATTTCATCAATTTCTTCATCATCTGCAGAGCTAGTTGGCATATAAACTTGTACTACTGTAGTAGGCATGGGCTTCATGTCTATCTTGGCCACAATAATGCATTCACTATGCTGTTGGTAGTAGCTTACCTGCACTCCTATTTTTTTATTCATTATTAAACCTACTCCTGCATTACCCCTATTTGATTTTGTATTTATAACCCTGTATTCACCTGACCAAAAGTCTTGTTCGTCCTGCCACCGAACTTCACTAATTCCCACAATATCTAACTTCAACCTATCCATTTCCCTTTTTAAATTTTCTAATCTACCAGCCCGATTTAGGGATCTGACATCCCACGCTCTGATCCGTAGAACGCCAGGTTTCTTTCTCCTGATAACGACGTCCTCTTGAGTAGTACCCGCCCGGAGATCCAAGTTGGGGACTATTTTACCTCCGGAATATTTTACCCAAGAGGACGCCATCATCATTTAATCATACAGTAAAGCTGCATGTCCTCGGGAAAAATTACGGCTGTGGTTTCCCCTTGCTTTCAGCCGTTCGCAGTACCAGCACAGCTGGGCCGTTTTGGTTAGTGTTGCAAGGCCAGATCAGTCAATCATAAAGACTGTTGCCCCTGCAACTACTGAAAAGGCAGCTGCCCCTCTTCAGGAACCACACGTTTGTCTGGCCTCTCAACAGATACCCCTCCGTTGTGGTTGCACCTACGGTACGGCCATCTGTATCACTGAGACACGCAAGCCTCCCCACCAATGGCAAGGTCCATGGTTCATGGGGGTAGGGTGTACAGAATACGTAAATTTATTTTTTTAAGACTTAGTTTTTTGTTAATTTTTATAACATAGATGCTAATTATGTACCCATGACTACATTAATAATTAGAAGAAAAATACATTATTATAATTATATTATTATTATTATTATTATTATTATTACTACTATTAAATAAATCAGTATTTTCATTTTACCCCATTTTACCACTTATCTGATTTCAAAAAACATCTTACTTAAGTATTTGGCCAAATAGTGTCCAGATATTCGGTATTCAGCCAAATAGGATAAAAGCAGCTGACCAGGATAAATACTGAATAATAGCCAAATATTCATTGCAAGTCTACTAAGACCACAAAAAATAATCACTTACCAGTCACACGCAACACCAGAATTAAAAGATACTCTTGGAAATAACAATACTCGATTCCACTTGCATGTGGTACAGCACCTGTAACATTAGAATGGAAATTTTATTGTGAGATTATAAGGGAATTTTTGTCACTGCCATACCCTGTCGGCCTAAAAAGTCTAGAGACTGGAGTAATAATAAAAAAAAGAAAAACTTAATATGGTGGTTTTAAAGCTTTAGATGTTCTACATAGCCCCATGTGAGTAAAATGTACAGCACATCATTACAACCATGAAACTTTCATAGAAGTTTTTCGGTATGTTGTTCAACACTTGCGTCTCTTTGACTCATATGTCATCAAAGTGTTGATCCTTCATGCGAATTTTGTTTTTGGGAATAAAAAGTCACTCAAAACCAAAGTGGGTGAATGTGGTGTGTGTGTGAGAACTGGTATGTGTGTTTTCACTAGAAACTGCACTAAACTGTAACATGTGAGTGAGGTGGTGTATTGTCATGCAGCTAGAAGAAATCCCTCTTCTTCCATTGTTGCAGCCAAACTCTCAGAATCCTCTGGCAAACTGACACAGAACACACAAATAATACTGACAATTTACATTGGTGCTGCTGGAAATAAATTCCCTGTGGAAAATGCCATGATCACCGAAAATATGTCTTCACTTTCGCCTTTGTCATTTGCACTTTTTTCAGTCTTGGCAATCTATCAGAGACCCATTCCACGTTTTGTCATTTTGTAGTACACTCATACTGATAAGTCTTGTCACCCATGATGATCTTTCCAGAAAACAAATGTCCACATTTTTCATCTCAATCAAGTTGCAGCACGTGTCCACGGATCGCCACATTTCTTTGGGAGTCGAGGTGTATGGGACAAACTTTGCACAAATTTTTCTCTCATTCAGAGCACTCTAGAGAATATCTTGAACACTAGATTTGGCAATGTTCAGTTCTTCAGTGATAGCTCAGCGTAAGAGATGATAGTTGGTTTACAAATGATGGTGAATTTTCTCATTGTTTCTGGCAGATGAATTAGAGATGGGATGGCCTAACCTCTCATTGTCCTCGAGCAATATTTTTCTTTCTTCAAAATGTTTACACCACGTAAAACACTCATTCATGGCTCAAATAATTCTCGCCATAAGCCTTTTCCTTGGACTCAAATGTCTCTATAGCAATTTACATAGAAAATGTGAAATTGAATGGCTGCTCATTGTTTCATTGTGATTTGTGACAACAACATTGACCCACTATGGCTGCTTGTCCATTACTTAATACTGCCCACTGACAATTGACTGGTCAAATGTATATCTGTTGCTTACAGTAGTTAGTTCAAGGTGCTACCATAGTTACTCTCCTGACATCACTTGTATGTCTCAGAACTTTTTGGATGGACGGTGTGTGTATAAATAGTAGTCATTCTGTATGCAATGCACAGGCTGCAAACATTGTCTGCTTGAGCAAAAACACTATGTAAACTGCAGTTATGAAGGTTTGACGAAGAAGAGTATTTTTCTTGTTTTGTCCATCATGCACACTTTTCAAGTAATTTGAGCTTCAAATAGTGCATTGGGTATTATTACTGTTAAGGAGCAAAAGTTATGTGGTGTTGGAGGTGTGGGGGAAGGTGTTTCCTGGCCTCTTGATAGACACTGAACACTGAAGTGACTAAATTAGGAGCCAAATGCTTAATGCAACAATAAACTTGACAGCCCTTAAAATTCAAACTCTAGCAATCAGTATAAACTGGTGACACTGTTTGTAGAGAAAGTGTACTCTTCCATTCAAGCTGTTCTCTGCTGTATCTGTCAATGGGCACGTGTTAAATGGCACACACAATAAACATGAAGTTCAGCATTTGAGGCCTCACGTCATTTCTCATTTTACACTTGTCAAAAGTTGGTGCCCCATTGGAACAAAATCACAATAGATTTCACACTCTGTTACACCAGTAACAACACATCTGGCAAAAAATATTGTGTTGGATTCCTTTCAAATTTCCCCTACATTGTGCAGTTGCAGATTTTTACATGCAGCTATTTTTGCACAGTGAATGGCATTCACCATATCCCCTTAGCTCCATGCATTCCCTCAGAAACAGTGCAGCTGAATGACTTATCTCAGTAATCAAGGCACAGATAGCACATTTATTACAAGAGGCATTTGTGATTTTGTTGGGTGTCTTTTGTAAAATGCTTGACCAATGGGAAGAGTCCAACAGAGGCAATATATGGACAGTGGTGAAGGACTGCAGTCTTCCTTCTGTGCCCCAGAGACTAGCACCAGAGAAGGATGAGTATTGTTTTGTGTCCCATGGTAGCAGAGTCATTAGTTACAACTCAGGCAGGAGGAGGATGGTGAAGAAATCCGCAGTATCCTTTTTGAGGGGCCTATCAAGCATTCACCTTTAATGCTGTAGCAGAACCACAAAAAACCTAAATCAGGATGGCTATATGAGAGTTTTAATCCCACTGCTCATGTGTCCATTGTGACTCCCTCGATTTGTTCCTAGTATTCTCCATTAAACAGAAAATATGTGGATATCAGGACATTCCTGAAAAAGAGAGTGATCTTCCCATCAAATTTCTGACCAGTGAGTTCTAGTGGCTCTCGTAGAGGCACCATGGCGAATAACATAATGATCCAAGCTAACTAGGACATTCTAATGCCTTCAAGCCTGAAGCTGTTGAGGCATTTTATAGCAAGTGCGATGCAGGCATATAAGGGGCTTACTACTTGTCAGGTATTTTGCCAGCAGATATGTAGGAGCCTTGTTGTTGCTGACAGTGGGTTATAATCACACTCCATCTTTGTTGACCCCCTCTAAGAAATCTGAGTCCTTGAGAAGTGTTCTGTCCCTCGTTCTCCACCTTCTTCATGGGATCAGCATTGACATCCCTATAGTAGTTCTAGAGAGGGAAACTTAATTTTGCTCCCACTCACAAGTTCACAATGGTCGTGGACACCGTCAGAGTCGTCGAGAAGGTGGAGAATGAGGTGGTGGCGCATCTGCTGCCTGAAACAAAGTGGATTGTAATAACTTATTGTGCTTCTACATGCTGACTTCACCAGGAAGGTGGAAAACAAAAGTTCACGTGGGACCACCTTGGATGGCAACTTAGTGCCAGTATCCAAGATATCAAGGATCAGATACAACAGTTATGCACCAGCTTGCCTCACAAGAGGATACGACAGCTTTGTGACATCCTTCCCATCCAAATGAGTGCCTGCATTCAGGCCAGATGGGGTGCAATGTAATGCTGATAAGTGGGCTCATATTGCCAAGTTCTTTCTAAATTTGACTCAGATTTGTAATCACTGAAATAACATTACATAACATCTCGCGCCCTGCGAAATTTTGTTTAAGTTCTTCCTCCCCTTCTGTGTGCTTCACTTCCCCTTCTGGGTGCTTCACTTTTTTTCGTTAGGCATTGTAGAAGGTTATGGCTGTTAGATTGGTTGCATAATTCAATATCTTTCTAAATTTCCTCCTCACCAACATCACTTTATCACTAGTGATATCATTGTCAATGTAAAACAACTTATGGAGTTACATGTTTTCATTAGGTCTGATCAGTCTTGTGTTTGTCTTGCAGAATGAAATTTACTATTTTTTGTTGTTTTTCTGTTTGGGACGGATATGACTGATAAGTTTACCAGCTTTTTGTTATGTGCTGCTATGGGTGACTTACTTTTGTTATAGGTCCTCCTTAAGTTTTAGTGCACCTGAGATTGGTATGAGTGTTTGTCGAAATTGGCAAGTCACGGTTTGGTTACGAGGAAGATGGGTGGCGGGGGAGGGGGGTTTCTTGGTTTGGTTTGTGGGTGAGAGACTGTCATTACAGGGTTTGGTATGCTTATTTTGCTTTTAGGGCTTTGCGCAGTTGTTATAAGAGGGAACTAGTGGGGTTCGTTGAGGAATCTACTGAGGAGTAGAGTACTGTCGTGTTATGCATTTTTATCATATAGGGGTTGGGAGAAGAGGGGTTATGGACACTTAACCACAGCATTCAGTTGAAAGATTATAACTCTGGAGCTTGCACTAATACCATAGGAGATTATGAGGGATAATTAAATGTTATAGGGAGGGGGGAGAAGAAGTGCTCTTCCAACCTGCAATCTCATTTAGACGAGTATTGCTGGAGGAAGTGTGTCCCCGAGAACTTCCGTGTTTGTTGCATTTTTAAGGGTTGTGGGAATGTATAGGCCGAGGGTGGTGATTTGAGGGGGTTGGGGTTGTGTGGGGGAGGGGGGGGGGGGAGGTAGGGAAGAATGAGTTTTTGGTTATTGTTTGTGGGTTTAGGTTTAATGGGGCAGGTTATGGGTAGGTGGTGGGGGGGGGGGGGGGGGGGTGTTCAGAGGTTATTTTGGAAAGGACCAGTCTGGTTGATTTTTTTATTGTACAGCGTGATTGATTCTGTGTGTGTGTGTGTGTGTGTGTGTGTGTGTGTGTGTGTAGCCAACCTCAGTGATTTTGTTTTGGTTTTATTCTATAGTAATTCTGATTTGTGATGTTTTGTCTGTTTTATATTCATTATATTTTGGTTGTGCTAGCGAATTAGGGTTTTTGAGTTGTTGGGGTTTTGGTGGTGGTGTGTAAGTTATGTGGGTGTGTGAAGTTCATATTTTTTTTTTTTTTTTTTTTTTTTTTTTTTTTTTGTTTTTTTTTGTACATATCAAAATCTGCATTTGGGTTATATCGGTCAAGGGATAGGTCCGATTCTACTTTTTGGAGTTCCAGGTGTTGGTTTTTTGTATTGAGAGCTGCATTCGAGCTATATACACCAAGAGAAATGTTCGATTCCATTTTTCAGAATTGTGGGTGTTGGCTTTTGGTATTGAGGGCTTCGTTTGAGCTATACAGATAAAGGAAAATGCCAGATTCCACTTTTTGGAATTGCAGAGATTAATTTTTTGGTACTGTTGACTTCATTTGAGCTATAGGTCGAGTGAAGTGTACAGTTCTTGTTGGTTTCGTAGCTGTGGCATTTTGTCGTAAGTTGAGATTCTTTTTGATAATTTTCGTTTTGGATGGTGCACTGTTTTGAATTGTTATATATTTAGCTTGTCCCTGCCCTAAACTCCCTGTTTCCCACAGTTGCCCTGTTAGTTTCATTTTAATGTCGGAGTGATATGTTCTTGTGACTTTTTATTTTTGTCTGCATTTGTTGCCTTGTGTATGTAGTGATGACATAGTTGCCATTTTGTATATGTTGGAAGTAGGCATTTCTGTCATATTGATGGCATCATGGGTCAAAGCAGTGGGTGGAATTGGACTCTTCCCTAATGCAGATAGGTGTAACCTGAAGGGAAAATAATAATTTACAAGTAAAATGAGCTACATCTCAATCAGTACTTTCTGTGATGGCAGCCAACTGTAACAAGAGGTCACATGCTGAGAATGAGCCTGCACTGCTACTGAAACGTGTGCCTTCCCCAGGTTCAGAAAGCATAAATCTTCTGATAGTATAAGGCTCTCAGCAGCTTTACCTATGGTCCTCTCCTTCAAGAGCCCTCTTCCCACGAAAGTTATTTTTTCTATGAAGATCACAGCAAAATTTAAAATGGCTATCTTGCAAATATAAGAACATTGACATTTCCTTTGTTGTACATTCACATCCTCTGCACACACACTGTATAACGTTGTGTGCTTCACATAACAGGAATTTTTTTTACAATCCTCTGGTAGTAGGAGTTACAATGTGCCTTCTCTTCTCTCCCACACCCTCCTTCCCCTCCCCCCTCCTTTTCCAGCATTTTTCATAATCAGTCCTTGATACATGTACATAACACGAACAAAATAGTCAAGTGGAATTTTGTTTATTATGTAATACAGTTTTTCCAAGATTAAATGTGGGCGTTGAACATTATCTTTTGGATATACTACACTTCATTTCAAACCTCTCTTGCCTTCCTTTTATGTTAAGAGACCTGATACTGGGAGATGAAGAAGCT